>NC_090440.1:1980529333-1981163797 GCF_031143425.1 Pleurodeles waltl | reverse complement strand
GGGAGACTGATTCTCTGTTTTCTTCCGGTGAGGTTGAGGGCATCTCCCTGGTTTCCGATTTGGTGGAATCTGTCAATCAAGATGTAGTGGGAGACAGTGCTGAAGGCAGCTGACAGGTCCAGGAGGATGAGGGCTGTTGTTTCGCCACAGTCGAGGAGGGCCCTGATGTTGTCCGTGGCTGCGATCACAGCTGTCTCAGTGCTGTGGCTTTGATATCAATGAGGACGGGACCAGTGCAGGTCTCAGAGCCAGAATTGAAGTATGTACCAGTATCAATACGGTTCCTTGGGGCCTGAAGGTACACTAGAGAGAATTAAAAGCGCACCAAAAATCTGCAGTATGGCCTTCTTGAAGGCTTCAATCTGCTGCAATGTCGCCAATGGTCCGGGGAACACGGACTACATAAGGATTAGTAGTAATTGACTCTGCAACTAGGGACCTTCAAATCTTCTATTTAGGTTTGGAATGATGAAATGGGGCTGAGTTCCGCTTGACATTTTTATGGTTGCAGTTGGACTTTGATTTACCAGAGACATTTTACAGCTCTGCGGGAACAGCCGCAGGAGTGGGCCTGCACCTGCGACTTGCAGCAGCTCTTGGTGAAAGACAAGGCTTCTTGTGCTTGGTGACATACAGCTTCACCTCCTAGTCCCAGATTGCCTTCAGGTGTATAAGTGCAGATTGATCCCATAATTTCATGCCATGGCCAGAGTCCACACAACAGAAACACATTTTGTGCAGGTCTGTGACTGACATCTGCTTGCTGCAGTTGTGGTGTGGTTTGAAACCTGTAATTTTGGGTGAGGACATCATTACCTAGCACAATAGGATTGCGTTTATAAGTCGTCGAAAGATCAACAAATTGTGAGTGGGAGGCCCAGGCCCTTCGATTGGAATCCAAGCAGACAAAGCACCTGACAGAGGATGTAACTCGACAGATCTCGCTTATAAGGGAAGAAATAAGTGATCAATCCTTAGAAGTAGCTAAGCATCTTCGGCGAGCGTCCACCACCCTGGTATAAGGACAGGGCGATAAAAATGGGAAACTATTCTATTGGTTGGTTTCACACCACCATATATCTGGAAGCATTCCCAAAATCATCAATACGCAAGGGGAAACGGTTACCAAATTGCAAGATGTTGCAGGAACATTTGCTACCTACTACAGTGCGCTATATAGGGCCTCCACAGCAGTTGATCCAGAACATGCCCTTCAATTTCTTACAGATATTTCCCTCCCCTTTTTACCGAAGTTGCATGCGGACATTCTAGATTAACCTATTTCTAGTGAGGAAGAAAACAAGGCAATTTCCTCACTGGCAACCGGGAAGATTTCCAGCCGTGACGGGTTCCCAACTGAATACTATAAGTATTTCGGGAATCGGGACTGTCTGACACCTAAACTCAAGGACTTATATAATGAAGTTGACTGGCTCGGTTCCTTCCCGGGAGGATTGGACATGGCCACCATTGTGGTGTGTCCCAAAACTCACCCACCATCACGGTCCAGTGCTGAGTACAGGCCACTCTTGCTTATCAACATCGAAATAAAAATGTATCCTATGATTCTGGCGACCTGCCTTAAGAGGGTCCTACCACTAGTAATCCACCCTGACCAGTGTGGATTCATGACCAACTGGAGCACACAACATTGTATACATCGCCACCCTGCAGCACTGGAACAGCACCACCGCTTGCTTTCCAATATAGCACTTCTCTTTGTTGACTTTGAGAAGGCATTCGACACGGTGGACTGGGGGTATCTGCAGCTAGTTCTTCACCGAACTGGCATGGGGCCCTAATTCCGGCAGCTGGTCCACGCCCTCTATGTCAATCCAGCAGCCCGGGTTCAGATTAATAGTGTCATATTCACTAATTTTCCTATTCACCAGGGGACATGTCAAGATTGCCCCTCATCCCCCCCCCCTCTCTTTGCCCTGGTTACTGAAACACTGGCACAGCTGATTAGGAGAAATCCACTTTACCAAGGTTGGAACTGGGGCCACACTCATGAAAATCATATAGCATTATTTGCCGATGACATCTTTCTTTACATGGCAGACCTCGTAGACACTGGCCCACAGAGTTTACACCTTCTAAGTTGCTTTGAGTAAGCTTCAGGGCTCCGTATGAACCCGTCCAAATCGGTGCTGGTGCCACTGGTGCCATCCCACGATTGCTATGCCTGGCAGGATATGGTGCCTTTCAGCTGGCTGAATTTCAAATATTTAGGCATTTGGGTGACCCTCTTTCTGGAGTTGACATGGTCCCTGAAACTTGCACACTAATGTCTTGGGCCAACGTGGACCTGGTGAAGTGGCAAGCATTGCCGCTAAATGTTCTGGGCAGCGTATCGCTGTATAAAATGATTATTTTTCCATGGTTTTTATATGTATTTCGACATTTTCCGTTCCCAATTCCACGCTCCTGCTTCCCGGCTCTGAATAGAGTGGTAGCTTCATTTCTGTGGCTTGGAACTAGGCACCGAATTGAACTGCAACACTGCCAGAGGGGGGCCTATGAAGGAGGGATGGGGATAGCGAACCCTTACCTATACTATTTGGCGACTCAACTCCTGGTTATCCATGACTGGTTTAATGGGGGTTGGGCAGACCCAGCATCCAATCTCGAGCTTGCTTCACTTAGCTTCCCACAGATTTTAGATCTACTTTACGGCTCTCCACTCCCCAACAACATGGAATCCGTGACCAAAGTGGTATTCTTCGCATGGCAAGCAGCCTTGCAACATGTATGCTGGGAGAACACCCTCACCCAGCTAACAGCCCTTTGGCAGGGTACCTGGTTGAAAGAGTCAGCAACCTTACGAGGGTTTGGGAATGGGATTCACTGGACATATCTCAGCTTGGGGACATATGGACTGGAACGTCCATGAGGTCCTTCCAGGATCTACAAACCACATATCAACTCTCCACATTCACTCTTATAAATACCTCCAGCTTCGTCATGCTCTAAATGCACACCTGTCTTGTATTGACACTCTACCAGAATACAGTCCACTCAAGGCTAAATTGCTCATGGGGGCCTTGCGGAGTGTCCCAAGTGTATAAAATGTTACTTAACCATGTTCCAGGTGACCTAAATCATCTCAGAGCTCAGTGGGAACAATGGCTGGGTCCCTTTGAAGAAGCAGATCGGCGGGATGCGCTAATGGCGACGACAGTTATAACTATGTCACCCAGGTTGTGGATGATACAACTATACTTTCTATATGGCTCATATCTCTCGCCTACCAGACTACATTGGGCTCAACTCCTTCCCAACTCTCGGTTTCCTAGCTGCTCAGACGACTCTGCTGACTTCTTTCATGTGATTTCGAGGTGTCCCCACATTGCACAATATTGGATGATGATACTTCATGAGCTTGATGCAGTGCTGGGGTGGGGGCTCCCGATGTCTCCATTAATGGTCCTACTGGGGTGATGGAGGGTACGGGTGGTTCACGGGCAGAACGCACCTTGGTGGGAACTGCCTTGATGGTGGCAAATAGAGACTCTGTGACTAACTGGAACTCTTCAAATACACCATCCCTCTAGAAGTGGAGGCGAGAGGTAGACTGGTGTGCAAGAGAGGAAAAACCAGTTAACAAGGCGAGGGGCTGCCCCTCACAAACATGCAAGGGTATGGGGGAAATGGATAGGGCAATTACCATGAACTTCCAGTGGAGTGGGGTCCTCAACAGTGCTGTGATTACATCTGGTTGTACCTTGTACTGAACAGATATATATACAAAGTTGGCTTAATACTGGAAGCTTGGTGTGTTTTTAACTTTGAAAACTCCATAAAAATTGTTTATCAAAAAGGATTGTGAGTGGAGCTCCGGATCTGCATCTAAAGGTATAGAAAGAAGGAAACTGCCAGTATGCCGGAGTGGCGGTTATTTATGCTGCTTTGCTCAATCATTTTCAGCTTGGTATGGAACTACACGGTGTCACATAGCGGCACGTAGTAGCGTTGCTGAAGAAAAGTTTCCAGATCCATTTTGACATCTAAAGAGTAGTCTAAGCTGGGGAATCTTTCAGTTAGACATATCTATCAGAAAGCAGAATTTTACAAATATCACCAGAAAGTCTGAGGAATTGTCAGAGAAGAGTCCAGGAAGTACCACAAAGCACTAGATCCTGACCTGCAAAAAGGTGCTATTAATGTTTGTGTAAAATAGGAAACTATAGACTGGGCATAATAAAGCAGTGCGAAGTAAAAGTCTGCTGAGACAGCCTGAGCAAACTGCTGTCGACAGGGTAGGACAGGATAAGGCACCAAACCTTGGAAAGAATATAGGTGAAAGGGTGTGTAATACGTACTGAAGTCAAGTTAATACAAGATATTAAGGTACACTCTTTAAAGACAGTCGCTGGGTCTAAGGAGAAGCGACCCATGAACTGCTTATCTGTAACTAAAATTGTGCTAGAACCAGAGGGCTCCTGCAATAGGTATACTTAGAAAACCATAAATGGAATAGCCTCAGTCATGGATATTGACCATAATTGGTTCCAGTCGTAATGCATGTGTATCGCAGCACTTAAGGTAATACAACTTAGAAGGTTATATTCCTTTTCTTCTCTCTCTAGACATTTGCCCTTCTGTATTTCTTATTATTTGATGATTTGAGCACATATATGTTACAATAACTCTTCCTAAGAAAGGAAACAGCCTTCCGACCGACCAATATCAAAGAGAAAGCATCAGGATCCTGAAGTGAGACAAGAGTAACATCCAAAAGGAAGTATTTCAGGCAAAACCTTGCAGGAAATTTAGTTACACCCTAACTGACCTAATGATCGATATGACGTTTGTGGGATATTGGTCACGTTTTAAACACTTCTTTCGTGCAAAAACAACTTGACCACTGAAGAGACTGACTATGGTAGAGTGAGTTTTAAGGCTTTAGACCAGAACATCTTCCCTGATGGAGGCACTGACGCCCAAGTATTACTCCAAGCAAAAATGATTTCAAATATGGTTAGAACCCTACACACCAGCGCTGACATGTAGACACAAATCAGCCCTCTTACTTACATCCAAATTATTCACTTAAATTATGAAACTGATTGTCCTTTGTGGAATCGGTGTAATTTACCCCACTATCTAGGGACCTATGAGCTGATCCATTCCACAAAGGACAAGTGGTCATCAACTGTAGGTGTCCATTGTTGGCAATGCAAACTTATGATGTGCACAATTTGTGAATAGTTAGAATCCTGAGATATATAGTTTTACTGCAATATAAGGATAGGAACACAGCATAGAAAAATAAGGGTGACATTTGGAAAAATAAATATGACATTTAACTTCCAAGCGCCTCCATCAATGCTGATGCAGAGCGGCTGAAAATGCAAAATAAATCGACCAGGGGTACTACAAACTGATGAAAGACCCTCTCCTAGAAAAAAATATTTATATCACAAAAGAGATGCCCATGGTTGCAGTATGAAGGAGGCGCTACATGTCAACTTGGAAAAAGGTGACAGAGGGAATCAAGTCAGTCGATAGAAGCAGGCACTTGAATATGATGGCTGAAGCACAGCTGACACGCTGGGCTGCCACAAAGGTCTTGATGTTCTGTGTCAGTGAAGGAAGCGGGTACTATGCCAAAGTAAAAATAATGAATATACCGTAGCACTCTTTGGAAGTCCACAAAAATATTTTCACATACGAGAAGTCTATAGAAAGCTTGTGAGGTTAAAGCCTTTTATTGATGTATGAGAACATGGTTCTGCAAACAACCAAATGTAGACACATCCACAGCCAACACATGTTTCATCACCTGCGTGACTTTTTCAAGGCCACTGCGCAGCGAACTGATGCAGCGTAAGGTAACCACCCAAAATATAATACTTACAACGATGATTTGATGTCATAAATTGTAAAGAAAATTTGTCAATGTCTAAATTGCTCCCAAAGTCTACATAGCCCGTGCCCCAGAAGTGAGGGATGTAACAATAGCCCTGCCCCAACGAGCAGCATGCCCAGTGAGCAAAGCCCAACCAAGTATTGCGAGTACTCAGTATCATGAAAGTGTTTAAATTTGAGGTGAAAAAACATGTCTAGCATCAATAATTAACAGCGGGTGACATCACACAGAAACCAGCACTAAGAAAACTGCTTTTGAGGAGTGACCCTGATAATTCACGTGTCTACAGTCCTATGGGGGAAGTAACACGGTGTCCAACTTCCAGGTTTGGAAAAAGTAAGTGAGAAAAGAAACATGAGAAAAGGCATGCCACCAAATGAGTATTTAGGAAAATCAGACCATCTCAGTGAAAAAGAGGAAGTAAAACACTCTTCAGTGATAAGCAAAGACAAGAACAAAAGATCAGAACATTGCTGATACCAACCCACTGCATAGAAAATTGATGCAGCGTAGGGTAACCGCCCAAAATATAATAGAACGGTGATTTGATGTTGTAAATTGTAAAGAAAAGTTTTCGATGTCTACATTGCTCCAAAAGTCTGAATAGCCTGTGTCCTAGTGAGGGTTGAAAAAAGAAGGAGAAGGTCTCTGTTAGACCCGACAGCCTTAGGGTAGTCACCCCTAACTTTTTGCCTGCCTCCCTCCACTTTTTGGACACTGTTTTTGCTGGTTTATAGACTCTGCGCACTTTACCCCTGCTAACCAGGGCTAAAGTGCATATGCTCTCTCCCCTAAAAACATGGTAACCTGGAATCATACCTGATTGGACTATTAATTTACTTATAAGTCCCTAGTAAGGTGCACTCTTGTGCATAGGGCTGGTAAATTAAATGCTACTAGTGGGCCAGCAGCACTGGTTGTGCCACCCACTTAAGTAGCCCCTTCTCCTGGTCTCAGGCCTGCCATTGCAAGGCCTGTGTGTGCAGTTTCACTGCCACATCGACTTGGCATTTAAAAGTTCTTGCCAAGCCTAGAACTCCCCTTTTTCTACATATAAGTCACCCTTAATATGTGCCCTAGGTAACCCCTAGGGCAGGGTGCTGTGTAGGTAAAAGGCAGGACATGTACCTGGGTAGTTATATGTCCTGGTAGTGTAAAACTCCTAAATTCGTTTTCACACTACTGTGAGGCCTGCTCCCTTCATAGGCTAACATTGGGGCTGCCCTCATACACTGTTGAAATGGCAGCTGCTGATCTGAAAGGAGCAGGAAGGTCATATTTAGTATGGCCAGAATGGTAATACAAAATCCTACGGACTGGTGAAGTCGGATTTAATATTACTATTCTAGAAATGCCACTTTTAGACAATGAGCATTTCTTTGCACTTAAATCCTTCTGTGCCTTACAATCCATGTCTGGCTGGGCTTGGTTGACAGCTCCTTGTGCATTCACTCAGACACACCCCAAACACAGGGTACTCAGCCTCACTTGCATACATCTGCATTTTGAATGGGTCTTCCTGGGCTGGGAGGGTGGAGGGCCTGCTCTCACACAAAGGACTGCCACACCCCCTACTGGGACCCTGGCAGACAGGATTGAACTGAAAGGGGACCTGGTGCACTTCTTAGCCACTCTTTGAAGTCTCCCCCACTTCAAAGGCACATTTGGGTATAAAACAGGGCCTCTGCCCTACCTCATCAGACACTTGCTGGAGAAGAAACCTGAACCAGAAACTACATCCTGCCAAGAAGAACTGCCTGGCTGCTCAAAGGACTCACCTGCCTGCTTTCTACAAAGGACTGCTGCCTTGCTGTTGCCCTGCTGCCTTGCTGAACTCTTGTCTGGCTGTGAAAGTGCTCTCCAAGGGCTTGGATAGAGCTTGCCTCCTGTTCCTTGAAGTCTCAGGACCAAAAAGACTTCTCTCTTTTACTTGGACGCTCCGTGCGGCGAAAATTTAGACGCACAGCTTGTTTCGCGGCGAGAAAAACGCTGCACTCCGACGCTGATCGACGCGACGCTCTTGGGACGATCGAAGCTCCGACGCACGGCCTCGCAAGGACAACGCCGCCCGACCTCTAGAGGAGAAATCGACGCGACGCCTGCCGTGAGATCGTAATTTCAACGCGCAGCCCCGCAGATCGAAGTCTAGAGGAGAAATCGACGCGACGCCTGCCGTGAGATTGTAATTTCGACGCGCAGCCCCGCAGACCGACGCGCAGCCGGAGAACAAGCAGGAAAATCCACGCACAGACCCGGGACATCTGGTAATCCCCGCGATCCACAGAAAGAGACTGTCCGCGCGCCGGAAAACGACGCCCGACTTCCCCGCGTGGAAAATAACGACGCAAGTCCGTGTGTGCTGGGGAGAAATCAACGCACACACCCTTTTTCCACGCACCTCTTCTCTTGTGGCCCTCTGAGGAGATTTTTCCACGCTAAACCAGGTACTTGTGCTTGAAAGAGACTTTGTTTATATTCTAAAGACTTAAGACACTTTATATCACTTTTCAGTGATATCTCTACAATTTCCCATTGCAACTTTATTCTTTTTGACCTACAATTATCCTGATAAATATTATATATTTTTCTAAACACTGTGTGGTGTATTTTTGTGGTGCTATATGGTGGTATTGTATGATTTATTGCACAAATACTTTACACATTGCCTTCTAAGTTAAGCCTGACTGCTCGTGCCAAGCTACCAGAGGGTGGGCACAGGATAATCTTGGATTGTGTGTGACTTACCCTGACTAGAGTGAGGGCTTTTGCTTGGACAGGGGGTAACCTGACTGCCAACCAAAAACCCCATTTCTAACAGTCTCCATAAGTTCAAAGCAACCAGTACAATAAGTAGTAATAAAAAATAAGCTAAAGTGAGGGATGGAACAATACTCCTGCCCCAATGAGTGGCAGGTCAAGTGAGCAAAGCCCGAACAAGTATTGTGAGCACTCAGTATCTGAAAATCAATGAAGTATACACAATAGCATGTGAAGAGGCCCCATCCAAATATATAGATGTTGGAAAGGAACCACCCAAAAAATAACCAATGTGTCATACCTACCATGAAAGTGTTTACATTTGAGATTAAAAATAATGTCTAGTAGCAATAAGTAACAGCTAGTGACATCACATAGGATCCAGTACTGAGAAAACTCCTATCGTTGAGTGACCATGGTAAGTCACGTGTCTAGAAAGAAAATACAAATGTATAAGGCAGAAGAAGGTTAACTAGCAAAGCTAAACCAGCTCCCCTGGCTCCACAATAAAAGTAAACAAGGCTAGTAAAGAAGCCGTTAAAGAAGAGAATAAATAGAGAATAAACACAGCCAGAGGCATTATACATGGGAAGTGGCCAACACCACATCAAACGTGTGTGGTCAGTAATGTTAGGTGAGTAGCACAGACACCTATTCATTCTGTTAATGAAATCCAGGTTTAAAAAAGGTAGATAGATAGTACAACTAAATCGGATCCACAGTTAAGTGGAAACATAAGACTTACTCTGTACGTGAAGTACAAGTTATTTACCTTTGGTAAAGAAATATCTGGTAGAGACATATTCTAGTTGCAGATTCCTTACCTTAGAATTTCCCCCAGGCATCAGACTGGATCCGGAGGTTTTTCTTCGAGCAATACCCTTGCGCATCGGTTGGTGTCGTTGGTCGACTCCATGGGTGTCATTGGCATCAGTTTCAAAGAAAGGGAGCACACTGCCTACCCTCCAGCAACAAGGTATGACCCCAAAGCATCATGGTAAATGCAGTGGAATTCATAGTCCATTCAAAAAGTAATAAAGTCTTTCATCTCTGTAGGTGCAGCAAGTGCTGTATACCCTGTGATGATGTCGGGAGTAGCACATAAACACTGCCTTCAGGCAGTGACGTCAGTTTCTTTTAACGACTTTCCACCCCAAAGCGCAGAGCCGCTAAGAAGACTGAGACTGGTGCATCAGAGCTAAGGACCTGAAGGGGGAATCCCAGTCCCTAGAAATCAGTTCACAAGCGGGGAGGATTGGTGTGTCGGTAAGGAATCTGCAACTAGAATATGTCTCTACCAGATATTTCTTTACCAAAGCTAAGTAACTTGTACATCTGACAGAGACTTCTAGTTGCAGATTCCTTACCTTAGAATAGATACCCAAGCAATGCGTTCCTCGGTGGTGGGCTGCAAACCAAGATGATACTAGGAAGTCCTGCAGGACCGAACGACCAAAGTAGCCGTCCCGACAGGCCTCACTCTCCAGGCAGTAGTGTTTAGCAAACGTGTGCAGGGACGCCCACGTAGCTGCCTGGCAGATATTCAGGACAGGAACTCTGCGTGCTAACGCAGTTGAAGCAGCAGTTGCTCTGGTGGAATGACCATGCAAGCCCTCGGGGGTTGTTTCTTGGCCAAAGCACAGCACATTTTGATGCAAAGAAGTACCCATCGAGAAGTGGTACGTTTTTACACCGCTTTCCCTTTTTTCACACTCACATACCCGAGAAAGAGTTGATCGTCCAACCAGAAATCTTTAGTATGATTAAGATAGAATGCCAACGCTCTTTTTGGGTCCAGACGGTAAAGTCTCTCCTCCTCATGAGAAGGATGTGGGGGTGTGTATAAAGTAGGTGGGGTGATGAGCTGGACTACACGAAAAGGCGTAACCACCCTTGGAAGGAAGGAAGCCTTAGTGCGCAACACCACTATGTCAGGGTGCACACAGAAGTATGGAGGTTTGGATGAAAGAGCTTGAAGCTCACTCACCCTGAGAGCAGAGGTGATGGCAACAAGAAAGACAGTTTTGAAGGTGAGGAGCCAAAAGGGACAATTGTGCATCAGCTCAAAGGTAGTACACATTAAATAAGTAAGGACAAGATTGCAGTCCCACTGAGGCATGATAAATGGAGTGGGAGGAAATAAATAGGTGAGGCCTTTTAGGCATCTACTCACAATAGGAGATTTAAAAAGTGAGGGCTGATCAGGTAACCTAAGGAAGGCTGAAATGGCAGATAAAGGGTACCCAAAACAGAGCCCTGCTGGGCCAAAGAAAGAATGAACAAAAGAACCTCGGATAGAGGGGCAGAGAGGGGATCAACAGATTTGTTGGTGCACTATGCCACAAATTTATTCCAACAACAGGTGTATACAGTTTTGGTAAAGGGACACCTGGCTGCCAAGATAACATCGCAGACTTCGGGTGGAAGATCAAAAGTCGTCAACTGTCACCGCTCAATCTTCATACATGAAGGCAGAGGTTGGACAGGTTCGGGTGAAGAACTGTCCCCTGTTGCTGCAACAGAAAATCAGCCCGAAGAGGCAGTCTGAGTTGAGGCTCGATGGACATGCTCAATAGCTCTGGATACCAGACTCTCCGTGCCCTGTCTGGAGCCACCAAGATGACTTGGGCCCGGTCGTTCCTGATCTTCTTGAGAACTCTGGGCAGAAATGGTATAGGCGGAAAGGCGTAGAGGAGGCCAGAGTTCCATTCGAGATGAAAAGCGTCTCTGAGCGAGTGCCACCTTGGAAACGCCAACGCGCAAAACAGCTGACATTGCGCGTTCTCTGCAGAGATGAACAGATCTAACCAAGGCTCTCCCCACTGCTGAAAGGGACCCTGCACCACCTCCGGATGGAGACACCATTTGTGATCGGCTGTGCATCAACAGCTGAGTTCGTCTGCTCTGGCGTTGAGAGAACCTGCCAGATGTTGAACCACCAGGGTAATGCCCTGATGTTCCAGCCATGTCCCGAGGCGTAGTGCCTCCTGGCAAAGAGTCCGGGACCCTACTCCACCTTGTTTGTTGCAGTACCACATGGCAGAAATATTGTCCGTGAACACCTGCACTACTTTCCCTTAGAGAAAGGGAAGAAATGCTTTCAACGCAAGCCTGATCGCCCGGAGCTCCAGAAGATTGATATGGAGCCCAGACTCCGCCAGAGACCAGAGGCCTCTGCTCTCCGCCTCTCCCATGTGGCCGCCCCAACCCAGAAGTGACACATCTGTCACTACAGATAGATCTGGTTGGGGAAGGGAGAGGGATCTGCTGTGGATCCAATGCGGATTCGAAAGCCACCACTGCAGGTCTTTCGCAGTCCCTTCTGAGATCTGGACCATGTCGGACATATTCCCCTGATGCTGCGCCCACTGGAACTTCAGGTCCCACTGCAGAGCCCGCATATGACACCTGGCATGTGTCACTAGCAGGATGCAGGAGGTTCGCCGTAGTCTGAAGGTGAGAGACAACTTTCTGGGGCGAGTCCGCCTTCAAAAGCCAGTCGTCGAGGTAGGTGAAAGACTGATACCCCTAACCTGCGCAGATGAGCAGCAACCACCGCCATTACTTTTGTGAACACTCAAGGAGCGCTGGTAAGGCCGAAGGGAAGCACAGTAAAGTGAAAGTGCTCGTGACCTACCACAAATCGTAGGTAACGTCTGTGGGCAGGCAGGATGGGGCTGGGGATGTGGAAATAAGCGTCCTGCAAGTCCAATGCTACCATCCAGTCTCCTGAGTCCAAGGCAGACAGAACCTGAGCCAGGGTGAGCATTTTGAATTTCTCCTTCTTGAGGAAGTAGTTTAGGACACGAAGGTCTAGGATAGGACGCAAGTCCTTGTCCTTTTTCGGCCCCAGGATGTAGCGGAAATAAGAATCACAACCTACTTCTGGCACAGGGACTTTCTCTATAGCTCCCTTGGCCAAGAGAGCTGCAACTTCCTGGCGGAGAAGTGCCAAATGATCCTCTGGGATATGGCTGGGTGATGGAGGCATGGCTGGTGGAGCAGATTCGAAAGGGAGGGAGTAGCCCTTTTGAATGATCTGCAAAACTCACCTGTCCAAAGTGATGGATTCCCAGTGGTGCAGGTGATGGCGAATCCTGCCGCCAACTGGATGGGAGTGAGGGGACGGACTAGGAGGGTTTGGAGGCTGCATCGGGGGCAGAAGTGGACTGGGCATACCTCTGGTTCCCTGTCCTACGCCCACGTGGGATTCCCTGTCCCCGCCACGCAGTGGCTTGAGAGCATGGGTGACAGTGCCTTGGCAGAAGACACGACAAGGAGCCCTTTTGGTGGCCACAAAAGGGACGAAAAGTGGACTGCGGGGTGAGGGGCAGAGGAAAGACCAAAGGACCGAGCTGTAGGCCGGGAATCCTTGAATCTCTCCAAGGCCGAGCCCGCATTGTCTCCAAAGAGATGAGAGCCATCAAAGGGCATGTCCATGAGGGACTGTTGGACATCCCCAGAAAAAACAGAAGTACGCAACCAGGCGTTGGGTCTCAAGGCCACTGTTGTAGCAACCAATCTGCCCAGAGAGTCGGTTGTGTCCAACCCACAACGGATTGTGAACTACGCTACATCTCTCCCATCGCTGACAGCCTAGGAGACAACAGCACGGGCTTCCTCCGGTATCTGCGGCAGGACTTGCGCAACCGTATCCAACAAAGAGTGGGTATAGCAGCCCAAAGGGCATGCGGTGTTCACTGACCGCAGTGTGAGACTGGAGGAAGAAAACAACTTCTTACCAAATTGTTCCAGCCTTTTTGATGCCCTATCCGGGGGTGCGGAAGGGAATGAGCCTGAAAAAGAGGAAGCCTGGATGACAAGACTCTCAGGCATTGGGTGTTGGGACAGGAATTTAAGGTCGTACGGAGCAGGCCGATGGCGGCATGCGATAGTCCTATTTACAGGAGCCCCTGTGTTGGGTTTGGACCAAGTACCCAAAAGGACATCGGTAAGGACTTTATTGAACGGCAAAAAGGGTTCTGTTGTGGAAGTCCCTGACTGAAGCACCTCCGTCAGGAGATTGGACCTGACCTCTACAGTAGGAAGCTCAAGGCCAAGGCCCTCCGCTGCCCTACTGACCACCATACCATAAGTTGCTCCCTCTGCCGTAGCCACGGTAGGAGGAGACAGAATGCCAGCGTCTGAAGAAGTATCCAGACCACTGGTGTCGCCTAATTCCTGTGCCCAGACCAAAGATGGGTCATCATGGTATTCATAAGGGTCCAGGGACCCCTTCAATCCTTCCTCGAATTCGTACCCATAGGAAAAAGGGTCTGAATCCGACCTGGGGTGAAAAGGCCCCATCAAAGACAAAGGCAGCGTTGGTCGACGCCGCTCTGGCTCCGAGTTGTCAGAGATAAGGATCGGGTCGATAGTGGGCACTACCGATGTCGGAAGTGTTGACAATCGACCCAGCACCGGGGAAGGTCTCAATGGTGTGACCGGTGCGGATCCGGAGGGGACCTCAGTGGCCGGAGCTGAAGCCGCCGGCGCGGAACCCCGAGGGCCCCTCAACCAAACCCCTTGGGCCTGAAGACGGCGTGTCGGGGTCGGTCTGCTCAAAGATGAGGCGCATGGCCCCATAGAATAATTTAAGTTGGGCGGGGTTCGCTCCGGCTCTAGGAAATTTGAGGAAGCATGGGGCAGACCAAGACACAGGCTCCGAGGACGTAGGCCTTGAGCTTTGACACTCCTCCCGTTTCTCTGGAGAAAAGTCAACAAAACGGTCAAATTCGGTAAAAAACTTGACCAGGGTAGCTCTCTCCGGATCAGCGCGTGGCACAGAAAGAAAACAACTGACGTCACTGCGCGAAGGCGCCGTCTATGTACTACTCCCGACGTCATCACAACAACTACAATGCCAACAACGCCCACGAAGTTGACCAACGCCACCTACTGACACACAAGGGTATTGCTCGAAGAAAAATCTCCAGATCCAGTCTGACGCCTGGGGGAAATTCTAAGGTAAGGAATCTGCAACTAGAAGTCTCTATCAGATTAAAACGATAATCATACCAACGCACAGGTTTCACAAAATTGCGAGCAAATGTAAAACAGTAAGATGCGAAATGCCATGTCATGTATGCCGGGCGACCACACCCCATAAAACAAATAAACACCAAAGTTAAATTTTTCGACACCAAAAGTCCCAAAACTTACATACAGTCCTACGGGGAAGTAACATGGCGTCGCCAGTTCTAGGACGCGGTATATAAATTACCTGAATAAATAGACCAGAAAAATAGAGAAAGGACTAGCGTCTCCCGTGTACTGTGATGCATAGTCCACGGCCATACTGGTAGTACCAAGGATTAAAAAACTATCACATAATAAATAGAGCGTAAAAAAAATTGTAAGTATAATAAGTTGAAATGGAAACAAAACTCCCAAAAATCTATTAAGAAAAACATGCATCTAAAACTGGCACAGGACCAGAAAGAAGACGAATTTGAAACATCCAAAGTTCTAGTAAGAACTGAAGTAAACCGAAAACCAAGCATCTAGCATTTAGGCAAACAATGTATCAAGTGTGATAGTTAGTGTAAATGTTGAGAAGGGCCAGAAGAGAGTCCGCCACCAATTTTACAGAGGAAAGTAAAAGTGAACTAGTATAAGCAAAACCAGATTCACACAGGGACGTGAGCTATATATAGTCCAAGGACACCCACATTGTAAGATAATACCAATATAGTATCCAAATATAGATGTTATTGACCATATACAACACAAGGAAATGCCTATTGCACACACAACTATTAATATGTAGACTATACAGTCATCACAAAGAGAGAATCTTGAATTCATAAAACAAATGTAATTCTCTATCATTGTTGAGACCTTTATCCACAGCACGTAATTTAATGATCTATTTACCTTCACACTTTCTCAGTTTGTCCACTCTGCCCCCCGTAAGTCATTAGTTATATGTATTATCCCATGGAATTTAATACAGATAACTTCTGACCCCGTATGAGCGGAATTGCAGTGAGCTGTCAGTGGATAATTGGTATTGTTATTTTTGATGGCTCTAACATGTTCCTGGATCAGTTCTTACAGAGGCCGGATAGTACTGCCCACGTATAACAAACCACATTTACAAAAAAATGCAGTAGATTGTAAATTTAGAGTTGCAATTAATGAATTGACGTATAGAAAAAACTTTGAGTTGTATGTGAAGTACATTTTTTTGTCCATAGAATACTGACATAGCTTATAACAGATGCACTTGTAGAAACCTGGAGTTTTACAGGGTAACCAATCAATAGTCAGCTTCCGAGGGGTGGAGATAACGTAACTGGAGCATAGTTTGTTTCCTAGAGTTACTCCCCTGCTGTAGGCAATCTGAGCCTTATTGCTAAAATGATTCTCCAGAGCTTTATCCAAAAATAGTAAATGTCAATGACGTGTCAAAATCTGAAATACTGCAGAGCTTTGTGAACTGAATCTAGTAATTAGAGTCAAACGTTTGTCTTTATTCCGCTCACGATTTCTATAGGTCAATAGGGAATTACAAAAAGGTTGGTGATTCTCATTCTGGCGTTTGAAAGTATACAGTCTGTGTAACCCCTCTGGCGAAACTGGTGTTCCAGCGATGTTAACTCCTGAGTAAAGATCTGTCCATCACTACAATCGCGACATATCCTAGTCATCTCGCCCAAAGGGATAGCATTAATCTGGTTTTCGGGTGTGCACCGTGAGCATGTAGAATGGAGTTACATGCTGAAGGTTTTCTGTAAAGTCTGGACATAATTTTTAACCCTCATTATAGAAGACAACATCAAGAAACTCAATCTGATTGGAGCTCAAATGGTGTGTTAAGCTAATGTTGTACTGTTATCATTAAGGTGAATGAAGCATCTTTCCAACTGCGCCTGACCTCCTGTCCATATGACCAAGATGCTGTCAATGTATTTATCCCAGTATAGGAGGTGCTCTAACACATCAGGGGGACATAAGTGATGTTTTTTAAAGTGCCCCATGTACAGATTGCCATATGAAGGTGAAAATGTGGCTCCAATAGCCACTCCCTGGGCTTGTCCAAACCAGTTGCCATTATGTAGAAAGACATTGTGTTCCAAAACCAAACCAGTGAGGTCAATGAGCATCTCTGTATGTTCAAAAAGCCTGGCGTCCCTGCTGGAGAGGTGGACTTAAGTGCAGAAATACCTTTTTCCAGAGGAATGTAAGTGAGGAGTAAATTGACATCTAAGGTTACAAATATGCAGTCCGCCATCCACTCTATGTCCTCAAGTTGACAACTTAAGAATTTGGTATCACGGATGAAAGAGAGTAGATTCTGAACTAAGGGCTGCGGGAATACATCAATAAAGTACGAAGTATGATCTGTCGGGGATCCTATGCCAGAAATAATAGCCCTGTCAGGTGGAAAGCGGCAAGGTTTATGTAGTTTTGGCAAAATATAAATACACTGTGCACGTGGTGAGGTGTTAAGCATGTATATGTATTTCAGATCAGAAATTATACAAAGGTCCCTCCAACGTGTCAGTCTTTGCATAATAATATGAGTAATATCAGTGAGAGGATTGGTTGAAAGTCTGAGGTACGCCTGGCTGCCTGCTTATTGCCTATTGATCTCATTAATATAATCTGTGTGATTCATGACCACAACATTGCCCCCCTTGTCTGCCTCTCTGATAACAATGTCAGTATTGTTTATTAAGTCATTAAGTGCTCTCTATTCCCTAGTACTCAAATTAGTACTGGTCCTCTTACACCGGAATGGATTGGTGTCTTCCAATTTATACAAGTCATGAATGACAGCCTTATAGAACGCATCAATGTGGCTGTCTGCAGAAAGGTAGGTCTAGGCCTGGGAGCACTGTCAAGACCCAGGTTTGGAGTAATGTCCAAATAAGTTACAAGATCTCCCATGGATGGTGATGGGAAGTCCATATGTTCCAGGGACATCAAGAGTTGGATATCTTGTAAATCACTGAAAGTCGTATTGCACTCAGCTTTAGAGATCAATATGTAACTGAGCATAGTCAGAAGGAGAAGCAGGACAAAAGCTTAGCCCCATGCATAACACATTTATTTGATCAGAAGTTAATGGCACTTTGGAAAGATTATCAATCTGTATATCTTCGATATCGGTATCATTCATAGTACAAGTAAAGTTAGAGCCTACCATCAATTACGTGATGCAGTGTAAGGTAACCGCTCAAAATATAACACTTACAACGGTGATTTGATGTCATCACCGTTCGAAGTATTATATTTTGGGCAGTTACCTTACGCTGTATCAATTTGCTGCGCAGAGGCCTTGAAAAAGTCACGCAGGTGACGAAACACATGTTGGCTGTAAAAGTGTCTACATTTGGTCGTTAGCAGAACCATGTTCTCATACATCAATAACCTCACAATCTTTCTATGGACTTTTGGTATTTGAAAATATTTTGTGGACTTTCAAAGAGTGCTGGGGTATTTAATTATTTTCACAAATGCAGTGTTAAAGCTTTAGTTGCACTAGCCTGTTGGTAGAAGGGCATCATTCACTGTACACATGTCTTATGCCACCCTAGGGACCCCTCACTCAGCACATGCACACTGCTTCACAGCTTCTGTGTGCTGGTGGGGAGAAAATGACTCAGTCGACATGGCACTCCCCTCAGAGTGCCATGCCAACCTCACACTGCCTGTGACATAGGTAAGTCACCCTCTAGCAGGCCTTACAGCCCTAAGGCAGGGTGCACTATACCACAGGTGAGGGCATATGTGCATGAGCACTATGCCCCTACAGTGTCTAAGCAAAATCTTAGACATTGTAAGTACAGGGTAGCCATAAGAGTATATGGTCTGGAAGTTTGTCAAACACGAACTCCACAGTTCCATAATGGCTACACTGAAAACTGGGAAGTTTGGTATCAAACTTCTCAGCACAATAAATGCACACTGATGCCAGTGTACAATTTATTGTAAAATACACCCAGAGGACATCTCAGAGATGCCCCCTGAAAACATAACAGACTTCCAGTGTAGGCTGACCAGTTTCTGCCAGCCTGCCACCCACCAGACATGTTGCTGGCCACATGGGGAGAGTGCCTTTGTCACTCTGTGGCCAGCGACAAAACCTGTACTGGGTGGAGGTGCTTCTCACCTCCCCCTGCAGGAACTGTAACACCTGGCGTTGAGCCTCAAAGGCTCACCCCTTTTGTTACAGCGCCCCAGGGCATCCCAGCTAGTGGAGATGCCCGCCCCTCCGGCCACTGCCCCCACTTTTTGCGGCAAGGCTGGAGGAGATAATGAGAAAAACAAGGAGGAGTCACCCACCAGTCAGGACAACCCCTAAGGTGTCCTGAGCTGAGGTGACCCCTGCCTTGAGAAATCCTCCATCTTGAGTTTGGAGGATTCCCCCAATAGGATTAGGGATGTGCCCCCCCTCCCCACAGGGAGGAGGCACAAAGAGGGTGTGCCACCCTGAAGGACAGTAGCCATTGGCTACTGCCCTCCCAGACCTAAACACACCCCTAAATTCAGTATTTAGGGGCTCCCCAGAACCTAGGAAAGTAGATTCCTGCAACCTTAACAAGAAGAAGGACTGCTGACCTTAAGCCCTGCAGAGAAGACAGAGACAACAACTGTTTTGGCCCCAGCCCTACCGGCCTGTCTCCCAACTTCGAAGAAAACTGCAACAGCGACGCATCCAACAGGGACCAGCGATCTCTGAAGCCTCAGAGGACTGCCCTGCATCCAAGGACCAAGAAACTCCTGTGAACAGCGGCTCTGTTGAACAACCTGCAACTTCTTTGCAACAAAGAAGCAATTTTAAAGACTTCATGTTTCCCGCCAGAAGTGTGAGACTTTCCACTCTGCACCCGACGCCCCCGGCTCGACCTGCAGAAAACCAACACCTCAAGGAGGACTCCCCGGCAACTGCAAGCCCCCCCTGAGCCCCCACAGCGACGCCTGCAGAAAGAATCCAGAGGCTCCCCCTGACCGCGACTGCCTGTAACAAGGGACCCGACGCCTGGAACCAACACTGCACCCTCAGCCCCCAGGACATGAAGGAACCGAACTCCAGTGCAGGAGCGACCCCCAGGCGACCCTCTGCCTAGCCCAGGTAGTGGCTACCCCGAGGAGCCCCCCTGTGCCTGCCTTCATTGTTGAAGTGACCCCCCCGGGTCCCTCCATTACTTTCTATCTAAAACCTGACGCCTGTTTGCACACTGCACCCGGTCGCCCCTGTGCCGCTGAGGGTGTACTTCCTGTGCCTTCTTGTGTGTCCCCCGGTGCCCTACAAAACAACATGGTCTGCCCCCCCCGAGGACGCGGGTACTTATCTGCTGGCATACTGGAACCGGGACACCCCTGTTCTCCACTGAAGCCTAGGTGTTTAGGGCACCTCTTTGACCTCTGCACCTGACCGGCCCTGAGCTGCTGGTGTGGTAACTTTGGGGTTGCCTTGAACCCCCAACGGTGGGCTACCTTGGCCCCAACTTTGAGACTTGTAAGTGTTTTACTTACATGCAAACCTAACCTTTACTTACCTCCCCCAGGAACTGTTGATTTTTGCACTGTCTCCACTTTGAAAATAGCTTATTGCCATTTTTACAAAGACTGTATATGATATTGCTTTTATTCAAAGTTCCTAAAGTATCTAAGTGAAGTCCCTTACATTTAAAGTATGACTTGTAAATCTTGAACCTGTGGTTCTTAAAATAAACTAAGAAAATATATTTTTCAATATAAAAACCTATTGGCCTGGAGTAAGTCTTTGAGTGTGTGTTCCTCATTTATTTCGTGTGTGTGTACAACAAATGCTTAACACTACACTCTGATAAACCTACTGCTCGACCACACTACCACAAAATAGAGCATTAGAATGATCTGTTTTTGCCACTATCTTACCTCTAAGGGGAACCCTTGGACTCCGTGCACACTATTTCTTACTTTGAAATAGTATATACAGAGCCAACTTCCTACAGTTTGAAAAGTTATTTTCTTTAAAGGAACTGCCAAAAATGTATAGTTTTTGCAACAACTTATGGTGCACATATTTTTATTTAATAGTAAGAAGGAACCCGAAGACAGCTTACAAAACAGAATAAGCGCTCTTCTCTGAAATCGGACTGTGCATAGAACAGATATACAAAATGTAAATTTGCACTCAACAATTCTACTATGTTTTTCATCAAGGAATAAGGAATCAATAAACAAGTAGTGTAAGGATTTTCTGAGTTCCATTATTATAAAATAATCTTGCTATACCGAGAACAATCTTTGTACAGGTGAACAAAACTGCACACTACATGAAAGGTGAAATTTGTGAACTTAGTAAACCTTTTTCGAACATGAAGTATTTGTGCACCTCTCTCTATATGCTGGGGAGAACCAAAGACAACTTGGCAAAACGACAGCCTGGTCTCAACAGGAAAAGGGATAAAAAATAAACTTGCATACTCAACAAGAGTACAGTGGAAAGGGAAAACCAGAAGAATGATTTTGTTAAAAACAAGAAGATAAGGAAATTAGGAAGATGTATGTATCAAAACAGAACAAAAGCAACAAAGAAGATCCAGATCATTTTCAGCAGACCTCACTCGGAAAAGGTATGAGCAAGAAGGATGCCCACGTCACCTGAGACCTCCTGGACCCTATTTACATCAACATAAGAGTCAACGAGTCAACACCAGTCCCCTAGACCACGCCCTTGTCAAGTTCAGCATCTCTATCCCAGTTCACCGCCAGACCCTCTGCAGCATTTGACACGGTCAGCTAGCCTGGCCCAATACTCCTCAGATGCCTGCGAGCTCACCTGCAGAGTTCCGCAAGGATTGTCCCTACGCCCATCCCTCTTATTTTTTAATCCTTCAAATGCATTTCTTGCAGCAGAGTCAAGTCTGGCGCCTGTAATGCCAAATATCCCTGCATCATCCCCCACTTCAACTTGTTCCTGAGGCCATTCATATTTCCAGGTGGGACTCTAAGGGAAGTGCCCCTGGCCGCATTTGGGGATCCCATTCTCCCCCAGTGTCTGTGAAGTGTATGCGTAGCCCCAAGCCCCTCGTCCGCCTCCATACCATCACTGCAAATGTCACTGATCTTTTGAGTCCAATCTTCTAACCCAAATATTCTCAAAAACTACTGTCTTATCTCCCTGCTTCCCTTCCCAGCTAAGGTCATTGAGAAGGCTATAAACCAGCAGCTCACTACCTACTTAGAAGACCACGAACTTCTGGACACCTCCCAATCCAGATTCAGGGCCAACCACAGCACCAAATCTGCACTAATCACTGCCACAGACGAAAATAGAACCATCCTCAACCAAGGAGAATCAGCTGCACTCATTCTCCTCGACCTCTCAGTGGCATTCAATACTGTCTCCCATCTCACTCTGATCAAGAGTCTCCAACAGATAGGCAACAGGGGCAACACCCTGCCGTGGATTGCCTCCTTCCTCTCCGGTAGAACTCAGATTCTTTCTCCCCCTTCCTTTACCTCACAACCTAAGGACCTGGTGCACCCCTGGGCTCTTCCCTCAGCCCCACCCTCGTCAATGTCTACATGACCGCCTTGGCCAACATCATCAGGAACCAAGATCTAAAAATAATCTCCTACGCAGATGGCACCCAACTTATCCCCTCGCTATCCTAAGACCCGTCTACAACAAACACCAACTTCACCTATGCATGAACTCTCCATTGCCTAATGGATGAAGGACAACTGCCTCAAACTCAACACCAACAAAAGAGAGGTCCTCCTATTTGGAAACTCCACCTCACCCTGGGATGACTCCTGGTGGCCCACTGAACTAAAACCATCCCCTCATGCCCTCGAACGCAGCCAGGAACCTGGGGATCATCATCGACAACAAACTTAGCATGGAGAAGCAGATCAATGCAGTCTCTGCCACCTGTTTCTCCATCTTACAAATGCTTGGGAAAATCTTCAAGTGGCTCCCAATCACAACGAGTAGAACAGTCATGCAGGCACTCAACACCAGCCACCTTGACTACGGCAATAAATACTCTATGCAGGAATCTCAGCTCAGCTCACGAAACAACTCCAAGTCATCCAGAACTCAGCCGTCAGACTCATCCTGGACCTCCCTAGAAGGACCCACATCTCCCCCATCTAAAGAACCTCCACTAGCTGCCTTTACACAAATGCTGCCAATTCAAGATCCTGACCTACGCATACAAGGCCCTGCACAATCTAGGACCCACCTGCCTCAACTACCGTCTGAACTTCCACCAACCCACCAGACACCTTCACTCAGCAACGCTCTCCCTCGCTCACCCCTCCCCCCCATCCGTCACAGCTCCCATGGAGGTCGCGCCTTCTGCTTCATTACATCCAAAGCCTGGATCAGCCTCCCATCTCACAAGAGAACATTTCCATCCCTCCAGCAGTTCAGGAAGGGCCTCAAGACCTGGCTAATTGACTAGAGCACAGCAGCCGTCCACCACCTGGATACCATCACAGGTGACAAGTGCGCTATACAAATCTGCTGATTAATTGACTGACTGACCTCTCAGTAACTGTGATCTCTGCCACCTCATGCAGCGGGTTTAGAAGGACCCACCCGCTCCTACGCCCGAGGCACCTCTTGCGCACCATAACTGTTTGTACTACCAATCACCACCAAGTACGCAGAATCCATTAGGTGAAGAGTGGCCGGGTCCCACTAGTTCAAGGCATGAAAAAAAGACAACCTTTCCCCCATACTGCCGCCCATCCCACCCAGGATCACCAAGAACATCATCAATTCCTCGTCACTGGAGTAGTCCCCTCATGTGAGCTTACCCGCAGTCCTGGGGGTAATTTTTGGGAGGTCCACCTCCTCAGCAGATGCTGGAGCTCGCTGATTGACCTGATATGGCTCTGAGGCAAGAGCAAGGTCTTCCCAACAATTTGCTGTGGGCTGCAGAAGAGCATGCTGCAGCTCCGCAAACCACCTTGTCCCTTTTCGTGTGGGCCGCTGCACTGGTGGCAGTAATATTTGCCCCCATCCCCGCGCTGACGCCACTGGAACTACCACTCAAGGGGGTGGGGCCCTCTCCACACTGATCCTGCAGCATAGGGTGACCCTGCCTCTCCAGCCAATCCCACACCTCCTTCGCCTCAATGAAAAAGATGGCCTGCAGGGCCCACCTCGACCCGAAGACAGGCCGGAAACAAGGCATGTTTGAAACTGAGTTGTAGCAAATGTTTCTTGACTGCCAAACAGAACTCCCGTTTACACTGAACTGCTGTTGTGTAGTCTGGATAAATGCTTACTGGAAAGTTCTCAATTCTCCAGGGCCTGTAGGCACTCACCACCTGCAATATATGATCTTGGTCCCTTAAGTTCAATAAGAGAGCCACAATAGGTCTAGCCTGCGCCCCAGCTGCTGGACACTGGCACAGGACCCTGTGGGCTCTCTCCACAGAGAACAGTTGTATTACCACCCTTCCCAGTACCTCTGCAGCCAGTCACTGCTCCATGGACAGCTCCGTCAAGGGATCCCTCTGCTTTCTCTGTAACCCCCGCCAATCGGACAGTTTTCCGTTTGGAGCACCCCTCTGCATCCTCCACCTTTGCCAAGAGGACCTCTACCTCCCTCTGCAGCCAGCTCAATCGCTCCTCAAGATCTACCACAGTCAGGTGAATACAGGCCGTGTTCGGTTCGACATCCGTGACCCTCTTGGCCAACTTGCCATGTTCCGCTCTGTGTAGACTCACGTCTATCACTACCACTTTAGTTTTGTGCTCCAGGTTATCCTTCATGTCCCAAATAGCTGCCAGTATTGTTGCCCTTTGCCGCCTCTCTGCCTCCCTGCTTGGTGCGCACCATGTCAAGACCACACAGTCCAGGCCCCCTGCACCACCACCAGAGTGCCCACTAGTTAGTCACAGGCCACACCAATCTCACCCGGCTCCTCGCTTGGCCCTAAATTCCAGGCCAGAGGATAGGAGATACGAAATTGCAAGGCACCCTGAAATCACCAGGTGTACCACAAGGGTCCACTCCCCCACCACAGGGGACAGCTGGAACTGTCCGAGGGGCACACTTCTCAGGCCACTCCTGGGATCTTTCACCCCAGATTCAATCTGTCAGCACCAGTCCCAGGAAGCACTCCATCCTCCACAGCTCCCAATCTCTCTCCAGGGGCCAATCCACTGCCTAGGGTCACCTGCTTCCACCCCTGACATTCCTTGAAGCCAAACTTGCCATAGACCCCAAGGCCACCACTCTGGAGCATCCTGCAATCACCTGCTGATGTTTCCCCGGCTCTCTTGGCACAGCTCCCTCGATGCGGCTCCAATTCCAGACATCTCGCCACTTGGGCCAACTCCTCCTCACCCCTGGAGCAAGGTCCACTGCTAGGGGGCCCTCGCCAGCCCCCAGACTCCCCTGATTGGTAGGGTCTGCCACCAGCATTGTACGGTCTGAGCCGCGACTCTCCTCACAGCTCGGATTAGCGCTGCCAATCACCATTAAAATGGCGGCGGTGCTTCCTTACGGCTCTGTCCGATCCGGCTTCTGCATCAGCCTTGCAGTGCCACGTCGCCACTTTCCTGGCTCCACCGGCCTCTCCACTATCGCGGGACCCTCGATCCAGCCTTGGCTCTCACGGCCGTCGGGAGGCTTCTGCGTGTCCCTGCTGCCCTCTCTGGCCTGCCACACTGAGGGGCCCTGAGCCTCTCCGATGAAATTTCCTGTGCACCCACTGCCAGACAATAACTGGATGGTTAGGTCCGGGTTAGACAGGTAAGGATCTCAGCACTAATGGGCTTGCAGTTGAGGAGCACAAGCTATACGTCCATCTCCATTGCTGTCGCGGCCACATTCCTCTGGGCCCGACCCTGTTCAAAGCATACAGGATCCCCATAGCCCGCCTCCTCCACTCTCAAGTTATCAAGTCCTCTCCTATGCTGATGATATGCAGCTAGTTATCCCCCTCACAGACAAGACCCCCACTACCTGAATCAAGTTCAATGCCAGCATGACTGAAACAACTCCCTGAATGAAGACCAACTGTCTAAAGTTGAACATCAACAAGACTGAAATTGTGATGTTCGGGAAGAACCCATAGGGTGGGAGGCCACCTAGTGGTCAACAGAGCTAGGACCAACCCCCACCCCCACCTAAGCCAAGAACCTCGAGATCATCATCAACAGCAAACCCAACATGACCGTCCAAGTCAATGCCGTCACTACCTCATGCTTTCATACCCTGAAGATGTTGATTAAGATTTTCACATGGCTCACAATCAGCACCCAGAAGACAGTCACACATGCCCAGGTCTCAAAGAAGCTTCACAATGGGAACACCTTCTATGCTGGGATCAACAAATTACAAAAGGCTGCAGGCCATTCAGAACTCGGCAGCCAGAATCACTCTCAACCTCCAATGCCGCACTGATCATACCACTGAAGGCCACTGCCTTTGCATTCACAAACAAGAACATTTCAGAGACCTCACTCATACTTTCAAGGCACATCATATCTCAACAATCACGTCTGCTTTCATAAACTTTCCGGACACCTCAGTTCATACAGACTCCTACATGCACAAATCCTAGCAATATGGAAAAACAGATCTGGCAGTCAAGCCTTCTCCTACATCGTTCCTAAAGCTGCTGCTACATATCAGAGCCTCCTCCTCCTCCTCACTTCTTGAATTCTGCAAGAAACGGAAGATCTCGCTTTTCAAATAGTCACAATTGCCCGAGGTGTGCCTAGACTCACACCTGCTTAGCGCCAGGATTCACTTACAAGTGATACTGTGTGCTATTAATCTGCATAAGATAACTAGATGGGGAAAGATTCGGGCGGCGGTGACAGAAGAGACAAAATATAGATAATAAAAGGTAGATCTGACAGAAATGACACAACAGGGCAACAGCTGATTAACAATGACTAGAAAGTAAACAGAAAGCACAAACAAAAATGACAATGATATGCTGGGAAATGAGAAACTAACCATAACCTAGCAATGGAAAAAAAGTACAACGAACACAAAAGATAACAAAATATCAAGTCAGCCACTGTGCCAAACTGAATATCAGAAGAAGGGAAACAAGTCTGCAAAACAAAGCTGTACGATACTAATAGATACCACAAAAATGTGATCAAAAAGAAAACACTCGACCACAGATTTTTATGCAAGCCACACAACAGCTGAACCCTATAAAAGTTGAGGCTGCAACACAAAGTGAGGTAATCATGGGAAAGACCTTCCAAAAGCAAAACATACAGCACTCAAGCAAAAACATACTTAAAAGGGAAAAGTAATGGACAAATAGGCAGGAACAAGATAAGCAATCTTATAAAAACAAGGATTTGTAAAGACAATAGGTCAGCTCCCAGCCTATTTATTGGTTTTGTCTCATTTTGTTATGGTTGTTGAAAAACGTTATTATTACTAGTGAAGCTGCCAGGCCCTCATTGGCCTAAACCATTGCCATAACAGCTCTAGTCCTTAAGGGAAATACTTTATGTGTGAACTGCATCTTGGAAAAGGTCTGAATGCCACCACTAACAGTCAACTTATTCAGGGACTGAAGTGGCCTGACCCACTGTCTGATGTCTTATGCTTTACTGGGCAGAAGAACAACGAAAATATGGCATTACACAAACCTTGCATCCACAGCTCTTAATTTCCTCACAGGGATCTAAAGTGGGCCATAAAAGACCTACCCTCAGAGCTTTTAATTGGCTCATAGTGGTTCTCCACATTCTTCACAATGGTTGGTAAAACGAGTGCCAAATGTGCCATCAGAAAATGTTCCCAGAGTGCAAGCCAAGCATATACGTGAGATCACCCAAAAGCTTATGCGACAACACTCTTACCGCCCCATAAATATAAGGTGATGTGAAACGAGAAATTAACTACATCAGGATCTCGCTCTCTCTGACACACACAGAAGTATTGTAATAGTTTAGATAATACATAAAAGCCTTGAATCCCTGTATTAAAAACTGCCTCTAATTTCCTTATTATAGTCGAGCTGTGACGTCTCTAGTTATCTCTAATAAGAAAATGATGTAGCTGCTCAACTGTAATAAGTTATGACAGTTGAGTTGTGGCATTAAAATGCTTGCTGCCAGATCCAGTACGCTAGATGAAATGCTTTCAGGATGCATAATTACACCTGGAGTTTTAACAACAAAAACCAGAACTGGCTTCTCATTCTTATGATGTTTATCTGAAATAAATAGTGATCATCACAAAGGGGAAATTCATGGTAACAAGCTTATTTTTTGCACATAGAATTTAATCACAGGATATAAAGCACCTCTCTGCACATCACTACTCATTCTGAGCTATAGATTTTTTATACTACTTGCATTAAACTGGTTCTAATTTGTTCTAGCAACAAATTACTAACTGCTTTTTGTTGTATTTAATTTCACACTACAGAGTGCACTTTTATTCTTCACGTCTGTAACATTAGTATCTTGTTCCTATGAAACAGCAGGAGACAAACTCATCTTTTTGTGAGAAAGCTGATAATGTGATCATGAATTAGAAGGAATGAAATAGCCTCTGATGTACATTAAATGGACATTGTAAGTCATCTTGGAGTAACATGACCTTATAAATTGCATTTAAATTGCATTTATATACAGTGGCAGCTGGTGACATTTGAAAGTGGTGGGGCGTAAAAGTTTGTAATAAGTTACCTGTCACGAGCGAGCGGAGTGAGCAAGGCCCAGTGTCATAAAGGGGACTTAGAGGGGACTTAGAGGGGGCTCTCAAGCCATGAAAATTTTGAAAAAAGAGTGGGCAAATGGTGCATTTTTAGGTAGATTTGAGAACGCAAGAAGGTTAATAAGGCAATTTTGGAAGTGTAGTTATGACATCAATAGAGATATTTCATATGATAATGATGTAAGTAGGTGCTTATTCACTATAACCAAACCACAGAACTATATCTTTACATGTGAAATGTAATGAGAAAACACAAGTTATTGTGATTTGTCAGACTGTACACAATGAGACAGCAAGAAATAAACACTGAAAGGCAGTAGGGTGGGCACCCTACAAGGGGCTGTACTTTTCACTGAGGGACGTGAAGAAATATGATCACATCACCCCATCCTGATGATGGAACTCCATTAGCTCCTCTTGCTGGTCCACGACATCAAAAACATCTGCATCATTTACAAACATTGCAAATGATGCAGCTGCAGTTCATGAAGAAGTGGTGGTGGCCCAACAAAGCCATCATGACCTGCTGCAGCAATTTTCAGCAAGGAAGTACAGATATGAAATAGTGCACTAGCACTGGATAGCAAAACGGTTCAACAAAGGAAGTACAAAGATGGTATAGTGCACTAGCTTTACTTAACTCAAATGTTTAACAAGCAAAATAAAGAGATGCATTAGATTTTGGATGTAGAAAGGTCATACAGTAGAAGTACAAATATTGCAGAAGTACAAATATAGGTATACAAGAACAGCACTTCTGACAGAAGAACTGAAAAGAAAGTAGAAGCCAGATGATGGACAGCCTTTGCACTCCCTGCTCGCACAACATTTTCCTTCTGTCCCTTCATATTACACTCCCCTACCCATCCTTCCTCTTTCACCAAACCTCACGCTTGTCTCCTCTTAATATAACTCTCACCTTTCATTCCGTACTCACTTTTCCCCCTTTTCACTAACTCCCTATCATAGTCTCTCCTTTCGCTCTACATTTCCAGCTTCCTCCCCACTCTCCCCCTATTAGCCTACGTCCCTGTTTCTGTGTATGGCACCCCAGATACTCAAATTAGTAGGAAGAGAAACACGAAAAAGGGTCACAAAGGGAGAAAACAGAAAGCTGCAAGAGTGAGTGGTGGGGGGCAGGGAATGGCTGCAAATGGAGTAAAGAGGCCAGAGGATAGTTTTAGGATATTTCGTGATGTTTATGAGGACACACAATTACTTTGAAACTGTCCTGCTGAGTTGCCTGTCTTTAAGACTCAGCAGGACAGTTTCAAAGTAGTCGTGCATTGTCATAAACTATCTGGTGCAGGTCACTTGTACTTATTTTGGAGGGCAGGCACTTATTTTTCTGCCTTAAGCAATTCCTTTGAGCAAAAGACACATAAGAGAAAGACGGAGGAAGAGAAAAACGAAAAAGTGTCACAAAGGGAGAAAACAGAAATCGTCCAGAGTGAGCAGAGGGGACAGGGAGTGGCTGCAAATGGATTGGAGATGCCCATGAGATGGCTTTAGAATTTTTGTGATGTTTATGAGCTGCACAACTACTTTGAAACTGTCCTGCTGAATCACCAGTCTTTAAGACTCAGCAGGACAGTTTCAAAGTAGTCGTGTGGCGTCATACACAAAACAAAAACACGAGGCCAACAACCACAACGTAGTGGTATCAGTAATGTTATTCATTTCATTTCACAAGCTGAAACACCACCAACTATTTTTTTTTATATTAATAAACTTCCCTGGGTACTGTTTATTTTCCACAATGCTGCATGCCAGCCAGTCTATTTCTCGTCACTTGTGGTGTGCTGGCGCTGCACCAAATTACGAAAAAGCTTTAGGGGAGGGACGGTCTCCTCCTCCCCCAATCTCGTCTCGTGCTGCGTGCATGTGTTGCTGTTGATTGCACTCCAGGCCTCTGCCCGCCTGGCAACATCACCGTCTCAGCCAACCAATCCTGGTTGCTGAGCACCAGATTTGGTTGGGGCAGGGGACCTCAATGCTCATTTCTGAGACCAGGGGCTGCTCGTTCTGCGCCACCCCCAGATCATTAATGTGCACTATAGCCTCTTGCTATGTATGAGACCTAGTGTGCATTTCAGGGTGGCCGGACGAAAGCTCCCATCCAACTCGACATGCGCACCTAGGGGCAGCGGCAGCTGGGGCATCTTTTAGTTTCTCACAGACAAGAGACTGTGGCAACATTGTTGCTATTGGAACTAAGCCCCACCTCCTCAGGCCCACCGCTGCCTCAAAGCACTCCACTCTCAAATTCTACAATTGAAGTTACTGCTCACAGCAGCATCACGCTGCTGCACTCTTTTACATAATATATAAAAATGTAATTCTTTTCTTTATGCACTTCTTATTGGGGGCCAGAGAACCAAAATAATAAGTGGGGTGATGCCCCAACACCCTCATGGAGGCACCACCCCTGAGTATATAGCACTTACTATCCCAGACGAAGCGTTGAAATAAAGTAATTTATATTGCCACAGAATTGAGATTTTCGTAGCCTTGGTGTCTGAAAGGCTAGATTTTATTAAAGACACGGAGGCGAGTATTATGCAGTCTTTTCTTGCTTTAATTTTCAATAGCAGCCAAGTAAAAGAACTACAGTACCCAGAAAAAACACAAACTACAACGATTACATCATAGCTGAACAGCCAATAGGGTATCATACAGCAATAGTAATATCTTAACTGCGAGCAACAAGTCCTCTTTTCTTGATGCGAAACTAAAGAGGAGAAGTAACAAACAAAAAGGCATAGAAAATAGAAACTAAAGTCACAATGTCCATGCAACAATCTCGAAAATGGCGAAAGCGGAGTGCCGTCTGGGAAGAATAGACGTTGCAGGGTGAATCCAAAATCGGTAGGAGCTGTTCGTGTGAATCATGACGAGCCAACGCTGGAAGAGGGAGTTGGCACTGAAAGAAAGATACAGGGCGGGTTAAAACAGTGGTGGGATAATACTCGCCTCCGTGTCTTTAATAAAATCTAGCCTTTCAGACACCAAGGCTAGGAAAATCTCAATTTTATTACAAGACCGGAGGCTCATATTATGCATGTTCAAAGCATAGCAATGACTGAATCTGAAACATGAGAAATCGGCTTACAATAAAAAGTTCTAAACGTACTTTCATTCGACCAATCTGCAGACTTGAGAATATCCCGTAAAGAAGATCCTGCCCAAAAGGCGCGAGAGACCATAGCACCTCTAGCCGAGGGGGCACCGAAGGAACTTATATCAATCCCCGCTAGGGACATGACCCATTTAACCCAACGAGCCAGAGTAGGGGAAGAAACAGGGTTGTGTGGTTTCTGAAAAGAAATAAGTAGTTGGGAGGCAGAGGATGATCTCAAATCTGCAGTACGAGTCACATAACTTTTCAAACGATTTCCAACACATAGTTTGGGTTGAGAGGGAAAAAAATGGATAATTGACACAAGCTAAATTAGTTTTTGTACGTCTCTTGACCTGGAAAGAAACACCAAGGGGGGAGAAGAAAAAGGAAGTAACATCTAATGCTTTAACGTCTGAGACACGTTTGATAGAGACTAGACATAAAAGCATGGTTAACTTGGCCGAAAGCTGTTTGAGAGAGAGCAAATCATTATTAGGCCAAGAGGTGAGAAATCGTAATACCAGATTAACATCCCACATGACATTATATTTAGGAGACGGTGGAAAAACGTATCTTACTCCCTTTAATAATTGGCAGACGAGAGAATGTTCCCCAATTGGCCTACCATCGACTCTTTGATGTTCCGCAGAGATGGCAGATCTGTACATGTTAATAGTGCGATAGGCCTTACCTTGAGAGGCTAAAGAAGCCAGGAAATTTATAACTAAAACTACATTCGCTGAAAAGGGATCTGAATTCCTGTCCAGACACCAGCTGCTCCAAAGGGCCCATGCAGACTTGTAGGCTCTGGAGGTTCCAGGGGCCCTGGCCTGCTGGATAAATCTAGCAGCATCTTCCGAAATTCCTGGGGTTCACCAGGATGACCCGAAATTCTCCAGGCTATGAGGGACAATGAGCCGCTGAGAACTAACTGATGTTGTTTGCCTTGGGGATCCAAGAGGAGGTCAGGAAAGTGAGGAAGCCAGATGGGTCGATCGATTGCCAACTCCAATAGAGTTGGGTACCACGGTTGGGTCTGCCAGAAAGGAGTTACGAGTACCAGAGTGGACAGTTGTCTGCGTACTTGAGCAAGAACCCGGGGAATGAAAAGGAAAGGAGGAAATGCATAAAGAAGGGATGACGGCCAAGTCTGAAGGAAAGCATCCGTGGCTAGAGCCTGCGGATCTGGCCTCCAACTGAAATAGGAAGGAAGGTGAGAGTTGAGGCGAGAAGCGAAAAGATCTATGGACATTTTGCCGAAGATGGAAGAAAGATGCCTGAATATTGAAGGGTGCAATTGCCAATCGCTGGAATCGTGAAGATGTCTGGAATACCAATCCGCTACTGTATTCAGCCTGCCTGGCAGAAACACTGCCTTGACCGAGATCCGACGAGGAAGACAATACTCCCAAAGATGCTTCGCCAACGTGGAAAGAATCTTGGATTTGGTACCGCCTAGGTGGTTGATATACCTGACCGCGGACAAATTGTCCATCCTGAGGAGGATGGTGCAACTTACTCTGTTTTTTGCAAAAGTGCGGATGGCAAAGGAACCTGCAAGCATCTCTAAACTGTTGATGTGCAAGAAGGACTCCTTCAGAGACCATGCGCCCCCAGTCGAGAACTGACCACATCTTGCGCCCCAACCAGTCCGACTTGCATCGGATTCTAATACAAGATCTGGGGCGGCAGAGAAGATAGTTCTGCCGTTCCAGGCATCTAGATGTGTCAACCACCACAGAAGTTCTTCTTTGGATTCGGTGTCTAGAACTAAGGGGTCCGAATAAGCGAGACCCTTGTGAAGATGACGGATCTTGAGCCGCTGAAGGGCGCGATAATGTAAAGGACCTGGGAAGATGGCTTGGATAGCGGAAGCCAAAAGTCCTATTAGACGTGCCAGAGTCCTGAGGGAGATTTGAGGGAGGGATAGGGATTGACGAATCTCTTTTTTGATTAAGGATACTTTGTGTTGAGGGAGCTGCAGTACCGACAGAGTAGTGTCTATTAGAAAACCGAGAAACTCTAACTTTTGAGTCGGAATTAGGACCGACTTCTGAAAATTGATAAGAAAGCCTAGGCTGAGAAGAAGGTTCTGACAAAGTTGAAGATGGTCTAGAAGCAGACGTTTGTCCTGTGCCATCAACAGAAAGTCGTCTAAATAAAGGATTAGACGAACTCCGTGAGAACGGAGAAAGGCCGCGACGGGTTTGAGAATTTTGGTGAAACACCAAGGAGCGGAAGAAAGCCCGAAGGGAAGAACTCTGAATTGATAAAAGGAGTCTAGCCACTGGAATTGAAGGAATTTCCTGTGTGAGTGATGAATTGGCACTGTGAGGTAGGCATCCTGAAGATCTAATCTGACCAGCCAATCGTGTTGAAGCAGAATGTCCCTGAGATGGAGAATAGTTTCCTTTTTGAAGTGTTGATAAACGATAAAGTTGTTGAAAGCCTTTAGGTTCAACACCAGACGAAATTTCAGATTTTTCTTTTGGACGAGGAAGATGGTGCTGAGGAACCCTGAAGGGTCGAACGGGACGGGTTCTATCGCACGCTTGGAAAGGAGAGAGAGGATTTCGACGCGCAGAAGCTCGGTTTGATCTTGGGAAAAAAACAGGGGAAGAGGAACACGGGATTGAATTGGGGTTTGATAAAATTCTAACAGGTACCCTTGAATGGATTGAATTACCCAGGGATCTGTGGTGAGAGAAAACCATGAATTTAGAACCAGAGCCAGTCTGCCTCCTACTGGAGGACGGCCAGAACTGGAAACACTCACCGGAGGTTTGGTCTCCCCTGTTGGCGTAGCCCCTGTGACGGTAGCCTCTTGATCGACGGAAATAGAATGTTGGTTTGTATCCCGTGTAGGTGTCAAGCTGGGATTGCTGGTTGTAGGAGTCTCTGTTGGCATATTGGCCTCTGATGGGGCGGGTGGCAAAGCGACTCCTGCCTTTGCCGGCCCTGGCAAAAACCAGAGATGAAAAGATCTTTTTCATAGAAAGTTGGGCCTTGTCCAGGGAGGCAAAGGTGGACAAATATTTACCCAGATCTTTGATGAAGGAGTCTCCGAATAGTTGGCCCTTAGCCAGCGGGCCATCATCCTTGGAGGCTAAAGAGGCCAGTTTAGGGTCAATCTTCAATAGGAGGCTTTTCCTCCTTTCAATAGATAGCTGAGTGTTGGCATTTCCCAGCATGCAGATGGCACGTTGCGCCCAGTTCGAAAGAACTTCAGGATCTATAGGACTGTTGTCCATTTTAGCCTCTTCCGCCAAGTCAAAAAGTCTAGTGAGAGGACCCACCAAATCCAGGAGCTTGTCCTGACAACCCGACCAAGCTCTATCAACGCCCTTCTTGGGGTCTTTGCCAAATTTGGTGAAAAACATCAGCATGTTGGGATCAATTTCTGGGGTTGAAGTAATGTTATCCGGTAGTGAGGGACGAGGACACTCAGACTTGAGCTTATTGCGAGTAGCTTTGTCAAGGGGATGGCGTAAGAAGAACGAAACATAATCAGCCACATGATCAGATGGATACCACTCCTTTGAGTTCGGATGAACCATGAAGGAAGGGTCGAATAAGGGTTCGCCAGCATGGTCAACCAAAACATGAGACACAGGGTGAACGTCACCACCGTCACTCGGAGAAATTTTACGCCTTTTCTCCAGAGGCCCACACAAAAATGGATCTGCAGATCCGTCCATATCATCATAATGACTGGAATCATCATCGTCATCATCAGTGTCTCTCAATTGTGTTACATGCACTGGAGAAGGAGGGGGACCCGATTTAGATACCTCTCGGGTGGAAGGACCAGCAGAAACGCCTTTGGACGGCACCGGGAGGGTGGCCGCACGTTTCTTGCCTTTATTAACAGGCAACTTGGAAGAAGATATCATTTTTGAAAAAGAGGCTTCTAAATTTTTTGTGACATCTGACATGGAAACAGCCACTGCCTGTTGAACTGAGTCCTTGATAAAGGATTTAAAATTTTCTTGGAAGACTTGGGAATCCTCTTCCTCCGTCATAATGACAAAACCAATAAAATATACTAAATAAGTATATAAAAGAAGAAAATAAATATAATAAACCTGAAATCTATGGGAAACCGGGGAAACAGGGGTTAAATGTGAGGAAAAAGGGGAGGGAGTGGCTGAAGAGGCAGGAACCAGGAAATAGGGGCGGTTACCAAAAGAAGGCAAAACCTGAGAGACCGAAGCATCAGAGCGGCAGAAACGAGGTGCCGAGACTATCTGGGAGAGAAAAAGGAGCGAAAATAAGCTCGAAATGCCGGAATACTGAACGCGGCGCGGGGCCTGACTAGAAGGTATGAAAGGAATGTCAGGAATGCCGGCGCGTGCACGCGCGCGTCTACAACTGCCGAAAAACGACCGTTGAAAGACGCGCTGCAGAGAAAATAACAGACGAGCGTTTAAGCAAGAACAGCAAACGCGCGCTTATACAGAAAAATAGCACAATGAGAAATAAGTGAAAACAGTTGGTATAAGATAATATGAGAAAATAATGGAGGTACTTATCTTGACTGCGAGCAGCAAGAAAAGAGGACTTGTTGCTCGCAGTTAAGATATTACTATTGCTGTATGATACCCTATTGGCTGTTCAGCTATGATGTCATCGTTGTAGTTTGTGTTTTTTCTGGGTACTGTAGTTCTTTTACTTGGCTGCTATTGAAAATTAAACCAAGAAAAGACTGCATAATATGAGCCTCCGGTCTTGTAATAAAATCCCCGGGGACTTGCAATAGCCTTACAACGTACAGCAAGCTACTTTATCCCATATATTATCAAAAAGGACCACCCACCAACCTATATGCCCCTGTATGTAATCGAGTGCTCTATAACATTACACAGCAAAATGTACAAGCTATAAAGACACTACATAGACGAATAAAATGATCCAAATATTCATAGCAAATGTTAATTTTCGGTTTGGCAGCACCAAGTGATTAAGGTGCTGCCTCATCTTGCCTTTGTCAATTCAATGAAATGTTTTAGCCTTCCAACATTTTTCTTTCCAATATCCCCACACTACAACAAGTTCGGGAACGCAGCAACACTGGCCTTTCATGTCTTTCAAAACTCTGCAATCTAGTGGTGTGCCAACGCACTTGAGGTACTGTTTCACTTCAAAGCCTTCCTATTGCACACGAAGGACTAGTTTACTAATTAAGTTTAAATGGAGATTAAAGAATTCTGTTTTAAGGTATCTTTGAAGATTTCACTTTCTTTCCATCCTGCTAGACGGTCGTAGCTTCCTATTCACTGCAGACCTGGTCCTTCATGGACACCCAGGGGTGTGGAATTTATTAAAATATCTACTTGTCCAGGGGACAGGTTGCTTCTCAAATCTACTTGTCCTGTAAAAAGATCTACTTGTCCCTTTGGTGCCATGTAGTGTGGCGCCAAATTATGGCAGCAATCTCATTATGTAAGAGCTCTGATAATAGCCTCTCCGATTATGCCAGGGCTACTACCATAGTAGGGCTTGAATACTTGCAGTTTCAATCCCTACTGTAGCAATTTCCTTATTTTGCCACCTTTCTGCAGATCTGCATACTGGGGCTGGAGGAAGCAGTAAGCAATAGTTCCAGGGCTGGAATGCCTTTGAGTCTGCAAACCTACTAACCTGCATGTTTTAAAGATTTTCACCAGCTTCTCTCTAATATTTTCCCATAATGAGAAAGGTTGGACATTTACTCCTGACAATGGCAGAATTAGAACTTCTTCCAAGGTTGGGAAGAAAGTGGCTGGAGGGAAAATGAACTTGCAAATGCTCAATAGATTTTCACATGAGCAAATCTACACATGCGTATTTACCCATGCTAAAATACAGTTCACAAATATTTTATAGGGGTACGACATATACCATGGGTGCACTTTTGTGACTTTCTTTAAGAATTTGGGGCCACATGTAGGTAGGTTCAGATTTGCGACCTGCAAATTGCGAGTCGCAAATCCGAATGTAGGATGGTGTCCCTGACACCATCTGTGATTCGCAAGGGCTTCGCAAATGCCCACCTCATGAATAATCATGAGGTGGGTCGCAATTTGCGACCCCCTTGCGAATGGCGGCCCTCACAGGGCTGGTGGCCTGCTGGAGACAGCAGACCACCATGTCTGTGACTGCTTTTCAATAAAGCAGTTTTTTTTTTGTAATGCAGCCCGTTTTCCTTAAAGGAAAACGAGATGCATTACAAAAACGAAAAATGAAACGTTTTCGTTTCACTTTTTCAGAGCAGGCAGTGGTCCGCAGGACAACTGCCTGCTCTGAAAAAATGTTTACAGTGACATTCACAATGGGGAAGGGGTCCCATGGGGACCCCTTCCCTTTTGCGAAAGTGTTAGCACCCATTTGAAATGGGTGCAAACTGCGATTAGTTTGCGCCCGCATTCGCAAAACAATCCTACATTGCACTGCGAGTCGCAATTAGGAAGGGAACACCCCTTCCTAATTGCGAGTCGCAAACCCGTTTTGCGATTTGGTAACCAGGTTACCGAAACGCAAAACTGGGTTTGTGCATCGCAATGTGTTTTTTGCACGTCGCAAACAGCGAAAGTCGCTGTCTGCGACACGCAAAAAGCTACCTACATGTGGGTCTTGGTCCCTAATTAGGTCTGGTGTTAACAAAGACATTTTGTTTTTATTAAACTTCTATTTCTCTCTCTTTCGGATGGCTTTACTGTGAGTGATCACATTCGGCTCTTCCACAAGGAGCATATTGACACACAAAGTAGTTTTGTTCAGTGTCAGGAACTACTGTGGCAATCAGTGACATAACGAAACTGGAGGGTGCCCCTTTGCAAAGAACATGGAGGAGCCCCCTCTCCAGACTCACTCAGGGCAGGTGCTGTGCTGAAGGGGCCCCATGGAGGGCGGCTGCGGGGCCTTTGTTATGCCACTGGTGGCAACGTGTGCTTTTAGAATTCAAAAACGTTTTGAGGAGTTTTTGCCAGTGTTTGTTACAATGTTGAAGGCCTGGTAGCTCCCACAAAGTGTTACAAAAGCCATGTCAAAACAAGACACGCATTGATGAAACTAAAGGACTTATAAAAATATATCAGATCAGTTGGCTTTGTCAGTGTTTGTTTATTTTCATGCTTCCCATAATCGTGTTGAAAATGGTTACACTGATTTTCCATTAGAAATATTTTTGGGAAATACTAGCATGCATCAAAACATTTTACTAAATGACACTTCATTTGCATCTAATCAGAGAGCATTCTGGGAGCATTATACTTAGCCTCATAGCCTAAACTTTTCAAACATGTGTATACACTTTTTTTTTTTTGTACTGGAACCAACGTCAGTAGTGAAGTGTGACCTTAAAACATTTATTTACAGCACTCACCCTAATAATGAAGGTTTTCAAATAATGATCCATAAATACAAGTTCGAACAGCATTACCTTTTGGAAACACATTACCTCAACTGCAGAGAGTTCCACTCTCTGTAAACAAGCAGCTAAAGGGTTTGTGCTGCAGAGGGTTGGGCCTACTTGTCCCAAGGACAAAGTAAACATAAAAACTTGTTGCAATTGACCCCAAACAAGATGTCCGGGGCCTCACTTCTGTCCTGGTTTCGTCACCTTCAACGCGTTGACTCTTCACCCAGGAACATTTGGCCTAAAGCGGTTCACCCAACACTGAGATTTCAAAAACCAGCAACTCTAAAAATAGTAACAGAAATTCTCATATACATTGAAGGTCTCGCTGGTCTCTTCAACAGGAAGCGCGTGCACGGTGAGATGTCATGACCAGTCACGTGGAGGCCGGAGGCAGGTGTTCCCATAGATACATGCTGTGCTTCCTAGAAGTGTGTGGGAGTAGAAACCAGGTACTGGGATACTGTCACCTGCATGACATCAGCTTTAAATCCGCAAGAAAGCAAAGAGCACCCGCGTTTGTTACTGACTGGAACGAGGAAATAAAAGTGAACATACAAACACCACTATATCGAAAGAACAGAGGCACTGTTGCAATTAAATTTGTCCTTGGAATAGAAACGGCTTCAGGGATACACTTTTTTCTCCAATTGTAATAATTTCTGTATTTCTCTTTAAGAGTTTTTGCGCTTTATAGTGGTGCTGGCAGAGTACGGCAATCAAAAACCGAAGATATTTTGTGCTGCAAAAATACAAAGGGCTTCATTTACAGTTTGGCAGACGGCTTACTCCCGTCACAAAAGTGACGGATAATCCCGTCCACGAACAGATATTATCCATCACGTTTGTGACGGAGTAACCCCCTCCTCCAAACTCTATATAAAGCAGGTGTTAAAAGGAGGCTTCCGTTGGTTACAATAGGCCTCTGGGTGCTTTGCAGGATTAACATCAGAAAGACGTACATTAATCCTGGAAAGCGCCTGACTAGAGTAAAAAATTCTGACGCTAGTCCCCTAACTAACGCCATGGTGCGCTGTATTTTAAATACAGCGCACACATGGTGGCGTTAGGGGGGCACTAAGGGGAGCAAGAAAAGTGGTGCATCACTGTGTGCAGCCCAACTTTTCTTAAATATGCCCCACAGTTCTGTTTTTTTTGCTGCAGGCATATTAACCCTCTATGCTACTTTATGTTGAGTCAAAGGTGCCACTCTCCCATCTCCAAAACTCCCATCTCTCCCCTTAGAAGGAACATTAATCACAAGAGGTATCTTGACATTTTAATTGTTTCCTGAAGGCTGGACCCACAAGGAACTTTTCAGCAGGTGCTTTTAAATCAAAAGTTTCAGAAGTTATTGCTAAACACAGTGCCCCCCTGAGGTCAGCACCCAGTACGGCTGCACTGCTCGCACCGCCCAAAAGCCAGCCCTGTTAGGACTTAAGTGTGTGCTTAACTGTGAACCCAAAAACCAATATCATTATTTGGGTGTAAGGCAATAACATCATCACTGACCAAAAGTACGCACTGTAATGAAATAGGTGCCTGTCTGTGGATCTTGGGAAAGTGTCAGTGCACACAGAAAGGGTATTTATCCACCCAAAGGACACAGGTTTGAAAGTTTATGTGCATTCCAAGAGGCAATGAACTGTGGGCATCAGTGACAACGGACAGGTATTAACAGTGTTTCTTGCTCAAAAACATAAACTAAAGCAGGCAAATACAGCTGAGAAAAGGGGGTTAATAGGAAGATTTAAAGCTTTCATTTTGCATCCAATGAGTTCTAGGTGATAAATCCTTATAGACAAGCATCTTTGTTGAAACGTTTAGGGATACAGAAATGGCAGTGAAAAGAGTAACCACTTCTGCTTTAAAGCATGACTGATAAATGTTACAAAGACAGTGTGAAACATGCATCTTCCATGCAATTTGTCTCGCATTTGCTTGAGTTAGAGCTATTGGCATTGTAAATTCATAACTGGACATTTCTTGCCACATACATTGGTCAACCCTGCCTCATAATTTCATCTTTTCCTGCCATATAATTCCAGCGGCCCTGCATTTAACTATAGCACTTCAATTTACATTCTTATGCTATCTGCTGCTAAAAATAAAAATGTTCCCATTTAGCATCTTAATTTAAATCTGCCATGCTAATTCCAATAGACTACCGCTTTCACCACCCCATCAGAATTGCCGGCTGGCTAGCACAGTTCCCCAAGAAAAGACTCAAGACAGCCACACAGGACAAATAAACTAGAAGGGTCACCCAAACATATCAAGACTATTCAAACATTCATAGTGCAATCAGGATGTTAAGTTGGCCTGAATCATGGTCATAACTGTAATAAGGAGAAACTATTAAAACACATACCATTATCATATAAACCTCAGATATATTTTTTTGGCATTAGAATGTAATGATCAAACAGCCCCTAGAGGGCACCATAACAAAAATATTATTTCTAAGAATCATGGTCATGTAACCATATTGTTAGCCCCTAGATGGCATAACCCCATGGAAAAAAAGGAATAAAGTAATGCAGAGTAACCATTTACTTAGCCCCTACAGGGTGTTTTTAGGGCTAACAGGCCGACTGCAATGATATTACAAACAAGGCCTTTAAAACAAAACTTCTCCCAGCTGCAAAATAAAAGTTCTAGCCAAAAGAAAGCTTAAAAGACACTGAATGGTGGGAGGGGTTATTATTTTGGGGTCCCTACTAATGTAGTGGGGGAACCACAGATGATGTAGATAGAAAGAGCGTTTTGAAGGTGGTCCTATTTTCCTGGGACCACCACAGGCTGAGTTATGAGTAAAAATGTTTTGTAAGATTAATGCCCTGCAAAGCATTATGTGGCGAGTTTTCATGCAGTGAATATTATAGTATGTTGACTGTAATGCTCAGAACTGCCCCCAGAGCAGGGGTCTCCAACCTTTTCTGTAGTGGGGTTACTTCTGGTCAGTGAAAATTGTCATGAGCTACTAATGGCCAAGCAACTCGTGCATTTTTCCTAGCGACCCCCCGCGCCCAGCTTCATTGACTTTAAGGAGTCATCCTGTGATTTGAACAAAATACTTAAAGTTCCCTAGATTAGCTACGCTTCTCACTTCGAGCAGGGCACAGTATGGCTCTGAAGTTCACCCAGGCCCTGTGAGGAGCCAGCAGCAGCACCGGCCGCGGGGCCTCTCACCTCTGCTTGGCCTCTCTCACACAGACCGGACAGAGTGATGACTTCTCTACAAGGAAGGGAGGAGGGGAGAGGACCGGTGTTGTCCCAACAACAGGGATGTAGCTTCAGTGGGATCTGTGGGTGGTACACCCCCCCCAATAAATGTATCTTGTGATAAATAGTTGGGGACAGGGACTTTTAGTCGGGTATGGTGAGGTGTCTACCTGATTTCACCATTAATTGTACATGCACAAACAAAAACACACACACATTCACTCCCTCACTCTGCTTGGGAATAGTTCAAAATGCTGTTATTTTCAACAAAATAATGTGCTTTCTCTCACTTAGTGCCCCTACCAATCTGCATTCCTTTCCCTTTCCACTGCCCCTAAGCCCCTCTTGTGCACCAGCTTGTCGTATAAGGTATTTCAACATTTGCGCCAGCGTGATTGTTGGGAAATCTGAAGCTCACCCACCAATCTTACTGACCAGGCTATGCCCCTGCCCAACAATCAGTGCAAGAATGGGGAAGGAGGGACTGGAGTGGCAGGTGGGGGTTGGAGGGAAGAGCTGACGCCGTTGGCACTTCAAGAAAGGGCAAAAGGGGCCAGGCACGAGGAGGGCTTGAGAGGGAAGGGGTGGGTGGGCGAGGGTTACACTTTGTACCCGTGGCACGTGTGACAATAATTAACAAGAAATACTGGCCCCAATGCTGCCAATGATTAGAGGAGTTTATCTCCTGTAAGCATCGACAAGAGTAGGGCCAGTTTTTTATATGAATTATTGTCACAGCACGTGTGACAATAATTTATATGATATACTGGCCTGCAAGCATCAGCAGCAGTGGGGCCAGTATTTCATATGAATTATTGTCACTGCACGAGTGAAATAATCCATATAAAATACTGGCCCCGGTGCTACTGATGCTTACAAGGATTTGCGCTAATAAAAAGCAAACACTTTTTGGGGCACTGGCACGCGGCAACACAATAATGTTTGTCACAGCGCGTGCCAGGGCCACAAAAAGTGTTTGTTTTTTTATATATCCATGGAACGCGTATCGTTTATCTATCAGGTAAACGATACGTGTTCCATGGATATTAAAAAACACAAACACACTTTGTAGCCCTGGTACGCGGAGTGTGAATTATTCTCCGCAAGATGAACTCCTGTAAGCATTGGCAGCAGTGGGGCCAGCATGTCATATGAATTATTCTCACTGCACGCGTGACAATAATCCATAAGAAATATTGGCCCCACTGCTGCCAATGGTTACACCACAATGAAAAAAGCGTTTGTAAGAAACATGTTCATGTAATTATATAGTAAGCCGGCTGGCGGTACAAACTCGGGGATTATGTCCGCCGCGGTCGCACCACCGGGACCGGCGGTGTTAATCCTCCATGGGATTACGAGTCCCCTTCCCGCCAGCCTTTACATGGCGGTAGGAACTGCCATGGAAAGGCTGGCGGAAAGGGGAGTTGCGGGCCCCCTGGCACAGCCCCACACAGCTTTTCACTGTCTGTGCAGCAGACAGTGAAAAGCGCGACGGGTGCAACTGCACCCGTCACACGGCCGCAACACTGCCGGCTCCATTTGGAGCCAGCTCCCATGTTGCGGCCGACATCCCCGCTGGGCCGGCGGGCAGAAACTCGGTTTCAGCCCACCGGCTCAGCGGGGATGTCATAATGGGCACTTCTGGAGTGCTGCCGCATTGGCGGCTGCACAGCGGTTACAACTTCGCCGCCCGCCAAAGTTGTAATGAGGGCCATAGTGCTTTACACATTTTCAGGGGTAACAGGCCTATATTAATGACATTACAAACAAGGCCCTTAAACACAAGCTATTCCCTACTGTAAAACAAAAGTTTTAGTCATGAGAGTGCTTAAAAAAAACACTGAATGGTGGGAGGGGTTATTATTTTGGGATTCCCGCTGACCTAGTGTGGGGACCCAGAGATGATGTAGAGAGAAAGAGCATGTCGTGCTGATAGTTTTGTAGGTAGTCCTATTGCCCTAGGACCACTACAGGCAGAGTTATGAGCAAAAATGTGTTATAAAAGTAATGCCCTGCAAAGAATTTCCAGAGTGCAGTGAACATTATAGTATCGACTCTCCCGCTGTGTCGCCTTCACTTTGAGTATTTCTCTTTTACGTAATGCATTTACCAATTTCAAGTGTTTTAAGGGGAGAGCCACAAGAAATTACTCTGATTAGGTAACTGTGAACAATGTGACTAGCATTCAAATACTGCCTTATCGAGTTTACGCTGTTGTGCCTGTTTGTGCTGTGAGCGCCATGGCCGCCATGCAGCACGAGAGACAAAAGAGAAAAAAATAGCTTGCCTACACTGAAGCATATAGCAATTGTGCAATAATCCATGTAACAGGAGCAGTCTGCAAGGCATGACAAAAACAGCCTCAAGGCGGGGCAAACATAAAGCATTTACCAATTACATCGAATGATTTTTGAAAGGCAAGCCCAGGAACAAGTGAGTGTGATGGGCGTGTAATGGGCATGGTTAAAAGCCCACAATACTTACAACAGGTCAAAGCGCTTGCGCGCTCGACCTAAAAAGGACCACTAAGGACAAACTACAGCTCACATGCTTGTTGATGCTCAGGGCAAAAAAGGCACAGTCAGCTCACTCAGAATGAATGTGGTTATGCAGCTTTGCAAGGGACAATGTATGCAATGAGTAGAAAAGTATGATGGCATTTATTTGTGAGAATTTAGGGCGCAGCTCCCAAAAAAAAGGCAGAGGAGGATAAGGCCCAGATCAACACAACATTCGGTTTCACAACTCCAACTCAACTTGTAACTTTAAAGTAGGTCTCTATATAAGCCTGCCTTAATGAATATAAGAGGTGTGCGGCCTTCTGACATCTGCTGACACGTAGGAAGGATGCAGCATGCAAGCAAGTGCTGTGGGAGTCTCAACCAGTGAAAGATATCGGCATAGAGGACCTTGCACGAAATTCAGCAGATATGACAAACACAGGGCATCCACAACACTAGACTGCATCCTGCAGGGTCGTTCACTGCTAAATAAGGCCTATCCTTAACATCAAAACAAATGCCCTGTTGAACTTATTGTGTTGTCTTTAAAGTCTGTGACATTTAACTGCAGACACAATACAGAGTGTGCAGTAGTGCGACTTCCCAATCGGCCAAATGTTTGGCGCAATCAAACATGCAACACCCCTAAAACGGAGAAACGCATGATTTACGCTAACTGCAAAACATTACTCGAGTACCATTAGAATGCTTGCCACAGAACACCTTGTATTTCAACTAACAATCTTATCCAGTCAAGAGCATTCCAAGCATAAAGTTCCTTGAATACAGGTCTTTTTGAAACGTGAGCCCTGCCCCACTTCTTAACATAGATACATTGAGAATTTGTGTATCAGAGACCTATCAATTAATTTGGTTAAAAAAATAAGTGCCAGGGCCCTTGTCAGGCGGCCACTGTAGATTGTACCACTCATTGCCTGTGCCAGCACTGCCAATCAACACACCTATCAACCATCAAACTCCTATAAGTGTGGCACTTCAGACTGTTTCAGGCCCCCAAAGCTAATTCAGGCCCCTAAAGTAATTTTCAATGTATATTGAATTTATAAACACCTGTTGATGTGCAGATCTCTAAATAAAACATACAGTGTCACCATTTGGCAGACTGACATAGGTACCAATGATGGCAATTAATTACTGGTGACGAGCACCGGAAACCACTGGCTCAAATTAAGCACTGAATTCTAGAATAACTGTTCGGATACATTTTAATTTAGCATCGTCGATTCAGTAGGACCTTTAATGAATGGAAAGGTCAATACAATAAAGTTCTAGAAATAACGATCCCACTTTGTGGAGGGACACACAAATATGTATGGAGTTAATAAGAACAGAGCGAACGCATGACAATATCATGAGCGGACAGAGAAAAATGAACCAGTTTTAGGTGGTGTAACTTCTTGGTGTCATTGACTTGTGTGGACTGCTTCTGCCCATGAATTGTAATATATTTTAATTTCATATGCTTTCTTTTACAGTTTTCAGTGCTTTTATTTTGTTTTTAGAAACCTATTTGTTTCTCCTGGCGTGCTAGACTACTGCAGAAAACCCAAAGTGTGGATACTTTTCCATTGATTATTACTTTAAAATCATATATGTAGCACATTAGTAATAACTAGCGACAGAACAGGATCCTGATGGTGATGAAGATACATATGCACAGATGATACTGCGTAAAGAGTAAAATACTGGAAATTCAATGAGATACCTGCCAATGCCTTTCACTACAGTTGTAAAGGCAAAAAGACAAAGAAAAAAAACATAATAATAATAATTTTCCTCTCATGGGAGCTGCCATTTGAAGTTGTGTTCCCAGGGTGGTAACAGATATAGGACATATGACCTGTACCCAGTGCCAATGTGAGCAAACAAGAGAGGAGTAAGCAACAAGGGGGTAAAGAATAAACATCCTGCAGGAGCTACTATCAAGACTTGTTTCTGTGTGTGTGTGTGTGTGTGTGTGTGTGTGTGTGTGTGTGTGTGTGTATATATATATATATATATATAAGCGTATAGAGCGTACATCTGCACTGATGTCTGTGCTGTATTCAGAAGCATACAAAGACACAAATGCACAATATTTGAATGGGAAAACAAACATGAAGAATAGTATATGCTCAGCTGGGGACAAGATGTGGAATGAAAGCGAAGATTATAAAAAAGAAAAACCATTGCCAATACCAATAGGTCTGGCCTATGCATAAAAGTGCCTTTTGTGTGATTGCTGGGTTTAGGCACTCAATAAGTCATCATACATGCAATCTGACACTGTTCTTTGCACTCAGGATCCATTCATCAATCCACTGACACATTCTTGCACTCACCCTCTCACTGAACCACAAAAAGTACTTACAGCCTCAACAACAAATGCAAGATAAATTAAAAGGATACAAGTAAAAAAAAGAAAACATACTGCTGCCTTAACACATGGTGGCAAAAGAAAAACTAAACACAGCAGCGGATGTCCATCTTTGTATTTGATTTTGTAAAACACATTAAATCATTGAGGCATTGAAGGGCTTAGTGACCGAAGTGAAGCAAAGGTGGCGACCAAACTGAAAAGGCACAGGGAGACTAAATACACCAGACCCAGCCACTATGCAGGTGCAAACAGCCAGTTTTTCACCTGCCTACGAAAAATCAGATGGGAATCAACTCCTATGATGAAATCCGGCAGCCTATTCCATAGCCTGGCAGCTGCCACCATAAAGGCTCTTTCCCCCATCTCACTTTCCAAAACCTGGGAACATTAATTTTTCTCTGACCTGTTGACCTCAGCGATCTGCAGGGAGCATACCAGGTGAAAGCAGAACTAAAGTATTGTGAGCCCTGCTGATGGAGGGCCTTGAACACCAAACATACGGCCTTAAAAATAATCCGCTTCCCCACTGGCAGCCAGTGGGGAGCGTCAAACCCTCCCTTACTAAACTGCTTTTAGGTAAGCCTAAGACTAACCAGGCTGCGGCATTTTGGATAATTTGCAGCTTGTTAAGAGAGTACTGGTTGACATTTAAAAACAGGGCATTACAGTAGTCCAAGCGAGATGTGATAGAGCCAGGATCACAGGCACCCTTAACTCCATCGCTATAAACAGGAAGATTTTTCTCAGAGACCTGATCATCCAAAAACAAGGATTCACTGTTCTGTTCACCTGGCTCTCAAAGGTCAGTGTATTATCAAAAATAATACACAGGTTCCTTGTGGCGTTCACCGGATCAGGGGGCAGACCACAACACCCATTCCAAATCGAATTCTCGGCTCAAAGTATCACAATTTCTTTCTTCTCTCCGTTCATTTTCATCCAATTCTGCTTCATCCAAGTACTGACCTCTACCATGCAAGACCTACATTTTTCTGCCATCTCTTCCTGATCATCCGCGATAGATTGGAGGAGACTTGGAAACCAAGTGAGCATATTAAATGCCTCAAATGAGTGACATGTAAATGAAATAAAGTGGGGCTGAGGGAGGGATCCTCGGTACTCCGCAGGGAAGTTTAAACAGACGACTCCCTTGAAGTTGACTCCCCACAGCTGATCATGATCATTTTATTTACCAAGAAAGACTCCATTAAGTTTAGAGCCTAATCCTTCAGACCAGCCTGTTGCAGCCTCTGAACCAAAAGAAATGGAGAAATGGTATTAAAGGCTGCAGACAGGTCAAGGATGACCAAAATAGTTGCTGCATCTTGGTCAACGTGCTGACAGATGTAGTCAGCTGCCAAATGCAAAGCAGATTACTGTGGTTACTCCTACAGCCATGCTGGGAAGAGTCCAGGAGTTTGTGCTCGCTGAATAAGTGGGCTAATTCCTGGTTAGTGTGTTTCTCCAGAATGTTAGCTGGGGCAGGTAGCAGTGAAATAGGCCGGAGATTTTTCAAGTCACCAGAGTTTCCATTTGGCTTTTTCTTCAAAGGAATGGCTATTGCCTCTTTCCAACACTGAGGGTACACACCAGATTCCAGAACACGGGAGTAGACTTTTTCCATTGATTCTGCAATGATGAAGGGGCCAGCTGCAGCACCCCTGGCAGGCAGGGATCATCTGGTGATACTGAACTGGTTTGCATTAACAGAGATTTGATCTTTGCCTGTGCAAGAGGGGCAGACCTAGCTAAATTGCCACTGAAGGGCTGCTTATAGGATCTCCTTTCTCCCAACCTGGCAGTTAGCTGGTCCTCAACTTCTGGGAAATCTGAGAAAATAATTAAGATCTTGTCCCTAAAATAGAGGGCCAGCTTGTCACAGAATTCCTGGGAATTCTCTAGCGCCTGTTGCGTCGGCGGAGACATGAGATGGTTTATCGTCTTGAACAACTCTTTGGGGGTATTAATGAAGGATCTGACCTTCTAAGAGAAAAAAATGACAGCCCCGTTGTTACAGTTCCTAATTAACGCTTTATGCTTATATTTCTCTTCTAAATTGAACGCCATTCTCCACCTACGTTCCTGCCTCCGGCACTATCTTTGTAATTTTTTCACATCCTCCGAGAACCAAGGGGCCAAAGTTTTGCTCCTTCCCCTTTCTTAGCTGTAACCAGAGCTAGCTCACCCGTGGGTGATAGAACCCACTTATTAAAATTCACTGCTGGAGAACCCTGACCGCACGCATCTCTCACCTGAGATTTAATGAGGATTTCCTTTAGTTCACTTGCAGAAATTTCCCTCCAATTCCTTACCCTGAAGACATTATCCTGAGTGGACTTTCCTGCCATTTCCCTATATATCCTGAACATTACTGCATGATGGTCAGACCAGCAAGAGTGGGCCCCCATTCACTAATAGGGCATCTCGATTAGTAAAGATCACATCCAGTGTACGTCCGGCTAGATGTGCTGCAGATTAATCCTTTGCAAGAAGCCAAAGCAGTCCATCAGTTCCAAAAATCCTTCCGTCTTGCAAAGGAATTGTAAAAAATCCATCCTTGTGTTAACGTTCAAGCGCATGGCTGCCACAATTAGAACCAACAAGTTGGCAATCTTGGAATGGTAAAAAAGCACATGCTAAGGACAACAGCATTCCATAAAGATCTGTTGCTTTAGAGGAAATGGCAATGTGGGATGCAAGCACACTGCCGATGCAATGAGCAGCAACCAATCAATTAGCACTGCTGGCGATCAATGTACCTCTTAAGAAACATTAAAATAAAAACAGGAGAAGCAAAGAAATGAAGGGGGAACTATAAAAAGGAGAAACTTTAAAACTAAAGGACTGGTCAACTAGTCTGGACAGTGGAGCACACTCCTTTTCAAGCCGATGTACACATAATCAGAAAATGTGGTCATTCACAGGGCAAGAGAGCACATAACGGATTCAAACTAAACCATTAAACTGTGCAGTTCGCTGCCATGGGTGGAAGCAGAGAGTGAATGACACTCAAAAAGACCAATATTTACATAAATGTGGATGTATGTATTATTCTATTTTCATTATGCAATCCTGGCAGACAGCTGAGAAGTGATTCTCGCAGGAATTATTACAGTGCAAATCTTCTGTCAGAGGGTTTGTCAGAAGCAACACCAAAATCATTCCCTACAAAGGTAATCTGTGACCTTCCATGTAACAAAATACCTATCTGTAGACTTTCATACAGAGAAACACCAATCCACCCTTAACTGCCTATTGATTTTAACATGTGCTTTCACAATCAATGTCGGGCGTTTCTCAAACATTTTCATAATCAATTGAACAGAAATATGTTTTGCCTAATGAACCAATATGCCTGTAGTTGTTATATGTGGCTTACCACCATAATCAACTGAAGCCTCCTGCAATGAGCATAAGCTTTCCCACAAGGACGACATCAGGCATACATTCATAAAATCACCATGTATACAAATTACAGTTGCCAAAGCCTTTGAGGGCCTAACAAGGATTCTGACAGTACAGATCTCTACATCCACGGTTTGTTAGAGGAGGTAACCAGCACCCAAACCATTGCCTACTATGGTAATCTGTGAGATTCCATGTAACAAAATACCTATCTGTAGTCTTTAATACAGAGTAATAACTATCTACCCTTAAATGCCTATTGACTTTAACATATGCTTTTGACATTCTTCACTGTAAATTAAAATACTGAGTTGGTTCAAAAGCCTTCTAACAAGGCACCCATCAGGTATGCCATACTAAAATTACCAATATGTGCACAATACAGTGTCAAAACAATATAAAATTCCCACTTGTACAGCCTTTTAAGAATTATCATAGTGCAAATCATATGCCCACATGTTTTGTTCAGGAGTGTCACAAACTCGGAAACTCTTGCCTTTTACAGTAAACAGTGATTCCATGTAACAAAATACCTGCCTACAGGCTTTAGCAAAGTAATCCACTCTTAAAACCTATTGGTTTCAACAATGTGTTTCACAATAAACATGTCAGGGCTATTGGCTTTCGCATAACATTTCACAATAAACAGACCAAACTTATGAAATCTGGCTTGACTTTTCCCAATAAACCGATGAAGTCTTTACCCTTTAACATTGCCTTTACAATTTACCCAGCACCTGCCTCTTCAAGTGCACAAACTGTCAACCATCATGCATACAGTTATAAAATTACAAATTTGTAGAAAATACAGCTTGCAAAACAAAATACAACCCCTTGCAGTGGTGCCTAACCAGAATATTCACACTGAAAACCTTCTGGGTTTGTCAAATTGGAAGTCCTATGAAGAAAACACTTGCCTACTACAGTAATCCGTGAGATTACATATAACAAAATATTTGTCTATAGCCTGTAATGCAATGTGATAACTAACTGTTAAATCCTTGCTGCCATTAACATATGATTGTCACAATTAATAAACTAGACTAACTGCAGTTGTCATAACATTTCATAAAAGGCAGACCTACAGCATGGGGTATAATCTTTCTAGTGCACCAAATAGGCATACAGTTTGTCACCATAACCAACTCAGGCCTACAGTTTTGAGCATAAGGTTTTCCACAAGACAACCATTATGCAAAAAGTCACACAAATCAGAAAGGTATACAAGATTACAGCTTGCTAAGCAAAAGATTCTCTCTCTACAGGTGGATCAGAAAGACCTCTTACAGAGCAAGCTTCTACATCCAGGGTTTGTCACACTGGGTGGCCAATATCAAAACTGTTGCCTCCTACAGTAACCTGTGAAATTCCATGCAAAATAATACTTATCTGTTAGCTTTAATATGGAGTAATGACGATTCATACCCGAATGCCTATTGACTTCAACATATGCTTTTTAGAATATATATGTCATGGTCAGTGCCTTTGTCATTACATTTCCTAATAAACTAAAGCCATGATCATTAGCCACCACAAACAACTCAGTACTGCTTGAAGGAATATAAACGTTGCCAAGAGCTAAAAAGCACGACAAAAGCAGTCTTTTTTAATGGAAGACACAAATCTGGCCCAATCAGATCCTATACTCAGGGGAACCAACACAAATGGAGCCTAAACCTGTCTCTTAGCAGGGCCCTGAAAACTCTTAATTTGTTGCTCATATAAGGTCAGGTGACAGTTGCACTGTAAAAAAGATCTAAAAATCCATGTATATCAGTGTAGCCCTTGGCTGTAAAACACAAAACTGTGACTTTGTGGTTTAAAGTTAATATTAAACTGCCCTCCTACCATCTGCGCTGCTGCCAGAGAAAAACAAACACAATAAATTATGTAGTTATCTAACCTGCTTTAATTGCATTACAATGTCCCTGAAAGTTCAAGCTCAAGCCGCTGGTTAAATAAATAAAATGATCACAGCTGCGTGGAGGGCTAGCACTTTCTTGGCAAAAGCACACAACTTCTGCCCAATAAAAACTTACTTCTGGCTACCAACAAGTGTGCGGAGCCTAAGCCCATCTCCTGGTAGTGCTTTCTTAATGCTGTCTTTTAGGTTAATTGCATAATGTCTGGTAACAGCTGTGCTATCAAGCAAGACGTGAAACATTATTCAGCTTTGTTCTGAAATTTGTGTCACTCACCTGAAGAAAGTCAAAAAGGTGAGTTGCTTTGAGGAACCTTACATTCATACTTACATAAACTACTGTCTGTCACAAACTCATGGTATGTCACAGTTTACTGAACTTCAAAGTGGACTGCAAAAGAAAGTAGTCTGCTCATAACAGACATTCGGCACCTTCTCTCAGATTGTCACCCGTGACTCACTACTGGCTAGAAACCTTATCACCCTGTGCACTGCATTGAAGGACTGATGGTGTGACGTCTTACAAGTGAACTTCTTCACTACAGGGCCAAGTCTACATCATCAGAGTCCTTACTTTACACAGGTACGTTCTCACCCGAAAGAGAAAAACAACAATAACACACTTTAATAAACACATTTTCTACCTCTCTAGATATTAAATGCCCCACTCCCATCTTCTGGATCATCACCACATGTCCAGATGTATGATAAAACAACAGTATTAACAAGGTCAGGTGGGTGAGCAGAGAATTGTGGAATAAAAACCTGCAACTTGGAGGCAGGTGTTACAGGAAATGTAGAAAATGCACATGAAAATAAAATTGTAACCACAGACATTGGCAAAAAGCGCTACACAGATGTATGAAATAAAAAACACTGCAGACCCAAATCCAATGCTGACAGAAATAATGTGAAAAGTTCACTTGAGGACCCTGAAATAAGTAACCTGAAAAAAATTGCATTCAAAAGCGAACTCATGTTTAGCAAACACTAGATTTTAGGTATACAGGCTTTGTGTTTCCAAATAGATTGTAAACCTGATTAGACAATGAGTGCAGGGAGTTCTAATAAGCTCAGACTACACAGAGGTCTTAGGGTTACAATGATAAGGCACACATGGTATTAAAATTGTATTTGCCACAGACATGTATGTATTCAAGAGTGAAAAATGGTTAGTTTGTTGAGCATTGTTAAAGCCACAAGTGAAGATTTTGTAGAAGATTAGTTTATAGTTAAGGGGTTATAGGGCCACAGTTGTTATTTTCTTGTCCTATAATAAAGCTTTGTGTGATTTTGTATATAAGAGCCTGTCTGTGCCACTGGAACTTGAGACCGGTTGCCTGCCTGTGTGAGAAGGGTCGATCTCCCTGTCACAACAGTAAAAGGCTGTCTTTTCATTGCCACAGAGGAGTTTTTTTTTTTTCCATTTATTTTTTTTATATATCCTGCAACGTTTGGAGAGCCAGATAGGAGGTCTCATTCCTGTTTTCACCTGACTGCTGACACTGGAGACCCACCTACCCGCACTGCATAGATTATCGCACACCCTTGACTTGGTAAGCAGACACTGTAGATTTGGAACTTCTGCCTGTGCATGGGGGCTGGGAAAGAGTCCGGGGACTGCCGTCTTTTAACGGTGAGGGCAAATGTGGACTAACGTTCTATGTTTTTTATTTACTGTATGACTTATTTCCCTTGGCAATGGTAAACATAGATGTAGCCAGATAAGGTTATAAGAGATATAGCGGTATCGCATGCAAGACTGTGTTTATGGGTTGCACAATATCAGGAAAGGCGCTACATATCAGGTTCCCTTGTTGTTCCTAGCGACATAGCCAGAAGTGGTCAAAGTGGGTAATTTGAAATATGGAGAGAGCGGAATATGTTTTTCTTGTTGACATAGAAGAACAGATGAATAGCTGATGTTGCTAAACCTTACCTCCAGAAAAACAAACACTCAGATTCCTGTCCAGGACCTATGTGTGCAAGTTATTCTGTGGTCTCAGAGACGAACAGTTTGAAAAGGTTATCTTTTCTGCGAGTGAAAAAGAATGACCAGTTGCATTTACCATTTTAGAATAGAATACTGTTGATTAAGTGGGAACTGCATAACGGGTTAACTTGTTATGCCTAATGAAGAGTTAGATATTGTCATTTTGGGTCATTCAAAATTGAGGGTTGTCAATGCATGTCTAATGATTTTACATAGAGGGACAGCGTGAAGGCTGGCGTTGTTAAAATGTACCTATAAGTACAATCTGGACACTCAAATTACTACTCTGGATGTAATTTCCAGAAGTCACTCTATGGTCTGAGAGACACATTGGGCGTCATTATGACCCTGGCGGAAGGCGGAGAAGCGGCGGTAAGACCGCCAACAGGCTTGCGGTCTTTTTTTTTGTATTATGACCATGGCGGTTACCGCCATGGTCATCCGCTGCTTCTCCGTTCCGCCCGCTGGGCTGGAGACCTGGGTCTCCAGCCCGGCGGCTGTCTCTATACCGCGGGCGGTATTTGGACCCGGCTGACCGCCATGGATTTCATGCGGTTTGAAACCGCCATGAAATCCATGGCGGTGAGCACTATCAGTGCCAGGGAATTCCTTCCCTGACACTGATAGGGGTCTCCCCCACCCCCACCCTGACTCCCTCCCCTACCCTCCACCACCCCTGCCACCCCCCAAAGGTGGCAGGACCCCCCTCCCCACCCGACCCCCAACATAACATCACTCATACACACACACGACACGCACGCAGGCACCACCAACACACATACACGCCACACACCGACATACATGCTAACATCCACACACACAGTCAGACATGCACACCCACATTCAAACATACACGCACACAGACATACCTACAGACATACCTACAGACATACACGCACTCATTCCCAAACACACAACACCCCCGCAAGCATACACGCATTCACACACCCCCTCTACATACACACACGCACACCCCCATGCACGCACACAACACGCAACACCCCCCCATCCCCCTCCCCTCACGGACGCCATGAGGGCTGCTCCGCTGACACCACACCGTCAACAGAACACCGCCACAGCGAATCACAGGACGTGATTTGCTGGGCGGTGTTCTGTTGGCGTGGCGGTGGAGGTGGAGCAACCTCCACTTCCCCGCCGCCCGCCAGTATAGCTGTTGGCGGCTCTCCGTCCGTAAAAGGACGGAGAGCTGCCAACGGTCATAATAGGCCGAGTGGCAAACCGCCACCACTGGCGGTCTTCCGCACGGCGGTCCCTCGGCGGTCTTGGGAAAAGACCGCCGAGGTCAAAATGACCCCCATAGTTTGAAAAGGTTATCCTCTGTAGACGCAGAGGGAAGTGACTAGGAGTTGCTAGTTGTATTTACTGTTTAGGTTTAGAAAAAATGGTGAGTTATACTTAGGAAATAGTTGATGTGTTCCTATTTTCTTATGCTGATGGGGAGTGTGTGTGCGTGTATGAATGAAGTGGCCATGGTGTGATGTTGTTGTGTAATGTTGCATAAATGTTACTCTAATATTTATTGTATAATTGACAAAGACAAAAACTGGTACATTTTCCTGCTTTTAAAAATATTTGTGTAAGTTTTAAAAAAGGAGTGATATTTGGCTAGATAGATTAAACATATTGGGGAGACGGGTAATTATGGAGACTCCCTAAGCACATATGCAGAAGGTCCTTCCCCATAATCGCAGAAAATTACAACAATATTGTCTACAATGGTCTAAAGCCACCCAAAAACATATGTATCCTTGGCCAAAAGATGAGACATTCCATGATAAAATAATTGAGCATGTTGTTACATCACAGTGAATGCAAAGGAGAGGCACAACAGAAAGAGTAGTTAGGGAATAAATGTCTACCTCACAGCGAAGAAATGCAGATGATGTTAGATGGAGTGACTATGTGGACAGAAATGCTAATATGGCACAAAGGCCAGCATCCCACGAAAAAGACACGACTAAAGGTAGTTTACCACCTTGGCAGAAGGAGAAGGGGAACGTAATAGTTTCACCAAAAAGTGTCTAAGAGTCGTTATTGCAAAGTGAGCATAGGGGAGATTCTGGGAAATTAACAAATAAGATGGGGCCTACACATAAGCGTGTGGATAGTATGGATGAGCTGCTTTGACCCCAAGAGTTAAGCACTCTATCTTTGATATTGATATTCAAGACAGACCCCTTATTGATCTGGATCATACAAAAAGTGCAAAGAGATTATCTGATCATGTTGGTGTTGGAGAGGTAGAACAGCAGAAGTTTTACAGAGTTAGGAAAGCTCAAGTGCCAGAAAGTTTACAATTTCAGGGAACGCATGGACAACCGGACCCAGGGATGGGATCTTGTGAAGCTATGAGAGGATTGACACTACAGGATAGATCAGTGCAGAAAATGAGTATTCAATCATCTCTGCGCAGTACAGATCTCAACTCTGGTGAGATAGTTGTACAAGGAGAGAATAGCTGCCACAGTGTTGTGTCATATGTACAGTATTTAGTGGATTGGACGGAACGACTACAGACCTCGATAAAATCTTTAAAATATTACTAGACCTCTAGGTCTAGTGACTAGAATTATTTACTTGGCCTACCAGTAATACACTTGACCCACAAACTTGTTGCATACACATTTTCTTCAAAACATTTGCAGCGCTAACAGGACTAAAAAATGACAGCCTCCTGTTAGTGGCATGAGTGTGACTTCTGAGGTGATTCTTGCATACAATGAACGCAGAAGTAAAGGGAACATAGCCTGTCCACTTCCCCTCACTCCCATGCCTTTTCCAGGCACACAGGTCCTATGCGGTCTCTAGCTTCACCCTCGCTGAGCCCGGGTACCTGCTTTGAGAAATATGCCTTTATCTGTGGATATAGGAACTTTTCAGTGAGGCAGCCATTCATGAAAAGGGAATTGCGAAATGAGTGGGGATAGAGTTTCTAATCTCTGAGCTTGGGTAATTTTAGATGACTTACAGGGTTGTCACAGGCCTGTCTGTGTTTAGAAGAAGGTTCGGGATCTGAGTTTTTGTATGTCCCCACCTGATGGTTCTTCCTTTGTTCTGGCCAATGACCTTACGGTATTCGTAGATTACACAAGCCAGTAATGTTTACTGTATTGATTTAATATTTTCACCACCAACATTATATTGGTGAGAAGGTATTTTGAAAGCATGTATAAACATAGCCTAGTTGAATGAGTGTTCAGTCCAAATTTCTAAAGGCATCAACAAGTACTCAAAATGTCAGCCTAAACTATGAATTAGTAACAGTAGAGACCTGGTACGGAAGCAAGAGTGTTTGGTAGAGGAACCACTATTTAAGCATGCTAATGGATTAGGTATACTGTCTTAAAACTAAAAAACAGAAGACCAACGCAGTACAGTAAGTTTGAAATGGCAAATATTACAGCAAGCTGCACCACACTGCTCTAAGACTCAGGAAAAGTAGGTTGACAAATATATTTGAATTGAAAGGCAGAATGGATATATTTGGGCAGGTTAAAAGCGAAACAAATGAGAACATTATAAGCATGAAGTCTTTGAATCAGAAACTAATACACCTTTGAAAAGCACAAGTGATGGTACCAAGCAGTGCAGAGCTTTCTGATTAAAGTGGATAGGAACGGGCAGTTGTGACAGGAGGCAATCCTTTTCAGATGAATTTTGTGGGAGGATATGCACAATGAAGGTGCCCACATAGCATTCTATGTGTCTGGTATTGCCAGTGACGCACAGGCCAGATGAGGAACCCACTGTGACAGTAGACATTAATGACAAAAGGTATGCATTTCTCATAGATACAGGAGCAACTAGATCCTGTATTAAAGACGGGGGACCTACCGATTTCTAACAGATCAATGGACACACAGGTATTCTCTGGAGAAGTAATGAGGGTTCCTTTCACGAAACCGGTGGAGATGGAAGTAGGAGGGAGATACATTGATGGCTGTTTATTATTTTGTCCAGCTGCCCCAGCTAACATATTAGAAAGAGATGGGGGGCGTGGCCAGCAGCTGATGAAGCTGCACGCGTGAGAGCGGAGCTCCGGAGCAGAGAACGGGGCCCGGGAAGAATCCTGCCTTAAACAAAGCCCAAAACTTAACTAAAAGCAGCCCCAACAATTGGGGACCCCTGTGTGGAAGTCTGAGAGGTGCCATCGCCCAAGAACAGTCGTACGGAAAGAAAAAGAGTTACGAGCTACACCACGCGCAGATCCCAAAATGGCGGCCGCACCGAGAAATTTACATTGCACCAACTCCCCGGCTGAGGAAGGAGAAGTGGCTCGACTCGGGGAATAATAGAAACGGCAAAAGAAGAATTACGGAACGACTATGAAATCCAGGTGAGAGCGCAGAGCCGGGCAGATCGGGAGCCAGAAGCAAGGGGGAAAAGAGCTTGAACGCTGGGGCGGAGAGTCGCGCTGCGAACAACTAGCCCAGCGAAAGCACTAACCAAGAACACTTACCCCCGTCAGTGCCTTGACATAGTCAAACGCCCTCCACAACGCACACCAGGAGCCACATCAGGGAAACTAAAGCGTGAACCCTTCCTCGCACATACCCGCCCGCCAAACTTCGCCAATCAACCTGGGGCAGGAAAGAAGTAGCGACCATCACCCCCGGACCTCCGGAGACTCACACACAGAGGCCCTCCGTGAGCAAGAACCAAGTTAACGCGCAAATACCAACAATTAACTAGAGACCAGGGGGACGCAGCGACCATCGCCCACTGGACCACTGGAGACTCACGCGCAGAAAGCTATCCTCCTCTAGAGGCCTGCACTGTGCCTGAACACGGCAAAGATCACAGCGGCGAAGAACGGGATGCAGAGCGCCCCCCTGCCATAGATTGAAATCATTGACCAATAGCCCCTGGCCTTAAACCGCACCACAATTGAATCACCTGGCAGCAGCACCCATTCACCTGGGTCCTGGACAGCTGCATTGACCGGGGGCCTTTCCTTTTTTCTCCTCCACATGCCACCCAACGATAAGGAAAGGTGGCTCGACTCGGGGAATAATAGAAACGGCGAAAGAAGAATTACGGAACGACTATGAAATCCAGGTGAGAGCGCAGAATCAGACAGATCGGGAGCCAGAAGCAAGGGGGAAAAGAGCGTGAACGCCGGGGTGGAGAGTCGCACTGCGAACAACTAGCACAGCGAAAGCACTAACCAAGAACACTTACCCCCGTCAATGCCCTGACATAATCAAACGCCCTCCATAACGCACACAAGGAGCCACATCAGGGAAACTTAAGCGTGAACCCTACCCCGCACATACCCACCCGCCAAGCTTCGCCAATCAACCCGGGGCAGGATAGACGTAGCGATCATCACCCCCGGGCCACCGGAGACTCACACACAGAGGCCTTCCGCGAGCAAGAACCAAGTTAACGCGCAAACACCAACAATCAACTAGACACCAGAGGGACGCAGCGACCATCGCCCACTGGACCACTGGAGACTCACGTGCAGAAAGCTATCCTCCTCCAGAGGACTGCACTGTGCCTGAACACGGCAAAGATTACAGCGGCGAGGAACGGGATGCAGAACGCTCTCCCCGACATAGATTGAAATCATTGACCAATAGTCCCTGGCCTAAAACCACAACTGAATCACCTGGCAGCAGCAACCATTCACCTGGGTCCTGGACAGTTGCATTGACCGGGGACCTTTCCTTTTTTCTCTTCCCACACGCCACCCAACGATAAAGACAGCAAAATGGGCAAACCCAAAAAACGAGAGGGACAAGACCAAGAGGAGCCGATGTCCAATAAGACGCCCGGACAACCTCTTCATCCGGATCCCAAGACCACACCAACTCAACAAGAAACAACCTTGGACATGATAGAGCGGTCCGTACTAATAATTTACCTGTATTCGGACGCTCTTTAGGCCGATGAATCTTTTGACTAAGTGGAACTCTCCGTACTCTATATCGGTCAATTGCATCAAATCAATAATCAATAACGAACATAAGCAATACCCTGTTCAACATAACACTTAACAATTAATCCAGAATACATTTCGGCGAACCCTGACCTTTCAGTCAGGAATAACCACACCAGTTTATTCAAAGTTAGTGAATTTATTTCCCTATATTAACAAAGCTAGCACAATATAGATGTGTCTCAACACCAAATGATAAACATAAATGAACATTAATAGCTGTCCATAACGGCGAAACAAGTGCAATCTATGCAGCATTTGAATCACAAGGCATTCGATAATAGCAATGCAAATCACTAATACGATAATCTGTAATGAGCTAATTGCATACATTTAGTCAGCATAACAAGATCTCAAATTGCATCGTGCGACATATGGAATCCTCGTCTAACCTCAAATTTGCATCGGCATGTGGGACTTCATGCAAAAACAATTTAGCAACATTAATTTAGAAAAACTCCTAACTAGGGATCTTATCAAAATCAGCAGTTGGTTACCTAAAGGAAACACAATGCAATTGTACAATTTCCTTTCATATTTACCAATTACGATCAGCATACAAGGAAGTCTTCGTCTCACAGGTACCGTTTCTCGATCAGCATTGGTACCGTTTCGATCAGCATGGGACAGGGCAAAGGGGCAGGGGTGAACGGGGCAATTGCCTCACGGCGGCAAGGTAAAACTACTACTTCATGTGAGGGATCAAAGTTAAAGTCTCTAGGGCAAGAATCATTTAAAGTCTCTTTCTCTCGATTAGAGAAAGCATCAAAGTCTCTCTCTCTCTAAATGGCGTCGCAGCGAAGTGGGCCATAATAGCTACGAAGTCTGCAAAATGGCGGGTATCGAGCTGGTAATGGCTGCAAAAGGCTACCTTCTTCTCGTGCACCTGGTTTTTATAGACAACAGTTCAAATCCAGTAGGGTCTTCCATTGGAGGGTTCATAGGTTAGCTTCAAATTGTCCAATCAAAAACGACAGTTCTCAAGCTTTTACTTAAGCATACATTATCCTTGGAGATGGGTACGCAAGTTGCAACATTTTATACCAATTAACTCACTTTCAGAGCCTCCATTGTCCGCACCTGCAAATCGACCTTGGAGTAAAGAGAAAATATGCCAGGCTGGCACGAAACTTTAAGATAAGCATGTGAACGATCTCAGTGGAAAAGTACAGCTTCAAGCAAAAATACACGTTTAATAGCACATTGGAAAAATACGAGCATCTAAACCGTGAGACCAGGCAACTAGGCCAAAGCCTCCACTAAAGTTATGCTAAGCTAAAGCATTTCAAACAAGCAATTCGTAGCACACGTTTATGATTATGTCGGATTAGTGCAATTCTAATACACCACGTTATATAAAGCACGCTTATAAATGTTGGCAAACTACTCTGAGGGCACATTTTGTCCCCGTACAATCTTTATTAGTTCGGTTAAAGTCACACATGATTATTTCACACTACGTTTATGCGTTAATAAATGTAAAACCTTCATTTCTGCTTCATCAATCCCTCCTCTGATGACTACTTGTCATCACACCAAATCATGCCCACAAATTTTATTCCATTAAAATTCTGTCAGTTCTCTTTTCCTTTTAGTTCCCCTAGTTTGCGCTTTGTATTCTTCTGCCATTCTTTTCATAATTTTCTCTTCTTTTCTTCTCTTAATCCTTTCCATAATCATTATTATTCCCCTTTTTATTCCCCAAATTCCAAATATGCTAATTATCACTATCAAAATTCCCTCTATTATTTTTAGCAATATTCCATTCCAAATTCCCCCAATCCAATGTCCCACTGAAGCAAGTCCTTTTCCAACCTTCTCCCACACTCCTGGTTCTTTCAGTTCCTTCAAATCTGCACTTTCTTTTGTTAGATTAGCAAGCATAGTTTTAATTTTCACACTATTGTCAGGAATATATGTACAACAGTGTCGTGCACCAAGCATTTTGCAAACGCCACCATCCTTTGCTAAAAGAATGTCTAAAGCAAGCCTATTTTGAAGAGTCATAGCTCTTTCCGCTGCAAGTTCAGCATCTATCAGGATTATAGCACCTGAAAACTTTGTCAACATGTTATCCACTATAGTAGACAATTTTCTTATTTTGATGGAATTCAGCACAACTCCCAATGAAGGAATCATGGCTCCAAATATAACTCCTACCACAGCAGCTGCGGTCTCTCTTTTCTGGATACGATGGGATCCAGATGTCTTTTGAATCATCGATAGGTCATCCAGTTGATAAACCTTTGGGAACACTATACCCAAATAACATCTCCCCCACCATCCCTTTGGAAGACGATAATAGGCATTATACCCACAAATGTAATATACACCTGGAATGACAGGGTCAAGTCCGTCCATCATGAATGTCCATTTGGCCTTAAAGATAAACGTATGTTTACACTCACTCGCTCCTACAAAAATGTTGTCATAATAAGATTCACCTCGATATATACAAAATTTCCCTACATGCCAAGCATCTAAAGCTATTCTCCCTTGTGTTTTTATTGCAGCAAAATCATAATTATCTACTGAAGTCCTCTTATGTAGCTCCTTTTCTAATTTCGCATTCATTTGTGCCCTTCTATCTTCTGTGCGATCTAAAAAGCTTATCTCTACTGCAGAGAGCGAGCAGGTAAGATTTTCCCTATGAGCGTGAGCCGTTTCAAAAGGTTGCATTGGCTCGAAAAATTCCCTCATTATTTTAGCATCCCAATCTTTAGCAATCTGGCTTAGCTGCGCTATTATAGGAACATATGCAAAGGTAACATCGTAATTTGAGTAAAAATACTGTATGTTAGTTTGACCATAAAATCTAGACATTACTATACTACATGTAATCCTGTATGTAAGAGGCATGTGGTGATAAGTCACCCCTTCCTTTACTGATGTCGGTATCTGTGTACACACATAACAATCTTTCGCATCCATTGTCTCAACATATTCTGTTAGCAAGCGATAGAAAACGTTATATGAAAGTTTTTTCTTATCATGCAAGAGCCTCTCATCTAATTCTAGTCTTTTCAATGCGGTTAGTTCAGTGACAGTAACAGGAGCAAAAGTAGAAGCATCAATTTCCTCATTCTCACCCTTACCATGCATTCCGAGTACAATTGCCATTATTATTAGTACACATGCAATTATCAAGCCTATACACACATATTTACAATATTTCTTTCTACTGTTTTGCGTCATTATCTGTATAGAATCAGAGAGCTAGAAGCACCTATAAAGAAACTATTTAGCAATTCAGTTACAAAGCTGAACGAGCGCAATGTTCACACCGTCTTCTTCAAGAGGCCAAGTCACTTATCGGTTAGCAGCATTTGTCTCAATTCGGCAATAACTCAGTCTTTATCTGTTTAGCAAATGTCTCATCCGGTTTAGCAATATCTCAGCTGGTTTTATCACTTTAGATTGTAGCAGGCAATATCATTTATCACCCTTTCAATCAACACTGTCCATAAAACTTTTCTTTTCTATTGGTATCTCTTCTTCTTCGTTCTCGATGCTTAGAGATACAAACTCATCAGTCCAATCGTCATTGACTGCATATGCCCATTCAGGACCGGAATATCTCCTGTTTGGTATCCTTTTCCTTTTCAATTTTGCTTCTCTTTTTGATTCTGCTTCGCTGGTACTTTCCTCTTTTGTCAAGTCCTTTTCTTCACTTGAGGTTGGTACCACGACAGACACTTCCTTTCTTTTCTCTTTCACTTTTGGCCTTTCTCCGTCGTTCAAACCTTCTCCAGTCCTTTGTTTTACTGGTGATATACTTAGTCTTCTCTTCGCACCATGTCCATTTGTTGGACCTGCGACCTTATCTGTAGAAGTTTGAACCTTTTCGTTCTGTTCTGCCTTGTCCCCTCCTTCTGGGGAATCAATCACGTTCTCTTTTTCCTTTTCTATACCATCTGCTTCTGGGAAAGCCCTCCTCTGATCAGGCTCTCCTGCTTTTTCACCTTCTTCGAGCCCTTCGTCACCGTTACTTTCGTCAGGCTCTTTATCACTTTCAGCTGCTTCAGGTTCCTTGTCACCCTCAGCTGCTTCAGGCTTTTTGCTACCCTCAGCTGCTTCAGGTTCTTTGTCACCTTCAGCTTCTTCGTCGCTGTCTGAACTTTCTCCTTGGTCTCCCCCAAGCGAATTGGTCTCTTCGTCCTCAGAGAATATCTCCCTCTCTCCCGTTTCTGCCTGTTCGCTTTCAGTTCGGTTTTGCTCTGTCTCAGCACTCCGCACTGTTTTATCAGGCACTGGCAGTTTCAGCGCTTCAACTTCCTCATCTGTGGGACACAACACCTTCTTTGTGTGACTGGCGTGAATCCAGTTGGGAACCCCCGCACACTTCACAGCGGTAGTTGTCGTCAGGATCACTTAGAAAGGGCCTTTCCAACGGGGTTCCAGACACGACTTTCTCACGTGCTTCTTTATCACGACCCAGTCACCTGCTTTCAGTGCGTGTCCTGGACCTTGGATCGGTGGCAAGGTGGTCGCTTCCACCTGGTGAGAGAAAGAGCGAACCACGTCAGCCAGACCCTTGCAGTAGTCTAACACCATATCATCTGTAATATTCAAAAGCGCGTTTGCGGGAACTGCAGGAAGTCTCATAGCCCTGCCCATGAGAATTTCGTGCGGAGACAATCCAGTCTTTCTATCAGGGGTGTTTCTCATTGACATTAGCACTAAGGGTAATGCGTCAGGCCATTTCAAGTTTGTCGATGCACATATTTTCGCCATTCTTAATTTCAGTGTACCATTCATCTGCTCCACCAATCCTGATGCTTCAGGGCGATAGCTACAATGCAGTTTCTGCTCAATGTTCAGCGCTTCGCAAAGTAACTTTATCACCTCGTTATTGAAGTGACTTCCCCTATCTGATTCTAAAGAGATCGGGAATCCGAAACGTGGTATTAACTCTCTCAACAATAGCTTTGCAACTGTAAGGCTGTCATTTCTACGTGTGGGGTATGCCTCAATCCAGTGACTAAAAATGCACACAATCACCAACACATACTTTAGACCTCCATGCACGGGCATCTCAATGAAGTCCATCTGCATACGACTAAAAGGCCCGCTTGCCCTACCAATGTGGCTCGCGTTAACAACTGTTCCCTTTCCTGGGTTCTCTGCTGGCAAGTGACACATCGATGGCAAACTGCTTCTGCAGCTTGACGAAATCTGGGGTTAAACCAATCAGTTTTAAACAATCTTATCATGGCATCTCTCCCTGGGTGAGCTTGCCCATGATAGAACCGCGCAAGCTGTGATAAGAGACTGTTTGGCAAAACAAATTTTCCCTCACTTGAAACCCATAACTCGTCTGGTCTCTTTATACATTGTGATTTAATCCAGGAATCTCTTTCATCCTCCCTGACGTTATTCTGCAATGCTTTTAATTCATCTATTGTATCTACGACCTTCAAGGCAAATGCTTCAGCTGGTTCTAGTTCTGGCTCACTTATTGAATTCCATTCGTCCCTGAGTAATATACAGTTCAAGGCACAAAATCTTGCGACTTGATCCGCATATGCATTTCCCAGAGAAACATAGTCCTGTCCTTTCGTGTGAGCACTGCACTTTACCACTGCAACTTCGGCTGGCATTTGAATGGCGTGTAACAATTCCCTTATCCTTTCCCCATTTTTCACTGGGGATCCTGAAGAAGTCAGGAAACCTCTCTGTGACCATAGTTGTCCAAAGTCATGCACAATCCCAAACCCGTATTGACTATCAGTGTAAATGGTGACTTTCATCAATGCAGACAGTTGACATGCTCTGGTAAGGGCTACAAGTTCTGCTACTTGTGCAGAATAGACTCCTTGAAGCCATCCCGCTTCCAAGACCCCTGTTACAGTACATACAGCGTATCCTGCTTTCAAAATCCCCATCCCGTCTCTTAGACATGAACCATCAACAAAAAGAATTTGGTCATTTTCATCAAGCTTAGTATCCTTAATGTCCGGTCGAGGTTTTGTGCAAAATTCAGTCACCTGAAGGCAGTCATGCTCGACGTCTTCAGCGTTCTCAATTTCAGCATTTTCTCCAGGGAGCAAGGTTGCTGGATTCAACGTAGTGCACCTTTTCAGCTGCACATTCGGTGAGCCCAGAATTATAGTTTCATACCTTGTGAGTCTTGCTCCAGTCATGTGCTGCGTTCGGGAGCGGGTCAAAAGTATCTCAACTGAGTGAGGGACCATGACTGTTACTGGGTGTCCCATCACTATTCCTTCACTCTGAGTGAGGCTGATACCAACTGCTGCTACGGCGCGCAAACACCCTGGGAGTGCTGCTGCGACCGGATCCAAAGTAGCTGAAAAATACGCTACTGGTCTGTTTACGCCACCATGGGCTTGAGTCAAGACAGACAAAGAACATGCATCACGTTCGTGGCAAAACAATGTGAAAGGCTTTGTGTAATCAGGCATACCTAAAGCTGGAGCCCTGCACATGCATTCTTTCAGTTCAACAAAAGCATCCATCTCATCTCCTTTCAACTCAATTTGATCCAAAGCATCCTTCTGGGTCAGTTTCAGTAAAGGCTTTGCTAGAGTTGAGAAGTTGGGAATCCACTGGCGACAGTAACCCACCATTCCCAAAAACTTCCTCACCTCCCTCCTTGTCTTTGGTGGACTCATTTGAAGTACACTCGTTATTCTTTCCTTCATTATTCTCCGTGACCCTTTCTCTATCTGGTGACCCAAGTATTTCACTTTCTTCTGACAGAACTGCAATTTGGAAGGAGACACCTTGTGTCCATTCCTTCCCAAATGGTTCAACAGAGCAATGGTATCGGCTGTGCAGCCACTTTCTGTCTTTGATGCAACCAGTAAGTCGTCGATGTACTGTACTAGGGTTGACTCGAATGGCAATTCTAATGCTTCCAAATCTTTCTTTAGAATCTGATTGAAGATTGACGGTGACTCAGAAAACCCTTGAGGAATTCGACACCAACTGTACACTCTGTCTAGGAATTTGAAACAAAAGAGGAATTGGCTGTCCTCATGAAGAGGCACAGAAAAGAATGCTTGTGACAAATCGATGACTGAGAACCACTCAGCATCGCAAGGGACCTGGAACATTATCACAGCTGGATTCGGTACTACTGGGCAACATTTGACTATGATGTCATTTATTTTCCTCAAGTCCTGCACAAGTCGGACCTTTCCACTCGGCTTTATTAGTCCCATTATTGGTGAATTACATGGACTGCTTAACACCTCTTTCAGTACTCCCTGTTTTACAAATTCGTCAATAAGTTGAGCAACTTTCATGAGGGTGTCTTGTGCCATGTGGTATTGTGGGGTCTGGGGAAAGATTGCATTGGGCTTTACAGTCACTTTCACTGGTTCCACTCCTTTCATCAATCCCACCTCTTTCCCTGTCATGTCCCACACTTCCTTTCCGACTGTCTCCCGTAATTCAGCTGGAATATCTTCTTCAGTTATCATCGGGAAAAGACAAATCAGAGGATACTCTTCATCTACCGTTTCCATCTCATCCCCCTCTACACTGTCCTCTTCTTCCCCATCACTGCTCGTCTGGATTGTTATTCCTTCGTTCGAACACATGATCGAACAACCCAATTTGCACAATAGGTCTCTTCCTAACAGTGCTATCGAGCTTGAGTCACACACCACAAACTGATGTACCCCTTGATAGTTACCGATGCTGACTGGTACCGGATCTGTTATTGGGTTCGTCAGGTGCCTGTTTGCTACTCCCACCACTTGAACTGTCCTCCCTGAGAGTGGCAAATTTGGTACTTCACTACTCTTAACAGTTGAACGTGTGGCTCCCGTGTCAACCAAGAACGAGACACGATGACCCATTACTCTTCCCTCTACGTACGGACCCTTTTGATCAACTTCCAAGGATGCTGCAAGCACACAATCTCCTTCTTCTTCTGAGCTTTCACTCTCCCATACATTGTTTATTCCACTCTCACTGTGTAGTGGGAACTGTTGTACGGTGCCATTTGTACTCATTACCTGACCCGAGACCTGTGGAGGAACCATCACTTGCTGCCGACTCATTGGTGCCAAGGGTATTTGCATTTGCTGATTAGGTACCATGGGTAACTGCTGTTGCATTGGCTGCATTTGCGTCATCTGCATACGAGGCATCTGCATCTGCTGCGGCTGCATGGGTTGTAATCCCTGCAACTGATTTAAGGTCTGAAAATTCGGGTTTGGACCTCTCATTTTCGGTCCCCTCATTGTCTGAAATGCATTGACATCATTGTTTTGCTGACCGACACCTGCACCTGCACCTCCCTGCACCACCATCGGGCACTCGCGTTTCCAATGACCGACAATTCCGCACACGTGACACGGCATCACCTTCTTCATTGCCTGCACACCAGTCACAACAGTGTTCAAATCCGGACCATTATTCACAAAACCTCCTCTGCCTCTGCCTCTGGCCTGTGGCTGAAACATCATATTTCCCTGCAACTGCGGCTGCGGTTGCGGTACCTGCTGTTGGAACCCTTGCATCCCTTGCAAACCTTGCAGACCTGTCTGAGCTGCTTTAAGTTGCATCATCATCACCTTCTCTTTCAACCTTTTCTGTTTCACTTCAATTTCGTCGCTACAGTATTTCGCATAATTTAAGACTTCGTCAATCGGTTTAGACTGCCAGCAAATCAAATGCGACTTTATCATCTGACTTATCTCCGGCCTCAGCCCTTCCACAAATCTAAACACAAAATGAAGCATATCCTTCGCCTCTATTGTCTCTGTGCCACTGTAATTCTTAAACGCCTTCAACAGCCTCTCATAGTAACTATGAATCGACTCTTTAGCCTCTTGGGCCGTTCGATCGATCTTCTGCCAATCCACATTTTTCGCGGCAACCTTCGTCTTCAAATGCTCAATCACCTTGTAGTACAAGCTCATCACCATAGGTGATGGTGCACCCGTCTCCCTGTCTCTTTCTGGTTCACTTGTCGGCCAACCTACAGCTCTTTTGCAATCCTCCCACAAATCTGCTGGAACTACAATCTCAAAGAGAGTGTTCAGGTCTTCCCAGAGACATTTTGCAAGCTTCACAAACCTATCAGTCTGTTGATACCATTCAATCGGTTTCTCTCTCAGTTTGGGAAAATCATCCGTAAATGACTGAATGTCGCTTCTGTGCCATGGTACATGTATTAATTTTCCCCCTGCTGTCTCCCTCATTGGTAACATAGTTACTGCCTCGCTACTCTGTGGTCTTTTCTCGTTGAGCTCTGTAGCACTGTCCCTCCTCTTTTCCTTTCTCTTTACCCACCTGCTTTCCCATTTGTCTAAGCACCTCCACACTTGTGCACTCTGCAGCAATTCTCTAAGGTGTGCCTTCATGCCTGCTGACCTCATGTGTTCAAAATCTGTGGCCCCAAAATCCAACCTGTAGCTCCTGCTCAAATGTTTTGTCTTATCTATGTCAACCCCGTTTTTGTCAGCTATTTCCTGCAAGCTTTTATGTATCTTGTTCACTTCCTTCGTAATCTTTGGACATAGATTCCTCAACTCTTTTTCCGAGTAGGACTCCAACCTATTCACACCCATAGTCCCTTCCACCAATTCTTGTGCTTCCATGTTCAGCCTCATCCTATTCAGATAATCTTCTCCCTTCCCACTGTCCGGGCTTTGTGTGGAATTTAGACTGTTGAACCATTGTGTCAGCTGTTGCGCATTCAACCCCATCAGTGTAGCGTTCACATCGACTGCCATTGATGGCTGCGGCAACTTTTCAGTGTTCGATGACAGAGGTATTATCAGTGGGGGACTCGACCTCACCAGTGTGGACTGAGCACATATGGGACTAAACTCCATCAAGGATCCAGATCCATTTGGCTGAGCCGCTATCGGAGTTATCCCTGGAGTGTTTTCTATGCACCTCCTTTCTGTCCCATTCTGCAGCACTGATCCTTGACTGCTCATACCTAAGCTAGGCTGACTGTACAGAGGTACCGGCGGACTTACAGTAATGGGTAGCGATATCGCATCTGGGTTTTGTCCATTCCCCATGTTCTGAGGCATGTTCATTCCCACACCATGGGTCATCATTGCCGGCATGCCCATCTGACTCCCCGTCATTTGAGCATGTGCGTTTCCCCCTTGCATCTGCTTTTGAGGCATCAGAAACTGAGTTGATTCAACTTGTGCCATTGTTGGGTTGTGACCATTCTGTACTCCCATTACAGCCGGGTCTAGAACCATTCCCGTACTGTTGTCACTGCTGTAATATCTTGGGACCTGCGGCTGATAATTTTCTGCTGGTTTCAACATAGGCACATCTGGATATATTCTCCGAACCTGCGGTATCTGCGGGGTGAACAGCAGACTCGGGTCCTTAGGTCCCGATGATGCTCCTGAACTCTGAGTTTCATTATTCTGTACCGATGCCGGAGGGGCAGAACTGGTACTTGGACCTTGTCCACTCTCCGCATAAGGTGGTGGACGGTCGTTCAGCAATTGCATTATCAACTCCTCATCCTCTAACTCCTCTTCTCTTCTCAACTTTTCCTCGTCCTCTCTATCCTTGGAACACTTCCTGTCTGTCTTACAGGTAGCTTTCTTACCTGTCTCCTCTTCTTCCTTAGTAATTGCGGGAAACAATTTTATCCCCTGCAATACATCTGACCTCCACACCTTCTGTGCATTATCCCACCTAGCATCCGCTAGTGTCTTTTCTACCTTCCTTATCCTGTTCTCGAACTTATTTTGCTGTTGCTGTCTGGCCATTAGTTCCCAAATCGCTAGAGCCTCAAACTGGGCTGGCCTGGGAGGCACCTTCATGTCGTACATCGTGAATCTCAAATTCTCTAGGATCCTTATATTGAATGTCCCATGTATCGGGAACGCTACGCTCCCATGTTTCTCCGTGTCTTTGGCTAAAGCAATGGCACAAACTGACAGAGCTACCCCCTTCTCTTCCATTACAATGTAAGCTGGTGTGCCCTCGGGCGGCGTCTCCTCTCCTACGCTCGCTTTAATGTAAGACTCCCCCTTCATCGCACTCCTAAATGCTTTAAAGAATTTCATTTTCTCGTCTTTTATTTCACAAAATTTGTAATCAATAGGTGACTTTAATTCCCGGAATACTCTTCACCTGCCTTTCCCCTTCCAATCGGGCCCCACGGACTGCGTCCAATCCGTGCGCGACCCTTCTCTGCAACCAACCTATCCCGGCGCGGCTCCTAGTGACGTCACACTCACACACACTGCGGCTGACAAAGCCTCGCGGCTTGCCCTCCTTCACTCAGCTCCTCTCGTAACAACTTCTTGCATGTATCGCGAGCTACCAAAAATAAAACAGATCTGTCGGTTTACTACAGGAAGGGTAACACTATCGCTTCAGGACCTTAGGGACTTTTCACTAGCCTCGGCCGCTATTCCGTCTTTCTCGATCCCCACGTTCGCAAGCAAATCTGACCCGCAGACCTACTCTCAACTTGTCAATGATCTGTTCTAGTGCACTTAGAATCTTGTCAAAGCCCGAAGTCGAAGTTTCTTTCACTCCCTTACACACGTACCGACTTGTTGACCACGCCCGATCAACCTACTAAACCGCCCAGACCACAACATGGATCAACATACTCCGGAGTCTCTTGACCTCGCAGGGCCCGTCTCAACAACAACAACCACGTGGACCTTTTTATGCACAAAGCGCCACATGCACATGAAGTTCGACGACTTCCCTACTCTCACACTCGGAGTCGCACCTCCGCTATTTCTATGAAGTTCGACGACTTCTCTACTCCTACACTCGGAGTCGCACCTCCGCTATCTTCTAAAAAGAAAAATCCTCGCAACCTTTTCACACACCCTGCGGCAATAAGCTGTGCAAGCGCAAAACCCTAACTTCACTCATACCATCACTAGTACCACCAACGCCGAATCCACACCTCCATTCTCTCCATTCGCAAGCTCCGAGATCCCGGGAAAGTCGCGGTGGACCTAGCCCATCATCATTTTCTCAATCTATTTTATCCAAGAAAAATCTAATTCAACTTCTCGAGTGGGGTCTCAAAGGGCGTAACCGTTAATTCAACACCATGTACTTTAAGAGTACAGGGTCCCAAAAGACGAAACCGTCCTCTGCTACCATCTACTGATAGAGCGGTCCGTACTAATAATTTACCTGTATTCGGACGCTCTTTAGGCCGATGAATCTTTTGACTAAGTGGAACTCTCCGTACTCTATATCGGTCAATTGCATCAAATCAATAATCAATAACGAACATAAGCAATACCCTGTTCAACATAACACTTGACAATTAATCCAGAATACATTTCGGCGAACCCTGACCTTTCAGTCAGGAATAACCACACCAGTTTATTCAAAGTTAGTGAATTTATTTCCCTATATTAACAAAGCTAGCACAATATAGATGTGTCTCAACACCAAATGATAAACATAAATGAACATTAATAGCTGTCCATAACGGCGAAACAAGTGCAATCTATGCAGCATTTGAATCACAAGGCATTCGATAATAGCAATGCAAATCACTAATACGATAATCTGTAATGAGCTAATTGCATACATTTAGTCAGCATAACAAGATCTCAAATTGCATCGTGCGACATATGGAATCCTCGTCTAACCTCAAATTTGCATCGGCATGTGGGACTTCATGCAAAAACAATTTAGCAACATTAATTTAGAAAAACTCCTAACTAGGGATCTTATCAAAATCAGCAGTTGGTTACCTAAAGGAAACACAATGCAATTGTACAATTTCCTTTCATATTTACCAATTACGATCAGCATACAAGGAAGTCTTCGTCTCACAGGTACCGTTTCTCGATCAGCATTGGTACCGTTTCGATCAGCATGGGACAGGGCAAAGGGGCAGGGGTGAACGGGGCAATTGCCTCACGGCGGCAAGGTAAAACTACTACTTCATGTGAGGGATCAAAGTTAAAGTCTCTAGGGCAAGAATCATTTAAAGTCTCTTTCGATTAGAGAAAGCATCAAAGTCTCTCTCTCTCTAAATGGCGTCGCAGCGAAGTGGGCCATAATAGCTACGAAGTCTGCAAAATGGCGAGTATCGAGCTGGTAATGGCTGCAAAAGGCTACCTTCTTCTCGTGCACCTGGTTTTTATAGACAATCGGTTCAAATCCAGTAGGGTCTTCCATTGGAGGGTTCATAGGTTAGCTTCAAATTGTCCAATCAAAAACGACAGTTCTCAAGCTTTTACTTAAGCATACATTATCCTTGGAGATGGGTACGCAAGTTGCAACATTTTATACCAATTAACTCACTTTCAGAGCCTCCATTGTCCGCACCTGCAAATCGACCTTGGAGTAAAGAGAAAATATGCCAGGCTGGCACGAAACTTTAAGATAAGCATGTGAACGATCTCAGTGGAAAAGTACAGCTTCAAGCAAAAATACACGTTTAATAGCACATTGGAAAAATACGAGCATCTAAACCGTGAGACCAGGCAACTAGGCCAAAGCCTCCACTAAAGTTATGCTAAGCTAAAGCATTTCAAACAAGCAAATCGTAGCACACGTTTATGATTATGTCGGATTAGTGCAATTATAATACACCACGTTATATAAAGCACGCTTATAAATGTTGGCAAACTACTCTGAGGGCACATTTTGTCCCCGTACAATCTTTATTAGTTCGGTTAAAGTCACACATGATTATTTCACACTACGTTTATGCGTTAATAAATGTAAAACCTTCATTTCTGCTTCATCAGACACGCTCCTGCAGGCCATAAGAGAATCTCGCGAAGCCCTCGAACAAAAAATAGATAATCTAACCGTGGACTTATCACAACTACGAGACGACCATCGCAAACTAACAGAAAGGGTAGGAACTGCAGAGAAAACACTAAAATTGGTGACGTCAACTAAAAAAACATCAACCATAGAGACGGCCGAGCTCACAGCTAGAATTAAAATACTGGAGACCAGAGCAGAGGATGCAGAAAACCGTTCCCGCAGGAACAACCTGAGGCTAATCGGAGTGCCGGAGGGATCGGAGTCTTCCACAGCAAACATGGAAATGTTCTTAGAAAACTGGCTCAACGACACCATCCCTTCCGAAGGCTTATCACCTTTTTTTGCAGTCGAAAGAGCCCACAGGGTCCCAGGCAGACCCCCTCCACCAGGAACCAGACCTCGCCCAATCATAGCCAAACTACTGCACTTTAAAGACAGGGACTATTTCCTCTCGCAAGCCCGCGAAATAGGGGAAATTACACTATAATCAGCGCATAATGATATTCCCCGACTTCACCAGGGAAACCCTGTACCTAAGGGCCTCATATAATGACTGTAAACTCACCCTGCGCGAAAAAGGCATTAAATATGCAATGCTATTCCCTGCTAAACTGAGAGTCGAACACAAAGGCAAGACACACTTTTTCTCAACCCCTCAGCTAGCAGGAGACTGGATGGAAACTCTTAACTTCACACCATCAAGCACACAGAGTAAGCCCTCCCGCGCAGCCAGCAAGAGACGTGGAAGGTCCTCCAATAGAGTATTGGTTACAACACCCCCCAGACACCAATCCTTACAGGAAATGCGTGAAGAGATAGACATAGCAGCAACCCTGAGCAAAAAAAATCCACTTGACTCACAAGCATCAGGAGACGCCTCAGACCACAACTCAAGCTGTGGGAGCTTCTCTGTCTCTTCACAAGACACCTGCACTAACCTCCCAAAAGTCACCCCCAGAACAGCAGAAGAAATCATCTAGTAACTCTTGAATTGGTCACAGAACTTAATCTACCACTTGATCTTCAATAGCAAACGGCCTTATACGAGAAGAACTCGTCATGCAACCATAAGTAAATAATAAACTTTGAACAATCCACCAAAGGCTACAGATATACCTCTACCGGGCCCCGGGACCGACCTAGAGTGTAAGCTCTCAGCTCTGGCGCACCTCCCACCACCAATAGGTGATAAGACAAGTTAAATGGTTTGGACGGGGAAAGTTTTAATAACCGGTCCTGGGGAGAGGGAGTTGGGGAAAGTTTTTGTTAATATCGGGGAGGGAATAACTCATGCACACACAACCACAATAGTTGGAGGAACACAAACCAAACATAGGCCACTAAACATGATCTTACATTCTGCAGAGCACACATCTAACCCTTTCAAAGTAACACAGATCAATCTAGCCGATGACGACACAGTATAAACTATTAACCTGGAATGTAAGAGGTCTAAATAACATGTCCAAACGTTACAAAGTTCACAACTACCTCAAGCGTAGAGGAATCCACATAGCCCTGCTACAAGAAACCCACCTCACCGAACAAGAAGTCAAAGCCCTTAACAAAAGATGGAGGGGCCAAATAATAGCCACTAACTATTCCGCTTACGCTAGGGGGGCACTGATATGGATCCGCCCTGGAGTTCCCATGCAAATACTTCACAAGAGCATTGACAAAGAGGGAAGGTACGCGGTGATAAAGGGGAGACTAGGGGGAAGAGAAATAACTATAGGAAGTATATACGAGCCAAACTATGACCAAAGTAAATTTTTGGACAGACTGTCACTAGAAACAGGCCCCCTACTGGCTGGCAAAAATATAATAGGGGGGGACTTCAACTGCATAGCTAACAACTCTTCAGACAGATCACACCCTCCAATATCACAATCCCAATCACTGAAAACTGCAAAGCATTTCGTAGAATGGCAGCAACACTGGCAATTAATAGATAGCTGGAGAACAACTAACCCTCAGTCAAGGGATTACTCATACTACTCACCAGCACACGACCTACACGTTAGACTCGACACCATTTTGGTGTCTCCCAAAATACAGAGCGACATGACTGCAGCCGAATACCTTAGTAGAACGATATCAGACCACAACCCCCTGTTAACCACTCTATCCTGGGGCAGAGAAAAGACCACAATACCAACATGGCGCCTTAGAGCAGAAATGCTCGAAGACGAAGCGTTTAAAAACACACTACATACAGCCATAGGAGAATTTTTTTAAATCAATAAAGGAACCGCATCTACTAGATCTATCGAATGGGAGACTTTTAAAGTAGTGATCCGGGGCAAGTGCATTGCCGAAAACATAGGCGTCCGAAAATCAATAGAAACAGAACTTTTGCAATTGGAAGAATCTCTTAGAGACCTAGAAAGAAGGTACCCCACACAACCCGACCTACACCCCACACTGGTGACAACCAGGACAAAAATCTGCGCAGCAAGTACCAAACTTGCTCGCTTTGATTACAAACAATATCTAACTAGACAACATGCAGAAGGGGACAAAGCTAGCACTCTACTAGCCTGGCTTGCGCAACTCCCCAAAAAACAAACCACCATAGTCGAAATTGAAAATTCACAAGGCACACAGATATATACCCAAAAAGAGATAAACGCCGCCTTCCATGATTACTATGCCAATCTCTATGCACCCCCCTTAGAAACATTGACCACCACCCAATTACACGAATTGGAAGCCCTCCCTGCCCCCAGCCTAACTCCAAAAATAAAGTCTTCCCTAGCACTACATATAACAATCTCCGAAATAAAAGCAGCCATCCAAAGCATGGCAAGGGGCAAAGTTCCAGGAGCAGATGGACTTCCATTAGAATTTTACCGCCAGTATCAAGACCTGCTAGCCCCCCACCTCTGCACACTATACGCAGAAGCATGGAATAGCAATACCCTACTTCAATCGACTAACCTAGCCATTATGATCCCATTGCTGAAACCAGACAGACCTGCTAATGACGTCCGTTCCTACCGCCCCTTATCCATGCTTAACATAGACTACAAAATACTTAGCCGTATCCTAGCAGACAGACTGCTCCCACACATCCCAGAATATTAGACGCCTAACATCAATACTTCACTCCTTGCCCCCAAACATACCTAAAGCAGCAATCATTTCGGTTGATATAGAGAAAGCATTCGATAGTCTGAGGTGGGACTACTTAGAACAAGTCATGCTGAAAATGGGACTAGGGGAAGGGTTCGTAAAATGGACCAAACTACTATATACTAATCCCACTGCAAGAGTAAGAACCGGCAACTATATATCCCCCCCACTACAGGTTGGAAGGGGTACTAGGCAAGGGTGCCCACTGTCCCCCCTTCTCTTTGCAATTGCAATAGAACCACTAGCTCAAATGGCCAGAACCGGCTCCTACTATAAAGGTATACAAATTAACAACTGGACCCATTACATCGCTCTATACGCAGACGACATGCTACTCTTCCTACGAAACTTAGAGACGGAACAACAAGGGGCCATGAGTATGCTAGATAATTACGGAGCTGCCTCCGGACTCCGGATTAACTGGAGGAAGTCAGCCATCTTTCCACTGCACGCTAACACCTCAGAACCCACCAACACAAGAGGTCTTCCATGGTCCCCCAACACCTTTAAATATCTAGGAGTAAGGATCTATCACTCAGTAAACGACCTACTAGAAGGGAACATACAGAGAGCTCTTAGAGGGATTAGATCTAGCATGCGCTTCTGGGAAACACTACCTTTAACAGTCACGGGCAGAATTGCCCTCCTCAAAATGATAGTGTTGCCTAGGTTATTATACTATTTCTCAACAATCCCACTTATAATCCTGAAATCAACATTCAAAGAAATAGAGACCATGTCAACCACCTTCATATGGGGCCAGAGCAGACATAGAATAGCAATACAAACTCTCCAAAGACCCACAGCCGAGGGAGGCTTAGCAGCCCCGGACATGGAAATGTACTACTGGGCAGGCCAACTACAATGGATTGCAAAACTGCTATGCAACCCCCCAAACACCACCGAACTGAGCATCCCTTTAAACTGCCCTATAGACAAAATAATGGGAATTCTATTGAACCCCTGGAAATCCAAATCCAAAGATAAACTACCGATGGAATGGGAGTCGTCCAAACACTGCTGGTCCCAATACCTAAAACACGCACACATCAAAACTCCATATACACCGGAAATCCCACTGTCTTGCTTGTCTAATATTTCAGGGAAACAAGTTATCCCAGGTCTCAACAAATTGATGTCTAATAACATTACTAAATTGGGAGACCTACACAATGAGGGGAAAATGCTCACCTACGCTAAATTACAGAACCAATACAACCTTCCCGCCGGCTTATTCATCACCCACAATGCAATCATTAAAATTGCCCACAAAGCTTGGAAAACAGGGACCCTCGAACCCCCCGCCCATAACAGTTGTAAAATCATTTGTACAATAGGGGACCAAAAAGGAGTAGTATCAGGAATATATAAAACACTACAAGCTAGCACGCGCCTACCATTAGTAAAACTTAAATCCAAGTGGCAAACAGAACTAGGCATCACGTGGGATGAAACTCAATGGGACCAGATCATATCACGCATCTACCCAGTATCCAGAAATGCCAGGTTCAAATTAATAAATCTGTACATCTTCCACAGAGCTTATTTAACACCACAAATGATCTTTAAAATCTATGGTACAGATAACGCAAAATGCCCTAGATGCACTGAACCTACAGCAGGCTTTCTACACATGCTCTGGAACTGCCCTCACCTCAATGCATTCTGGGAAGGGATCTTTGCAAAAATATCGGCCTGCACTGAAAGATCACTGCATAATTCTCCAACTGCGGCCTTATTGGGGGATTTCCCAAGGCCACCAGCTCTTAAAATATCCAACAAGTTCATAGATCTAGCCCTAATTCTTGCCAGACGTGAAATCACCTCAAACTGGAAATCCCCAGCGGGTCCACAACTAATCAGTTGGCAAAACACAGTCGAGAAATGGGCGGAGGTGGAAGGATCAGTTCTAATGCGCAAAGCAATCCGAGAACAAAGACCTAGGGAAGACACCATACAATGGGATTTAATTCTGGAGAAATTAAAATCACCAGAAACATCCACCATAGAAGCAACTGTAACTACCTCGGACGCTGACACAGACTCAAATGCAGAACCCAAACAATAAAGCTCTGCGAATGAAAAGAAAGGGAAAAAGGGAAAAAAAAAAAAAAAAGAATACAGCAGCCGAAACCACTGAGACTCGCCAACAGAGAACTATATCACAAAATTAGAATTGCATGAGGGGAGGGTGGGGGGTTTAGTTATATAAGTAGAGTAATCAATATATCATTTTTACTGTCATGTTGTCAACTTTAATAAAATATTATTAAAAAAATATATATTAGAAAGAGATCTTATGGGCCAATTAAATATGACTAATTATTTTTAATCTGATGGTACCATGATGTATTCAACCCCTGGAGTTTCACCTTCCAGGGTGATGGCAATAACAGTAGATTCCTCCAGTGGAGACAAAATCTGAGCACAACGTGTTCATATGGAGGCATTTACATCAGCAGCGTACACAATCATAACCGAGACACCAGAGTTATTGGGAAAGGTGGTTTAGTTACCTAAAGATTTTCTTTTTAGGCGGCAAGGACAAGACTCTTGGATGCCTGATACTGAACGAATATTGCAACTAGATGCCTTAAGAATAACACCAACCTATGGCGCTCTGATAGCCAGTGACTATAGTCATGTCTTATGGGCATGTATTATTTTTATAGAACCAGGTTTTGGTTAGAGACATATTGGATGACCAACTGTTTTGTGATGACAATTCTAGGAAAACAGTTATGTTTTTTCAAACATACCATTGAGGGCAGTGTTGGAAGTGAGGACAACCACACCAGGAAGAGCTTTCGATTCTGTTAGGGAAGTCAATCTGTCCCAAGTACCAGACATTTTATGGACTAAGGGTCCTCATAACATAGGCCTTATTCGTGCTGTTACACCATTCAGAACTTCATTAAAGGAAGGTGCTACCTTACCCAGAGTGAAACAGTATCCTCTTTCGAAGGAAGCATACCAGGGCATTGCCTCTACAGATAGTAATTTACTCAGGAGTGTCTCCTTTCAATACCCTGATTTACCCAGTTAAGAAGTCTAAGGGCACTACTTGGCGCATGTTTCAAGACCTGAGCCCCCTGAACGATGTAGTGGTACTGGAATTTTAAATTCTTCCTGATAATCTATCATTCTGACAAATATTCCCCAGGATGCTATTTTTCCATTATTGATCTGACAAATGCTTTCTTTAGCATCCCTCTTTATCCCGGCATTCACTATTTGACAGTATTCACTTATCGTGGGATTCAGTATTTGTATTCTTGTTTACCCAGTGGGTATGGTGAGTCGTCAAGTATTTTGAACAGAGTGGTAAGAAACGATTTGTCATACTTTCAGTGCAACAGCACCTTGTTGCAATATGTTGATGACATACTTATCTGTAGTCCTACCAAGCAGCAGTGTAGAAAGGACACTATGGGCCTCAATACAACCTCAGCGGTCTTTCCCAAAGACCGCCGACGCTGCGGGCGCCAGTATACCTGCTGGCTGTATCACTAGCTCCCTATTTTGACTTTTCCGCTGGGCCAGTGGACATTAACAGTGTTACTGTCCGCTGGCCCAGCGGAAAAGTCACATCAACACTGAAGCCAGCTCGTAATGGAGCAGGCGGCAATGTTGATGTGCAGCGGGTGCAGTGGCACCCGTCGCACATTTCACTGCCTGAAATTCGGGCAGTGAAATGCGCGAATGGGCTGTGCCTGGGGGCTACTGCACTCCCCTTACCACCAGCCTTTCCATGGCGGTGTTTACTGCCACAGACAGGCTGGCAGTAAGGGGAGTCCAAATCCCCAGGGCCGTGCTGCTCGCAGCGCTGCCATGGCGGATTACAACCGTCGGGACCGCCATGGTGGTATACTGGTATACCGCCAGCTCCTTTACCGCGGCGGAACCGCCACGGTCAAAATAAGGTGACGAGTACCGCCAGCCTGCTGGCGGTACTATCGCCACTAATGCCCTGGCGGTCACCGACCGCCAGGGTTGAAATAAGGCCCTATATCTCTCCTAGCTACTCTTGCACAAAGAGGATACAAAGTAGAGAAAGACAAAGTACCGTATTGTCAGGAGGGAGTTTATTACTTAGGACAATTGTTGTCAGCTTCTGGTCAACGAGTAACCCCTGAAAGAGCAGCATCCATTTGTCATTTGACAGAACTAGAAACTGTTAAAGGAACGCAGAAGTTTCTTGGTATCTGTAACTATGTGATACAATGTTTTTTGATTAAAGGACCTTGATTGCGCTCCTGATAGCTTTTATCAAACAGGCCAAAGACAGAAATGGCAAGATAACATGGATATCAGAGATGAGGGAGACTTTTCAGAAATTAAAGGCAGAAATAAATGCTCTGGCCTAGGGGACTCTGGATTATACCAAGGGTTTTTATTTATTTTGCCATTGCAATGTTCAGGTAATGACAGCCATCCTTACACAGAAATATCCTTTGGGACATAAGCCCATTGCATATTTGTTAGATCCGGTGATGAAAGGACATAATCCCTGTGAACATGCTCTTGATACTGCAGCTTCTGCAGTGCAGAATGCACTCCCATTGTTATGGGGGCAACTTTGACGCTGTATGCAGAGCATGTAGTATTTGCTATCATACAGAAAGGTAAGACCACTCTGACTACACAGAGTGTCAGGATATGAAGTGCTACTGTCACTACCAGCTTTGAAGGTTGTAAAGTCTCATAAAGTGAGCCCTATAACATTCTTTGCCCATCCAGTATTAGTTTCTGAAAATGATGTGTATTATTGTGCAACTTACGTTCCTAATGAGTCTGGTCAAGCAACAGAGGATCCTATACCAGAAAGCATTGTCTATTTTGTTGATGACGAATATACACAGGTGCAGCAGTAGTCAGGACACATCAGCATGACCCTTCTGATACACTCCACAGCAGTATTCTGCACAATCAGCAGAATAAATAGCTTTAATAGCAACTTTTATGCAAGGAACAGGAGAAGTTAATACACTTTTTTCAGATTCAGTTTATGTGGCAACTACTGTACATTCCAGTATCATAATTTGGAACAAGATAGGTTTTCTTACGTCAGATGGAAGCCCTACTAGCTCCTAGAAGCTCTAACAGAGCAACTTGCACTACCACAGGCAGTGGCAGTTGTGAAGTGTGCAGCACATACCAATGGACAGGATTTTGGGTCTCTGGGCAATGCACGAGCAGACTGGGCAGCTAAAGATGTATCTAGACGCATGCCCCTACTTGTCCCAGAGGCATCAAAAGATATCCCTGTCTTGGTAGCTCAGACTGCCTCACAGCCTGACTCTGAATCCAATTCCATCACATACAATGATATGCCACATGTTGCTGAGACAGCGCATTTAAATCTGCATGAACTGCAGGAAGCTGCTTCTCAATACGAAAAGCAGTTATGGGGGGATAGAGGATGTATCCGGTCAGGGAATTACCTAATATTTAGACAATTACCTACAGGTAAACTTGTGATACCACAGGCCTTACTTAAGATAGCTCTTGATCAGTTGCATTTACCAGCCCACACTTAAAGAGGTCACTTGTCTATGCAAATACAACAAGATTCCACGACCACAAGGTCACTTTAAGGCTCTTCACATGGACATTGTGTGCATGATAGATAGGTGCAGCAACTATAGGTATCTTATAGTGGTGGTCTGCCCTTTTTCCTGATGGATTGAAGCACGACCATGCTTTCATTGTGGTGCTAAATCAGCAGTTACCTTTCTAATTTGTGAAGCAATTCCACAATGGAGAAGACCAGAGGGAATAAGATATGACAATGATGCCCATTCTGTCAAGGCAATATTTATGCATATTACGACACAGTTAGGGATGAAGCATAAGTTATCCTCTGTGTAACACCCTCAAAGTAATGGCATTATTGAACGCTAAAACGGGCTTTTGAAGAGTAAGATCAGTAAGCTATACGCTACAATGCGTAAGAAATGGCTGTACTGCCTACTATTGGCACTTAGGAATACACCTAGTTATGGTCATCACTTGATGCCCCATCAGATAGTGGCAGGGAGATTTATGTACACGTAACTCCCTGCTACCAGAAGTAGTGTACAGGGGATCAGCTCTGAAGAAATTCTAAATGATGAAATACATGTGTGTCTTTCTTAGTTAATGAAAATTGCAAAGTTCATTCCTGAACAGGTAAATAAAGAAAAGGAGAAGTGCCCCAACGTTGAGGTCAACCTCCAAGTTGTGTAGATAGGAGACTACGTTTTTGTGAGAGATTTCTCTCGTAAATGGAGAGAGCCACGCTTGGATGAACCATACATGGTGACCATGGTGATCCCTATCGCCCTCATGGTGGATGGCAGAAAACCCTGGATTCACTGCACCCACATTTAAGTCCAGCATCTCATTAAGGCTTATGAACAATGTAAGTGGAATAAGAGGGGGGGGAGAAGATTGTCATCGTACAAATACCACCCCTCCACCTCTGTTCTTGGACAATTCTTTTTTTTAAAGAACAGCACAAAAGATTTGTATTTCTTTTTTTGTTTCTCTTTTGTCTCTCAATTTCATCCGTTCTATCTTTCTAGAACAATGAGTCCTTTAGTCATATTTTATATGTACGAATGGAACTTTCTTATCATAATAAAATGACCTATAATGCCATACTCACTTGTTGGAAAATATGTGGTATCGGCATATGTAAGACATAAGATTGGAAAATACTAACGAGTCTTGCTTTGTGTGCTCCCTAATTCCTACTGCTACTGGATCAAATAGGCTATATTTAACAAGAGAAGTGCCTCCAAGTACAGCCTTATGTTTATTACATCTTTCCTTATGTAGGATTAAAGCCCAAATGCAGTTGACACATTTTAAAATAGCACATTTCTTAATTAACACCATAAAATATGATTCGTTAGCAGAAATGTTGTACATTGTCAGGAAACTATGGCCAGTGTTGTTAAGTTCTTAACTCAGCAAAAAAGATTCCCCTTTTCCCTGTACCCACGTTGGTTGCAGCGGCGTCCTCACTCCCGGTGGCTCTTGCGGAGGCTGTTCTTAGAACTAGCTTCTTCATGTTTAACTGCCACTCAAGACGTTGGCCGCAAATTTTGTGAGGTTGGCGCTCTAGTATTTCTATCTTAGTCTTGTGCTGAAGCTTCCCTCCAGCTGTTTCTCTCTGGGAGCTGTGCACCTCAACTGTCATCCTGAGAAGAATGAGCAGTGTTCCTGAGGCGCTTTGCTTCATACAGAATTCTTCCAGTTTGGAGTACCAGCTATTTTCTCCCTTCTGGAGAAGCTGAATTTCTTCCTTCTTCCAACAACTGACTATCAGCTTTTTGAGGAGAATTTGTTTTGGCTTAACAGAACTATGAGCAACTGCAGTAAGGAATACTTTTGTATGATTTCCAGACTTGCCAATACATATATGTACATGTATTTGAAAAAACATATTTGCATTGCAGACTTGCCAGTCTTAGAGACAAACCTCAGTGCTCAGACTAATACCTAGAGACTGTGATTGAGAAAACTGAACCTTGAGAAGGAGTATATTTATGAACCTTTGAACTGTTCTCCAGAGAAACTTGGATACCTCTGACTCCTGAAGAAAAGAAGATATTAAGTTAACATTGTTCTCTTAGAGAGAGGCCAGTCTCTCAAAAGATCCAGGTTAGGAGAACAATAGAATTTGGTGAATGTGAATGGCTGAACAGTTGAATGCGCAGTAGGAATGTACTTCTCTATGCTCTTATCACCCGACTGCAGGTCCTTCCTTGAAAGAAATCCCAATAAGAGGAAAGGTGCAGGTTACAGAAGCACACACTGAATATCCTATCTTCAAGTTGGAAACACAGGCTGGAACTGGATCTGGAGGCGGTCTCTCTTTTTCTATTCTCATTCCCTTTTCCCCCTAGCGGATGCAGGGTTAAGATAATCAGTAAAGTCTGAGAATGCATCTGTAGTAGGGAGTTGGGCAAAAGGCATCTGCTCCTGTGGAAGTTTGACTTAATGGGTAATCTCCTTACATACATGCTCACAGACAGACAGCACAGCAAAGAAGAGATATCACGCATGAAGAAGTCAGGTCATCCCACTACTGCACACTGGATTCAGATGATCCTAGATCTAGGTTCTCAAGGAGTAACACACCCGCCACACTGAAGGTAACAGTCATTTAGTAAATCCTTTGCCCCCAGATTGTGCCCACAGACCAGGATTTAAATGCACCGGATCAGTCTTGCCCACGACCAATGGCAAACTAATATCAAATTGTCTCGTAAGGTTATGTCTTTATGGAAAGGTATTGATGTTAGTCATACACATCTGGGATGAAAACATTTCATGTTACACTTGGATAGACAGCACAGTGAATCCTCAGACTGTCATGAGACTAACTTCTGTTTCTTTTTGTTTGAGAGGAAATGGCACTGTTGATATGGACCAAAATATTGGTTGTAAGACTACAATAGGTAACGCTGACCTGAAGGGGGCATCTCCAATCTCAAGGGCTCTTATTGGCAGTGTTGAGAACTACTGCATACCCAGTTGCCACCAAACTGGAGAGGACTCTGCTCCATTGTAACTTTGGACGATCTAGTTTTGATAATTCCTGAAATTAATCTGACACCTTTGTAAGAACATTCCCACTAGCTGCCCAACAACCTTGCTGCATCATAATCGAAGGAAGAGAACTGCAGAGTATTATGGTACGAGTATTTGGAGTGACATTCCTCAGGAGTATCGATTGTTCAATGATGCTCAGCTATTTTTTGGAAGTATTCTGCCATTTGTAGCAACAGCTCATTGGTTGCAGATAACTCAATGGGAACTTCTTGAGACTAGCAACACTACCAAGGATGGGTTAAGGAAGAGCTGCATCTGATGTGAATAATGGTGATGCAGTACTCCTATGTACATGATTTTATGACAGCCATGGAAGGAGGTATATGTAAATGAATTGGAACAACGTGTTGTACCTTTATTCCAGCAAATGATGCAAATAATGGAACTTTATCAAAAGCTATATAGACAGACAATTCATAACCTACAATAGAAAATGGCAGATAAAGGAGGTGCCCCAGATAATTGGTTTAGTGGGTGGTTGACATCACTGCCATCCTGGATGTCGGGACTGTTGGGAGCCTTGATTCTATCAATTGTAGCCTTATTATTATTATATTGTGTCATACAGTTAATTCTAGCATGTTGTAAAAAAGGAGGAGCTAAGGCGGGAGGGATGTTTCCAGTTAGGACACCAACATGTGTGGGAGATTCTCAGAGTAATGTGTATCATTTAGTGCCAAATGAAGACCAAGGCTTAGATTCAATAGTTGAAATATCAACTAGAGGAGGGAATGTTACAGGAAATGTTGAAAATGCACATGAAAACTGGCAGAAAGCCCTACGCAGAGGTATGGAATGAACACTGAAGGCCCAAATCCAATGCTAACTGGAATACGTTGAAAAGTTCTCTTGAGGACACTGAAATAAGTAACCTGAAAATTTTGCAGTTAAAAGCTAACTCTTGTTTAGCAAACATGTAGGTATTTACAACTTTAAGTATACAGGCTCACTGGCATGTACTTTGTGTTTCCACATAGACTATAAACCTTATTAGACAATGAGAGCAAGAAATCTAATCAGCTCAGACTACAGTGGTCTTAGGGTTACAATGATAAGGCACACATGGTATTAAAACTGTATTTGTTGCAGAAATTAATGTATTCTAGAGTAAAAAATAGTTAGTTTACTAAGCAATACTAACACCTCAAGTGAAGAATATGTAGAAGATCAGTTTATAGTTAAGGGGTTATAGGCTCACAGGTGTTCAAATGTTTTTCTGTTTGGATCTATGACTGGCCAGTCAATCTTCATTTGCTGTCTTGTAATAAAGCCTTGTGTGATTTTGTATATAAGAGGCTGTCTGTGCCACAGCAACTTGAGACCGGCTGTCTGCCTGGGTGCAGTAAAGGGCTGTCTTTTCATTGCCAAAGGACAGTTTGTCTTTTTTTCCTTTTTAAGTTTTTATTTACCCAGCAACACAGGAAAATATGTTTATGAGGGCATCACCACCCTGACCATCTTCCTTGTCACAGTCCTTACTGGATGAGGACATGCCAAGCACAGCTGGCCTTCCACCAACTATCTGTTGTAAAAATACTAGAGGACAATACGCATAGATGTCTGGCATTGTTATTCAGCAATGGTCCGAACTAGCCCAAGTATAACAGTATTTCTGGATATTCCACCTTTTGACCCAGAAGGGGCCACCTCTCCCTGCCACCTGACCGGGGAAGACATTAACAAGATAGGAGCACACTAGTTTACCTCTTTGGAAGGCGAACTAGGACACTGCAATTGATCTTATGAACCTGCCCTAGGGGAAGCTGGAATGGTCTCCTCAGTCAGCCCACACTTCTTGGTAAATGCCAGTTGTTCCAGTGGCTGGCTTAGGTGCAGCGAGTTTATTATCTTTGCCGGGGGATTGAAAAAAATCAAAACCTTTAGGTTACTTTCATAAAGAAAGACGGAGAGTGCATCAGTTGACAGTGAAAATTTATTTATGCAGACAGCTACTTTACAGACTAGACTCTAGCCTCATTGATAAGGAAAAGAGAAGGACTGTGCGTGGTCGCTACAGCTTATTATGGGCCAGGCCTCCCCTTCATTTGCCAGAACACCAATTTGGGGCATTTGTATGCTATGAATAAAGATTGAGAGCACACTAGTTGATCCTGAAAATATTTTTATCTAACCACCTGAAGTTTACAGTCAAGCCTCACTGATAGGTGGGAGAGTACAGCTGAATGGTCTGAGTTCAACTTGACGGCAATAAGAATAGGAGACACACACTTTAGACCAGGCCCTGACCCTTCTTCACCAGGACGGCTGCATCATGCATCAGATCACCAACTAAGTCACTGATACACATACACATGTGGCTAGCTGGCCGAGGACAAGCTCCAGAATTTCTGGCCGAATTAAGTAAAATAACACTCCTTTCTATGTCCAGATTTGTTCTGTCCTAAATTGTATTAATGATGACATAAGCTAGTAAGTGATCCGACCACATTATGAGGCAGACATGTTCTAAAACAATAGCTGCCAAGTTTTAACCTTTCCTAGGTGGGACAATTCCATTTGTTAGGCCTCTTATGTGTGACATTTTAATACCTTATGTGTGACGTTATGAGTGACTCTTTATCCCGATTAGACCAAAGAAGTTTTGGCCACTTAATAAGACTGATATCAGATATTACACATTTAATGTAATAATTTAGCAATGGTAATAAAACAGCAAAATATGTGATTTTGGCTAAAAAGCAAAAACTGGCTGAGGTGTCAGGGCCACTTGGTGCCTTTGTCAAGAGTGCATCACTACCGACTAGAGAGAGAGAGAGACACACACACACACACACACACACACACACACACACACACACACACACACACACACACAGCCAAATATTGAAAATTGTTCTTTCTAGAATATTTGCACAAAATGTGCGACCTAAAAGCATTTACATATCAGCAGACCCATTTTAATCTGATAACATTATTGAGGATACAACTATCAGAATGCATAACAATATAAATAAATGCTCATGACTGCGCCATCCATTCCACAGTGATCTCAGCATGCAACTTATTGTTAATAATGTTAAGTGGTATATGAATGTTACAATGCACTCACAATAATTTACTTGGACTCAAATTGATAAGAAGCGTAGCAGGCTCAACAGGGTTTTAATTGTGGACACCAGGTCACAGACAGGTCTTGACCGCTGTGGCTAAAACTACCAAGCTATCTTATCATCAATGGACAACGTGATATTAAATCTCAATGAGAATGACATCTGCCCAAATGTCAGTCAAACAAAGAATAATTAAAATCAATCACCATTAAACAAACACAGTGTAACATCAGCCTGCCTGGTCTCAAAGCCTCGTCCTAAATTATCCCCACTGCTAAGAATTTTCTGCCAGCAGCACTTTGAATTTAGGGACATGTAGTTTTGTCCTTTCCTATTAAATACACTGTCTTCAGTAACAGCCCCACCATCAGAGCAGAGCAGCGTCACCCCATCCTGCCAGTGCCACAAAGAATGAAAAATAAAATGGTAATAAAGTGAATTGATTACCATTTTACTTTTACCTTTCCCCAGCCTGAGCCGTGTTGGGGGGCGGGGCAACTGCTGCAGATTGGCAGCAGGTAAGCAGTGCTCACTCCAACAGGATACACTGAGCATGTCACTTTGGCCGGCCGTCTTGCGACGGCCATCGTGACATGCACAATAAGAACCTCTCAACTCCGCTGTCTAAGATAGCTTAGTGGAGAGCTGGCACAGGCCCCCAGTGTCTGCAGGAGCGTCGGGGCAGCCAGCTCCAGCCAATCCTGGTGCTACTCTTATGCTGCTAACATTGTCAGCAGCATGAGTGCAGTGATTTGCACGGAGAACGGCTGCAGCCTGCAGACCAGCACCGAGGGACTTCAGCAGGAGGCAAGCCAGTGCAAGCAGTGGGTGAGTACATTTTAATTTTATTCTTTTTAACCCACTGATGCACTGTACGACTCACACGTCTGTCTTCAGCCTCAACGCCAGAGATGTCAGTCATGGTTTGTTATAAACTGTGCTTATAACGAGCCATGACTAATAACAGGCATTGACTAAGCATTGCTGGTCAGTGGTTGCCCCTCCAAATATTTGGGGTGTCAGCTGCCACTGTCTGTCTTTTCTGTCTAAGCACACAAGTACTGTCTATTTCAAACGCAGATTTGTCTACACGTGTAAGACATGAGGAAAAAAAATAGACTGCACTTTTAACACAGAGTGGTCTACCTATTGACATAGATGTGGGAAAATGGACAGAGGCTAGGTAAATCCACCTAGCAAATCTGCAAAATCTGGGAAGATATGAAAAGTACTGCATGATTTTGATATATCATATCAGGGCTGTAAATTTAATGATTCTGCCTATTAATAAAAATTGATGCCCCATGTTTCAAAATGCGTACGTCTGCCCACGTCTTTGCAGAGCACACATTTTGCAAATTAATCTTCTTGCTTGTGGAGCAGGACAGATGTTGCACAAGAAAACAACTAAGAAAGGGTAATCTTTATTTTTTAAAGAAGCTTGATAGTGTTATCACTGTCATGTACATAAAAAATGTACTGCATTTTTATATTTTGCCACAGGGCTCTCCACAAACCGCAGATGTGACACCTCTGAGTAAATGTAGTACATAGAAAGTTGTTGTAAAAACGTGAACAATAAATGCAAGCTAAATTCAGTGGCAATGAGTGACAGAAGCACAGACACTTACATGAAAATGAAAACGCGTGCCTACTCCTTTTTCAGTATCAGGCTGACATACTGGGGAGGTATATTGCTAATAACAGTAACTTAGGAAATAATGTGACTTGCTACAGCCTCTGGGCATGCAGAGACTTGTTCGTCTGGCCAGTTACATCAAGGTGTTAGGGCAGTGCGAGGAGGCAGGCCCAGGCCGGTGAGTATATAGCTCGACCATCTGAGACATGACTTTGGCTGGCAGACGGCAGACCTGCCTCAAACAGTGCACGAATCACCATGACGACCTACCGTAAACCCTAGCTATGGAAGAACATATTTAAAAAGCACTGAGCAGCAGATTAAACAGAGCTCCAATGCTAAAGTTCGCTGGGAACATAATTGGAAAAGTGACTGATCTTTGTTACTGTAACCAGGGTAAGTGACTCTTGGCAGGGCTGTAAAACCACAGACCTGCCAACTCACACGGTGCCACTGTGTGACGCACAATATCAGCTCAGATCACCCGGTCACCCGGTGAGGAGCCGATATCACACGATGGCAGGGAAAACGAGCTGAAAATCACTCTAAATAGTGGTTTTCAGCTCATTTTTGGAGGCTTTCAACCTCTAACGTTTATCAATGGGTGTGAGACCACCAGAGGACATTGACAAAAGTCTCAGTGATATTTTGCTTCATTTTTAGAGGAGTGGGCTTGGAAGCAAAAGTGCCTATTGGGTGCTTCTCAGCACTAGCCTCGCCCCATTAAAGCCCTGCACCCTCTACAAACAGTGTGATTTTTGTTGAAGTTGGCAGGTCTGAAACCAAACCACTCTCGGCCAAAAACTCAGAGTTCAAATCACAAAAAACAACATTGATATATTTTTGAAAATTAAAACCAATCCATTGCATTGCATACTTCACAAAACAAGCAGAGGAGGATTACTTCCTTGCTTTAAAAGTCCAAGATTTTGCAAATTACAAGTATTGTCCAAATTAATATTAGTCAATTCCATGCATCACCCAACAGGCAATGCAAGTTGTTGGCCTTTACAAGGCATTGTAATATGACACAGAACTTTACAGCGAATGCAGATGACCTGTTTCGATAAATGCCGGTCTTTAACCACTTCGCTGCCAGGCCTTTTCCCCCTCAGATGCCAGGCCTTTTTTTGGCCTTTTGGGGCAGTTCGCGCTTCAGCCCTCATAACTTTTTGTCCACATAAGCTACCCACGCCAAATTTACGTCCTTGTATTCCAACATCCTAGGGATTCTTTTTTGTTTTTGTTTTTTTTAATGGTTAAAAAGGGCTGCAGAAGAAAGCTTGTGTTTTTTCCCCTGAAAATGGCATCAACAAATGGCTTGTAGTGCTAAAATCACCATCTTCACAGCTTTCAGGAACAGTCAGACTTGTATCAGAAAACCCTTTTTTTCAACACAATTTTGGCATTTTACTGCAACATACCCCATTTTTACTATTTTTTGTGCTTTCACCTCCTTCCAGTTAGTGCCAGAAATGGGTGTGAAACCAATGCTGGATCCTGGCCAACTAAACATTTCTGAAGAGTAGACAACATTTTGAATTCAGCAAGGGGTCATTTATGTAGCTCTTCAAGGTTTTCCTACAGAAAGTAACAGTTAAAGTAAAAGAAATATTGAAATTGAGGTGAAAAAAAGAGCCGCGTTTTCTTCTATAACTTTTTCCAGCTATGGCAGATTTTTTTTAAAGCAATTTACCGTTACGTCTGCTGGACTCTTCTGGTTGTGGGGATATATAGGGCTTGTAGGTTCATCAAGAACCCTAGGTACCCAGAGCCAATAAAGGAGCTGCATTTTGCAGTGGGTTTTCGTTGTATACCGGGTATACAGCAACTCATTTGGTGAAATATAAAAGAATGAAAAATAGGTATCAAGGAAACCTTTGTATTTCCAAAATGAGCACAAGATAAGGTGTTGAGAAGCAGTGGTTATTTGCACATCTCTGAATTCCGGGGTCCCCATACTAGCATGTGAATTACAGGGCATTTCCCAAATAGACGTCTTTTTTTATACACTGTCTTACATTTGGAAGGAAAAAATGTAGAGAAAGGGGCAATAACATTTGTTCTGCTATTCTGCGTTCCCCCAAGTCTCCCGATAAAAATGGTACCTCACTTGCGTGGGCAGGCCTAATGCCTGCGACAGGAAACACAACATGGACACATCACATTTCTACATTGAAATCTGATGTGTTTTTTTAAAAGTGCCTAGCTGTGGATTTTGGCCTCTAGCTCTGCCGGCACCACGGGAAACCTTGCAAACCTATACATTTTTGAAAACTAGAAACCTAGGGGAATTCAGAATGGGGTTACTTGTGGGGCTCTCACCAAGTTCTGTTACCCAGAATCCTTTGCAAACTTCAAAACTTGGCAAAAAAAAAAAGATTCCTCACATTTCGGTTATAGAAAGTTCTGGAATCTGAGAGGAGCGTCAAATTTCCTTCCACCCAGCATTCCCCCACGTCTCCCAATAAAATTGGTACCTCACTTGTGTGGGTAGGCCTAGTGCCCGCGACAGAAAACACCCCAAAACGCAACACGGACACATCAAATGTTTACATTGACAACTGACATGTTTTTGGGAAAGTGCCTAGCTTTGGATTTTGGTCTCTAGCTTAGCCGGCACCTAGGAAAACCTACCAAATCTGTGCATTTTTTAAAAACTAGACACCTAAGGGAACCCAGGATGGGGTAACTTGTGGCACTCTTACCAGGTTCTGTTATCCTGAATCCTTTGCAAACCTCAAAATTTGGCCCAAAAAAACACATTTTCCTCACATTTCAGGGATAGAAAGTTCTGGAATCTAAGAAGAGCCACACATTTCCTTCCACCCAGCATTCCCCCAAGTCTCCCGCTAATAATGGTACCTCACTTGTGTAGGTAGGCCTAGTGCCCGCGACAGGGAATGCCCAAAAACACAACGTGGTCACATCACATTTTCCCAAAGAAAACTGACCTGTTTTTTGCAAAGTGCCTAGCTGTGGATTTTGGCCTCAAGCTCACCCAGCACCTAGAAAACCTAGCAAACCTGGACATTTCTGAAAACTAGACCCCTTGGGGAACCGGGGTGGAGTAACGTGTGGCACTGTCACCAGGTTCTGTTACCCAGAATCCTTAGCAAACCTCAAAATTTGGCAAAAAAACACTTTTTCCTCACATTTCGGTGCTGCAAAGTTCTGGAATCTCAGGGGAGCCACAAACTTCCTTCTAACAAGCGTTCCCCCAGGCCTCCAGAAAAAAATGGTACCTCCCTTGTGTCGATAGGTCTAGTGCCCGCGACAGGAAATGCCCCAAAACACTATCTGGACACATAAAAATTATCAAATACAAAACTACCAGTTTTTGCGGGGGAATGCACCTGCATTTCTGGTCCTGGGCTCAACAGCCATCTAGGGAAACCTACCAAACCCAAACATTTCTGAAAACTAGACACCCGAGGGAGTCCAGAGAGATGTGACTTGCGTGGATCCCCCAGTGTTTTCTTACCCAGAATCCTCAGCAAACCTCAGATTTAACTATACAAAAAAAAACAAAAAAATCCTCATTTTAGTGTGGGATCCCCACACCAGCACAAATTTCCTACCTAATAATGATACTTCACTTGGGTGGGTGGGCCAAGTGTCTGTGACAGGGAAGAGCCAAAAACCTATTGAAATTGAGGGGGAATCAAACTGGGTCCAAAAGGGCAGTGGATCGGGGGTAATTGCCCCAGCTGCCCACAGGTGGGCAGAACAAAAGGGGAGTGGGTCGGGGGTAATTGCCCCAGCTGCCCACAGGTGGGCAGTACAACTTTGTCCCCTTTTATTTGGGGTGGGGGTATGGCCACCCTCTTTTTTTAAAAAAACAAATACTCTCTAGTCTCTGGTGAACTTTTTGCCCGATTGGGGGCAGATGGGCCTTACAAAAATTGTCCGATCTGCCCTCAAAGTGGCCAGAAATGGCCAACAGTAATGTGCCCCCATGGGGAGTGACCCTTGCTCAAAACACGCACACACCAATCCCTGGTGCCTAAGTGGTTTCTGCCCCCAAGGGGGGTAGACATGCCTAAATTAAATTTACCCCCCCAGGGGTGTGACCCTTGCCTAAGGGGTCACTCCCAATCTGTAAAAAATAAACAAAATCCCTTGTGCCTAGTGGTCTCCCACCCCCCCCCCCCACCCCTCCCCTCTTGGGGGCAGATCAGCTTCATTAAAATAGGCCGATCTGCCCCAAATGGCCTAAAAACAATTCCCCCCCCCCCCCAGGGGAGAATCCTTGCCTAAGGGGCCGCTCGCTTTCATAATTTATTTACAAAAAAATTAACTCCCTGGTGTCTAGTGGGCATTTCTGAAGCATTTCTCTTCTGGTCGCATTGGAAGCTGAGCTTCCAGCGCAATGGGGGTGGCATCTGATGAGGTCAGCACAGGATCGCACGCTGACATCATCAGACATCACTGTTGTGGCGGAGGTGGCAGGGGAAGCGGTTCCTCTTCCATCCCTGCCCTGGGGAGGGGTTGTGGGAGGCTCACAGGGGAGTGCTAGCGCTTCCCACGTGGGCCGAGTGCAGGACGAGCTGGTCTCATCTTCGGCATACAGCAACCGTGGCAGAGACCAGCTCGTCCAGGGCACCCGAAAAGGTTGATCACATAATGCAATGAAAAGCAAAGTGGATTCTAAAACGAGAAATATAGAAGACGGAGCATGGTCATTTCACACAAAAACATCCAAAAGTGCACAACAAAAGTAATGGGCCACATAATTAATTGTTCGTAAGTTTGTTTCATAAGTGAATATATCCGCTGGCTGTCTATAGCAACAAGTAACTTTATATACATACGTAAGCAGATTGCGATGCAATTACATTAAAGAATTAACATAAGTGTTTCATCACTTGGTCACAGCTCATAATCATGGAAGGCACAGATAAAAGACTATACAGATTCACGTACATGATTGTACTTTTTTCAAAGACAGTGTTTATAAATTATAATTCATCATTTGTAAAACAGTCATTGCTCGTTTAGTCTAGGCCCTTCTAATTAAACACTTTATACAGGAAGATATTTCTAATGTATAGTTCAATTGCCCATTGGCCCATAATGGCCCATTGCTCATTTAGTCTAGGCCCTTCTAATTAAACACTTTCTACAGGAAGATATCTCTAATGTATAGTTCAATTACCCATTTGCTCATAATGTGCTTACTGAAGAGTGCTTTCTTGAAGAAAACATCAGGAAACATGATAAATACCAACAGTTGTGCTTGTTCAGATTTTTCAAATGGAATTAGGTCCGATAGGGTACAAGGAGACATGCAGACAAGTGCAGAGGTACTCCCATAGGTCAGTAGCACCTGGGATTGGGGGGAGAGGGTAAACCTTGTGGGGCACTTTGTAGTGGTCCCTCTTGGCCAGAGGACAGACTCCGGGCATCTGCTGTATTCTGACATGCACCAAGAGAAGACTTACACCCAGATTTAGTGTTTGGCAGTGTTGAAAGGTTATTTGAGCTATTACATAGGCTCGTTATTTTAGCTGAGGCCTGAAGCTTGTGCCCGTTCACTTTGAGGCACGCATTTTTATTCTTCTATTATTTTAGCAGAAGCCTTATTTTAGTGGAAGATGTTTTTGTTATTTTATCAGCTTGTCCTTTTACACAGATTTGTGTTATACTTTTCTCTGCACAACATTTTCATTGTGTGCCTCATTCAAGATTGTATATGATAAGTTACAAATTATTGCCGGCACAAAGTGTTCTTCATGTCCCCAACCATCATACACAGAAATGTAAGTGTTGTCATGTCAGGGCAGTTTTCTCAGAACATCAGATGTTTTATTATGAAACACCTCACTGCCCCTACACAAAAGAGGAGGAATTCCAACCACTTCCCATCGTACACTGCACATCGCGTTTGTAGTTCTGGTGAGTCCTGACCCAGCCTCTGCCTCCATGTGGGAGAATCTGCAGTAGAGCAACAGACCTCTTCTTTACCTACAATCACAGGTATGGGAGATGGGGTTCTCCCAGGAGGGCTAATGGGCAGATTAGGGCATACACTGCCATGCTCCTGTAGAGAACCTTAATAGTGCAGGTAGGCGTTTTAGCACCACTTTTATGACAGTATGGTGGGACGTTTCCTATGTTTTACTTTACTTGTCACTGCCTTGCTTTTATTATCATCCTTATAATCGCAATACATGCCTTTTTACATAAAATGCAGTTGATTCAATAAAACCTATTGAACCTAGTCCTGCTTCTGTATTTTCTTTATATGTGTGAGAAAAATGTGACTAAGAGAAAGGGGTAAGATCTGTTCCACCATGATTTCTGTGAGAAATCCAGATGAGATTCCAAGGGCTGCCACAAATCATCTTTTACTCTTAGGTACTGATGAGGTGCTGCTAGATGGCCGGAAGAGTTAGGCCAGCTGCCATCACACAGCGCAGGATCAGACTCAGCCCCCTGTGCCTGGTGGTGCTGCCACCCAAATCCAGCAGTCTCATTACTATAATAACAAGAGTCTTTACGACATGGCACCTCCAACGTTGGTTAGGCACTGAATTATGGATATCCCAAGTATCTCTGCCACACTACATGCTAAAGACACTATGATTGCCTTATACATAGATTACAGTGATATTGGGGATGTCCTCCTCAGCTAAGATAGCTGGTACCTATTTTAACTGTAAGTTGTTCAAGCTTGAACTTTTAACAGGATTAAATACCCAATTGGTGCCTCTGTCTCTGAACTATGCAATTTTAAATATGGTAGAACCCAAACGGGTTGTAACTTCAGCAAACATGAGGGTCCCCCTCACAAATCATTTAATAAATAATGGCCTCACAGAGGAGGGAGGGGCAGTTACATTTGTAGATGAGGCAAATCCAGCATATCGAACTGATTTTTTTTTTTATTCTTGGGTCACCTTTCCAGCAATAGATGAGAACACACATGCATTTTATCACTACACTCCTGCTAACACACCTGCACAATAGAGAGCATATGCATATTTAGAAATGCCTCTATCTTATCAAGAACACCAAAATTGGCTTAATGGCGCCCTACCACATGTTGCGCAAAATGTTAGACTAGGTCCTTGAAGTAATGAAGTTCCTACATGGCCACAGCTTGCCACATATACATCACACCCTAATGGTAACACTGTGGCGGTAGCAGAAGTGCACCGCCTGTATAATGATTTAGTATATGTGTATAGCTGCTTGATACAATTTGTGATGCAAACATTGAATACTGCACCAGCAAGGGCTGCTCCAGCGCCACCACATATGGTTACAGTAGGCATTAATCCTGCAACAGTACATTTGATCATGGGTAAAGTACCCACCAAATGGAAAGAAATTCTGTTTTGGTTAGCACAAAAATTAGCACTTTGGAAGCAGTGTTTCCCCATACGGGACCCCAAGACAAACATAGAATTCTCACAATGTGCTTGCAATGCGGGATGGATGCCTTCGTGGACAACTGCCCCACTTGGGGTGCAGTACTTGCTGCACTCTACACTATTGCATGTGGTACACCGACACTTACGAATCTTCCAGCAGTGTTGAAACAAATTCAAGATGAATACAGGGCTGCCCAGGCCCTAGACTTAGGGATGCAATTAATGGGCAACTTTGCCACAGTATCCTCAATAATATTAAGCAACCTTAAAGGGGAAGCAGTAGCTCTGGCCGTCCGCTTACGGTTCCAGGATATTCCTGTAGAGGATCAGGACGACAAGCTGCCAAAGATTATTGCTGATACCTATTCTAGTATAGGTCGGGATAGTTTGGGAGTCAGACCGAGTAAACCACAACTACAAGGTAAAACCAATAAGGATTCCATCACTGGGAAAAACTAAAACAAAATAAAGATCATGTAAAACAGAAAGAAGAATCTCTGCATCCAGAGACCTCTGAGAAATGATACAACTTAAGAAATGGAGATAGTTTCAAAACTCCCAATAGATATCAATACACACCAATCTCATTCCTTTCAGGACTCAGCAAACAAAGTGAGAGAGGTGTGAGTTCCGAACAAGGAAACAAGTACTTGAAACCAAGAAAAGATTCATAACGCTCAGCTGAAATGTCCATATAAAAAGGAACAGAAACCTCCCCAGCATAAACAACAATTTAAAAAGAAAAAGGTGGCAGCTAATTACGCCCAAAATGCCACACATGTTGGGAGCTTTAATGAAGGACAGGAAGTGGGTACTGACTCTGCTACACAGCGCAGCAGAGGTCACAATAGTTTGCCAGAATCTTCAAAGACTTCTGGATGCAACAACAACTAACGACTATATAGAAGTCGAAACTGCAGTCACGCGCGTCCCCCCCTACCGGAACCCCACGCCCCCGGAACAGAGTTTAGAAATTGAAATTGCAACTCAAAAGAGACATTGAGCCCACATTGAAAAAATATAATATACTGGGGAAAAATTTACACCGTGCTATGAAATCTTATAGGCAGAAAAGGATTGGTCACCAGCATTTGGCTGCAATCTTCTGTTCGGGGAAGAAGTTGTTATGCCTTCTTTCTAACCTCTCATTCCTAGGGAATATGGAGGCACAAGCCCCCGCGCTATGTTGCAATCATGTGGGGTAGGACAGAGACTCTCTATACCACATAATACCTATTAATCACAACCACAGCCTCAACCTCAATATCCCATTAAACATGAGGCTAAATCACCAGTGGGAGAAATACTCACACAACTTGAGTACCAGGGTCGAATTAAGTCCTGCAACTCACCTGTTAACAACCCCCGTTTCCTGTAGCAAAGCTGACCCTTCTTATCGAATAGTCTTAAAATACAGACTCTTAAATAGTCATACTAGCACATTTGCTATCCATTATGCACACAACACAGCACTGATTAACAATTTAGCGCGCACAAATACAAAACGACCCTGGATATATCCAATGGGTTTTTCTGCCAAAATATAGTACTTGAAAGCAGGGATTTAACAGCATTTAGCACATTAGGCTTGCAAAGGAATATTTATAGGCTCCCAGAGGGGTATAAGAACAGTCCTGGACTGTTCTCAGCACATGTAACCTCAATCATACACAAGACTGACCTCAAGGCTTTGTGCTGTGTAGATGATATTCACCTTATGGATGATGATCTCTTGGAACATTTAAGACAGGTATCCCACATTGTTTTAGGATTTGGCAAAATAGGCTATAAATTCAATTTCAAGAATACTAAAATTGCCTTTCTCAGTGTCCTGTTTTTGGGATGCAAGTTATCTGATGAAGGAAAGCGCCTGGCGCCCCACTTTCTAGAAAAATGCGCACAATTGTATCCACCAAATACCATTAAAGATAATTGGCTTTTTCAACTTTGGTAGAACTTACATTCCAGACAATGCACAACGCATAAAACCACTTTATGATTTAATACGTCCCGACTTTTCAAGTAAATATTGGGCAGTCGAATACACACACATTCACAGAGCATTGCTGCAGGACATGCTGGAACCAAAACACTTACACACACGTGATAACAAAACAAATTTGGTCATCAGAGTAATTGCAGGTGCCATTGGATTCACCGATGAAACATTCAATTAAGGTGAACCCATACCTATAACATGCAAATCACGCCTGTGCTCACCGCTAAACAACGGTTTGTTCCCACAGAAAGTATTCTGACTGCTGTTCAGATGGCTGTCAAAAAAGGGGACAGCCAGGGGAAACACATTATTGTCATAACTCCCATACCAGCCATCAAGGCTGTTACAAAAGCCAGCATCCCAAAAGTTAAAGCACTACATCTACGATGGATCCAATGGGCAACGTTTCTGACTGCCAGTGATGTAGATTATGTTTTTGACCCCAAACTTCAGACTCAAGAATTCCTTCAATATGAGCTTGAATACCCAAAACCAACACATGTCTTGCCTCTTATTCAATATCAAACATTAATTTACACTGATAGTTCAGCACAATCGGCTGTAGGCACAAAACAACAGTACTCCGCAGCCTGTGCAGTTGTGAATGGTATTATGAAGCATGGCAAATTCCTTCCTCAGAACACTTACACGCAAACCCTAGGGGACTGCACTGCACAACTGGCAGAGCTTAACACTCTGGAATTGGCACTAAAACATACAGATCCAAAACAGTTAACACTAATACTGTGTGATTCATACTATTGTGTCCAGTCCTTTAATTAATATCTGCATTACTGGTGCCAAAATGGGTGCAGAGATTCAAAACGGAACACCAACTAACACAGATTACTGTGGGGGAAAGTAGCAGATCTGAAAGAGATGCTAGCCAATGCCCATGTAATTCATACAATGGGCCATCAACGTATAGGGATACACATTGCAGGCAATACCTTGGCTGATGCTGCCATTACTCATTCCAGAACAAGGTTGGATGATAAAACACTGGCTGCTATGAAGGCCTCAGCAGACACCAAGCCTGTCCTACCATATAAGTGCACAGAACATTGCCTTTGTAACAATACCAGAAGTGGGTGATCGTGCGGTCCCCAACCAGGATCAGAGACCAGAGTTGCAAAAAGCAGCGTACAAGGGAGTTGCTTCTGCCCCGGTGTGTGTGGCGGCTATTATTCCCTTATTACAAAAACATTACTGGTGGCCAGGTCTATATAAACAGACCAAACAGTATGTCCTTTGTCGTGACATCTGTCACTAAATAAAAGAATCCACAATCAAGCGCCCACTGCAGACACACCTCTTAATTTCCAACAAACCACAACAATCTGTGTACCTGGACCATTGTGGACCTTTGACACCAGCATGCAAATATATCTTAGTCGCTGTTGACAATTGCTCCAGATTCCTATGGGTATGGCCACCATCATCAGCTGACACTCAAACTGTTATTAAAGATTGGCACATCTTTATCGGGGCATTTACAGCTGTAGCATTTCATTCAGATGAGGGCCCTGCTTTAGCCTCAATGGCATTCAGGGACACCATGGCTAAGTTGGGGGTCCAATTTCATTGTTCGTCTTCCTATCATCCAAAGAGTAACAGTATAGTGGAGCGAAAACAACAAGACTTAAAGCAGTCCTTAACAGTGAGAATATTAGGTATGGGTTGTAGTTGGCTGAATCACATATATGGAGTCCAGAGAGCACCTAATCATCTGCCAAGAAGGTCCCTGGGAGGGTGCACCCCATACAAGGTTCTGTTTGGCATACCAGAGGTCAGTGAAGCGGCTTTGCTGAACACTGGTCAGCACTTGAATCGCTCCCCCCGCAGCACCACCTGTTGCTGCCCTGTGTCCTGTGAGTCTTCCTGGCTCATAGTGTTCAATGCCCTCCTCCACCTGCAGGCACCCGCCTGCGCCTCATCCCTGGTGGCCAGTGGTGGCCTTTTTGTCTTCTCTTTTGCTGCCTTTCTTCTCCTTTTTTCTGCCTTTTGCTTTTCACTTTTATGCCTCTTTTTGCATCCTTCAATCATTTTTACTTGCCCTTTCTCTCGCATTTCCCCCTGGTGCTGCTGCCCTTGGGGCCCCGCTCCCTCCTTGCACCGTGTTTCCTGCCCTCCTGCCTCCCAGTTGAGCGAACCCTCCCTCCCCGTCTTAAAGGTGGCCGCTGTGTGGGCGTGCCGATGGTGCACGAAAGGCATGCATGTCTGCACCTGTACGCATCCGGACCGCGCCCAGCGCCAAGGATACTGGTTCCTGCACCATCCATTGATACGATGCCAGCACCCTGCATACCCTCAACACCAGGGGCTCCAACACATGCCACCATGCCTTGCGGAAGGTCACTCACGTCCCATTCTCCTGTTGCAAGTACACCTTCATTGCCATCGCACACCAAACTACCTGATGCTAGACCACCCGGACACCTTAGACGCATACTACTCAACACCCGATCCTTCATCAAACATGCAATAGAAGTATGGGACCTACTCGACTCATCACCCCGACGTCGCCTTCTTCATCGAGACCTGGATTACCACCACTTCAGCTCTGGACATCACCACTGCCATCCCTGCCAAATACAAAATCATACATAAAGATCGCGCCAACTGACCAGGAGGAGACTTTGTGATGGTCCACAAAAATTCACTCCACCTCACGACCGGAATCGATGTCCAAACCCCCAATCGCCAAACACATGTACTTTCAGATTCGGACTAATCTGAATGCCACCCTCCATGGCATCCTCATCTACAGATCCCTCAGACCCCGTCCCCTTCAACAAAGCCCTGACTGACCTCATTGCTTCTCATGCCCTCTCCTCAATGGACCATGTCCTCCTCGGCGACCTACATTTTCACCTCGACAACCTCAGCAATCCGAACACATCAACTCTCAGGGAGAACCTCACCACCATAGGGCTCAAACAACTGGTCAACCTCCTCACACACTCGGCAGGACACACCCTCAACTCTGTCTTCTCCACCGGAAACCACATCTCCTTCTCACACAACTCCGAACTCCACTAGACCGACCACCACTGCTTCCATTTCCACTTTACAAAGACCACCAAATGGCACAACTCGACTATGGCAAAGCACTTTAAGCCGGCATCAACAAGAAACCCTTCACAACATCAGACCTGCATACCTCAACCACCTACTTTCCTTCAACCCACCCCCCCAGGCAACTCTCCTCAGCTCAACAGGCCCTCGTCCCCATTTCTAGGATCCAGAGGAACACGGCTAGTGGAAGATCCTTCTCCTACCTCGCCGCAGATCTTGAACACCCTGCTGCTTCACCTCAGGCAGTCACCCTCACTGGCTCAGTTCAGGAAGGACCTCAAGACCTGGCTCTTTGACTGACCTGCGTCCCCCTTCAGTGCCTTGAGAGCCCCTGGGTGATAAGTCACGCTTGATCTTGATGGCTCTGGCACAGTGGTGGCAGACACACCTTTTGACATAAATGAACATGTCACTGTTTTGCAGGAATTACAGCAGTTACGTGATGAAAACTCATCTGCATGTGCCGCCACCTTGGGAATAAGGGATGCACCAATAACACCAACCGTCTGGATTCCAAAAGTTGGGGATCTGGTGCAAGAAAAAGTCACTGTGAAAAAGGAATTTGGCCCATCATATCGAGCACCAGTTCCCGTCCTGGGAATACATGATATAAGAACTGTCATCTTACCACAGCTGCCTGGTTTTTAAGGAAACTGTTTTGTCTCCATCGGCAGTGTCATGTTACACCATGTGGCTGATCCTACACTGCAGACCTAAAGGAATCCTGGGTAGTTCTTGAACCCTTCTTACTACCTACCAGGATGTACTTCTACAAGTTTAGCCAACAATGCTGACACTTCCCCAAGCTTGGTGAGGGTGGAAAATTATCTTTCATTAGTACCAGTGGCTTCTTCTGCGACAGTAAACATCCACACTTCTGACCAGTGTTATTCAAATTCAGCACAAACGGATAGAGTAGTTCAATACGATCCACCAAGCGGCACATCTGGCAGTTCTACCTTTCTGACATCGACTCCAATATTTGCAGGAATTAATTCAAGATATTTTGCCAACATCAATGATTCTTTAACTGATTCTTGTACGTCATCTGCAGTACCTGTATCAAGAACACGTAAGCTGTTCACTTACCTTAAACTAACTACTTAGTTTGTCCAAGGAACTATCTGAGGGTCCTATTAACTGTGCTTGCCTCTCTGCTCTGGATTGGTTTTGTCCTCATTTTCTTTCTGCTGATACGTGGTCATTACCTTCCTCAACACCTTGCTGTTGAACTGGTGAATGAGGTCCTAAAACCACATTTGTCTTCGCATAAGATCCGGAAAGACTTGTCCCTACTGATTATTTCAGCTATACCGATTCCTGATGGGACTGTTTGGGATAAAGTATCCTTTGATGTCTTTGGGCCGACGGTGATCCTTCGAATACCATATGTAAAGTTTCAATGAATTATATTATAACACTGGGAGTAGTTTCTTATGATTTCTGGTGATTGGGATGTAAAAACAGTTGATTCTATGCTTTATGAACTTGAATATTGTACTGTATTTGAAAGTGAAGATGTTTTTCAAACAACAGCTAATTATGGCCCTATGTTTTGTTACAATTATTACGGACATCATTTCATACATAAAGTTAGCACCCTGAGAGATGTTTATAATTATACACAATGGGAACTGTCTGACCCCACCAGTGGGGAGTTTTAAAACATATAAAGAAAAATGTGCATATTTTGTTACATCGTGCTCAGTAAATGCGGAGTCTTATTTCAAATTACCTCCTATGAAACTGCAAAATATTTTGTTAACAAATACCAGATTGATTTATTCTGATTCCTTTGTTTCCCAGTTGGCGATAGAAGGTTATAAATATTGGGTAAAGTCGATTCACTTAAAAAGTGTTTGGGGAACTAATTTTGGCGACAGAAGGCTATAAATATTGGTTAAAGTCGATTCACTTAAAAAGTGTTTGGGAAACAAAATTTTGGCGAATACAGGGAAGGTAAGTTTTGTTTAGAGCATGCAAATTATTTTTTTAAGTGCCACCCTACAGCACACTAGTTGTCCTGGTGAAAATTAAGGAAATTAATGCACCCAGTATTCCCTCACCATCTAAATAAAAAAATTGGCAGAAAATAATAGATGGCACTGAAGAACAGCTTGACGGGTGGGTCCAGAAAGGAACATTTAACTCAACACTTTCAAGTCCTGATGGGTAGTTATTGTGGCCAACGGACACAAATGGTTGTCATACATGTCCGGTAAACTCCACAGGGGGTTTTAGAGTAAGCCAACCTGACCCTCGTTACACATCATCACAACAAGATATTGTCACCACATATAGCGTAGGAAAAGGATGCAAACAGTGGCTGAAATCTTCCTACCTAGCATCCGTAAAAGAACACCTCAGTCTCTTATCAGAAAAAACATATTTACACAAAAACAATTACAAAAGCGCTTCCTATATGCAATTTATAAAGAAATTTGGAAACTTTCTCAAATAGAACCCGCAGTCCGGTTCAGAAAATAGATCAGGAAAACTTCCAGAAAGCATTAGCCGTTGTAGAAAATGGAATGAAAATTTTTTTAAGTTCTCATTTATGACAAGAGGTGGGAGGTACCATGCATGTGCCAGTGACACAGCCCGAACCTCTGAAGGGTTTGGCTTCTTAAAGCAGGCCTCAACCAACATATGAAAAGGAGAGAGAAAGAGCAATCCCCACCCTGGATTCCTCCCTGTTGAGCCTTGTCATGTAACCATAGGACTACCATAGGTTCATTATGAGGGCAGTTTAGTGCTTACTCTTAGATAAGCATGGTGGAGCTAACTGGGTGAAAGAGAGAAGAAAAGTTCCCACATTTCGACCCATTTCTCTGAAACATTAACACAATCTAGCTTTCCAATCTTTTTTACCGAGTGCAACCAGTCCATGTAGGTGGGGGGACTTAGATAACCAGTTAACACAGAGTTCTCTACGCGCAATTAGTACCACATGAAAAATAAACTTTCCCACTTCGTCTCTTGGACCTTCCCCTATCCCTTCCTGTATACCAAATATAACCAGTGCCAGACTTACCTTTATTTCTCATTTCATTATGTCTTACCCAGGTCACGTCAGAAAGTTTGGATATCCGGACACAGCCACAATAAATGCACGTAATCTGCATCCTCCAAGGCACACTTTGGACAGGGCCTCTTCCTCTGACCTCCAAGTTTTGCTAGTTTTCTTGGTGACCGGTAGGCCTTGTACACAGTAAATAAATGGTTTCAGAGAGGTGCAGACTTCACAGCAGACCAAAGTGAGTGCATTGATACTTGCCAACGATGCAGGATATCGGAAGGGAGTAGGTCTGTCTTTCAAACAGCTTCAAGAAGTAAAGGGGGGGGGCATCCTCTGCTTGAACCAGAGTCCAGTACCATTTAGATACCTCCTTCTTTAGCTCCTGTGTACATTGTAAATCCTCTTCCCATTCCGTTCTGAGCCCCACATCCGATTTCCCATGTAGCCAGCTTGCTATCTGAAGGTATTTGAATCTGGATAACTTGTTATTAGTACAGCCAGCTAAGGAGTCCCATGAAAGCAAAGAGTCCCCATGACCAGTTGTCCCCATCGTGTTACATCTGCGTCCATTAATGGAATAGCCAGCGCATCTTGGAAGCATTATGGGGTGCTGGGAGAATTCCATATTGGGGACATCTCACTGTAATATGGAATTCCTAGAATTCTTCTCACCTGAAACCATACTTAGCTGCATTTAGCACTCTGAATGTAACTTTTATTTTAGTACTTTGGATGGCCAAATTGGAAAAGAAAGTAACGACCTTTCCCCCTCAAGTCTTCAATTAATGCATGCAGCCAGGGGGATGCCTGCTGGTATCCCTTAGATAGTAGTAACCTAATGTTTTTCAGTTGAAAAGCCCAGCAGTATAGTATAGTTGAAAATGGGGGAGAGCTAACCCCCACCATTTATTTTCTTTTTACGTAGCTTCTTGCAGGCAATTCTTGAGTTTTTGTGTGTCCAATTAAACCAGAGAATTACCCCTGAAGCTTTTTAAACCACTCAGCCCTGAAATGTAAAGGCAAGGTATTAAAAATGAAAGTACATTTAGGCAGGATCATCATTTTGATTAAATGTGTTCTCCCTAGAATACAGAGCAGGAGATAAGCCCATGAATGGAGGAGTCTCTTGGTTTCTATGAAGTCTAGTGAAACTTACCTCTGACATATTTCCCAAATCCTTCACCACTCGAACTCCCAAATATCAAATGTCCTCCTTTTCTAACAGATTGCCCACTGGACAATTCCAAGACATCAATTTGGATTTGTCATCATTGATTAAATAGCCAGAGACTTTCCCAAAATTATTTATGGTGTCTAAACTTGCCAGAAAATAATTTTTAAAGTCTTGTAGCGGGCTTCTTTTTTTGACCCAGTCATGATAATGAAAAGGTAAAATCCTCTGGTCTTGCCTGATCCTCCTAACGAGTGGTTCAATATAAAGGTTGAACAGCAAGGGGGACAGTGGGCATCCTTGCCGAGTGCCTCTTCCTATTTGAAAATGTGGTGTAAGATTACCATTAACTAAATTCCTTGCTGATTCAATCAATTACTCAATCAATCAAATCTTTTGAGAGCGCACTACTCACTCATAAGGTCTCGAGGCGCTGAGGAGTGTGTCCTTAGTGATCAGTTGAAGAGCCAGGTCTTAAGGTCCTTCCTGAAATGAGGCAACAATAGCGACTTTCTGAAGTGAGGAGGTAAAGTGTTCCAACCTTTTGCTGCCAGGTATAAGAAAGATCTTTCTGGAGCTGAGGACTTCTTTATGCATGGTATGTTGGTGAGCGACTGCTGGGAGGAGCGGAGAGGTCTGGAAGGGGAGTACCATGTGATGTGGTGGTTGAGGTAGCTGGGTCCGCTGTCGTGGAGGGTTCTCGGCGGGGGATGTTTAAGATGAGCCTGGCGGCAGCGTTCTGAATTTCTTGCAGCTTGTTCAGGTTCTTCTAGGAGATTTCGGCATAGAGAGCGATGCTGTAGTCAAGTCTGCTCGTGATTAGGGCGTGTGTCACGGTTTTCCGACAGTTGGTTGGTATCCATCTGAAGATCTTCCGTAGGAGTTGGAGGGTGTGGAAGCAGGTGGAGGCGACGATGACGCCAAGGTTTTGTGCGTGGTCAGTAGAGGTGGAGGCCTGCCGAGTGTTGAGGGTAACAAGGAGTCGTCCCAGGCTGATGAGGAGGGTCCCAGGATGAGGATCTTGGTTTAGTCAGAGTTCAGCTTGAGGTAGCTCTCCCTCATCCAGGTGGTGACTGCTTCCATCCCGTCCATGAAGTTCTTATTGGCTGTTGAGGGGTTCTCTGTCAGGGAGATGATCAGCTGAGTATCATCAGCGTAGGAGACGATATTCATACTGTAGTTCCTGACGATGGGGGAGAGTGGGATCATGTAGATGTTCAACACCGTGGGGCGGCGAGCGGGCGGTTTCAGTACTGTGGTTAGTTCTAAATCCTGATTGGGAGATGTCCAGGATGTTGTTGTCCTCAACGTGTTGATTGCTTTCTTGCTGACCTCAGCTGGGAAAGGCAGTAGCGAGATGGGGCAGTAGTTCTTGAGATCCATTGGTGTCGGCTGTGGGTTTCTTCAGAAGTGGGCGGATCTTGGCATACTTCCAGTCTTCGGAGTATATTGTTGACTCTAGGGAGCAGTTGATGATCTTGCAGAGTTTGGGCACAATCGAGTCACTGTCCTTGTTGAAGATGTAGTGGGGGCATGGTGTTGGTCGGGGCTCCAGATTGGATGATGCTCATGATGGAGTGGGTCTCATCCGACTTGAGGGGGGTCCAGGTGTGCAGGAGTCGTGGGGGTTTGGAAGACCGTGGCAGGTGTGTTATTGGTGAGCTCAGAGAGTCTTGGGGTCCGAAACTGTAGGAGATGTCTTTGATCTTCCGATGGAAGAAGGTGGCCAGTCTGTCACAGAGATACTGAGATGGAGGTATGTTAGTGGTCTCGGATTGTGGTTTGGTCAATCTTTGATGACGTTGAAGAGTTCTTTAGTGTTGTATGTGGTGGAGTTGATGCGTTCCTTCAGGGCGGATTTCCTGGTGGACCTGAGGAGTCTTTGGTGGAATCTAGTGGTGGATTTGAAGGTTGCAAGGTCTTCTGGGGATCTGCTGTTCCTCCACTTCTTCTCCAGCCTTCTGCATGAACGCTTTGATTCCTGTAGAGCGTGGATGAACCAATTGGCTTTCTTTGAGGAGTGTTTCTCTGTGGTCATCCGGACAGAAGCTAGGGTGTCGGCGCAGTCGGTGATTCATTTGTGGAGGTTGCGAGCTGAGGTGTTGGCATCTGTTGTGTCGGGGTGGTGAGTTGCTGGGGGTGTTGATGAGTTGCTCCTCTGAGGTGTGGTGCCATTTCCTGTAGGTGGGGCATGTTAAGTGAGTGTACGCTGCGGGCGTGGAGATGGAAAAGTGGATGCAGTCATTGTCGGTACAGTGTAGCTGGGTCGAGTCGATGATGGTGACGTTGCTGCTGGTGGAGAAAATGGGGTCGAGAGTGTGTCCGGCAGTGTGCATTGGTGAGGGGACCAGTTGCTTGAGCCGGATTGTGCCCAGGTTCTCGAGTAGTGTTGAGGTGTTGTGGTCGCGGAGATCGATGAAATGGAAGTTGAGGTCGTCGAGGAGAATGTAGTTGTGAAGGCTAGTGCGTGGGGAGCTATGAAGTCGACGATGGCATCGCTGAACGCTGGGCGTGGTTCAGGTGGTCTGTGGATGAGGGTGCCACGGGTGGTGGTCTGAGGGGTGGTGTGCACTTGGAAGTGGAAGTGCTCCATAATGGGGGTTAATTCCTGTGTGTTGATCATCAATCGGCGGGTAGTCTTGTGGGTGATGATTATGCCACCTCCTGGTCTGGATGGACGGTCCTTGCACAGCAGCTTGTAGTCTCTGGGGATGGGGATGTCCGGATGCTGTGTTCATGTCTCTTAAAAAAGCAATGTCTGGGCGGGTGGTGTCTATCAGGTCCCATTTCTCCACAGCATGTTTGTGTAGGGAGCCGACGTTGAGGAGGATGCACTTGAAGTGGTCTGGAAGCAGATCTGGCACTGTGGGTCTGGCGTTTGACGTGCAGAGAAAGTGAGGTGGCAGTGGCGCCAGGAGAAAGGTCGACAGGTGCTCCGACGTCCAGGGTTCGGTGCGTGGAGGGTCCTGGCATCGTATCATTGGGTGGTGCGAGATCCAGGGTCTGTGACGCTGGACACGGTCCAGGCACGGACGGGCACAAATGGGCTTGCCTTTGGCGCACCATCGTCACGACCACACAGCTGCCATTAAGAAGAGGAGGGTGGAGTGGTCAGCTGGAAGGTGGGAGGGCAGGAAGCCCTACAAGGGCGGGGAGCAGGCCCGCTGTAGCAGCAGCGGCATGGAAAAGGGAAAGCAGAGTGAAAGAGAGAAAAAAGGCAAAGTACAGAAAAATGAATGAAAGAAATAAAAGGCAGACAGATGCAGATGGCCACTAGGGCATCAGGGATGAGGCGCAGGTAGGTGCCTGCAGGTGGAGACGGGCCTCGAACACAGAGCCAGTAGACTCTGTGAAGACACAGCAGCAGCGGTGGCCACGCAGGTGGGAGTGACGGACGCTAGCCAAATGGTCAGTGAGTCGCCCTTGACTGCACAGCGGCCACCCTTAAAAGGGGAGGGGGATTGGTCAGCTGGGAGACAAAGGGCGGGAAGCACTACAAGGGGGGGGGTGCATGGCGGCAGCTGGGAGGGGGGAAGCGTGGGAGCAGAAAAAGAGTCAAAGGAGAGGAAAAGAGAGATAAAAGGCAGAAAAAAGAATCAAAGAGATAAAAGGCAGACAGACCTGGCAGACGCAGATGGCCTCTAGGCAACCAGGGATGAGGCATAGGCAGGTGGCTGCGGTCGAGATGTACCTCGAACACCGAGCTGGCAGGTTCTGTGAAGAGGCAGCAGCAGCCACGCAGGAGGGAGTGACAGACGCTGGTCAAAAGGTCAGTGAAGTCGGAAGGGGATTCATAGATTGTGTTTATTACTTTAAGAAAGTTGCCTCCTAAATCATTCTGCTTGATCACTGCTTGCACAAAAGGCCAGCTTGCTTTAGTGGCGTCGATGGTCATTATGGAGAGATGGGAGTTAGTATCTATTGCCATGTCTATTGCAGAATCTAAATTGTGAATCAAATCCCCAAAGTGCCTCTCTCTCATAAAGACTTTCTGATTACCATGAACCAGCCTTCCCATCACTTTATCTAACCTTTTAGCCAATAACTGTGCAGAATTGTATAATCATAATTGGGAAAAGATGTAGGTCTGTATGACTAACAACTCTTAGGAACTTTATTCAGCTTCAATATTAAGGTTATAATAGCTTCATTCCAGAAGGATGGGAGAGGCTTTTATAAACAGGACATTCATTAAGTTCATCAGAACTGGGGTAAGCTCCTCTCTTAGTACCTTAAGTAGCTCACTAGGTATGTCAGCCGGGCCTGGTGCCTTCCCATTCTTTAACCCACCAATTATACTCTCTACTTCTGCTATATTAATCTGTTGATCGAGGTACTGCTACATATCTGGGTCTAGTGTGGGAAGGGCATCCTCCCTTAACCATTAATCTATTTCCTTTTTCATTAGCTAGAACATCGTCGGTGTAGGGGTCTCGAAAAACATTAACAAAGGCTTTGTCAGAATCTACTACACAACGCTCATTGGTCTCTATAATCACTATTTCATTGATCAAGTTTCTGACATTCTCTGTCCTGACCTTCCAACGCTAATAACCGCCCATATCCCTCACCATGCTCATAGTGTGCCAGCTTACTAACTTCCCATTTCGTCCGCACCACTCCCTCTAAAATTTCCCAAAGGGATCCCTTAACCTCTCTCATCTGATTTTGTAATCCCACTTGTCCAAGAGGGTCATTACAGCTATTAAGCAACCAATGTAGTTCACCGATCTAACTCCAGCTTCATCACTCTATTATTGTTTTCCTTCCTTCTATGTGCTGCACAGCTAATCAATCTCCCACGAATAAAGGCCTGGTACGTATCCCATATAATGTGAATTGGGGCACAGCCCTCGTTTAGCTCGAAAAATTCTCTAGTGTCTTGCTCCAGAGATTCGATAATCTCTTGCTGTCCTAGGAGAGACCTGTAGATGGTCCATCTAGTGGGTGCAAAAGAACTAGCAAGGAGAAGTTCAGCTTGCACTGCAGAGTGGTCTGAGAGGTGCCCTGGATGGTGTGTAACCCTCACAAGCTTATTCCCCAGCCCAACATCCGTCAAAAAGAAATCAATTCTGGATGCGTGCCCATATTCTTTATTGCAATAAGTGTACTACTTAACATGACCGGCCCATCTTCGCCAGGGATCTGTCAAGCCCATATTCTTCATTATATGGTGCAGACACTCTCTCATTCTTGGTGAATTGGCCATAGGCCTAGAGGTAGACCTGCCTAAAACAGGGTTTAACAGAACATTTAAGTCCCCTCCTATTACCATGAAATTCCTACTCTCAGCTGAATGACTGTAAAACTCTCCAAGAGGAGCTGGAACATCCATATTTGGACCATAATAGGTCACAAAAGAGTACCCCGTACCATATAATCTGCGATGTAGTTTGCCAGGTGGCCTTGAACAGATTTCTTTAATATAATCATCACCCCCTTCAGATTACAATTTTGATCCATACAGGTAAACTGGTTGATCCATCTTGCTCCTTAAGAATTTTTCTCCATTCCTCCTGTGGTAAGTGTGCTTCCTGTAACAATATGACGTTGTTATTTGAGAGTCTCAGAAACTCTAAGATTCTCCTCCTCCTCCTACTTACTACTCCGAGGCCGTTTACGTTCCAGGTTAAGAATTCTAGGCTGCGAAAAACCCCTGACCTCTTCATCCTGCTCCAGGTACCACTCTCCAATTCATGTGATATTCATAACCATAGCTGAGGACCATCACTTTTTTGATTTTCTCCCAAATGCTCCCCACCATGTGAACGCCTGTTGTAATCATCATACTCAGTGCCCTTCGTACCCACAGTTTGCCCCCATGGGGCCCACCCCTCCCTGGGGAATCCTCCCCTTAACCAAACTGGGTAGTTCCTCATACCCTTGAGCTCCACCTCTCTAGAGGACTTAGGGCCTCATTACAACCCTGGTGGTCACCGACCGCCAGGGTTAAAACGGCGTTCGTACCGCCAACAGGCTGGCGGTACGAAATGCCATATTATGACCGTCACACCGCCGGGACCGGCGGTTTACCGCCATGGATGTCCCGGTGGTTAGAATCCGCCAGGGCACGCTGCCCTGGGGATTTTGACTCCCCTTACCGAGTCTGGTGGTAAGGGGACTTGCGGGGTCCCTGGGGGGCCCTGCACTGCCCATGCACTTTGCATGGGCAGTGCAGGAGCCCCAAGGCACAGCCCATCGCGATTTTCACTGTCTGCCTGGCAGACAGTGAAAAGCGCGACGGGTGCTTCTGCACCCGCCACACCGACACATTGCCGCCGGCTCCTAATGTTACGGCCGACATCCCCGGTGGTCGGAAACTCTGTTTCCGCCCGCCGGCCCAGCGGGGAGGTCCAAATGCGGCCGGCAAGTTTCCGGCCGCATGGGCAGCCGACTGGCGGTTCAGCCTTGGCAGTCGGCCTCGTCCGACCGCCAAGGTTGAAATGAGGGCCTTAGTGTTTTGTTTTTATCTGATTTATCTGCCTCTCAACCTCGGAAGGATCCCTTATATTATGTATTTTATTATTCCACACTACCATTAGAATAGCAGGAAACTTCACTTGTGGAGTGGCACCTGCCGACTTTAACTCCTGAATGTACTTCCCCAACTCCCACTGCCGATTTTGGGATGCCCTGGAGATGTCAGACCTAACACTAAATGACCATCCCTCCACTCTTAAAAACCTTTTTACTTTTAGGGTTTCTGAAAGGATCTGCTCTTTTAGAGGGTATGAGCTGAAGTTTACCAGGATTTTCCTGGGTCTGTCTCTGTTAGGGTTTCTCCTAAAAGGGTTGCTGTGCACTCTCGATATCTCCTGGTTAAGGTTTGTATGGGCAACTGAGGGAATGTGTTCCTTAATTAGGGTCATGACAAACTCCTTTATCTTCTCTCCTTCCACTCCTTCCGAAGTAGCCAGGAATTTTGACTTATTCCACCTAAAGTTATTTTTCAGCGTCTCCAATTTCTCACAGTTCTTTTTTGCCTTGTTTCAGTGACTAAATTTCTTTACTTTGATCTCTATGTCTGCATGCACTGCTCCTAAGGAGGCTTCCACAGCACTTAACTGATCACAGGTGCCCTGAATTCAGACTCAGATGTTGCAAATTTGATTCTAATCGCCTCCATCAGGGTACGTAGTAGGGTTTCAGTGCTCTCCTGGTTTGTAGGATGGTGCACACTACCTACTTCATGCGTTACTGGAGATGAAACTGCTGCTCCTTTTTGACCAGTAGACCCCTGGAGACACCCTTGGCCTGTGGAGGTGGACTCAATGTCATCCACCAACATGCCTGACAAGGATGGGGGGGGGCCTGAATCCATATTCATGGAGAGAGTTGGAGTGACCCATGAATTAGACTGATTTAAGTTCTCTTGGGCAATCTGAACCTTAAGAAAGGATCTAAGCAAGTGGGTAATTCTTACTCTCCCATTAGTTGCACCTGCTGTGCTGCCTGTTTCTCCCCCCGCTCTTTGCGCAGCTAGGCTAACCCTCCTATTCTGGTGTTGTGGCCCACTGGGTTCCACCTCCTTATACTGAGGTGGTACAGTGCTCACCTTTCTCCCTCTTACCGCGTGCTTGCTTCTGGCCCCAGGGCCTGTCAAAGGTGAATCTGGAGAAGTTGCAGGGTCCAGTCCATCTGTTCTTTTACTGTGTCCTGACATGGTGTTAACAGAAGGTTTCCCTTATTTCCCTGATCCTTGCCGTCTATTCTTGGACCCTGGCCCAGATCTGCCACATTTTGGGGTCATATGGCTTTGTAGATGCGTGTCCTGCACCACTGGCGTGGAGCAATCTGTACAGTAAAAGGCAGATTGTGGCAGATAGCTTGTGCTGACTCTGCCTATGCTGCCCTGGAAGCCTATCCGGGCTGAGGCACGCTAGCCTCACCGGAGTCATAGGGCCACCCACGACCACGGGAGTCCGAGTCGGACAGCCCATTCACTCTGCAACATGTCACTCCAAAGAAAGCCCAAGGTGAGAGAAGCATGTTACCGTCAGTTACAGCATATAACTCCGGAGAGGCGGAGAGCTTCCGGCCTGCTTGTTAGCTGGCCGCCATGTTCCCCCAATTGAATGAACACCTTGTCCAACTGCATATACACCCGGAACAACATAATTTCTTCTGAAATCAACATTATATAAAATGGCATGTCGCCTTTACAACATGGACAAAGTCAACTAAGGTTTATTGTGCAATTAGGTTGAACGTTACAAGTCCTGGAAAGTGGTTGCATACGATGGCAATAAATTATCTCGAAAGACCTGTTTGCCACATTTAATTTAAAGCGCCAGCAACAAATATTGGTTAAGAAAGAAGCAACTTATTCCATGATTAACATCCAAAGGTTAGAAAAGTTGCCTTTTACTGTGGCAGAAATACCATCTGCTGTCTTGTTAATTCTTGGGGTTATTAATCTACCTATTTCCACACTTCAATTTTGAAGCACGTTCCTATAGGCAGATATGAAAGGCTAGGAGATAGTTACATTCATGAGATGCGGGAGCTGCCCTTCTCGTACAAATGTTTCAATGGCATGAAAGAGGTCTTTCTTAGCGGAAGCGAGTGTGAGACTTCTGTGAACCATTCGATCATTTGTAAACAAATGTCCCTTTACGGAGCATGTAGTGCTTCAGTAGCAAATTTAGGCTGTTATCTGAAAGGAGTTCCTATCACTTTGATTCATCCAGCGTTCCAGATGCTTTTGAATGGGAGCTTAGTTTTTCTGAACAAAGAGAACTGTTGCAGAATGCGAGCCAGAACTGCCTACGTTGTTTCTGTCTCCCAAATTGTCACCTGTTGCGGTAATGTGCTTTTTCCTCTAACGCAATTGATGAGAGTAAGAGAGGTATGGCCTCATATTGCTACTTCAAATGTAAATTTTGACAAGCTAAGCAGACTGAAAGCTCTTATTTCTAAAACATGTGGTTCTTGCATCTGCCCGTGAGACCTATGCTCTCCAAGTGGCGAGGTCATCGGCAGAGATACAGTCCTCTTAAATACTAACTTTCCTAAAAATGTCAGTGAATTGATAGGATGAATTTGTAATACCTCGGACACCTCTGGGATTGTAGATTTCTTTAGGGCTGTTGGTTCCAGTTTTATCAGCACCTTTTCCTCTATATTTGACATCATACCTTCAGCCACACACACTATTTTTTCAAGTGTTTTCTTGGGATTCCCTATTACTTTGGCATTAATTGGTGGCATTTTGCTGTTGCTATTCTTTCTTCACAATGGCTGCCCCTCTCAACAAGGCTGACATTGGCATTTCCGCCAACCCAACTGTGTTGTGAACCCATGATGCAGTGCTTTGGTGCACAACTCCAGGAAGAACTGGAGTGCAACTGGTTTAGGTCATTCAGACCAGTTTTTAACTGAATGCAGCCTTTCGTTCACTGCTTGTGGTGCCCTTTCGAACATGCACCGGAAGTGCATCTTGCTATGCATAGCACTCATTGAACGCTGATCTGTTGATGTTCTCGCTGAGGGCTCAATACTAGGCATGCATATTGGGATTGCGTTAGTTGGGGGAAAGCTTCCTATGAGTCACCCCTTGAGGATCAAGTGGCTCTTGGTGCTACAACACCTGGCACTGCTCAAGATGCTGCCGCCTCAGCTGGAGCTGAGGTAATGGAACATGAGTGCTCTCTCACCTTCCTTGCCAATGAATTGGTTACATTAACATCTGCCAAAGTGGGGTCTTTCCTGGATGCTATTAAAATTGATAACATTGTTGATTTTCTTAAAGACCATGATTATTGCTGGCCTGTTAACATTTGGCCCTATTTTGACTGCTATGTTTCTAAATTCTAAATTGACCAGTTTTTTAATTGACCAACTTTTTGTCTGTTTGATTGATTTGAAAGTTATATTTGTAGAAATGGCAGTTTTTGCTTTAGGCTTTGTTAGGGACCTCTACACTTTGAACCAACAATGGGGAGGGAGTCGTGAGGTTACGTTAGCTATTACAGAGGCATTTTATTTTAGCCTAGGCCTGCAACTTGTGCCCTTTCATTCCGAGGCATGCATTTTTATTCTTCTATAATTTTAGCAGAAGCCTTATTTTATTGGAAGATGTTTTTATTATTTTATCAACTTGTCATTTTACACAGACTTCTGTTATTCTTTGCTCTGCACGACATTTTCATTCTGTGCCTCATTCAAGATTGTACGTGATAAGTTCCAAATTACTGCCAGCGCAAAGCGTTCATCATGTCCCCGGCTCTCATACACAGAAATGTACGGGTTGTCACGTCAGGACAGTTTTCTCAGAACATCAGCTGTTTTATTATAAAACATCTCACTGCCCCTGCATGATAAAGGGGAATTCTAACCACTTCCCATTGTACACTGCACATCACCTTTGTGGTTTCTGCTAAGACCTGATGCCTTCTTGTGGGAGAATTCACATTAGAGCAACAGACCACTTCTTTATCTACAATCACAGGTATGGGGGATAGGGTTCTCCTGAGGGGGCCTGTTGAGCAGATTAGGGCTTCTAATGGAAGGCTTTTGTAGAGAACCTTAGTAGTGCAGGTAGGGATTTTAGAACCACTGTTCAGAAAGTATGGTGGGGCTTTTCCTATGTTTCACTATTCTTGTGACTGCCTTCCTTTTATTATTTTTTTTCATCCTTATAATCGCAATACATGCCTGTTAGACCTTACAGCATTAGGGTGGTCACCCCTAACTTTTTCCCTGCCTCCCTCCACTTTTTAGATACTGTTTTTGCTGGTTTTAAGACTCTGCACACTTTACCACTGCTAACCAGTGCTAAAGTGCATATGCTCTCTCCCTTTAAACGTGGTAACATTGCATCATACCCCATTGGACTATTTAATTTACTTATAAGTCCCTAGTAAAGTGCACTATATTTGCCCAGGGCCTGTAGATTAAATGCTACTAGTGGGCCTGTAGCACTGATTGTGCCACCCACTTAAGTAGCTCCTTAACCTTGTCTCAGGCCTGCTACTGCAAGGCCTGTGTGTGTGAAGTTTCACTGCCAATTCGACTTGGCATTTAAAAGTACTTGCCAAGCCTAAAACACCCCTTTTTCTACATTTAAGTCACCCCCAAGGTATGCCCTAGGTAACCCATAGGGCAGGGTGCTATGTAGTTAAATGGCAGGACATGTACCTGTGTAGTTTACATGTCCTGGTAGTGTAAAACTCCTAAATTTGTTTTTACACTGCTGTGAGGCCTGCTCCCTTCATACGCTAACATTGGGGCTGCCCTCATATATTGTTTGAGTGGTAGCTGCTGATCTGAAAGGAGTAGGAAAGTCATATTTAGTATGGCCAGAATGGTGATACAAAATCCTGCTGAATGGTGAAGTTGGATTTAATATTACTATTTTAGAAAAGCCACTTTTAGAAAGTGAGCATTTTTCTGCACTTAAATTCTTCTGTGCCTTACAATCCACGTCTGGCTTGGTTTAGTTGACAGCTCCCTTGTGCATTCACTCAGACACACCCCAAACACAGGACACTCAGCCTCACTTGCATACATCTGCATTCTGAATGGGTCTTCCTGGCCTCGGAGGGTGGAGGGGCTGACACATACATGTCAAAGGACAGTAGCCTGCCCTCACAGAAAGGACTGCCACACCCCCTACTGGGACCCTGGCAGACAGGATTGAACTGAAAGGGGACCTTGTGCACTTCTAAGCCACTCTTTGAAGTCTTCCCCACTTCAAAGGCACATTTGGGTATTTAAACAGAACCTCTGCTCCCTACCAACTCAGACACTTGCTGGAGAAGAGACCCTGAACCAGAACCTGCAACCTGCCAGGAAGACCTGCCTGGCTGCTCAAAGGACTCACCTGTCTGCTTTCTATGAAAGACTGCTGCCTTGCTGTTGCCCTGCTGCCTTGCTGCTCTCTGGCTGTGGTGAAGAAAATGCTCTCAAAGGGCTTGGATAGAACTTTCCTCCTGTTCCCTGAAGTCTCAGGACCAAAAAGACTTCATCTCTACAAGAAGGACTCCTTGTTGGGTGAAATTCGACGCATACCCTGCCAGAAACAACGCACAGCCTGCACCGCGGTGAAAAATTCACTGCACGCCGAAACCAGAATGACGCAGCCCGACTTCGCAACGAGAAGATCGACGCAGCGCCAGCTTAGCGACCGGAAATTTGATGCACAGTCAACCGGATCAACGCACAGCCGAGCCGGAACGACACAGCCCGACTTCCAAAGAAGAATCGACGCAGCGCCTGCCGTGCGGTGGCAAATGTGATGCAACGCCCACCGAATCAACGCAGCTCCTGTGACTTTGTCCTGCCAATGCAGGAAATCCATGCATCATCCATGGGGGGGGGGGGGTGGAGCGAAAACTCCGCAACCCGAAGAGGATCCACGACCGAGCGCCGGAAATCGACGCACAGCCGTCCCTGCGTGAAAACTGAATGACGCATCGCAGTGTGCAGCCCGAGAAATCGACACACACCCCTTTGTTTCCAAGCATCTCCTCCTTTGCAGTTCTTTGCGAAGATTTTGCACACAAACCAGGTACTTTGCGCTTGAAAGAGACTTTGATTGCTTTTAAAAGACTTAAGACACTTTATATCACTTTTACAGTGATATCGCAACATATACTTATTGCATTTTAATCGTTTTGACCTGCATCTTATCAGATAAATATTATATATTTTTCTAAACACTGTGTGGTGTATTTGTGTGGTGCTTTATGGTGTTATTGCATGATTTATTGCACAAATACTTTACACATTGCCTTCTAAGTTACGCCTGACTGCTCAGTGCCAAGGTACCAGAGGGTGGGCACAGGATAATTTGGATTGTGTGTGACTTAACCTGACTAGAGTGAGGGTCCTTGCGTGGACAGGGGGCAACCTGACTGCCAACCAAAGACCCCATTTCTAACAATGCCTTTTTACACAGAATTAAGTTGATTCAATAAAAATTATTGAACCTGGTTCTGCTTCTGTTTTGCCTTTGTATATGTGAGACAAACGTGACTGAGAAAGGGGCAAGATCTGTTCCACCACGATTTCCCTGAGAAATCCAGATGAAATGCTAAGAGCTGCCACAAATCACCTTTTACTCTTTGGTACTGATGAGCTGCTGATAGCTAGCTGGAAGGGTTAGGCCAGCAGCCGTCACACAGTGCGGGATCAGACTCAGTCCTCCACGCCCACTGGTGCTGCCGCCCAAATCCATCAATCTCGTTACTATAACGAGAATTTTTACGACAGCAGATGCAGGACTTCTGACAAAAACAGATGGATCTTCATTATCCTCTATTTGCAGTGTATTGATACTCATACAGTCTTGATGGGGGAAAGGCCGTCCACCTATTTTGGTGGTGGGAGACGGGGGTGTCCCACATTCACCAAAAATATGAAGATGTCTTGTTTGCCCTATTTAAAGTGTACAGAGGCCTTTACGTTCTAGATAAATAGGGTGTATACAATATTTGTCTAATTTTGGCAGATATCCCACATTTGCTAAACCAGCTTCTTAATTTGTGGCGTGCAAGTTACACAAGCAAATAAACATATCATTAACGTGTTTATCCGTTTTACACCACCAATAGTCTGCTGCCTTTTTTGCTTGTATATATTTGGCGACGTATTACAGGTATCAAAGTATGCTGTATTCACAGTAGCATGAAAGCAAATATACTGTGAACATTTCCATGCAGTCATAAAATGTATAACCATTCATGATAGATGCAAGGAGTGTGCACCAAATATCTGTAAAGACACCACACACTATTGTCATACTCAGAGAGAGCCTCTGACTGCTTTGACTATCTAACCTGGAACATTTGTTGCTTGCATAATGTTTGGATGGTGAAAAAAAAAATCATACAAAGACACTGCAAAATTATGACTCCGGAAATGTGCTCATTATTATGGTGCAGTATATCACATAAGTGGAAAGTATGAGGGCTAACAACGACAGAATCAATTAAATAAGATCAGAGCAGAAAGTAAAGAAGATTTGAGTTCAGGATGAAGGACAGACTTAATATACATAAGTTAGTTCTAATGAAGGCCATAACCCTTTTAATTTGGGTTAAAACATGTTAGCTACAAATTGCCGCTGGTAACTGAAAACGTGTTTTGTTACAGTTCACTGTGCTACAAAGCTAGTGATAGTCCTATCACTTGGAAGAAGCTTTCTAATAGTAATTTAATGTTTGTCCTTTTGCTATGACTGCCACTCCTTATATAACATATGCAGGTTCACATAACTTTGTTTTCGGTATAGCTAAACTGGGTGTTAAATTACATGATATATAAAATAAAGGCGAACATAAGAAACATTATATCAGCATTTGTACAGGGTACGTACAGCATTTGTACAACAGTGCAGTACTTCTGGATACCCTTTCTTTACGGGTATGGGATTTTCATCAACTGGATGCGTTTGGTTAATGAAGATGTGTCTGACCATAGTGTTACTTATGTATTGCAGGCAATTAGTGTGAGAACTAAAATGGGTCCGATCCCAGTGAGAGGTTATTAGTGCACCTGGTGCTTAGATGCGTGCGCCAGAGAACGTTCGTGTAAATTTCATTTCCCTAGGGTGAGTGACTGCACACTTCACAGCATGAGCAGGCAGATCTCATTTATGTTTATGATAGTTTGTACAGAATCGTTCTGAGATTTTTGTGGTGAGGTGAGTAGGATACCGATTTGTTAGTACTGCTTTGCCACTATACAGTTTTGGTGGTATTTCTGTGCATGTTGTGTCAGAGGGTGTGATGAATGTCGGCATATTCCTGAATGGCTTTTTTTTTAGCCTTTGAATGGTATTACAAAGGCTAAATTATCTTTTAGAATATGCAGTATTATATGTTGTTTTATTTAACAATTGAAAAAGAGTATCCATTTTCAAAGTATTGTGCATTTGGAACATTTTAGATAGAACTATTTGCTACAATAAACTGTAAGATATTAGCACTGGCAAGGGAAAGACAACATTTTCTCTGTCCCCCGTAGACAAAAACACAATGCTTGCTATCGATGTGGGGTAACTTATTGACGAAGCTAACAATTTCACAAAAGTAGTGAAAGTCTTATAAGGTGAGATAAAAAAATGACAGCCACGACAACCCAAATTTCCCCACAAATTTCACTTGGCATTTTAAGTTCATTGACTCAATGCAAAACATCTTGGCAAGCAGGTCTCAGTACACATAGGAAAAACGAACTGGGAAGCTACTTTAGAGAAGCGCCACTGCCGTGATATGAGCTATGACTGAGCTCCCAGTAGGCTCAAACATTATGACCTAGAAAGGGTAAGTTGGTTTGTGTAAGGAATCCCATGCTTCCCCTTGGGTAATTTGGCTCTAACAGCCAGGGTTTCCGCAAGCCTTGTGGAGAAGTCTTGTTCGGTGTTCAAGAGGGCCCTCTGTTGGGAGTGGATTAAGTGGGACATTTTAAAGGGTAAAATCAGTCAGGGATTGGTTATTAACTTAAAGAGATCCAGAGTAAAATTTCGAGGCTTCCTCCTGCCATGTTTTGCAGAAATGTGACCCTGTTCCTGTTCAATGGCTATGCTATCATGTGAAATCCATACTATAGTCCCTTTTACCAAAACAACTCAGAATGGTGGATACATTTTACCTTGTGCTGGTCTCACTACATCTCCAAACTCTACCCTTGGGCCAACCCAGCCAGCCACACTAAGGGGGTCATTCTGACCCTGGCGGCCGGTGACCGTCAGGGTCACCGACCACGGGAGCACCGCCAACAGGCTGGCGGTGCTCCCGAGGGCATTCTGACCGCGGTGGTTCAGCCGCGGTCAGAAAGGGTAAACCGGCGGTCTCCCGCCGGTTTACCGCTGCCCCATTGAATCCTCCATGGCGGCGGAGCGCGCTCCGCCGCCATGGGGATTCAGACACCCCCTACTGCCATCCTGTTCATGGTGGGAAACCCGCCATGAACAGGATGGCGGTAGGGGGTGCCGCGGGGCCCCTGGGGGCCCCTGCAGTGCCCATGCCAATGGCATGGGCACTGCAGGGGCCCCCGTAAGAGGGCCCCGCAAAGTATTTCAGTGTCTGCTTTGCAGACACTGAAATACGCGACGGGTGCAACTGCACCCGTCGCACCCCTGCAACTACGCCGGCTCAATTCTGAGCCGGCGTCCTCGTTGCAGGGGCATTTCTGCTGGGCCGGCGGGCGCTCTTTTGGAGAGCACCCGCCGGCCCAGCGGAAATGTCTGAATGGCCGCCGCGGTCTTTTGACCGCGGTGCGGTCATTCGGCGGCGGAACCTTGGCGGACGGCCTCCGCCGTCCGCCAAGGTCTGAATCACCCCCTAAGTGTCAACGGAAATCTTCACCTCCAAGTCCCCAGCTATTCCAGCCCTCATGTGGCTTTGGGCTCCTAAATTCTGGGGGTGTTTCTAAGCTCAAAAGAAGAGAGTGAAGAAAGCTCTATTAATAGCTACATCCAACTTGGATGCCCTCACACTCATTTTCCTGGACCTAATGTGTGGCTTTGCTTGATGTGCCGTTGCTGGCTCTCCATGCATATGCATAAAGATTAAGTGGGACTGTAAGAGGCCACCAAGGAATGCCAACGTTTTATCAGCACTACAGCTGAGCCTAAACAGAATGGCATTCTAAGAACACAGCAAATGCAATAGTCTTTTCGCAGAGGATTACCCATAAATACCCATGCACTATACATTTGGCTGTTAAGGAGACTATTCTATCAAGGGCTACTGAGAGATTTAATCCAGGTTTACTCATGAAACAGTTTCTGCAGCTTTGAGGCAGGAAAAATATACTCCTAAAAGCATGTTATATTTTAGATGCCTGTTGGAAATGTTTTTGACACTCTGGCACCCAATACTTACACTTTGTGCAGCTGTGTAAAATATTTGTGCATACTGCCAAATTACCATAATAGCATATATGGCAGCTTTAAGCTAAAAATAGTTATTGGCGTAAGTAGAGCACATGGAATCGAGGACTGGTCAGCAGGTCTCAGCCCTCAGCAACTCCAAAGGTCCAAATCACAAGATAACTATCAAAAGAGAGGGTCAGTCACAATAACAAACATCAAACCAGTGGCTGATTTGCCCATGCTTTCAAATATCTCTGAAGTATACAGGATACTATCTCTAGGCTGAAACGTTTTATTTGATGAAATGTCTAAAACAACAGTGATGACACATCTCCATGCATGACTTTTCTTCCCTTAAACTCTGAACCAAGAGGTGAAGGTCCAGATTACGGTGAAACAAGGGCAAGATATGCTCCTACTTGAGTCTTTACTGTTTGTTTAGCACAAAGAAATGGAGCACAGATCAAGGGCTTCCGCTGCTGTAAAAATGTACTTTTAAAATAGGCAGACTCTATTCGAGGTACACCTGCTTCACCAAAGTCTCGTGATTTGTGTACGAATGCTGCTGGAAAGGTTGGAAGTAACACAACGGAAAGTAAAAGATCCTAACCAGTAGTGAACAATTAAGTGAGTTTGATCAGTCACCGCCAGGAAGAAATCGAAAAGTGGATGGTGACCAGCTTTATGTTTAGATAACCTCTAGATCAAAAAGACTATCAAACCCAGACTCTCGTCCTATTCTCGAGATGCTTTCCCCATCCTGGGCAGCAACAAGTGCTAGGTGAACCGTGAAAGCGCCCCCAAGGGAAGACTTTAGTCTGCAGTCCTGTGAACATATAATGCATACATTGGTTAAGGAGCCAAGCTTAGCAAATAATCAGCTAAGTGAATTCATCTGTTTTAATTGGGCTTTAGCTTAATTTTACACATGCACTTTGAAATTTGTGATTTTGTCTAAAAGGCCAGTAATTATGTCTGCTTAATACATATGTGTTTGTAGTCACTAAATAAGATATCTACAAGGTGGTAAACGCTTTATGCTTCGATGGATGTATTGAAAAGAAATAAACAATGCACTGGAATGGTTCAGTGAATCCTTAGATATGTTTAGTCATATTAAGTGTTCCATATAGCCTCAGAACATGAATACATTCACCAGGCCAGGAAGATTATATTCCAGGAACCACAGAGTCCAGAAATAAAAAATAATACAGGATCCTTAAAACTCTGTGCAAGCAAGTAGTATTCCCAACACTACTTATAACAAAAAATGTTTGAGAACTACTTTGCCATAAATAAAGCTTTCATTAAAACATCGATAAATATTACACAAACACTGAACGCCTCTTTTCAAAAATCCAACAATTGTTGGAAACAAATGTTACCACATCATATTCGTTCTCCTACATAACACAGTTTTAAATCTATTTATTATCCCAATACTGATACCCTTATAAGGTGAAATATTTTAATACATAAGTTCAACACAATGCTTTATCACAGACTATTGTGTCATGCATTGTACTTCTAGATCTGTGAAAATATTTCATAAAATGGGCACAGATCAGTCAGGCTTAACTTAGAGGTAGTGTGTAAAGTATTTGTGAAACACTTCAATCAGTACAACTGTGAGACCACCACATAAAAACATTCCACACCAGGTTGGAATAATAGATGATAATTTAGTAATTAAAACAATCCCAAAATGACAATAATGCATTACTGGAGATATTAAATTTCAAAGTTTTAAGTAAAAATAGCGCCAAAAAGCCCAAATCGCTATTAGAGATATCTGGTCGGACCAGACCAGGACAAAGTCAAATGTTCAGGGTGACCGCAGTGGAGCGTTGGCCAGCTAGAGGGTCCCAGCTAGGCCTGCTGAACCGAAGTACCTTGAATCCTTGTGGCAGAGCATTGCGTGTATCTGCATTAAAGATTTTTTGTGCATCCGAGGCAATGCATTGATTCTGAGTTGCAGCGAGGTTCTGTTGAGTTGACGTTGAGGATCCTGTTGACAGGGCTTGAAACGCAAAGGCCGGTGTCGAGGAGGAGTTGCGCAATCAAGTCCGATAAGTGGTGAAGCTGTGATGTGGAGTTTCAATGGCATCGTCAAGGCTGCAGTTGGTGGGAGATGCGAGGAGCTTGTGCCGGGAAAAGCATTGAGCAGTTGGGGGATCCAAATGCGATGCATCGAACCCAGATGTGGGCTGCTGTGGCACAGCAAGTCTGTTGCAATAGGACCAATCCATGCAACAGTGGTGATGCGTTGGTTCTGCTTGTAGAGGCTCGGCTCAGCCAAAGAGATGGATCAGTTCTGCTCGAAGACACATCGCTCAGCAGAGGATACATCGGTTCTGCTGAGAAAGCACCTTAGGCCCACTTCCAAGGGTCTAGGAGTGGTGAGGCACCACTTGGGAGGGTAGACTCACCACTTGTGAGAGTAGGCTTGTAGTCACTCTGGGTTCAAGTGATGTAGGTCCAGTCCTTCTCACAGAGGCAGGGAAACAGCAGAGCGACATAGAAAGGCAGGAGTCCAACAAAGCAGCAGTAAAGTCCTTCTCCCTAGTAGAATATTCTCAGGTCCAGAAGTGTATTAAAGTGGTGATGTCAAAGGTCCAGTACTTATACCCAGTTGGGCCTTTGAAGTGGGGGGGACTTCAAAGACAGGCCTTTGAAGTGCATAGAGGTTCTGCCTCTCCTACCCTGGCTCCAGACTCACTACAGGCATTATGCAGCCTTTTGTGTGGGGGACAGGACACAGCCTATTCAAGTGTAAGGGAGGCCATGCCAGCTCCTCACTCCCATCTTCCCAGGTTAGCCCATTAAGCCTCACCTAGGCTCCCATTGTGTGTGGCTGACTAAAGGGAATGCACAAAGCCCAGCTGTCACCCACTCCAGATAAGTGATCAGAGACAGGCAGCAGGCACCAAATGACTAAAGTAAACAAATACCAGCTTTCTACAAGTGGCAGTTTCAGAACTACAATATAGAATCCAACTTCGCCATAAACTGTGATTCAAGAGACACCAAAGTCAAAGAGTGCTCCTCTTCCAGATTGTGACTTACATGTATAAGATGTAATAAGGTAATCCAAATCCTATGGGAGCGATAGGCCATGCTGTAGTGAAAACGACTTTGGGTGTTTTTCACTAGCAGGACATGTAAAACCTAAAAGTACATGTCCTGCCTTTTAAATATAATGCTTTCTGTCCCCTGGGTTGTCCATACCTTAGGGGTGACTTACATGTATAAAAAGGGAAGGGCTGTGCCTCATGTCGACATGGCAGTGTATAACTACACACAGAGGCTGAGACATGTGTAAAGGGCTACTTTAGTGGTTGGCACAATCAGTGCTGCAGGTCCACAAGTAACATTTCATTTACAGGCCCTGGCCACATGTAGTGCGTTTTACTAGGGACCTATAGATAAATTAAACATGACAATTGGGGATAAGCCAATATTACTATTTTAAGAGGAGAGAACACAAGCTCATTGGCACCATCTAGTAGTGGTAAATTGCAGAGTCCTAATATAATCAAAAACGAGTTCAGAAAAATGGAGAAGGTAGGCAAAACGTTGGGCAGAAGATCACCCTAAAGCCGTCAGGTCTAACAATAATGAATGACTTACCAACTTATTTTTATTATTCTAAATTACTTCGGTATCAAGCTGTGCATGGTCTGTTACATTTTAAATAGTAATGTTAGTACCAAGTTTAATATTTAATGAATGTAAATCTATTACAGCAACCTCTATTACAATTAGGCTTCTTCTTTAAAAAAAAAAGTAAAATGTGTACTACCTCCCTTCTACAGCCATCCCAGCCATCGCAGCCTTCATGACCAACAAGTAGGTTTACAGACACTAGAGTCCCTTTTAGCCACATTTCACTAGCCTTCGACTAAAATAAAATCTACCTCTGGTGGCAGCTATTCTTTTGCATTGGGTGTTTTCCATTAGCTGATCACTCTTTTAGCTCAGTTTGTTTGCACACTTACCCAAAGAGTTACGCATTTTGTTTATGTCAGGTGATATAAATTGGCTTATTTTCCTACATGTTGTATGCACATATCAGCTCGGCCCTGCGCCTTTCAATGCAGCAAGTGCCTACCCATTGTACCCTCTTGCTTTACTTACAGGCCTGGGGCACACTAACATGAATTGCTTCATTGTAGCTTTTGTCCTCACAAGATTACTCTTTCAACAAAGGGGCAACCTCCGAAAGAGCTGCACCAAGGCAATTAGCACTTGCTCACTTGCGAGAAGTATTGGAAACAAAGACTTCTGCAGCAAGACCGGTGTGAAATTACATTCCACGTCCTACACAGCAAACCTGGTTAATGTGAAACCATGGCAACCGAAGAAACACCTGGAAATGTTGAGGTTTACAAGTTAATTATTTTGCAACCTTCCTCCTGTTCTTGTGAAGCAGCTGGCTGTAACAGTGGTGACCCTAAGTCCTAGGCATGAAGAACGCAACAGACGCAAACTAGAAAGGTTGCCGTAAGCCTTACCATCCATCGGCTCCTCACACTTGAATGCAACTGAAAACCACAATGCATCCCAGTAGACCAAAGGGGAGAGTTATCAGACCCCCACAACAACCCACTCACCCCGATCCAACCCGCACTACACTTTCTGAACAAAACCTGTGCATTAAATTGATGTTGTTAAATTTGGAACAGAATGACTGAGTGGAGAGGGCAAAATCAAGGGGCCCAAAAATACCATTTTGCAAGAGAACTCCATAGGAATTTTCTCACAAAAAAGGCAGAACAAAAGTGTACTCAATTTGATAAACATACAGAACCTGGCTCCATTCTGTGCCTTTTAGTGGAATGGAGCATTTTCCTTCAGCTATTGTGGAGCCTATTACTAAAAACACTTATGTACATTATCATGACCACATCCAACACTTCCATCATAGGACATATTATAACATGAACCTCTCCAACCAAACATTCAGATCTACCTGTTCTTAGCCATGCCACAGTAATGGCCGTTTCTGCTACACAAATGCCAGTGAACACACCATGACATGGACTTTCTAGAAGGTGAATACTCTTTAAAAAGAGTGGGCAGGAGATCCAAGTGTCCTGCATCACTTAAACTCTGAATAACCCCTTTAGTCATTCAGTTATTCAAACATTTAACTACACACTCACTCTCACTATACTGAAAGCCGGGAGAGTTGATATCTTAACTAGGGATTGCCCAGTCTATTTAGGTTATATATGTAGGATAATCATCTACGCACAAAGAGTCAGTAGGTGCCACTTCACTCTGACACAATTGCAGAAGGGAAATATGTGGAGGAAACATGTATAACACATGATCACAGACCAAGTACTCAGCTAGCAATTATAAATGCAAGTGCCAACATTATGGGGGTACTGGGAAGCTTAAGACCAAAGCAGTATCACCAACGTGTAACTTTTGAACAAATTACTGTCAGAATTTTAAAGGTAGAGGCTAACAAACTCAATGCACATTCCTTTTGACACCCTTTCCATACAGATAGGACTCATCTACCTTTTAAATTTCAATCAACCAAGGAAAACTGGCATTAGGAGTTAACTTTCTTTCATTTAAAAATGAAGACAGATATTCTTGTATGATTTCTGTTCTCTTTTTCTATACGTTTCGCTGTAGTCCAGCCCAGAGGCACAGTTTCAATCAAAGAGGTGCATGGTACACTAGACTAGAAAAGAAACCTGAGTCCCCAACACCTAAAGACTTTATTAAAATGAACAAGGTTCTGGGTTTTTCTCCCAAATCCATCCAGGGTAGTCTCAGTTTATAATATCCTTTGCAACTTCCAGAGCTGACAGAACGAAGACCAAATCCTGTTGTTTTGTAAAAAGATTACACAGCAGAAAAAATAAAGTAACCATCAACTGGAAAGATTTACAGATAATACAATTTATCATGAGATGGTCGGATGCTTCTTTTTTTTAAATGCCACTTGGTTTCCAAAGGCTTTTGAGGTGCCACATGTCAGAATTTCCTTTCTCTCCATAACAAAACATAATGCATACAGAGTTTGCTTTTAAATAAAACATGTTTCTTGGCGTTTAGATAATGAACAATGCCATCAGTACAACAGCAACGAATCACATTGTCTCTTTGTTATTCACATTTAAACTGGCCTTAGAGTATATCAGTGGCACACCAGAATGATTTCCGTATACATATATTTATTTCCTTTTGCAAGCCGTGATCGTATCAAATTTATAGCAACACTTCTTTGTCTGCCCTCCCACGCCCTTGCAATTCTATAACTGTCCTTCCAGTCACCCCAAGTTTTAATATGGTTTTGCAGATATCACTGTGAGATATATATATATATATATATATATATATATATATATATATATATATATATATATATATATATGTATATATATGTATATATATATAGGGATCTCCAGCAACGTGCAGTGGTCCATTCCCCATGTCCAGCCATCTGAACTAGGAGAGTCTCTATTCTGGTGATGCCTCGTTTTGCAGTTACAAACTGCAAGTCCATCAGTGCCAATCTACTGGAGTCTAGCTCGGAAGGTGTGTGTAGGAGAGTCAATATGGGATCCTTGCCCGGTCGCAACCCAGTTAGTTCATTCAACAAGCAACTCCCCTCCTCACACAATAGTCCGATCCAGGGGCTCCACCACATAATGTGGATAAAAATTTCCAGGTGTTACCACATCTCCGGCAGACAGGTGAGTTGATTCTCCCAAAGTGCCATATCCAATGGTTTGTGTGATACACCCAATGTAGGTATTAAACTGAATTGGATGGATGTGGCCACCTCTTCCAGTGCCGTCCTAGCTGTTTTGCCTTTGCTCCTCAGTGAATGTCCCCAAGTCACTCTCACATGGCAGTTTACGAGTGTCAAAACTGTGTAGGGTGTGTATCACAATCTGTGTAACAATCAGTAAACAGCGAGTATCTTTCCATGACTTATGTCTCCAATCAACAATTTTGCTTTGAGGAGACTGATATCAGGGAGTTCTATGAGGTCTTTAGTATGGGAATATATATCACGTCTCAATTGTAGGTGTTTGAAAAATTGGTGCCTATGGTCGCTGATTCACATCGCCCGTGAATGAGCATACACTGACAACTGTCATTATGTCCCCCAATTTTAAAATACCAATAAATGTCCCACCAATGGAAGCCTTTGAAGGTACAGTCTTGGTTAACTTATTTTCCATCCACCAGTATCCTATTTTTAAACCAGCCATGCAAGCCCATACTCTATAGGGTCTGTTAGTTGATTTCCTTTAGTGCTTTTGGCAGTGTTGGGTGATCTTTTCCTTATTAAGGAAGCAGAGTAGGTGTGTGCCTCCATTTCCCATTTCTCTGTTGCAAATGCTGGGTCAGCCTGGGTGTCGTACAGCTATTAATTTACTATTATCAGATGCGCTGCTCTGTAGTACGCCGGTATGTTCATCCCGCTGATTCTACCATCTTGCTGAGACTGAACCCATAGTTCTAACTGAATAGAACACTAACTTGGAAAGGTTTATTCTCAAACTGAACAATTTGCTAAAGGTTTTGTGCATCTGCAGGGCTGTTGGTCTAGACCATCCAGGAAGTTATAAGTGTATTAGCCAGTTATCCACCCATGTGATATTCTAGCACTGGCACCCATTCAAACCATGTCAGGAAAGCATTTATCTTAATTTACTTCACCCGAGGCTCAATCGCAATGGCAAACAGCACTGGTTATAAGGGGCTGCCTTGCCTAGTAACCCTAGTTACCTCCAACTGCAGGCCATGTATCTAAACCCCAGCCACTAGAAGATTATATAAAAGGTGTGAACAACCCAGAAATCTGGGTTCCATTTTGATCCTTCCAACATTGCTAAATATAGAACCAACTAACAAAACTGAACACCTTCTCAAATTCCACCATTAGCAGTGCCAATATGTCTTCAGTTCCGTCAGCAAGGTCGAAGGCATTATGAACATTCCTCATGTTATGCCTTGTGACCTCCGGGCCACAAAGCCACATTGGTCTGGGTGTAACAAATCCTCATTACCATAATCACACAAGTAGCTAATGCTCTGGCGGTGATCATGGCCTCAAATTTACTGAAAAAGATCGGGTGACAGAATGATCATAATTCCTGTGGTCACAAATGTATTTCAGTAATCCGTAAATGTGGTGGCATCTCGCTGGTTGCAAACCCTTCCTTCAGCGCTGTTAATATCTTTAAAGAACTCGATGTTAAAGCGACTGGGTTCGGGTTTTTTTTCCATTTTAATGTGACCTACGGTCACTGCTCATTCCACCTCACTTATTTCTTCCTCTAGAAGTTCCCTATTTCCTTAAAGAGTTGTCTCATTGGTATGTTTCTATGAACTCACTGAGTGAAGTCAGGAATGGGGATCTCCTTTGACATACAACTGAAATAAATCTCAAAAGCCCGAGCAACTGGATGACGTTCTTTTACACTTGTGTTTGAGGGTTTTACATGCAGCCAATGTGTCTTCTGCCATCTTTGCATTGGTATAGCCAATTTAGTAGCTTGTTTGCTTTATTTTTCCACAGCTAAACTCTGCCCTTTGAGGCCTGCTATGGCGGTTTTCGCCTTGCCCGTTACATTCTGGGTTAATTTGATTTGATAGAGTTTCATGTTCCTAGGTACTTTGTGGTTCAAAGTCCTACAACAATAGGACTCTAACCTCAGAATAACAGCTTATAGGTCCATCACTTCTTGCTTTCATCTGTTGTGGCTCACTGTGCAAACTTATAACCCTACCTCTAATGAAGTATTTTAAAACCTCCCCGAACGTTATATGGGAGGTGACAAAGCCACTATTCTGCGAGTAATAGTCTTCTGTTTCCTCATTATGAAGGCTTTACATTTCCTATCCGTCAAGCACGAAGCACTCAACCACCATCCTTCCCCTGTTGGCCTCCCCATCGCCCAGTGTGAGCTCTACCGGTGAGTGGTCATATCAAAATATGCACTTACCCAACATTCAACAGATAGCACCAAAAAGCAAGCTAGTCTTGAAAATATTTTGTGTGCCCCCAAATAAAAAGGGAACTGTTGGTCATCAGGGTGGCAGTGATGACATACTTGGCCATGCCCATTGCATGGAGGAATATGGCAAGGTGTGTTGTTACTCTTTGGGTGAGTGGTCTTGTTCCAGTTCTGTCTACCTGACATTCTAGCACCCCCTTAAATTCATCAGGGAGCTGGAATATGTGCCGACCAATTCATTCTAGAAAGGTGGAAGTCAGAGGATGTGGGGTGTGTATGCTTGCTTAACAGGGATATGGGATTCCCTAGTAATATTCCCAAAGCTACTATCTAAAACCCATGAGAGTTCCTCCATGTGGTTTGAAGGGTAGGCTTTTTTTGTCAGCATCAATACCATGTCATGAAGCTAACATGCAACATCATTGAGAGCCTCTGCTGAGAGAAGGAAACCATAGGGTTTCCTTCCTGTGACAGCAGAATGTCTGCACCATAGTGAGATTTTAAGTATTGCCCCTCTTTCGATCTTATTTAGTTAGTCATTTATGTGCAGGTTACAATGTGTACAGACTCAGGTGGGTTGTCTGCGGACTTGTAATATGGTGCATTTTAATAAACACCTTGTGTGTATGAGGCTGTTTTATGTTTGCACCACCACTGAGATGCAATGTATATCCACTGTAACCATAGTCAATATCCCCCCTCTCCACATTCCTGTCAGTAATCAGAAATTTAAAGCAAAGAACTAGAAAAAAAGGACTGATGAATGACAGGATTCAACAACAGAAACAACAGAGGCCATAGGATAGGGGCTGAAACATGTTCACACCACAAGAGAGGGTCATAGGACCATAATATCTTAAAAATCCCCTCCAGGGTGATTAAACCTATACCCACACTGGCCTCTAATAAAGGGACACATTGGCCAGCGTGAGGTATTTTTTATCTCTTATGGTTCCCCTGGTAGGAATAATATCAAAAGTGCTCCCTGGAATATGGTTGAGCCCATCCTGGCTTTTTAGGAGCTAGGGTGGACCCGATGATGAAGCATGCCACTGCTAGAGTGGGTGAGGGTCACATACAAAAATAAAGGGATTTATTTTCTTTTACACCAGGATTTTGCACAGGATAGGAGTCTCTCAGTGTGAGATAAGGACAGTGTATCCTCCAGACCTCCCAATTGAAAACATCTTCCTTTCCCTTCCAAGTGGCAGGGCTGTATCCGGGCTCTGCCCACTTTTTTTGTGGACCAAATCCTACTTAGCCTTCTTCTGCTTCTGCTTTGACTTTTACTTACTGGAAGGCTTTAACCATGACTAGGACCTGTTGCAGGAACATCCCTGAGAGTGATCACAGGAGTGGGTCTGTGCCCTCGAGCAGGAGTGGGACATGCTCAACTGTTTGAGGTGTTCAACAAGATACAGCTTAACCTTTCAGATTCAGTCAGTTACAGATAGGGGATATTCTAATGGTGAGGAATCTGTGGTTCGAAGTATACATCAAAAATGTTTTATGAGCACTGAATGGCTCAAAATAAAAAAATTCAGGATTATCTAGTCATTTCTTTTTTTTCACTGTAACTTCTCTCACTTTTGTCCAATATTACCTGCTGAAAGTTAACATTTGGCTATGGCTATCTTTCTCCCTCCTTTGAAACATTTCAAGTGGAAAAGAAGCATTTGATTCTTTAAGACGAGTACTCCTGTGGGTGTAGTCACATAAAGTACTAAAACAACATGTTATATAGAACACTTCTTGTGTGGCGCACGGGACCCTAAGACCCAGTGCTTTAAATGGGCAGGTACTCACAGGTACAGATTACTGACACTTCAGATTTTTTTCCTTGTGAGGCCAAGAACTTCTCCAGTACAGAGGAGAGTACCGCTACTCACTAATGCATGTCAGATTTTAGGCAAACAGCATTTCTATTCCAGTGAGGAAACACTGAGATAAACGTGACATCACCTTGGACGTTGCAATGCGGCAAAACGAAAGGAATATCTTTAAAGGTAGCTGTTTGCAATGGCTTTCCCCGAAGAGCACTGAAGATGACCGTCTTTGTTCCCTGCTCTCCCGCCCCGCCCAGATCAAGTGTCCAGCTCGGAGGGCCATCACCAGACAGCCAGCACCGGATCTGCAGCCCCCTTCCGGCCAGCACCAGACAGGACTCAGTGAGCTAGGCCCAGATTACTGCTGCAATGCAAGGAGGGTTGCAACCTTTTACAGAGAAAGATAAAGGACATTTGTGCTATTTTTGAAATCCTGTGAATGCCCTGACATTATTCTTAAACAGAACTCTAATTTAAATAAATCTGTATTCACTATTCACATGGATTTTCTGTCTTTTTAGGGTCGAGCCTGCGTATCGCTTGCCAGACGCTGTAGTAGTTAGAAAAGGGCTCGGAGCCCCGTCCATGTCACATCAGTGTTTTTCATTGGTGCGTGGGCTTGCTTTTCAAAATCTGCTTGCTTTCGTTAGTGGAAGGCATGCATACGTTATGCCTTTTCCAGTGGTTAGCCCTCCTCTAGTGCAGCGACCAAGTACTGAAAACATACGAGGCTCGCTGTTTTTTGTCCAGTTTGTGGACTACTTTTTCTCTTTTTTTCCCAGCGTGATCTTGCTTGTTTAGCAGTGCGATCACACTCGGTTTTTTTCCATTTAATAAGGCAAGAAAAGTCCGGTTGGAAGTTTACAACTGCTAATAGCTCTAACTCGGAGAAATGCGAGACCCGTTGCATTGCAAAAGCTTGTTTACTTTATCAGCTATCTATAACCAATACACCTTGAGAACACATGCTAATGTGCTTTCTTTTTATATTTGGTGTTTTAAGTGATTTTCTTAATTTTTGTACTGGCAGGGAAATTGCCCATGCCAATAAAAAAGGGCAATGGCAACCCTAATTTATGTAGCCCTAATCCTTCCACCACACATAAGGGATTCCTCCATATCAGGTGAGGCCAAGGCTTCGAGGTACTTTGAAAAGGGTCCAACAGTGCGCACTATATTAATGTCCCCTGGAGGTGACTGTCACTCGCTAAACTGGAGGTGGAGGGTGGGATAAAGAGGGAACACTTGGGACATAGGGAAGGAAACAAAATGATTTCACTCTTGAATAGGGCACACTGTGAACGTGGTTGGCTCCAAGTATCTGGATGGGTTGAGTGCGTGCATTAGTGCTCATGACAAGGCAAATGCCATTGCTTTGGACAGGAGTGTGAGATTCTCATTGTGTCTGCCACTAGGTCATCAAGGTGTTCAGCCAACATGCACATTCAATCCTTGGCTTCTCAGCAAATTGTATAGAGCTGTAGTTCAACATGTGGCTGTTTTAATTATGAATCTGTAGGTACGTGAAGGTGGTAGGCAGCTGACGAAATATTGACAAAAGGAAAGGAAAATGCTGTATTTACAGGTGAGATGGGAGAGGGAATGTGCGCAGGTTTGCGGCTGTGAGAGGGCACAGCGACAGAAAGGTGAAGCAAGGATGCAGAAGGAAAGTTTTAATGGGAAGTCATGACAATAGATAATGTGAAAGACCGAAAAGGAGTGTAATGTTTTCGAGGGGAAAACAGGATCGATTGACATACTCAAAAGACCACTGCCCCTTTCAGACCTTGCTAATGTCTAATTCACAATCTTATTTTTTCAGAACCGAAACATTTTCCGTTTGAATTATTCATGTTGCTAGCTAACCAAATAGTGGCCCGGGGACACGTGTGAAGCACAGGATTTCACTTGCTATTTGTTGCAAGCCACATGTCTTGGAAAGGGTTCCTTAGTTAGCAGAAGCTTACACCATGATGCTGCCTGCTGGCTTTCAGGATCATGCATATTGGTATCTCGGGGATGGTAAGATGGGACCCATGGGACACCAACACTGGCACAAAATACAGAAGTGCCTAGCACTGTCCTGCCGGAGAAGCGGGGGGCTCTGGACATAGATGATGAGAGGCTCATCACACTGCTATCAGGGAGCAGTGCCATGTGCACACAGAAATACACACCTGTGCTTATTCTGTGCCGATTTATGTCAGTCATGGGAACTAATGTTTTGGGACCAACATTTATTGTAATCATCAAACTTAGAAAGAAAGAGAAACTGTGAAAGGTGATAGAGAAAGACAAGAATACGTTGGAAAAAGGGAGAACGGAAGACTGAAAGATCCTGCAAGAGTGAGATAAGGAGCCTGGAAGTGTGGGGTGGTGAAAAATAGTTTGAGTCCTGGCATTCTGCACAGATGTGAGGCGCTAAGAAAAAATAAACAATTATACTTCAAATGAACCCAGTGCCACTGACATCAAGCATGTGCAACGTAATAGATCTCATTTACTTGACGTGGAGCAATTGGCATTGCAAATGGATAACTGAACTTTTTTTGCCACATTAATTGGTCAACCCTGCCGCAAATTTTGGTCCTTTCTGCCACATCATTCCAGTGGTCCTGCAAGTAACTAAAGGGTGAGTAGGCCTACTAGAATACTTTTTGAAACAGGGCCCTTGAAAAACAAACTACTCCCAAGTGCAAAACATATTTACTTGGCTGTTGTTACAGGCAACATTGCCCGCGGAGCAATGAGTAAATAATTGTACTCCAAGAATGTGAGATTACTGGATCGTTTTCCCTTTACTGCAGTCTGGGGAGTCGAACAAAACACCCATGATTTTTCACACACTTGAGGAGAGCCACCTCACATGATATTAATGATCAATCAGTCCTGAATTGAAACATTACTTATAAAATATTGACTATTGTACAGCATAATCAACTGTAAGCTCTCCTCGAGGTTAGTTTTATAAATACACACACAGCTCAGGTTTCACAGACTCAAACATGTGTAGTTCATCTAGTCAGGTCTCTGCTTTATATTTGCAGCTTGTATCACGTCATAAAAATAAAACTACAAGTCCCAGAATGCAAAGCTGAAAGAAACTAAATGACCGAATCACGCATCGAACTAGGGAACTGGACAACTTTACGAATACTACTCCAAGGGCTAGTTTCCAGCTTGTATCACGTTATAAATAGAAAACTATAAGTCCCATAATTAATATGTGTGCTGCAAACAACGTGTACTAAGCAGATCAAACTGCAAATAATGCAAAAATGTCAAGATAACTCTGGTGATTAATGTTCTTTTTAGAGAGAGAACATACTTTTGTCTAGTGGAAGTTTTGACTCAATATAATGTAGCGCCAAGGGTTAATGTTATTTCTGGAGACAGAACTTGTTTTTGCCTTTTGGGAGCTTGCACTCATTGTAAGGTAGCACAGAGGGTCAATGTGCCTGCTGCAAAGAATGTGTGCTATGAAAATCACAAAGGGAATGTAATGTAAAAATGTCAAAATAACTCTGGCAATTTATGTTCTTTCTGGAGAGAGAATGTACTTTTGTCTAGTGGAAGCTTGGAGTCATCATAAGATAGCGCACAGAGTTAATGTGCCTGCTGGAAAGAAAATGTACTAAACAGATCAGGTGCATATATTACAAAAACGATACAGCCGATCAAGCTCGCTGTTAGACTTTTCATCCTTGGCGTGGTCTCCCTTAACTTTTTGCCTCTTTTCCCCAGGTAGTTGATGTGTGCTGGACTCTGATTTTGCTGTTTTTGTTACTCTGGGCACTTTACCACTGCTAACCAGTGCTAAAGTGCAAGTGCTCCTTTACAAAATGTGAATGTACTTCGCTTATCCATGATTGGCATATTTGATTTACTAGTAAGTCCCTAGTAGAGTGCACTAGAGGTGCCAGGGCCTGCAAACCAAATGCTACTAGGGGGCCTGCAGCACTGATCGTGCCACCCACACAAGTAGCTCTGTAATCATGTCTCAGATCTGCCATTGCAGTGTCTGTGTGTGCAGTTTTAACTGTACATTCGACTTGGAAAGTGTACCCACTTGCCAGGCCTAAACCTCCCCTTTTCTTACATGTAAGACACCCCTAAGGTAGACCCTAGGTAGCCCCAAGGGCAGGGTGCAGTGTATGGTTAAGGTAGGACATATAGTAATATGTTTTATATGTCCTGACAGTGAAATATGGCTAAATTAGTTTTTCACTGTTGCAAGGCCTGCCCCCCTCATAGGTTAACATGGGGGCTACCTTTAAATCTGATTAAAGTGTAGATTCCCTTTGGGAGCGGATGGACAGGTGGAGTTTGGGGTCTCTGAGCTCACAATTTAAAAATACATCTTTTAGTAAAGTTGGTTTTAAGATTGTGGGGGTTATTACAACTTTGGAGGAGGTGTTAATCCGTCCCAAAAGTGACGGTAAAGTGACGGATATACCACCAGCCGTATTACGAGTCCATTATATCCTATGGAACTCGTAATACGGCTGGTGGTATATCCGTCACTTTACTGTCACTTTTAGGACAGATTAACACCTCCTCCAAAGTTGTAATAACCCCCTGTGTGTTTGAAAATGCTGCTTTTAGAAAGTGAGCATTTTCCTGCTTATACCATTCTGTGACTCTGCTTGTTTGTGTATTCCCTGTCTGGGTCAGTTTGACAGTTGGGCTGGTTGCACCTCACACAAGACAGCGACACAAAGGGAGCAGGGGTGTAGTCTGCATTTCCTGATAAGCCATCTGCGCTAGAAGGGAGGGGAGGAGTGGTCACCCACACCTGAAATGGCTGAGCATGCCCTCACACAATGCAGTCCCCGACCCCCTGGTATGTGTCTGGGGCCTGGCCTGAGCAAGGCAGGATTTCACATTCAAGAGAGACTTTGCTTTGAAGTAGCCCTAATTTAAAGGAGAAATTGGGTATAAGAAGGGCACCCAAAACCACAGACTTTAGAACACTTCTGGAAACCAAGAGGAACCTTTGCCTGGAGAAGAGATGAAGAGCTGAGGAAGAAGGGCTGCCCTGCCTGTGACAGTGCTTTGTGGAGCTCTCCTGCAGTTGCTGCTTCTGCCAGAGTAAGAGGGCAAAGACTGGACTTTGTGTGCCTTCCATCTTGAGAAGAAATCTCTAAGCGCTAGATTTAGAGCTTGCCTCCTGTTGTTTGAAGTCTCAGGGACAGCAAAGACTTCTCTCTGCAGCACCTAGAGTCTCTGGAGAGACTCCTTCTCTGCCCTGTGGTCCCCATCCAGTTCCTGGGACCCTGAAAGGAGAAGCTGGCAGCCCAAGAGTGAGAAATCCACGCACAGAGCGCCGTGCGGGGAAAAGATCGACGCGACTCCGATCTGCGGCTGAAGAAATAACGCACCACCGGCTCTGCGGCTGAAAATCGATGCTCGCCGGAAACGCAACCGAAGAATCGACGCACGGAGCTGGAGTAACGACGCGCATTCTCGCTAACGGAAACTCGGAGATCGAAACCCGCGCTGTGTGGTTTTTGAATCATCATGTGGCTAAATTTCTGACTCTGTACCGCTGGGCGTGTAAAAAACGCAAGGCTTGCTCGGACCCAAGAGTGCTGACCGGATTGACGCATCGCTCTCCTGCGGGGAGAAGAAGCAACACACCCTGACCTGACGAAAGGAGAAACAGCGCAAGGTCCCACTCGTGAGTGGAATCAATGCATCGCAAGCCCTTTTTGACACACACTCACCCGTGCTGGTTTATTTTTGACGCACCCAAGGTATATCTTCATGCTGGCAGTGTTCGTGTGTGTTTTAAACTACATAAAAACTCTTTTTGCTTTTTAATTGATAACTTGACTTGTGTATTGTGGATTTTCGTCGTTTCGGTCTTGTTTTGTTTAGATAAATATTTCCTATTTTTCTAAACTGGTGTTGTGTCATTTTGTAGTGTTTTCATTAAGTTACTGTGTGTGTTGGTACAAATACTTTACACCTAGCACTCTGAAGTTAAGCCTGCTGCTCTGCCAAGCTACCAAGGGGGTAAGCAGGTGTTAGCTGAGGGTGATTCTCTTTTACCCTGACTAGAGTGAGGGTCCTTGCTTGAACAGGGGGTAACTTGACAGTCAACCAAAGACCCCATTTCTAACATTCGCGCTCTGAGCACTGTGAGTGCCATGGCAGCCAAGAGAATGTACTTTTGTCTAGTGTAAGTTGTGAGTCACCTTAAGGTAGCGCACCGGGTTAATACGCATGCTGAAAAGAATGTGTACTAAGCAGGTCAGAGTGAATATAATGTAAAAATGATATCACCGATCAAGGCAGCCAAGAGAACGTCCTTTTGTCTAGTGGAAGCTTGAAGTCATTATAAGTTAGTGCACAGGGTTAATGTGCCTGCTGCAAAGAATGTGTACTAGGCAAATCACACATTGCATGTAACGTAAAAATGTCAAAGTATCTCTGGCGATTTATGTTCTTTCTGGAGAGAGAACATACTTTACTCTAGTGGAAGCTTTGAGGCATCATAAGGTAGAGCGCAGGGTTAATATGCAAGGAACGTTACTAAGCAGATCAGAATGCATATCATGTAAAAATTATACCAAGGCAGCCAAGAAGCGCAGACAAAAAGAAAAAGGTAGTTTGCGTATACTGAAGTAGATCGGCAATCGTGCAATTATCCCTGTAACAGGGTCGGTGTCCAAGGAGGTAACCAAACCGCCCCAAGGTGGGGCAAACAAAGTATTTACCAATGACATCAAGTGATTTTTGAGAGGCAAGCCCACGAACAAATGAAAGTGATTGTTGTGATGTGGGCATGATTAAAAGCCCACAATACTTACAACAAGTCATAGTGCTTGCGCGCTCGACCTAAAAACGGAAATCACATTGATGAGGCCTCGAGGAATTTAACAGTCTCTTATGGTACCTCATGATCCAAGTTTCTTTATCAGACTGCTCATAATTGTGCAAAGTGTGAAAATGCTAATGTTTTTCATGTGCCAGTCGTCCAGAGGCAATTTGCAAATATGTGAAATATTAAAATATCCTTTTGTACATACACAGGCAACAAGAATACTCTACAGATAGACATTTCCCCTATCATCTGGATCCCATTAAATATTTGCCCCTAGCTCCACCTCCTTGCAACACTCCCTGGCCATGCCCCCACACCTTAATTTGGCGAGTAACAGGCTTTTTTCCATCCATTTCAAGCACTAGGTAGACGGAAAGCTTCAAGGAGGCACCATCGAGACCAAAGTCAATGATTGTCACGTATGGGACCCCATCGTTTTGTATTACACCACTGCCTTTGTGGGTGGAAAAGAGTATGGAATGGCACCTCTTTTAATGAGTGTATAGGCAGGGCCACTGGAATCTTGCAGCATGAGAGGGCCAAATTATGTGGCAGGATGTAGTAAATTATGTGGCAGGAAAAGGCAAATTATGCGGCATAATGCAGCACATTTTGTAATAACAATACTTCATTATTTCAACATTTTTACACTTCACATTAGTTGCACCTCGTTAGTACTATTTTAATACCCAAACATAGCAATAAGCAACAAAAAGTTGACTAGTCCAGTTTAGCAAAGGACCTTTCACTGCGCTGCAACACGTTGCGCTGCACTTCTAGTAACTTTTGAACCATTTGAGCTAGAAACATTTTTTTTGTTAAAATCTGCAGATTATGCAGCAGATGATGGATTATTTGGCACATCTGTAATTATGTGAAAATCGCCGAGGCCGCACAATCGCATAATTCCAGTGGCACTGGGTATAGGTCAAGGAAAAACGTGAAGAAAAAATGTTACACGTGCTAATGAACATGTCCCCTGTACTTACTGGAATGCCAATCTCCAGGAGTATATCCAGGCAATAAGAAATGTGTATAGAAATGTACGATTTCCGGATATATCTATGCATGCTGCTGGGTAACGTTGTAACTCTTCTAAAAGCTGGAACCTTAACTAAAATCGTTCGATAAAACCTACCATGCTTGGATATCTAACTTTTGGAAGTCTCAGCCCCGTAAGTGTTCCACCGAACCCCCATTTATCAGTCAGGATACAGGAAGGAAGCAGCTTGAATACAATCTCAGTTTTACAATCCACCATCACTCGCTAAACCAACACTGGTGGAAGCAAAGGGAACAAATGGAGATGAGGCCGCTGGGAGTTTAAACAATCTATTTGTATTACGTTTTTAAAAAAAATTAAACTGCGATATTTATTAAATAACGACATAACGGGAATCATTTTCATATAGTTTAAAACTTTAAAACTTCAAAGGTGAATAGTTTACCTTGAATTAAAAAAGCCAACTATATGCCGACAAACTATATTACCCACACATAAAAAAAAGGTATTCCTGTAATGCCAGTCCTGAAAACTAAACTTTCAGTGCAAGGTGAAAGTACATGCAACTCACATCTTAAAATCCTTTAAATGTGTCACTAGCTTTGAACTGCAGGTTACATGACCCGATAGTTCCAGTAATAACATCCGGTTTCATAATAATCTCTTCAGTGCGCCTGGTTTAAAGGAACAGCAGCAACTAAGGTGCCTGGGTTTAACAAATATGAATATAGGCACTGCAACATCAAATTGAAGGCAAAGGAGTGCAGAGAGTTTGAACGACTGCAACACATCACCTTCTGTTTTGTAAATATCTCCATCTTTTGGATTCAGTATACTTTTTAAAGCGCCTACCAACAATGGCAATCCAAAACGCTCATGATTCCAAAATATGATAAAAACATAAAACTTCAAAACATTACCACCCTCGGCCGCTTTCCCCGTCTGCCCAATCATCGGAAACAGGCACTTCTGACCTTAACACTATTTTAGGTACCTTTGAAAATGGGTCTTTGCTTAATTTCTCATATTTAAGAACGAGTCCTTCCTTTCTATTCTTTTGTGGAGTTTATCCCGCTCCCAATAAAGACCCCACCTCCTTCTAGGAATTCTGAATGTTAATACCTCCCCTAAAAGGCTGGCACTCGCACAAGGTCAGGTATTTTGAAGCTTGCTTTTTCTGATACATAAGTAAACAAACAACTTTACTTCTGTATCCCTCTCAAGGAACGGGGTGTGTGGACAACCGTCAGCCAAAGCTGAACCACTTCCGAAGATCTCATCGTGTCCCACATTCCCGGGCATCCACTCAGGTTTACCCTCCTCTGCCCATGCTCCATGGTCTCCATGGGCCAGATGTACGGCCATCAGAGTTTGTGACTCACAATTTGTGAATTTTAGCGGTTCGCAATTGCGAGTCTCAAATTCCGATGTACAACAGTGTCTCAGACACGGCGTTTCCCAAATAGGTCGCAAGGGACCTGGCTCATTAATATTCATGAGGCAGATCACAATTGGCGACCCACTGGGAATGGCTGGCACTCACGGGGATGGAGTCCTGCTGGGGTCAGCAGACCACAATGTCTGTCACTGCTTTTCAAATAAAGCATTTTTTTTCTGAAATGCAGCCTGTTTTTCTTTAAGGAAAACGGGCTGTATTTCAAAAATAATAATGAAATGTTTTCTTTTCATTTTTAAAGAGTGAGCAGTGGTCCGTGGGACCACAGCCTGCTTTTAAAAAATGTTGGCACACCCATTCAAAAGGGGAAGGGGTCCCTTGGGGAACCCTTCCCATTTGCAAATGGGTTACCACCTCCTTCACAGAGTTGGTAAAGTATGAATGCTAGCGACTGTCTTCTGGTCGCAAAACATTCATACACGGCCCTGCGACTCGCCATTACAAAGGAACGCTCTTAAAACACTGCTTCATAACAGCGACTTACAAACCCTATTTTGCGAGTTATTAATAGGTTACCGACTCACAAAATAGGGTTGGTACATGCTAAAATGCATTTTACTGGTCGTAAACGGCCCAATGGTCTCAATGGGTGTGGGACGTTCCACAAGCTAAGCATGGTGGAGACATGCTGGAGATGGTAATCAGGGGTGTAGCTTCATTGGGTGTGGGGGTGGCTGTTTGGGATGTTACACCACTCAATAAATGCATTTTTGATAAATAATTGGGACACATGCTTTCAGTTGGGTATGCTGAGCTGTCTATTGGATTTCACTACGGATTTGTACATACACAGACAAAGAAGCACACGCAAAAAAGCACACACAAAAAAACAATCAGTTTTGAAAGTCCTCAAAAATTTTGGTTATTTCACAAAAATGTGTTTTCTCCCACTTAATATTTCTACCAATGTGTGATCCTCTAGCTTGCCCCTGACCCTTAGCCCCCTAGCATGTGCCCTGCTTGTCTTATAATGTTTTTTCAACATTATATGCCAGCGTAATAGTTAGAAAATCTGAAGCCCTCCCATCCCCGCAATCTTACTGACCAAGCTACGGCCTAAGGCATTTGTGAGAGTCCATGAAGTGTTAATTCTCCCCAAGCAGTTTACAGACCACCACCTGTCGATGTCAGGCCAGAGCTTTCTAAAGATAGGTCTTTCTCAGGCATGGTGGTCTCCTTGGTCACCACTAAAGCTGTATCTGGTGCACAAAGGTGAAACAAAATTAGTCAAAGAGCAGTATGCCAGGTGACACAGAGCTGGGCTCCCACAAACGTTACTATCTGCAAAGCAGGAACAGATAAGACCTGTCTGGCATAATTGATCTTACAACAGTTATTGCGCTCTGCTCTCCTAAAATCTTGACTAAAGGGTTCTCTTCTGGAGGAGGGTGCGGATGGTCACCCAGACTTTGATAAAATTAGATGAAGTCTGACCTTGCTGAAAATCTGCAGCATCTGGCATACAATTCAATTTTGCTGGACCTTCTTTGAACTCAGAAACAAAAAAAATCAGGTCACAAATTCATACCATGAGGAGAGAATAGATGTTCAGGATTGGCACAATTAATTCAGGAGACAGAGCCTAGGACAAAAACTTCTCCCTCTAGCAGAGAAACTGAGAGAGAATGTTTCTACTTCCATCTCCTTCGAGTCTCACACCTGGGCTTTTCTGTAGCATTCTGCTCAGTAGTATATCATGGGGGAACAAAGGACAGAGTATGTCCAACGTAAGATACGCCACTGTGTATTATTCCTGTGCATCCTTCCAATCACAATCCAAATTACTTATGTTTTCGCCAGTTCTCCAACCAACTATTCTTGAACCTTTCCCCTCTATAGCGGGAGGTAATCCGGTTTGGTTTCAATGCCCCCAGAAATCCATCCATTGCTGCCAATTGAATCTGCCCCTGCTTCCCACCATTTTTAAGTACTCACCTATCTCGGCTAGTGTCCGCTTCTGAATGTCTCTGAGCCATGACTTACCCTCCATACTCTGCAGCTATATTTCTCTTGGAACAAGGATTACATCTATAAATCAGCACATATTCTTTAGGGCTCTAGAGCAGTGCATGTGCCCCACAAATACACCATGGGATCCAATGGTACTGCATGTCCTGTAACATCTCCGATATGGCCTACTATCAAGGACGATTATGTCTGAATCTACAGGTTGCCCCAAACCATGTGGTAAAAATCAGCCTGCATCGGATTGCTTCTAGAGCTATGATTAGTCACTCCAGGAAACATTCTAGCAATTCTGTGAGGGGGAAAAATACATCTGGTGTTTGAGTGCATTTAAATTGGGGGTTTCTTGATCCACTTCTCGGATGACTTAATATGCTGGACCATTCAGCATCTGTAATTTCTCACCACAGACATAATTTGCACTGTGCCGCTACAGCAACAGCTCCGTGTAACATGATGATCACGTCTACAGTTATCCAATATGAGTAAACTGGAGAGAGCCTCAGATTTGTCTGGCTCTATATCCTATCCCCTCACGTTTGGACATGGCTTGTGCGAAAGCAGCATGTGCCACAAACTGGCCAGCCAAAATACCGGTATGAACTCTTAAGCTCTCAGAAGTACACCCCGTGCATGCCACAGACTACCGACAATCTTAATCTGTCCAAAGTCTCTTCTGTTAGTAAACCTCTAGCACTTGGAACCCCAGTAGACACCACAGTGGTAGTGGGAGCCCGGGTATGCTCGGGCTGTGTGTATGCGTAGTTGGGGGTGATTTGCAGAATGCCAGAAAGAATCTGTTTGAATTCAAATGTGTGCTAAATCCTTGGATTAACCCATTCTAATCCACATGCACCAAACCAGGGATGCATAAAGTTAATCTGTTTCCCAATTACTTCTCTAAGATCTTGTATTCAGAGTTTACCAATGATCGTGGTCTATAAGAATTGACAGCCACTGTACCTCTCCCCACCTTGGCAGCACTAAAATTGTGGCCTCACAGGTGTAGCCTAGTAGAACACCCCTGCAAAAAGCATGTTCATACTTGGTTAATAGATGCGGGCCAGTGCTTCTTTATAGGATGAGTGAACTTCAGGTGGCGGTTCTTCCAACCCAGGAGTCTTTCGCCTTGCCAACTAATCTACCGCCTGTGACAGCTCTTGTACAGTCAAGGGACCTTCCAGTAAGGCATGCTGATCTACTGCCAGTTTATGCATTGTTACCCTGGTTAAATATTGGGCTACTCCATCTCCTATTTCTTCCTCTAATGCGTAGTACAGCAACCTGCAATAACATGCGAAGACACGGTTAACATCAGACTGCATGTGAAGCACATTACCCTAATCTGCCCTTATAGCACAGATGGTCTTCTCCTCGTTTGAGAGGATTAAACAGGCTAACAAGTAGCCCGTCTGCTATGTCTAGCGTACGCCCGTCTTCACGGGAGCACGTGAAGTTTCATAATCAGCTCGCAAGCTGAATGTGTTTATGTTTGACGGATCCCTGTGAAGGTTCCAGGCTAGTCAGTTGGTATACGACCAATGCCTGGAGCCGGAGTGAAGGTTCGCCGTAGTGCTGTTTTGAAGGAGAATAAATTCATCTGAATATACTTCCGGACCCAGTCGATTTCTTTGATGTAACGTTACATATTTTGGCGACGAGCGTGGAACTTCAAACAGCACTCCTTACAGTTGGCAGAACTTTCTTTCTTGTTTAAGTTTAAGACTACGACATTCTCCCTGCTATGTTCTTTTTGCCACTTTTGTCAAGTTGTATTCTCTCTTATCTCCAGCCCTTGCTTTGGCATCAGTGCTGCTGAAGCTGCACATGCTTGTTGTCAGCTTACCCGCTTCTACTTCGGGAGTGATTCTATCAGTCCAAACATACAGACCAGGATCGTACTGCAAGCTTGAGTTTCCTCTCTAGTATCGGCCCAGTGGATTATGGGAAGGTGAAACTCCCTCTCATTGGCTTTTGCACTAGGAAGCATAGAACGCCAACTTTTCTTTTTGGGTTACTGCTGGAAAACATAAGGACGCATAAAACACCAACTCTGTAACCGGCCCGTACTCCCTCGTGTGTGCCGTCGGACTGTTGGAGGCGGCTCTGTCAAGTCGCAGTGATTGCTCCATTGTGTTTCTAAGCGCTTTAGTAAGATTTAATCTTTGAAAATTTGTATCTTTACTTGTATATGTTGGATTTTTGGTCTTGTTTTACTCTGATAAATATTGGCTATTTTTTCTAAACTGGTGTGGAGTAGTTTTGTGGTGTTTTCACCATGTTACTGTGTGTATATACAAATACCTTACACATTGCCTCTGAGACAAGCTTAACTGCTTAACCCAAGCTACCAAGGGGGTGAGCAGGGGTTATCTTAGCTTTGTGACTCCCTTACCCTGACTAGAGTGAGGGACTCTAGTTGGACAAACTACTGCCAACTATAGACACCATTTCTAACAATGATAGAAACTGTTGTGGCTAAAATTTAGAGCAGAGGTGCTCCTGGTCTGTCTCTGTGGAATAACTAACTCTAGCGGTGGATGCAACACAGAAACATGCTTTACTGGAAACCACAGTGTTGATCAAATGTGTAGAGCATCGTCCAAGAATTTTAAACTACACAAGAGTACCTTATTATGTGGGATGTTGGTTCCCAGAGGACAACCTTATCTGCTGTACCATGCTGCAAAAGCTTGTACGACAAAAGTCACACCACACATCAATACTGAGTATCTCATGGAGTATCCAAAAGTGACATTTGACAATGCTATGCTTTAATCACATAAAGCAGACCGTGCTGTTAGTAAGAAATACCTAGGAAGACTGAGAAGCTGAGGTAGAGATAAATGATATTTGTGCTGATTACATGGAACTTTTGGAACATTTCGGGCATAACCATAATAGGCAGCAGAAGAACTCCAGTGAAACAGGTCATCGTCGGTGCCACAAGCAACCCAGAAAAACATTCACTGAAAACAATCCAGCCTGGCAAATGCTATACCACTGCTATAGATGGAAAAACACTTACATAGTGGCCAGGCGACTGAAAGAGACTACAATGCAAGACACTTGTGATAGTGGAGAAAATAGCTGGGTGCTCCCAAGTTAATTTTATTGTCGGCCTGAAACGACCTGCTGTAATTGGTAACAAAGGTGTGCTTACAAAATGATTGGGTGAGTTATGGGGATTCTCATACCCATCCATCCCAAAACAGGCATGAACATGAATGAAAAATAAAGAGGAATGTGGATGTAAAAATTAAAATGACAAGATGTCAATGAAAATGCCAATTTGTGTTCCAGTTTTATGATCACCTGATTAAAAACACATTAAGAGGAATTTCAACAGGGACACAGATCAATCCATTAGTAAACATGAACTATGAAAAGACAGTTATGAAAGATGGCACTTGTTCTTTAACCTCAAATGGATAGCAAGCAAGACCCTCGGCAGGCTAGTCAGGCTGTCAGACGTTTTGGGGGATCCAGGTACGAAACCACAATCAGAGCTTTACTTCTTCTATTACTGCTAAGTGACAACTGTTTGAAAATGCCAACAATGTCCTCCAGGTAAAAGGTGGTCTTCGTTTTTTCAAAAAAAGCATCTGGTGTCATCCAGAGGCATTTGTGTTGAATTCATCATAATAATAATAATGAAAATGCAGTTTATTTTTACGCTAGACTTGCAAACTATTCTACATAGTTAGAGATAACACTAAGAAAGGACTAACTACCAAAGTGTTGTCTCCTGACCAACATAACTGTAAGAAGGAAGTAAGGAAGAGCAGAGCACTTGCAAGTTCACAGAGCAAAGTAGGTTTTCTCTGAACAAAAGACTTCATGGACAATACACAGTTTTACCTAATACTTGATATGAAATAAGTAGCCAATGCAACAGTCACAAGAGATTTGAGGCAAAGTCAAAATGCTGCTTATCCATAATCAAGCAGGCAGCCACCTTTTGGATTGTCTGGAGTGAAAGTCTTGGATAGTTAAGAACAAAATTAATTTTCTTATTTCTAATTGTGACAAAAATATGTGAGAGCTACAACAGCTGAAATCAAAATAGAAATCAGCTCACGAGATGGTCACTACTTGAGGGTCCATGGTTAGATTAGTATTGAGTTCTAACCCAAGATTCACCATCACTTTAACTGGCACTGAAAAGCAACATATGTCATGTAGGCAAACACTTGGGGTCCAAAAACAATTGCTTCCACCAACTATCACATCAGATAAACCCGGACCAATTAGCAATTTGGTAGTCAAAAATGGTTCACTTCCAGACCTGCCTCACTAGCCGCTTGAGACAGATCTTGGTTTTATTCACATAATATCAAAGTGGAAGCAATAGGATTGGCTGAGAGCAGAAAGAAGTTCAACACTTATATTACCAAAGCCGAACCAGAAATGGCTCCCTTGAAATAACACAAGCCAGATACCTAGGCTCAGAAGTGAAGGAAGGCACAGACTAAGCCTGGAGCAAGTTGAGCAATCATGATGCAATGGGCCATGGATCACAGGTCTGAGTCCGGTGGTCTACTCAGGTTGTAGAAAGCCATTGTTTGTAGTGTCAAACACTATAAATCAGTCCAGTATGACTAGGCCAGTGATAGTGTCCCCATCAGAATCCATTTTTAAATCCTTCAAGACTGCCATGAGAATTAATTTTTTCCCATCTTTGAGAACAGAACCTGACTTAGGAAGAAGTAGTCTTTCAAATAGTCACATCGATAGAAAGCCCTCTAATCTTAAGGAGTCTTTATGGTGGGAGTGGCCACGCCGATGAACCAAGGTGGACACTTACATCAGTGTTCTTAATCCTCAGCTGGTATCCTCTAAGATGGTGCGGGATCCGAGCATCCAGATAGATGGGGACAAAGGTGAATGATGGGTGTAGCAACTGGGCCTGCAGGGGAGTGGGGTGGGAGCTTTGATGCCAATACGCGCAGTGGGTGGTAAGCTATGCATGAGAGCAGGCCTAAGAGGCCCTGTAGTGCCAGGGGCCATCAACAAGCCTTAAGGCAGCCTCACAGCCTGCCTGCTGAGTTGGAGTGCAATATCCAAATTCCACAGGGCCCTTCCACTCCTACATCAGTGGGCTTTAGTGACCTGCTAACTCAAAACTGAGGAAACTACTGAAGATGCATCTCCAGGCAAGATGGGCTCAGAGAAGCCACATATGAGCTACAGCATTAGCCTTCCAAAAAGGAGTACATGGTAGGGGGCCCTCCACAGAACACTTAATGATGCATTACCTCCCAAGGCCCGGGAGTCATGCACAAGGTCCGTCACACATGAGAACCCCTCAACCAGGACCCAAAGAGCGCCCAGATTGAGAAAGCCTGACAAAGAGCGGCAGCCCACAACGGGATCTGGCCATTGTCCATGCATATAAAGGTGGTAGTTGCAACACTATTATTTCTAACACAATTGCGTGAGTGGCCCGAGCTGCACGGCCTACATTTTTTGAATTGCCAAACTGGCATGGACATCTTTTGGGGTAGGGTAGATGCCTGCCATCTGGTGCTTTGGAGTATTCCCAGCAACTCAAAATAGTACTAGTTACTCACAATAGAGCGGATCTGGATGATGGATGCTGTGTGAGAGATCTATACTGGTGACATGATGGGCAAAGGCGGCCACGTCCTGACAATTGGGGTAATCAATGTGGAAGGGGCCTTGGAGGGTGGTTGGGGGACAGCTGGGCAATTTAAGCTCCAATAGCTAGTCTTAGCATCAGAGCATTCAAGTAGTAGTATAGAATGGCAATAATATTATCCCTTTAGATATTATAGAATGCAACCTTTTCCAGGAAAGCATCAACTTTGATATTCTGGAACATCAGAAGCCAAACAATCCCCAGAAAGAGAAGAAAGAACTAACATACCCTGACAGACACGGCATACAACTGGCAATGTTATAAGAGATGTATTTAGACCACTGACGCATTGCTAGCCCTGCTATGAAATGGGCAGCATCTTTATTTCTCATACTACTCTGGAGGAGTGTGTATCCTCATCCGCAAATCTATTGACTTTAGACTAACTGACAGGTTTGAAGGCTCGGAAGTCAGATACATAATACAATTCGAATCGCTCTATAACAGTAAGGTGATTCTAGTTAATGTATACGCACTTAACATTGAGACATACCAATTTTTACCACCTTTCTCAACACAATCAGACACACAGACACAGTGGTTTGGTGCAGTGACTTTAACTTACCATCAAATTCAGAACTCGATATATCGAGCGGATTTGGCTCACAGAACACACATGCTGCATATAAGCTGATCTTGGAAACTGTAGATCTGACAGATGTGTGGAGATTGAGGCATGAAAGTGTGCTTAAACACTCTTTTTGCTCCTTACCTCATGACGTGCTTTAGCGCACAGACTATTGGCTCACAATGCACACAGTCTTGTCCTGGGTCTTGGAGACTGCACACCTCTCATACACTTTTGGACCATTCTCCTATAAAACTAACAAACTCCCTGCCTTGCTGTAAGGCTAGGCCAAACCACCCCAGATGGACAGTCCTCTCCAAGTCTCTGTTAAACGCCGAGTTCAAGTTAAATTAAGCACAGTCATTAAAAAAACTCTTCCAACTCAGCATGGAGAAAGTTCCCAAGTGAGACACACTGTGGGAAGCCTACAAAGTTGATAATATGCAGCATAATCATTGCCTAACATGCAGGAATTTTGAGGGACACACAGATGCAGCTAGAACACACAGAACATGACATCATGACTCTAGAGGGAAAAATGCAGTAATGGCCCAGAACAGATATCTAAATGAGATGAGCAGATTGTTGCAGAGATTTGGAGAACAGACTGATAGGGGATGTCCTTCCAGGGAAGACACACATTGGTCAGGCATTATAAGGAAGGTGAACTACCCAGGAAATCAGTAGCCTGTCTTTTGAAAAGGGGTAGATGCAATAGTCATGTGCTTAGAAAGGAGAATGATGGCGGTGAGATGTTCAAAGCCAGCGAGAAAGCTGGGAGAGTTTGTCAAATATTATGAATGGCTGTAAACTTCTCAAATCAGTGTAGAGCCAGAAAACACTGAGCTATACTCCAAGAATACCACTGACAGAGGACTCCTTTTCCACTCAGGCCATCTGCTATGCTCAGTGTACAGAGATATCATATTATTTCTTTGAAAATCGTCCCATAACCTCTCTCCTATAGTAGGTAGGTGATCAAATTTGGCAGATTCTCTGGCATCTCTATCAAGTGGAATAAAACTGAACTACTTCCTCTTACTGCCTCCACTGCCAAGATGACCCTAGAATACACCATTCGCTGAATGGAAGGCTTGGTCAAATATCGGGGTTTGGTACTGTGCAAAAACACTGAGTCTGTGGTTCAAATGAACTATGGCCCAGTGATAGATAACATACCATAGCAATAGATCAACATTTAGATATAACCCCCCGTCACTTAACGGCTAATTGGCTCTCCTAAAAATGGCAGCCCTTTCTCAATTTTGTGCCTCTTTACAAACATACCCCACACTTTCAACAAGGTCTTTTTTTCCACACCCTAAGAATACTGCTGATTATGGTGCTCTGGGCGAATAAACAACCACAAGTCCACTGGGAAGTCATGATGCTCCCAGATTCCATACGAGGATGAGATGTGGGGCAGGGGTTTGAGTTGCCTGATTTGGAACCATACTATTCAGTGTGCAGTGGTACTTTGCCAGCCATTGGTAACAGCCAGATGCCATGCTCCCCGTCCTCATATCTGAGAAAGCACAAATGGACTGCACACCAATGGGTTCTTTACTACTAAGTGGTCTACCAAGGTCCAAAAGAGAGATTGTCATGATAGCCACACCTTGCTGGGCGTGAAGAACTTTCTGCCAAAAATCCAGAATGTCTTTGCTCTATCCCCCTGGTATACCCTTAGCTCAAAATTCACTTCTACCACTCACCGTGAACACAAGGTGTTGCTGTCACTATACGTAGCAGGCCTGACCATGTTGGATCATTATGTGTGGAAGGCAGATTTCTCATATTAGAGCAATTCAAGGGTAGATGCAACCCCACACTGCTGGATACTTTTACCTATTTCCAACGAAGACACACTTTGGTGATCCAAAGGGTTCCCCGGAGACATTAGAGATTGGACCACTGACCAAACTTATCAAATCCCAGTACTCCACAAGATAGGTTTCCAGGTTATACACTACAATATCCATGAGGAGGATGAGAGGACCTGGCCATAGTAAAGTAGTGTGGGGAATCAGTCATTAGATCCAATATAACAGACACTAAGTAGGCCATTTGTTGCTTCCAGGCTAAAACATCAAGTTCTTAAACTAAGCCAAATTTAGTCCTAAAAAGCAGCATGAGATACACCCAACCAAACCTCACCATTGCTCATATGGCCACACTGACCATGCCGGAGTTCTACACATGGCTTGGCACGGCCCACATGTTCTGGCGTTCGGAAGAGAGGTCACCTCGAATATCTTTAGCGCAACTGGAAACAAAGAGGAACCTCAGCCAATGTGGCCCTTCAAGGATATGTTAAGCTCGTCTGTCAGGATGTCAGATATTTCGCAGCACTTGCACTGTTAACAACTAAGGACAGGGTCGCCATGAATAGGTATAGGCAAGCTGCACCCAAGTAGGACAATTGGCTAAAGGACATGGCCAAATGCAATGACAAATCAGAGACGCTTGCCACACTGCAAACTCACACATCCAGGCTCAAAGATTCATGGGGCCCATTCAAAGAAAATTTAGTGACAATGAGCTCAGATAAGTTGCCCATTCGGGGAAACAAAGCAGGATTGACAAGCCCCCGTTTTGTGGAGGACGTCCTAACCTGAGGGGGACTCGCTGAGACATATCCTTCCAGCCTGTTGCATGTAACAATAGACTACTGACATACTTTAATGATCTTATGCCATTTTCAGATTCAAGTTGATGAGATATATCACTCAGGCCTCCACTATGCTGTGTACACTTTGAACACAGATCTGTAACTGAATAGAATTGGATAGCTACTTTGTATATAGTATTGTACCGAAGATGCATAACCAATTAGATGTGCTTATTTGCTACTACTTAAATCCCCCAAGATGCCCGACTACAAGTGAGTGATCCATACAAAACAGTGTTCAAGCGAGCCCAGCTTAAGCATTGGCACAGATTTCAAATGGTCAGGATCCAGATGGGAGAGCTTACAAAATAAACCTGTAAGAATACACAGCATAATGAGTAGCAAATCGCTCAAAAATTATGCTTTGTCTGATTTTCCAAAGGAGGCTGCATAAGTCATGCAGGGAACAATGAACGCCTTTGAATCCTGACCTTTGCCAAGTTCTTTAACAATCATAAATCTTTCCTTAAAATACTGATAGCTGAAAATGGTGTGAAACTGAACACTCTGATTTATAGATGTTAACATAGCTTGTTTAGAGAGTTTTGGAAACAATGCTACACACCATACACTATTTGTGGTGAGAACCTTTTCCCAAGGATTTACTACTGGCAATCACCAGAGTAAAACAGGGTGCAGGCCTGGAATAGGCCTGCATCGAAGGACTGTGGATCAACCCTAATACACTAATGCAGCGTATGGCATTTTGACATAGGGCAGTGGCGTTTAAGAGGGAAGTCTAAAATGGAACACCAGACCAGTCACTGGTGTCTCCTAGTGCCAACCGGAAGTGTGCTCTGTACTGAGCCAATCAGAGGTCCGTGCAGTGTAACCCTTTAAGGGAGGGACAGGGAAAGGTGGTAGGACCGCTATTACGCGCTGAAGAACAACAACAAAGGCTTCAGAAACCGTACAGTAATAATGATTAGCTTCAGACACATAATGAAACTAGAGTCTACACACTTCAACAATTTGTAGACCTTCCAATTGACTCGCAACACAAATCCAGTGGCCATTCAAGTCTCCAATCCACAGCTGTGCCAAATAGCATCACATAGTCAGCCATATCCACCACAAAAATTAAACAGAACAGCTCTAAACGCCAAGCAATGGGGCAGTGTCCTGCATGAATAAACAAACCCTGGGGCCCAATGAACTGTTTCTAGGAGTGCTGGAACGCATGCCACTTCCCCTGAAGGAGCAATCACCTCACCACTGTGCATATGAGCCACTCTCTACTTATATATTTCAGTGAGAGCAGCCCACTATAAAATCCACAACAATTCACGCACACCCTAACTTTTGCAAAGGTGTAATTACCCATCATCGATTACGATGCATGCACAGTTTAAAGCATAACTTGGATTCATTTTCTGTGCTTGCCACGCCTAACAATGTGAGCAGTCTTCTCTAAGATTGTTTAGAAGCTGTCACACCTCAAAACATTCATTATACAATAGATTTCGAACTGCCCTTTGGGAAAAATACGTCCCTGCTCTCCCACTTATAGGAAGCGATCACAGGCTACACGATTACGACTTTCAGAATTACCCTCACCACTTCTTAACCAGGTGATAAAGCAACTATTTATTTTACTATGAGAATGTAATCATTATTTTTATTTCCACGTCGTATTTAATTGTATCTCTTGTAGTAATATATTCAGGACACAACAAGTTTTCCAGTAGTGTGTATCAGCAGTCCTGTGAAACGCATCTATCGTCCAGGCATTTGTTTTCCAAATGCCAACCCAGCAAAAGAAAAAAAAGGGTTACATTACAGAATGAGAATACATACATTAGAGCACCCACCAAAGAATAAATCAAACTACATCTAACCTCTTATAAGAAAATAAAAACACTACACAAAAACAAAAAAAAATGTAATTGAGTCACATCACAAAAAAACCAAGCAATGAAAAATTAACTATATATACCCACATAAACACACACACACATATATATCTAAATAAACAAAGGTTAAAGGAATGATATAGTTAGGTGAAATGTTCAGTTTTAAACTAAAAAGAAATCACTGAATTTCACCAGTTAGAGTTATCTCAAGTAACTATAACTTGTGCTTTAAGGTAACTATAACCCTCGCCCCCACAATGCACAGTGATATTATCAATAATCTCAAAGATGCCATGAGTGATGTAATATGTAGGGTAATTAGCAGTGCATGGTGAGGGTGCGAGTAACAGTTACCTTAGGGCACGAGATATAGTTATTTGAGATAACTATAACAGGTACATTTCAGTAGTTTTTATAGTTTAAAACTGAACATTTCCCCTAACTATAATGTTACTTTAGCATTTGTTTTTTCAGTGAATTTCTAGGGTTTTGTTTAATTACCACATGTCAATTCAACACCCCGCCACGCATGGCCAGAGAGTTGGCTGCAGGGATGTGGCATGCCCCCCCCCAACCCCAAATCTATTATGGCCCTGGGGACCACATCCCCCACTTCCAAATATATTTTAAAGAGAAGAGGGCCATGTGGCCCCCTCCCCAAGCCTCCGTACGCCCTGGGAACCACCCCCACCCCCAGGGCCACTATTAAAATGTAAGGAGATGGGCCTGCAAGGACCCCTCCCGGAGCCTTGTAAGTCCCTGGAGTCTCATCCCCCCCAGGGCGGTTTTTAAAACTAAAAAGAAGGGGGGGGCCATGTAGCCTTGATAGATCCTAAGGGACCCCATCCCCCAGGGACACTAATTAAAACTAAGGGCAGGGGGCATGCAGTCCCCCTCCTCAAGCCTATATCGGTCTCAAGAACCCCATCCCCTGGGGTCTGGTGCCTTTTTTGTGGGGGAGGAAGGCATGTGCCACCCCCCATCCTCTCCCTTCCCCTCCAGGCTTTTAGCCTCAGGGACCCAATCCTCCAGGGCCTGCTGCAGTTTTTGGGGGGAGGCTGCATGTGGTCCCCCCATCCCCAGGCCAATTTGGCCCCAGGGACCTCATTCCTCATGGCCCGGCATTATATTTAAGGGGGTAGGAGGCATGCCCACGGGCCCCATCTCGGGGGCTCAGCCAACAAAGAGTGCGCGCCCTGGTGCTCACCCAGGGTACCCACAGCACTATCCTTGGTGGCCGCATGGAAAGCCCCAAGGCCCCTGCGACCCCAGCTGGCTCTCTGCATCTGTGAGGAGCCCGCATTTTTACTGCTCACACAGAGCAGCTACAACATGCTGCTCCTTGCGGGCAGGAGCAACTTTAGATCCGTTTCCCTGCCTGCATCACTACGGGCACAGAAAAAGATCTGAAGTTCGCTACCAGAGGCCAGGAGCATTTTTCCCACTGGGAGAGGACTTTGTGTTTGCTCCTGCTTGGCGGGAGATTTACATTTCTCTTGCCAAGCGAGAGGAAAGACAGGTCACCTTGGGCACGCCAGTGTAAGCAGGGAAACCGCTAAGTCCCGGGGCTAAGCACCCTGGGACATAGCACATGAGCTGACCCTGGGGGATGGTGTCACCCTCCCCTTTTGAAAAACAGCCAGGCTCCGAAGGACGGAGTCCCCAGGGCCAAAATCAGCGTGGGGAGTGGGGCGGTGTTACCCCTCTCCGCTTTTAAAAAGCAGTCAGGTCCCACGGGATGGGTCCCTGGAGCTGAAATTGGCCTGGGGAGGGAGGCCTTGCACGACCCCTTTCCCAAATTATCAACAGCACCTCACAAACCCCCACCTCCAGCACCTGGCTTAGTTTATGGGCTTTAAAAACAGGCCTGAGAGACTTTTTTTTTTACATTTTGATGTAGATTTGAATATTAGACCACACAACCAGGACTAGGGGGGCAGGGTATTCTTACCCTGCCCCCCTGGTGTCTTTCTCCTTTCTTTTTTTAGGACTTGGGACCGAGTCCTGAGTCAGCTGCCACCCAATCGGATCTCAGTTTGAGACTGGTCTGGATCCGCAGAGCCTCCACGTCCTTAGACATCCAAAGTGCATTTTTCATGAATCACTCTAAAACTACTGAACGGATTTACACAAAACACAAAAATCACTCTTTCTGGACCTAGATCTAGCTTTCTGACAAAGCTGGTGTAAATACATTCATCAGTTTAGGCTGTAGCTGTGTCTAAAGTTCCTATGGGAAAATGAATTTGGAAAATGCATTTTGGGACCCCTGTTCTTAGCCCCCACTTGACAGATCACCCGAAACGTTCCATGTGCAAACTAGGCAAAACAGCACTTTTTTCTAAAGTTTTGTGGCGACTGGTCAAACTGAGCCAACGTTATTAGCTCCACAAAAAAAGCATTCCCTATGGAAACATAATCCTAACTATAACTAACCACAGGTTAATTTCACATATATATATATATACACATACACAGCAGTTATAGTTGTTCTTAAGTTAAGAAACTATAACACATAGCCTAAAGTTATTTTACAGTATGCATTATAGTTTCTTCAGATAAGTTTAACTATAACTGCTGAATTTCTATGGTTTTGTGTGTGTAAAATGTGAATCTAACTAGAACGTCCCTGTAATCTTTGTTTTTTCCAGTGAATTTATAGTTATTTTTTAATGTAAAGTAATATATAATTACTGGACGTTAATACAACCATTGCTGCGCACAGCCTTCGGCCATGCACCGCGGGGGTTGGCCGCATACACCCAAGGCCATGGGCAGCAGGGGTTTGGTGTGTGAGTGGGTGGGTGTATTTTTTCCCATTGGGTATGAGATGTGGATTCACACTGGGGGTTGCGCTGAGCCCGGCGGTGGATCCGCAGATTGTGGAAAAAAAGGTTTGTGCAATTTTGTTCACATGAGGGGTCCCTCAGAGACCCCTGCATGGGTCCCAATGGGGTGAGGATACCTCTATCCTGACCACTTATGTGTTTTTACACAATATTTTTGCCCTCCCCTGGGTTAGGCAACAAAGATAATGGTAGCTGCAACTTTCTTGTCAGATTGCAGCCAGACAATCAGAGCCTTGCTCTTCCCTAGCATCCACGGAGGATCTGTTCCCCTAAATATTTGTATTTATTTTTCCTTTTTTAACTCCAAAAATACTGAATGAGTTTACACCAGATCACAAAAAGAGATCTTTCTGGACCACAATCTAGCTTTCTGCCAAGTTTGGTGTAATTCTGTTCAGCGGTCCGGGCTGTAATTATGTTCAAAATCTCCATGGGAAATTGCATGCGGAGAACACATTTGGGATCCCCCTTTTTTCTTGGCCTCTGCTTGACAAATCATCCCGAAACTTTCGACACAGCAGCTGAAGTAATTAACGTAGGAGTTTTGAACATTTCGTAAAAATTTATCAAACTGTGCCAAAGTTATTAGCAGGAACAAAGGCTTGTTGTAAATATGTCAAAAGGAAAAGTGTAATCCCATATCAAATGTCCAGGTCCTTTGAAGCAAAAAAAAACACAAATAACTTCTTTCTTCAGAACATTCTCTGAAGCTCAAGGTTGTAGCTTGGATTTGTGACTTCTCACCCTCTTGGCCCACATCATTCTCTACTTGTATTTCACAATCTGACAATCTGCTGGATTTGTGGTCTGCACATCTGCATGTACTTCTTCTCATTGCTCACTTACTCCATCCATCAAAAATGCTTCTCAACTCCACTCCCTTCTCTCCCATCTCTCCCTTTTATGTTGCTGCAAAAAGCTAGCCAGCTTCTATGCTACACCTTACCGCTGCTAAGCTTTGTGTCGCTAGTAAGAATTTTAATTTGAGTCAGAAAACAAACTTTCACCCTTGGGCACCCTGATGCCTTTCTTGACACACAGCCGTTGCCCTTGTCCAAGTGCACTCTTTTCACCGATGTCTCTTTATGCAGACAATGCACTTTCCGAATATTTCCCATACAACCTCAAAAGTCTATTCAAACATTCTCCATTTTGATTTTGACATCCAATTCAATTAAACTGTCCCTAGTCAAAATAACTCTCCCTTTCCTAACACTAAAGAAGTTATACCCGGTCACTTAACTAGATGTGATAAATTATGCCCGCACCATTGTTTTACTTCCATCACCCAACAATTCTTGCTACTGCACCCTAAAAGTATCACACTTTTCATCACCCTTAAAATCTCTTGACCGCCCCATTTCCACTCAGGTGATAGGGAGAATTCCCTCAACATTTTCCACGAGCCCCATAATATCAAAAGCCAACACCTTCCACTGCATATTGGAGGAGCCCCTGGGGCAAAGTTGTAGTTTCAAAGTAACCTGAGCCTCGTCTGCCTTCACGCAATCCAATTTCTAATACAACTCTCCATCCCAGACTCTTTCCAGGCTGCCACAAACACTGCCCTTGCCTCAAATGCACTCTTTTCACTTATGTGTCTTTATGCAGAGCCTGTACTTTCTGAAAAATTCCCATACAACATCAAGAGACCATTCAACTATTCTTTGTTCTTATTTTGAGATCCAACCCAAATTTTCTTAAGTGAAAGAAACTATACATTTCCTAACACCAAATAAGCTCTACCCAATCACCTCAGTAGATGTCATAAAAAACGCCCACACATTTTAAACTTCTATCACCCAACATTTCTTGCTAACGCATCCCAAATGTATCATACTTTTCCTCATCCTATTAAATCCCTTGACTGCCCCTTTCTACTAAGGAACCAGGGAGAATTCCCTCAACATCTTGAATGGGCCCCATTATATCAATAGCCAACACCTTCCACAGCACCATGGGACAAAGTGGAGGTTTCAAAGTAACCATGCTTTATTTGCCTCAAACAAACCAATTTCTAACATAATTCTCCACCCTAGACTGTATTCCAGGTTACCAGTAAAAATCTTTAGTACTTCTTTTAGTTTTCATTATAACCAAATGCATTTGCGTGCATAGCTGCAAAATTATTTTCCTCAATTCTTCAGACTGCATTCCTTTTTCAAAAGGAACACCTTTTCCTCAGTCAGTTCGGGTTTTATTTCCCAAAACACCAATTTCTTTATCTAATACTTTCAGAATGCCCATCCTTCTCAAAGATAATTCCTAATTTCCTATAGGTCTAGATCCTTACGTAACAATACTTCCACTCTTCTTCTGTAATAGCTTCCAAGCCAACTTGGCACTCATCCCACTCCCCTGGGTAAGGGCAGCTGGAATATACTGCACTATATAATTCTGATTCTGCAATCTCATAGGTAATCTTGCAATATGTACAGAAGCACTTATCAATCTACTAGTATTAAGGACCTAGGTTAGACGCTTGTGATCACCTCTTAATATGAAGTCTGCCCCCTAGACAAATTGACAGATATTTTCCAGTTCCTTCAAACAAGCTAAAGTCTACCCTTAAATGACAGAGTTGGGGGCGTAACTTTGGCAGGGGTGAGGTGTGTGGGGTGTTCCATTCCCTAAAAAAAGTTTTTCCTAAACAATAGTTGGGTAGGCGTGTTTTCAGTCAGTTATGGTGAGGTGTTGAATTTCACCAGGAATTTTTACATATATAAATAAAACTGCGCCCCACACACTCTCTTCCTCTCTGTTTTGAAAGTCCTTTAAAATGTTGGCCATTTTGCAAATTATTGTCTTGTATCTCACTTGGTACTCCTACCAATCTGTATTCCTCTCCCTTTCCACTGCCCCTTGGGCCCCTTTCATGCACCCTCCTTGTTGTATAATTTATTTTAACAATAAATGCTAGTGTGATTGTTGGAAAATCTGAAACTCACACCCTCCCAATCTTATTAACCAAGTTACGCCTCTGGACAGAGTACAGCTCCTCAAATAGTGATAATGAACGAGAAGCAAAGGTAATTACAACTTTTTAACCACTTGTGTTCATTTGTGTTAACACCGTACCTAGACTCTTATTACTACTGTCAACTGTAAGTCAAAGTTCAACCCTTGTAATGGAGGTGCATTACAAACGTCACTATTTATGTGATCAAAATCACTTTGATATTTCTATGATCAGTCAATATATTGAGCATAAAATGTTGCTATGCTGACAAAAGATATTAAACCAACCTTATTCTCTAGTGCAGGGGCAACATTAATTGCTTCGATCAAACTAATTTTGGATTTCATCCCTTCTCCACTCACTTCATGCCTTAGAAATGTCACAATACATACTGGAAATCTACATATGCTGTACTCTTCTGTCAGTCGTCCCAATCAAGAATTTAATTTTTAAATCCGCCTTTAAACGTGCATCATATTGCTCTTTGTTCCTCCCTATGATTATGATATAATCTTGAAAGACGCCTTTGAAAAGAATATGTGATGGAACAACTAGGTCCTAAACCACTACTTGCCTAAACCACTACTGCTAAACAACTAAAAAGTCTCTACAAAGAAGTACTGAACAGCTACTGTCTAAACAACAATTTTGCCTGAATAACGATTTGCCTGAACAACAAATTTTAAGTTAAGTTTTTTTCTTATGGTTTATTGGTTGTTTAGAATTTATATATATATTTTAGCGATTCCTTAAAATTGCTTTCAGAATGTATTTCATACATTCTGAACTGGCATTCTGCATTCACAAACGGGCATTCGCACCGTTTGCGAATGCAAAATGCTTTCATACATCTGGCCCTTGGTGAATAAAAAATAACCATGGGGCTGATTTAATTACTGACGGACGCAATAGCTACTGTAGCAAGGGCGGATTATTTTACTCCTGCCATGGTGAGGGTACTCCGCCTGCCGTATTTAGAAAGGTCTGCTGCCCCTGCATTGTAAGTTGAATGGCTGACTTCATCAACATGACAAAGCTGTGCATCAAACTTACAACTTTTTTTTTTCCAACCACATAGTGTGGGTGGATTACATCAACGTCCTAACTACATAACTAGTCATTGAATTGGTTCAGTGTTGAACCTTCACCTCCTCTAGTGCAGGAAGGGAGAATGCAACAATTTTAAAATACTTCAGAAATTGATGTAAAATATTTGGCACCCTTTATTATGAAAATAAGCAGGCATAATAGGAAGCTGGGTGGATTTAATCTGGATTTTGCTAAAATACATATGTTTGAACACTACATCTAAGCCTAATGAATAAAAATGTGTGGCTAGATTTTCAAGTAAAAGCCTTGAAAAATCTTAATTAGACAAACGTTACCAAGGAGCAATGCTGTTGCTGCTTTGGCCTCTGTGCAATGGACTCTACGCAGCACTTAATTTATGCCGGTTACACATTCAGTGCATTGGTACCTCTTCTATTTCCACAAACCCAATAGAAATAAAAGGACTGTTCATCACACTCCCAGACTCTGTGAATGCTGCACGCCGGCCAGGCTAACTGACAATGGAGGTCAGGGCAGAGTGGGGACAGTTTTGCCGCTGCAGTATTGACCCATCTTCGTTCAGTTTCTTGAGAATGTTGGGGACCTGCGTATTGCCCCATTTGAGCGTAAATGCTATTTTCATTATTTCAGGCCATGGGACCACATAACACACAAGCCTAAACTATGTGTTTCCTTTGTCATATACTGGATCTGTTCATTATGGTCTCCAAATGATCATTTTTTTAAATATTTTGATTGCCATTTTCAGTAAAGACGTACACAACATACATGTTCATCATATATTTCAAGTGATACTTATCCCACCGCATACATAAATGCAGTCCCAACATGATCTCATCAAGTCCAGAGCCCAGAGCCTGAAACTGCAATGGAGTGTGAAGGCCCTGGTCTCCCCGCCCAGCTGCCAGTCACTACCAACATACGAACTGTGTTCCTCGGACAGCCGTCTATGTGGAGGCAGCTAGGGCATATGCTCAATGCTGGTCAACTATCAGCGGGACGTACTAGCTTGTGCGCATACGTCCTATACATAGCTTTCACTTGTCAGATCAGTCATCATGCCCTACTCCAACTTAGAACCTACAAACTAAGGGCTTCATTTATACTTTTTCAGCGCCGCATTTGCGTCATTTTTTATTATATTTTGTACGTTTGCACCACTTTTGAGTCAAAAAATGACGCAAATGTGGCACTAAAAAAGTATAAATCAGGCCCTAAGTCTCAGAGGAGAGTTATGTCAGCATTAAAACTGAGGATGGGTTATGTGCTCACACCTTTCTCACGCTCTCGGAGGATGGGGGTAGAACCAAAGGTATAAGCAGGGGGGAGGTATAAAGGAACAAGCAGCCCCAGGGACCACCCACGGGACCTCCTGCATGATTCTCTAGATCCAAGAGTAGTCACCCCTCACCTACAACCTACACTGCTCTGGGTCTCCGCCATCTGCCACTGGCGATTCCATGTCTCCATCCTCTCCTCGTGGGTCCTCGGTCAGGGTCTCATCGTCAGACGGATTTTCCCACTTGTCAACTACTTCTGTCCATAGGTCTGCTATAGCCCATCGGCGCACTCCTGTGGCTCTTCTCTCTGTAATGCCCTCTCCTCAGCTGAAGCCCACAGTGTTACATCCCTGGTCCATGTCTCGATACAGCTCCCCCCCCCTCAAAAAAAAAAAACATCCAGGCCATGGCTATTCTTTGCTTTGGAAGGACCAAGCCCAAATCTAGAAACCCATTCCCCACTTTTTTGGTCTTGGGTTTGCAGTACACCACTAAAAGTCAGACCTCTGGTGTTCTCTTGAGCACGATTCAGGGTTTTGTTTAGTCTTGCTAGGACATCCTCCCAGTGCACCTGTAACTGAGTGCCTCCCCACGTCATGTGGTTGAAGTCCGCATCTTGTGTGGCGCATCGGGGCCATAACCTGGGGCCCACCCCCATAATTCGCCCCTATCCGGCATGGTGTCAAATGTCCTTTGTGTGCTGTTAAACTGGATGTAATTCAGGCGCAAATACTCATGTTAGTGTTGTTTGATCCCGTTTATATAATTTGCAATGTGGATTTCATTGCCATTTTGAAATATTATAACTTTTTATATATATATATTCTAGTATTTAATGCATAATAATGTTTGTAAAGTGTGATTCAAAAAATGTATGTATGTGTTATGTGGATACCACAAACTTAGCCTAAGGGCAGTGCAGCACTGTACAGGGTCAAAGACAAAGATCAGTCCATATGTGAGTGGAAGATTACCTGGTTTACAAGAGCAGGAGTTGCCCTTTACAGCACAACAATACGAAGTTCTTTAACGAAGGGTCTTCATCTCTGTCCTAAATTGGAAAAAGTTTAGAGTACTCTGATTAATACATGGATGACATTCCAGATCCTGAGCACCTAGATGACGAAGACCTGCTGCCTTGTTTTCTCTCTTTTACAGTGTTTCTCCAGTCTGATGGTTCTTTGGCTGAGAGCAATCAGGGATGGTGAACTTACTGGCCAGAGAGGCAATGGTCATGATGACTCTGTAGATGAAACAGCTGCTTTTGAGATGATGTGGACTGGAAAGAGAAGCCAGTGGACTTCCATCAAGATGGGGATGATGTGGTCATAGTTCTTCAGGCCCTCAACGAGATGTGCTGCAGCTTGCAGGACACCCTTAAAGAGGGGTACATAAGAAGAATGAGACAGAGGTTCAGCGCTTTGTGCCTTGTCGTCATCCAGATGTGAGAGTATAAGTTGTTATTTGGGATTTCGATGTTCATAGTGATTTCACTACATTGCTTTGAGTCTGGTATATTTGACGGATAAATTACTCATAATCTACTAAATAGACGTTTTGGCACCCTTGCCTTTTCCTCTCATGCCCCAGTGTTCATTTTCTTAATATTCCTATTCCGTGGTTGTCCTAATATTCTTAAAGTTTATTCTTTATACTTCAAAGTACTATACTATGATTCTAAGTACAATGCTTAATGAGGTTTGATATTCTTTCGATGGGCCATATTGTATGTTTATGGGTGTGTTTTTTCTTATAAAAATAAAATTATTCAGCACAGGAAAATAACCAGAGTGTGCCTATAATTCTATTGTGTTGGTAAGGTGGACGCACTGTTGCCGGCCTCTCTCTCCAACAAAAGCCTTCTATAGTAATACACACAGAGCGCAAGAAATGCATAACGAGGCGCTCGTGAAATTCCAATTAGCCCTAAAAGAATGAAGCATCGAAATATAAACCCATTTCCTGGAAACCGAATGCGATATTGTCAAGGAAAGTAAAAAGCACCTTAGCAACACGGGGGCTCTTGAAGATGTTCTTTTCAAGACGCTGAAATCCATTAGCGGACAAATGATCTTAGCGCAGAAGGGCGCACTTTTACTAAGAGAATATCAACAGTCCTTAAACTAATCCGGAGAAACAGATGAACAGAAACTAAAAGCCGGCACTACATGTATCCTTTTGTGAAGAAGACCGCAGCCTGTTCAGAACTGATTATCCCGAGACACGTGTCCAATGTTTGCACACAGAAGCAGAAAACCGCTTGTCTCCTGAGCCTGCCTCAGACGGCAACAACCGGCGGTCTCACATTCACCGTTTGAAGGCACATGTGGCAACTGAAGCAGCAGGAAACATCTTAAACATGTATCTATTGGGAGGGCCACTGAAATTATGAGGTTCTGCGGTTCCTGTCCTTCCTGCTTAATTGTGCATCTGCATCAGCCGCTCGTGCCGCCCGATCCGCCATCTTCTGCATAATTTGCAGATTCCAACAATAGGTCCTAGTTTAAGCGGATCAAAAGTTACTGGAATGAAGGTGGCAGGCAGCTGCAGAGTCTTTCAAAGGATAACCATTTCAGCTCCTGGTTGGGTGTAATCTGGTGTTAAACTGCACTAATGGGATGGTATTTTATGTGAACATGGCAATACCGTGTAATAATATTGCCACTGACTGTGAAGCATTATGGCGTATCATTTGCTTTTTCTTTTCGAATAATTTAGTCGATCCTAAAACTAACTTGATCTTCCACTGCTACATAATTCCAGTGGTCCTGTGTAAAGAATCGTGCCAGAAAGAAATGCCACGTTTCTTAGAGAATATTAATGGCGTCTGCACATGTTCTAAGATCCTGGAATGGCCAGTAGTTGGTATTTCAAGAGAAAGTTGCGTAGAATACATTTTATACTTTTGTAACAGGGCAAATCTACTTCTATACTTTTTTTTTAGGAATAGCTTTGATAGCTATAAGTACTTTTGAAATACTTTACTCCTGTATTTGCTGTTTTAAGTTTAAATTTCAAATAAGAAATAATGATGGTTTTTAGGTCTGGCGTTAGCCAAGACTTTTTGAATTTACCAAAATGTTGATTTCTTATAGAGGCTTTCAACTAGTCCTCTACATCTTGAAATTTCATTGGTTTGTTCTTGTCTCATTACATTTATCTTCTATGAGCTACAGCCGCTACAACTCACTTCAGCCACTGCCCAACTTGACTGTGCGTGATGGCATTCACTCTTTCACAAAAAAGACATCCACACACAATAGGTACCTTCAGTACCAGGCGCTCTGGGAAATTGTGCTTATGAAGCTAAAAAGTAATTTTGCTTTTAGCCAATGCTTTATTTTTTTATAATGGCAAGAGCCGGGCAGCTACTCAACAACAACGTTTTACAAAACCCATGACAAAACAAGCATTGACAAAGCCCAAAGGCTGGAACCAAATACCAGACCTAAAGGTTGTGCTAATGGTTTTCTACATTTATTTACCAGCCTTGAAATACAAATATCAGCCAGCACTATTTTTCAATCAAATCATCAGTGTTTCTATTCATCTACACATGAGCACAATCCATATGTGTAAATCATCCCCTCTTCTTCCTAGGTATTCATTGACAGCCGAGAGGACCAAAACCTGCACTTGTCAATTTAGCACTGTTAGTTCTCCGCTTAGCTCACTGCCACACACCTGCTCAGCACGTCTCAGCCCACACCTTAGGTCTACCACCTTGAGTCAATACCATACACTTCTGCAGGGTGTCACCTTCCTAAACAAGAGTGTGGACATGTCACTTGGCACTTTCTTAAAGGCAATGCTCTTTCAAAGAATTTCGACTGAGAAAACCATTAATACTGCTTTCCCATTCAGGACCAAAGGAGACACCCAATCCAAATTCAGAGATCATTTTAAATGAATGAAGAAGTAGTACATATTGCGGTACATATTCACAAATAAAGAAGTTCTGAGCTCGCAATTCACAGGTATTACCTTGAGCTTACTGAATTTATAATAGAAGAACATCTGCCACATGAGCAGGAGTCCAGCTGTTGTAAGTGACTTGAGGATCTAACAAAGATGTTTTCATGAGACAGCCATGGACAGGCTAGTGTAGTGGAGTATCCGCCTTGACTACGCTTATGAACTTACAGCTAAATAAAGTAGGTGCGAGTCCTGCAGTTAACGTTAGTAAGTGACTCAAACTTGCCCATTTTTTTCTTGGGGTGGTGACAGGCGCGGCTCCTCCATATTGGTAGAAGAGCGTCACACCCAGCACCTCCCCCCCACAGCGGCACCCGCTGCAAATCCTTTTACATGGAAAGGATAATAAACCCTGTTTATAATCCTTTCCATGTAAAAGGGGCAGGGCATTGGAAGTGCACTCCCCTCAGAGCGCATGTGTGTTTGGCCAGCCGTATCAGGTCAGCCAAACACACATGCGCACAGGGCTCTCTACAGCACAGCAACACGGCTGCTGGGCTGGAGAGAGCCTGCACAGGCTCACAGTCTGTCTGAGAGTGCCCTGGCTGGGTGCTCCCAGCCAATCCTGACGCTGCTCAGCAGCATCAGGATTGGCAAAGGGCAGGCTAGGACCCTGTGCCTGCACCAGCGATGGAAGAGCGCCCCCCAAAATGGGGGAGCGCGGCCCCTTAGAAAACAGGACCGCCGAGGTCCAAGAACCCCTTCGCACTAGTGGTGCGATGGGCTGGCCTGTTACTTCCGCCCCCACGCCTCACGAGGTGTGGGGGCGGAAGTTTAGGAAGGTGAATGTTTCGGCTGCACCAGCTCCGGCTGGTTCCAGCCGCCGCATGCCAGTGGGGGGCTACATAAGCGCCCCCCCAGGAAGGCTCGGCCTTCTTGCATTGTCGCGGCTGGAATGGCGGTAGGCTTGCAGTTGTGGACACCTCACCTGCATCGGTGCAGGTCTCCTTCGCTTTCCTGAGGCTTCGGCCTTTCCTGGACACTGCCCCTACCTTCGCACTGCGCCACAGACCAGGTATTAACAGACACCGAGCGTCGCTTCTCTATTGACACATAAAGCACTGAATCCGGGCTCCCAGCGCCTTGAGGCCCCCTCTCTTGGACACATCAGTTGTCTCTTTGCGCAGGGCCTGGCAAGTGGTAGTGCTCAGAGGCCTCAATCCCTCTTAAAGATGCAGAAGCACAGAAATTTTGCTCCCTCGAGACGGACTCTGCTTTCGTGCACAGCTAGGACTGAAAAGGAATGCGCGGCGTGCTGCTCCTGATACCCCTGCTCTTCTCCTTCGAAGTCACGAGCCTTGGACAAGGGTGTAGAGGGGCAATAGTATAAAAGAAGAAGATTAGAACCCCCCTCACTTCGTCTTCGGATAAAGTAAAACGAACCCTGCAAACCGCGGCCCTTTCCAGATAAAGCCCAACCATTTATGCAGTGGACAGGCAAATACATTCTGCCCGCATGTTTAGGAGTGATATGAGGACAAAACCTGCATGCTCCCGTGGAGGGGCATTTCTTCAGATGGTCTGTTCACTGAGCAGAAAGAATTTACTAATTTTCTGCGCAAGGACGGAAGTGGCTGGATAGTAAGTATCGTTAAGTGCAGCAGTTTGATGTGTTTTACTGAGCTGATGTAAAGCGGACTGGTGATGTTCCGTACCTTGCTGATGGTGTGGTGCTGTGATGCTGCTGAGGCCGTGCACTGTAAAGTCGAGGTGCTCTGATTGTGTTGGCGCTTGCTGACGCTCTGGTCGTGTTGGGGTACTTTGGTGGTGCCGCTCTTGTGATGTTGTAGTTCTCTGGGTGGGTATTCCGGTGCTATTAAGGTCCGCTAGTGTTTCTTAGGTGCTCTGAGGCTCATGTACTCTTCAGTAGCTGAAGTTATTTAATGATGTAGGACTGCTCTGCTCTGGTAGTGCTGTGGTACTCTGGTAGTGCCGCTGTAGTTCTGTGGACGGATATTCCGGTGCTATTAAGGTGCTCTATTGCTCTTAGGTGCTTTGATGCTGATGTACTCTTCAATAGTTGAAGTAATTTAATGAGGCTAGAGTGCTCTGCTCTTGTCGCGCTGTGGTACTCTGGGGGTACTGCTTTACTCTTGTGATGCTGTAGCTCTGAATGGGATTTACGACGCTGTTTGGGTGGTCAGGTGTTGCGGATATGCTTTGATGCTCGTAAAGTGCTCTGGTAGCATTGTATATATCTGACAATGCTGTGGTGTTTTGGTGATGCTGTAGTCCTTCACTGCAAGTGTTCTAGTGTTCTAGTGTTCTTTAGGTGCTCTGATGCTGATGTGCCCTTCAGTGGTCTAAGTTATGTAATGATGCTAGAGTGTCCTGCTCTCGTCGTGTTGTGGTCGTGCTGTTGTACTCTGGTCCTGCTGAGTACTCTTGTGATGCTGTAATTCTCTGGCTATTTAAGGCGCTCTGGTGTTGCAGGGTGTTATTACTTTAAAAAAGTGCTCAAGTTGCCTCGAAGTTATCGGACAATGCTGTGCAGGTTTACTGATGCTGTGGTCCTCTGATGCTGCTTTTGAGCCCTTGTGTTGCTGTACATACATGAAGGGATAATGTGCTGCTGTTAATGTGCTGGTGCTGCTCTTGTGATGCTGTAGTTCTCTAAGTTCTCTAGAGAGGCATCCCCGGTGCTATTTAGATGACGTTGTGTTGCTTAGGTGCTCTGATGCTGATGTACTCTTCAGTAGCTGAAGTCATTTAGTGATTCTAGAGTGATCTGCACTGTTCGTGCTGTGGTAGTTTGGTGCCGCTGCTATGCTCCTGTGATGCTATAGTTCTCTGGAAGGGTACTCTGCTGCTGTGGTGTTGCTGGGGTGCTTTAATGCTGATGGGGTGCTCTTGCATAGTTTAAGTTAACTAGTGATGATAGGGTGTCTTGGGTTTCTGATCTTGATGGGATTCGATAATGATGGTGATACTGACTTGCTCTGGAGCAGTTATGGCTCCACTAATGCTCTCTAGTGATCCTAGGTGCTCTAGTCCTGCCAGGGTGCTCCTGAGTTGTCCCTGTGGTGGTGTGACACAGTGAATCTGCTACCATTACCTATACTGTGAAATGTAAACATCACTCTGGTGAGTACATGTAGTTGAGTTAATTGCGCCATTATGAAGGTAGTGAAATATTTATTGGTCACTTCATTAAGCTTCTTGGAACAATCTGGCAAAATCTATATTGACACCTATAGGAGGTATGCTTCATGAATTATTAGGGGTTTCACCCAAACTTTATCTCATTGCTACGTTGAATGTGGGAGCGCTATAATAATAATAATAACAAATACAAAAAATTAAAAAAAAAAAAATGTAAAAATTCTTTTTTTTAAAACATCGGTTTTGAAATTCTGGCTGGTGCTTAGTTCAATCAAAAATGGGTAACTTTCTTACGCACTGAGCTATGGAGAGTCAGATGGTTAGCCGGTGCGTCTGTGTGTGTTTCGGTGTGAAGGTGGCAATTTAAACATGAATATACCACCCAAAGAAGTTTTGTTGGGCGCTTTCCACCCCAGAATCACAAGTAAAAGTACTAACAAGGGCAAGAGTAAAACCATGTTCTAGTGTGGGAATGGAAAGGGAATAACCCTGTCCCATCTAGTGCCGGAAATATACAAAAATCATACCCCTAGTGCAGGAGTAAGAGTCAACGGTCCAGACCCCCCTGTGATCTTGTCCTGATGAAGGGAATCTGTGATTCATCAATTTTACTGTGAGTCCGTAAATCACATAGGCACTTACAAAGTGGTATGAGGCGCCGGGTTGAGCTCTTCTTGTCGGTAAAATGAAACAATGTCCTCTTGTTCAGTCATGACATGCGGTCATGTTTATTGACCAGGAAAATGAAAATGGCCTTTAGCAGTTGTTCTTATGTGAGTGGGAGAGTGTCAAGCAGTAGAAGGTAATTATTGTGCAGTGTGTATAATCTGCAAAGAAACCGCACGATCTCTGCGTAGCATAGTATTGGGCCTGGGAGGTCATATATTGTATTGTAATGGTATTTAAAATATTGATTGCTAACCACGATAAGGAACCGAAGCGCTTTACACTGCCCAGTGGCTGGGGATGTTCAACTTTATCCCAAAAAAAAAAAAATTACTACCCATCCATGGCAAGCTACACACCAGGCGCCTAGTCATCGCAGTGATTTTGTGGGAACAGGAATGGTGACCCCCGCATATTCATTTTAACGTGATACCTTTGCATTTGCTTGCCCTTATGGTGTTAAGTATGTATTTCAAGTACATATCTCTTCTTTCCGTTCAGTGGCGGTACTTAATCATTGCTGGGTTAGCTGAAGTGCATCAGAGTGCGCTAGTAGTGCTGCACTCACATCTCAGGTGCCAATGCACAGTGTACACATGTCACTCCCATCTCAGGGCCACATGGCTCCTCCCCTCCAATGCAAGCCTGGCGTGGGGGCATATCAAACCCTCGTAGAGACAAGCACATGATGGCTCCCTCTCTCTCCTTGATTGCCGGGCCAGCTCTCTCGCCCTGTCAGTGGAATCCCCGGTCCCCTACTCCCTAGGAGGCCTGAGCCAGCCATAACCTCTGTTGAATCAGCAACTTTCTGCCGAGTCCACAGCGGGCACCTCATTTGTCCTAAAGGAAGTACAATGTTCGGGCTGTGGTTTTCCTGTGTTGGGGGCACTTTCATTTCTATGGGTGGCTGCAAACAAGGCAATTAGGAGCAGCCGGTGGTCCCCTGTCTGCTAGTTGACGGTATAATCGGCCAGTTCTGCCATAACAAAAGCCAATTTTGCTTTGCTTATGCTTCCCTTCGGTACAACATAATCATGCTTGTTCTTCTGTTTCAATAGCAGGACGTGTTATGGATGCTCAGTCACTCCTTTGTCCGGCAGGCGACTGGGGGTCACTCAGCTACAGTGACTGGTCCAGAGGGTGAAGGGGTGCGTGGGACTTCTGTTCCCGGACTTCATTGCCGGTTTGAGGTGGGAACTGGATATGGGTAAGGCAAGTATACCGTGGTAATACCCCGGTTCAGGGCGTGTGGGGAATACCCTACACAGTCTGTTGAAGGTACAGACAGATGCTGAGTAGAGGGTGCATTTCTCCAATGTGGCCACAGTCTTTATCAAGGGTCGTGAGGGCGGAGGACCTCTGGGCCACGGGTCGCCCGAGTGGCGTGAGATGAGTTAATAAATGCACCCTAAGTAACAGAGGGGTACCCAAGGCAGGGTACCCTGGAGATCACAGAAGGTAAGATCATGCAGTCCTGATTCAACCGGAGGATGTACACACCAGCTTGGGGGTTAGGGTGCCCAGATCGCTGGGGTGGGCACGGGGCTCCCGCTCCTGGCCAACCCACTTGCACCCCCACTGCAGCTCGGTGTTGGGGTTGGGTCGGAACCCTGAGCTCGTGAACAAGGGACAGTGAGGTGGTGGGAACCGCCCCCCCCCAATGGATACAGGTGATGTATTGTTCACCTGTTTGGTCCAACGGTGTTCGGGACGCAGGAGGATCCTTGGGTTTGCCTTTATCATGATTTAGGACAGGATGGTTTATCGACTTACGGCATTTGTTTTTATGATTTCAAAATTGTCACATTGCAAAAACAATCAGATTGTGTCGGTTTACATTTAGCAGGGTTGGGGCAGGGACCTACTGGTGGCATCCGGGTTTTGTGGCAGAGCACCTCCCCAATTGCGTCGCAGTCTGTTTGCAGGTGGGGAGGGCGAAGGACCTTTGGGGCCCTGGTCGCCCTTGTGGCGGAAAGTGAGGTATTAAAGTAACCAGGAGCAACAGAGGGGTCCCCAAGGCTGGGGCCCCGGGTTAACACCAGAGATAGGATCCTGAAGTCCTGAGCCAACCTGCGGATGTACACACCAGATTAAGGGGTAGGGAGCCCAGATCGCTGGGGGGGCCAGAGGGCTCCCGCTCTTGGCCGCCCCGTTACACCCCTAGGCAAATTGGTGTTTGGAGGGGGGGGGGGGGGCGGAACCCTGAGCGTGTGGACAAGGAACGGTGTAGTCAGGGCAACCGCCCCTCCTAGGGATACAGGTGAGGTACGGCTCACTTGTGTGGTCCAATGGTGGTTCAGGACAGGAAGGGATCTTGTCATAAATTTATGATTTATGGTTACTGAAGATGTCTTATGGATGTGATTTATGTTTTTTGTAAATATGAAAAAGTTTATTTGAAGTGATTTATGGTGAAGTTATATGTATAAATATCATAAATATCTTGTAATAAAAACTTCTTCCAACCAATAAGTTTGTCGGTCTACGTATGGCTGGTGGTGTGGGGGTGAGGGCTTGCTGGCGGACTCCGGGTTCTATGGAAGAGCGCCCCACAAAATGGGGGAGCACGGCCCCTTAGAAAACGGGACCGCCGAGGCCCAAGAACCCCTTCGCACTAGTGGTGCGATGGGCTGGCCTGTTACTTCCGCCCCCATGCCTCGCGAGGTGTCAGGGCGGAAGTTTAGTAAGGTGAATGTTTCGGCTGCACCAGCTCCAGCCGGTTCCAGCCGCCGCATGCCAGTGGGGGGCTACATAAGCGCCCCCCCAGGAAGGCTCGGCCTTCTTGCATTGTGGCGGCTGGAATGGCGGTAGGCTTGCAGTTGTCCCACCCACCCTCTCCTTAATTTAGGTTGTGTAGAAAGTATTAGCCGGAAAGTGAGGTATTAAAGTAACCAGGAGCAACAGAGGGGTCCCCAAGGCTGGGGCCCCGGGTTAACACCAGAGATAGGATCCTGAAGTCCTGAGCCAACCTGCGGATGTACACACCAGATTAAGGGGTAGGGAGCCCAGATTGCTGGGGGGGCCAGCGGGCTCCCGCTCTTGGCCGCCCTGTTACACCCCTAGGCAAATTGGTGTTTGGGGGGGGGGGGGGGGCGGAACCCTGAGCGTGTGGACAAGGAACAGTGTAGTCAGGGCAACCGCCCCTCCTAGGGATACAGGTGAGGTACGGCTCACTTGTGTGGTCCATGGTGGTTCAGGACAGGAAGGGATCTTGTCATAAGTTAATGATTTATGGTTACTGAAGATATCTTATGGATGTGATTTATGTTTTTTGTAAATATGAAAAAGTTTATTTGAAGTGATTTATGGTAAAGTTATATGTATAAATATCATAAATATCTTGTAATAAAAACTTCTTCCAACCAATAAGTTTGTCGGTCTACGTATGGCTGGTGGTGAGGGGGTGAGGGCTTGCTGGTGGTCTCCGGGTTCTATGGGAGAGGAGCGCGGTGCAGGAGCAAAGCAGGTACGTTAAAAAAAATATATATTATTTAAAAAAAAAGAAAATTCCCTGCACCTGCCACGCAAGCCGCTCCTGAGTGGTGGCAGAGAATCCTGCTTGCCTGAAATGCCAGTATTATAATCACCCAGGAAGACTTGTGCAGCTGGCTATCTAAGAGAGCGGCTTTAGTCGATGATGGCACAGAGTGAGCCCACATCTGCTCTATAGGGCACAAATTGCTGTTGCTGGCGTCCAGCATTAAAATGGACTCTCAACCTGGGCGTTCCTGGAACTTTTGAAGAAGGGGTGGCCACAAGTGCTCAACTGGACATATAAGACATGGAAGAACTGCACAGAGGGCTGATGTAAAAGCACAAGCAACACGATTGGAAGCACAGGCTGACTGAAGGGCTTAAGACAGAGGACATTATTTGAAGCTGATTTGCATCTACAACTCCCTAACAGTTGTTAGTTCTCACCTGAAACAGTGCATGCACTGTTTCATGCGATGATCTATTATATCTTTTAAAAAAAAAAAAAAAACTCTAAAAGGGGTTTTTAGCTCACCTATCACTTAACATTGCTTGACTTCATTGTCAAATTTATTATCTTTAATTTGTTTAGTGAGAGAGTACCAGAGCTCATCTGCCTCACTGTCTCGTGAGCTTCTTTTTCTACCTGGAGCATTGAACAAGTACTGATTGATTTCATGATTAGTGTTCTTATGTACTGCTACTGATCAGACTGTGGTACTTTTCAGGGTTGAGCGCACAAGCGCTCCGTCACTGTTGTAATCTCCCTTTGGGCTTGTAACCACGCCCATATCACGCCTGTCACCTTCATTGGTTTGTGGGCTTGCCTGTTAAAATCTGCTTGCTTTTATTAGTGAAAGACATGCATACATCATGACTTTTCTGGTGTTGAGCCCTCCTCGAACACACCAACCAACTACTGAAAACTTACGAGGTTCAATGTTTTCAGCCTAGTTTCTGCACTACTTTATCTTTTTATTTTTCACACAGAGCAATCGCGCTAGGTTTTACATAGCGCAATCGTGCTCGTTTTTTGTTCTTCACATTTGTGTGGCAAGAAAAGTCTGGTTAGGGGTTTACAACGCTAATAGCTCTTGCTCGAGCAAATGCGAGACGCATTGCATTGCAAATGCTTGTTCATTTTTGCTTTTGCTGGCAAGACAACTTGAACCCAACAGAGTTAAAGCTGGTGCTTCCTGATATTTCCAAGAGCTGAATGCAAACAACTAGCAATAACGAAACTTTGTGGTGTGTAAACAATTCCAAAAACATGATGAAGCTGTCAACATACTCCCTTTGTTTAAAACTACAGAAGTACAGAAATACAGTATGGGTTTTACTGAATTAACGATTGACGCTGTGTTACATTTACTTAATTGTTTGGTGCCTGTATTAGAATTTAGAGAATATTTTATTCAACATCAAACATGCAGTGATTTCAAAAGGTTTATGTTTCACATATCCTCGGCCCACCCCTATCCCTAACCTTCCATTACCTCTACCCACCCCTGAACTCTCAAAGTCATCCTCACCTCCTTTTACCTCCACCTGAACCTGCTGAATCCTCAAGTCACCCTCACCTAAATTTACCTCTACCCACTTACACTCTCAAGTCACTTTCACCTCCCTTTACCTCTCCCCACCCCAAACCATAAACTCACACTTATCCCCCCTTACCTCCATCCACCCCGAACCCTCAGTCACCCTCACCTCCTTTTACCTCTACCCACTCAAACCCTCGTCATTCTCACCTCTCTTTACCTCTACCCACACGAACACTCAAGTCACCCTCACCTCCCTTTACCTCTACCCACCACTAAACCCTCAAGTCACCCGCACCTTCCTTTACCTCTATCCACACCATAACTGTCTATGTCATCCTCACCTTCCTTTACCTCTACGCACCTCGTAACCCTCCACTCACTATCACCTCTCTTTACCTAACCTAACCCCGAACCCTCGAGTCACCCTCATCTCTTTACATCTATCCACCTCTATACTCTAAAGTCACTCTTGCCTCCCTTTATCTATACCCATCTCTAAACCCTACAATCACTTGTTTAAATAACATAAAAAGTATGTTATTAAAAAAGAAATATCTATGTAGTGAAGTATTGCATGGTAAAGGCTGTTTCACCTCAGGCACGACACATCCTGGCCCTTCTGTAAACACTCTCCTGCCTTCACCCAAGTGCCCCTTAAAGGTTTGGAGGGACACTGTTGGTTGTTTTATGCCCTTCGGTATGTTTGAACCCTGTTCAACCCACAGCCTATACTTTAGGTCTCACCAGAGACTGAACCTGCGCTGTCACTTGCAAGACATTTTGTTCATTTACAGGGGGCATATAGCCACCCATTGCTCAGAACTGGATGATTGGATGCCTTCATTGTCAGTCTCATTTCCTTGCTTATTTGTATCATGGAGTGCCAGCTTCACTTCCTTTTCACATGTTTATCTCTATCCTGGAGCACTGCTCAAGTACTGCTTCCCTTGCCCAATGTTCTTCCACTGCTCGCCACTTTCAGAGTTTTTTCTCCTTTTACCTAAACCCCACTTGGACCTCCACGCTCCTCCATTGTTGCTTGCCCTGCCCCCCACCACCTTCTTCCTGTGTTGTTGCTTGTCCGGTTTCCCCTCCTCCCTCCCATGTTGTTGATTACCCATTCACCATTCAAACCTCTCCTCCTTCTTTGCTTGCCCCACTTCATCACGTCAGCAAAGAAAGTGCCCAACAGTTGTCACGTCAATATGTTTCAAGATGCTACAAAGATGCACACTGCGTATGGCCTTTTTGGCACGGTCTTCATGTCGGGCCAACACGGCAAACTTCAGCTCATACTTAAAATCATTAATCTCTTTTTTTTGTTAAGCCTGAGAATAATTCCATGCTAGAAAAACAGTCAGCATTGGTTGCAACATAGCGCTTTTACTCCTAACTTTCAGCCATGCTGCACACCAGCCGGTCTGCTGTACATGGCTAAAAGATATTGACATAGCCCATAGTTCTACCATAGACGATATCTGTTGGCTTTGTCAATGCTTTTCATAGTAAGATTATGATTTATATGACAGCAACTGGCCTCTCTTAAACAGCCTAAGAGGCACCCACACTCTTTATTTAATATAGCTATGTTGATGCAGATGGGCCTACAGTTCGCATGCAAAGGCCAATAGCATGCTAGAGCTGGATCACAGGAATGTAAGTGAAGTTCTTAGTATGTAAAATAATTATAGTATCTCAAAATACTCAATATAAACATATCAACCTGCAATAGTATAGACTGCAAGATATCAACTTCACAGTATTTTCAAGGTAACCACATTTAAAGGGGAGTGTTTATTCTAACTCTACATCTACTTACCTTGATGATATTGTGCATGTCAATACCTTGCTATCAATACCGCTGAAGATCAATACTAAAAAGTAATATTGTGGTACCCTACCTAAAACAAGTCTATTTGAACGCTATCTTTGATAGCTCAAATATTTACAAAGATATTCTATTACTCCAACTGTTATGAAAAATGGATCCTGGATCATGAGAACCTACAAAGCCCACATTCTGAAACCAATGCTTTATCTTCAATGTACTTGGCCGGGGAATGCCCCAAGCTACAACCCTTTTGGAAAGCAATGATGAATTTAATGGGTGACGGGGGTGATATGAATTTAAAAAAACAAGCACTGCCAAAGCCAATAGTTTGGCTGCCAGAATGTCTGCTTTGTCAATGCTTGTTTTGTCATACTTGGCTGGACCCTCGCCAATCTGAAATAAAAAGCAATTGTTAAAAGCAAAAATACTTACAGCAAAGAAAAAAGTACACACTGCCATTGCAGCCCTGGCACTTAAGGAAAGTACTTTGAGTGAGGAAGTGTTTCTTCTGAAACAGCAGAATGCCATCACTCACAGTGAAGTTAGCAAACTGCTGAAGTGCGCAGACCTGCTGCCCCATGCTGTGTACTATAATGGGTGGAAGAAAATGTGAATGACACAACAGATCAATGGATGAACACAACATGGTTGAAAACCCCTAGTAGTAAGTATGCAATTAAAAAAAGCACAATCAAAATGTTTTGTATACCGCCCGACCTAAAAATGCACACTAGAAATCGTGCCACATGTCAGACAGGGTAAACAACAGATAAAACATATTAGTAATTTATCCCTTCTAGCAAAACAATGATCAACGATTTAATAGCTGTCCTAAAACAATCTTAGGGATAAAATATATGCAGCCAGGTGGAAAATCGGATAGTAATTTTAAAGTATAAATTACCATCACCAAACTTGACTAGCTGTTAATGCAGGTTATTAAAACAGAATTAAAATGAAGTAACCTATGTTAGATACGATATCATGGTGAACTGCCCCTAAAAAGGATGTTTGGCCTCTTTTTTTGGACTTGTTGAGAGATGAGATCTCGGAGATCCTGGATACTGAAAATTGCATACAAAACCAAACTGAAATTTTCAGGTCTTGAAATGTCAATGTAAGGGATACATAGAATAAGCACAAATAGGTTTCTGTTGCTGGAACATTGAAAAAAGGCAAGTAGAGGATGGTTAGAATGGTTGATATGAAGCAGGCAAATTGATAAAGCTTAGTGTCTGATTTATTATACTCTTAAAAAGAAGAGACACTATCTGTGATGAAGCTTGAATGATACTATTACGTGAACCATGTAAATGGTAACAAAGTGATGTTTAAATAAAACAAGGTTACCTAAATTGACAATATGCAACTGTTCTTGCCCTTCTTTTGTGTAGCCTGTGGATTCTGATGAATAACAGATTTCGCAAGTACATGTTTAATTTACTGTTGCATTTGAATTTAAGGTATAGTACCTACATAAGGTTTACAGACGATTGAATTATTTCACATTTTGTGGCAGTGCCACAGGGTTTCGTGCAGTATATAAAAAAGAATGGTTGTCTATTATTTCAATCGTGAACGTCACGCTGTTGCATTGGGGTTGTGCTAATATGCTATTACTAATCTTGAAGTAGTGAAGAATCGTGTCAGTTTGAGATACTAGGTATTATAATACATAGGACCATATATGATTTGTGTCCACAATCCAGAATAACGGACTCTTGTAGTTTAGACACTTTGCCTTACTGATATTTTATTTACAAAAACTTTGTGCCAAGACCCTTGGCTATAACGAATCACAATTGTGGAATCATTTATCGATATTCCATTTACAAATTACCCACTGCAGCAAATCCCGACGTAGTTTATTATCCCTTCGTTGAGAAAAGCTTTGCAGCTTCTGCTGCTGGTGGGGAGTGCTAAAGAACCAGTAGTGAGAGCTAAATATTCAAATCTTTGAGCTTCAGGGATGGAATCTCAGGTTTCCTTGAAGATGCCATGGGTGCACAAATGAACAGTTACCCAATGTTTTATGAAACTCCAAATTAACTAAAAATATTATATTTTAGGGCTGTAAATACGTTCTTAAAAAACATGCAGGGTCATCTCTCCATGAGACCGTGCCGTGCCTTGTAACTGCTTATATGTAGCTAGGAAGCAGAGTAGGCGCTACACTGGCATTGTTCTTTGCCATCGGACAATAAAATGTGAAGAAATCCCACTGCTTGTACCAACCCCACCTCGTGAAGCGGGCATCACGAGGTGGGCAATACTAACATTGGTTATTTTAGGTCCCAAAGCTGAAAGGCTATGCAAATTCAGGTTCGATTTATTATCAGTTACTTTTCATTTCAAAACAACCTGATAAACCCTCAGAGTGAAAATGCAGAGCAATGCAAGTGATTTGGATGGGTTGTTTATTAATCAGTTAAACACCAGGGAGTAAAATGTATTGCACTGTTTGCAAACGTCAAGCTTCAGGGCCACGATCAATCACAGCGAGCCTGAGTCAGTTACCATTACAAGAGGGGGTGCAGTGAACAGGGCTTCAGAACAATTCTACCCGGCTGTTGCATGGCAACAGTCTGACCATAAACACGGAGGCCTTCTGGCTTCAGTGGAAACGTCGCACAATGATTTCCAAGCAAACAAGTCAACCGTTTAAAGTGACAGGCACAGTAAGCACATTAAAGTGCACAGCATCCAAGCGCTGGTTAAAATGTATTCAAATCCGTCCAAATGAAACATGTACATTTTTACACGGTGGCTCTCTCCTCCTCACCCCCTTTGAGGGATGCCTGAATGGCGGTAAAAGCCCGCTTGGCAACTACGAACTTCGTTTTATTCAGCATTCCCCTTTTACTCGTCAGCTTGGGAAAGCAAAAGTACGTTAAATCGAGAACAGGCAGGGCCACTAGAGTTTTACGGAACGGGAGTACCAAAAAACGGGCCAGTGTTTATAAAAGTATATGATAAAAGGCAAATGATGTGGCACAATGTGGCATATTTTGTGATATTCCCTCATTATGTTGTCATTTTACACATATTAACTCTATCCGAGGAAAGGTTTCACCTCGTTAGTAGCTGTCTGACACCCAAATACAGCAACAGGCAACAGAAATATCAACTTTAACTTCTGTAAATGGCCTTCCACTGAGTAGCAACACAACTTACTGCGGTTTTATTAACTTTTGATTAATTTGAGGCAGAAGAAACATGTTTTTGATAGAATATGGAGACGGATTATATGGTAAATGCGGCAAGTCAATATTCATGCGGAAAAAGCCATGGCTGACATTCGCATAATTCCATTGTCCCCGAGTATAGGGAACTAGCAAACGGAATGTAGGAGAATTACAGAAGTTACATAATTCCTATGACGGTATAGAGAAACAAGTACGACATCATTTTAAAAACGATGCACTCTGTGGACATTTGAACCATTTTCTCCGTTCCATAGGCGGTGTTTCAGTTCTATATGTCACTCACACTCATCCTTTTCGTTATTTGAGGCTTCAACTATGTTTCCTATTGGTCGTGTTACGTCAAAAACCGGAGGTTAATACCGCTGGAGGTAACGCCTGCCAGTGGTAAAATGAAAACTTAGCTAAACTCATTTGCTGCAGCTGAACAAACATAGGGGGTTCAATATTTACATTTCGGAAGCACAGATATGGCCCGCTCAAAAAAGCTAAGATAATTACCAGTGTTTACTGACTAAACAAACAATGCTTCACACTGCCCAGCTGGTTAAGGGGCTTAATTCTTTTAAGCTCGGCTCAGAGCTCATTTACTTGATTACTTGTTTTTTGTCGTTTTCCAGCTGTCTTTTGACATGGGCGGAGATTATCGATGGTATGGGATTTATTTTCAGTTGTAGCAGCAGTAAACAAAAACCTTCTGAGTGGTTTTACATCTATCGCCCTTTATGTAATGAGGCCCGTGTGGTTTAACAGACCTTCTGCTTGCATATCTGAAAAACAAGCCTTTGTAATGCAACGGGTCTCACGTTTGCTCGAGTAAGAGCTATTAGCGTTGTAAATTCCTAACTGGACTTTTCTTGCCACATAAATTGAAAATGAAAAGTAAAACAGTTGACATAAGCATGCTGATTCAAAGCGCCACGGCCGCCACAAGCGTGAGCACGAAAGAGAGACACAAAAGGAAAAGAAGTTCGCTCGCAGTCAAACATAGCAGCAAACGTGCAATTATCCAGGTAACAGGGTAGATGCCCAAGGTGGTAACAGAACCGACCCAAGGAGGGACAAACGTAAAGCATTTATCAATGACAGCAAAGGATTTTTGAAAGGCAAGCCAACGAACGAGCGATTGTGATGGGCATAAGGTGGCTGTGGTTAAAAGCCCACAGATAGATTACAACATGTCAGAACGCTTGAGTGCTCGACCTAATAAATACGATATCGCATTGTTGGGTAAAACAACCCACCGCAGAGCCTGGAATCTTTGTCAACTAAATACCTGAAGCCACTGTTGTACTTACCTGCATTTAGTTTACTTTTAAAAGACTTAAACTGGACTCTTCAAGATTTCTAATCTGCCCAACAAAACACAAAGTGATTCATCACAGTGCCTTTGATGCACTAATAGTTTGAGGTTTTATCACCACTATCCACGCTCAAGCTAAAGGTCCTGCCTAGTTACTTGCATAGGTGAAGATATCAGCTTTGAATTAACCCAGGCGCTAGGAATGTACATAGCTAGTGGTGTCTCTTGTGCTGTTAGAGGGAAGTCTCTTCATTCAGGCTCATACAATGTCAAAGGCCAGCATGCCATGGTTGGCCCAGCCAGCAATAAGCTAAAAAAAGAAACCCAGGTGCATGGACGACCTAACTATGCTAAGGGCATGCCTCATATCAAGCCAATGGCTTCCAGATGTCTAGTTCATCATCTCTGCGAGAGGATGGGCACTGGCCCCTGGTGCCAAAGAGAGAGAGGCAGGCGGGTCACATGGAGAAAAGGCAGACTCAGGATTACTGCTGCAAGTTTGGAGCTTTTGTGCATTTAATATGATTTGTACATCATGAACAATGCACTTAATAGTAATCTACCTCTAGAATTCCTATGTGTACACGTATATGATGCTCTTGTCTTTGAAATTATTTTGCAGATATTTATTAAAGTGCATTTTCTTGGCTTATGCTAGATAGGCCTCAACTAGGCCTTGACGCCATCTTGTTCAAAATGGATGTCTTATCTTGCTCATTCACTGTTTATTATTTCTTCTGCAGTTAGTCAAGCAAGTAATGTTAATTTCTTAACAATGCTGTTCTCTAAGAAGACTCTCTAACATCAGCTCATTGATACTACATACATTGACTGCTACTGGGTAGTTATAGTTAGGGCCATGTTTCCATAGGAAAGGCATTTTTGAGTTTGCTAATAACTTTGAAACTGCTTGACGAATCTACACAAAACATTTGAAAATAAAAGTTCATCCACCTCAGGTCCTTTCTGGAAAGTTTCATGGTGATCCATCAAGTGCGGGTCGAGAAAAAACACATTTTCCTTATTAACTTTTCCATGGGAAAATTAGACACAGTTACAGCCAAAAACACTGAATGGAATTAAATCAAATTTGGCAGGAGGCAAGATTTGGTCCAGAAACTGTGCTTTTTAGGTTGAGTGTAAGTGTACGACCTCTTGTATATTTTTAAGTACAATTCTTCTGTGAGCTTCCAGCTATTTCATTTGTTAGTTTCATTGTCATTTAATCCTTGCTTGCTAGTGGTCAGTCATGCCTCTTTGTCACTCCTTCTGTGTGGGAGCAGGGACCAACTACTGTATAATTACACTTTGTCCTGTTTATCTGGTCTGTAGGGGAGTTTTTTTTTTTTTTTTTTTACTTTGTTTCCTGCTCCTGTCCAGGGAAGCTTCCCTTTTCAGTTGCAGATCATTATTCCTCTGAGCTTAACTGTAAACAAGGCTATAAATCAGGCTGTTATCTGGGTTACGCTTGGTCTTTGTGGGCTCTCTGCACAGTCTCTCAGCTGCCTGGCTATCGCCCTTCTTTGGCTTGGATTTTCTCTACCAAGTGTACCTGCCTGCTGTGTGCTGAGAACTTGTAATTTCTTATAGCTTAGGCATCCAGCTCTACCAGGGCCCCATAATCCTTAGAGACAGTGCCCACTTCTGCTCCATACTGGGATCCCACTCGCAGCTCCAACAGTGCACCTCAGTTCACACACTCCAAGCAAGTGACAGGAACCACACTCATGTTGTCTGCCAGACCACCTCAGTGCTTGCAGTCAGCACACTCTGCTGCTCCACTACTGGGACCTTGGCCACAGCTCCATCAGTGGACAGCAGTTCACACACCCCAAGCCCTCAGCCATGCCGTGCCAGGAAACCCACACAAGCTGTTTACGAGAGCACCTCAGTTCTTACAGTCAGTACACTCTGCTGCTCCAGTACGGGGACCTTGGGCACAGCTCCATTAGTGCACTGCAGTTCTCCAAGCTCTGAGCCATGCCAGTGCCAGGCATGCCAGTCCCACACACACTGTCTGCCAGAGCACCACAGTTCTTGCAGTCAGTATACGCTGCTGCACCAGTACTGGGAGCTCAGGCGCAGCTCCATCAGTGCACGGCAGTTCACACACTTCAAGTTCTCAGCCATGCCAGTGCCAGGAAACCCACACACGTTGTCTGCCAGAGCACCACAGTTCTTGCAGTCATTATATATTGCTGCTGCTCCAGTACTGGGACCTTAGGCGCAGCTCCATCAGTGCACCGCAGTTCACACACTCCAAGCCCTCAGCCGAGCCAGTGCCAGGAATGGCACACATGCTGTTTGCGAGAGCCCCTCAGTTCCTGCACTCAGTAAACTCTGCTGCTCCCGTACTGGGACCTCAGATGTAGCTCCATCAGTGCACCGCAGTTCACACACTCCAAGCCCTCAGCCGTGCCATTGCCTGGAACCCCACGCACGCTGTCTGCCACAGCACCTCAGTTCTTGCAGTCAGTACACTCTGCTGCACCAGTACTGGGAGCCAGGCGCAGCTCCATCAGTGCCCGGCAGTTCACAAACTCCAAGCTCTCAGCTGTGCCAGTGCCAGCAACCCCCCTCACTCTGTCTGCCAGATCACCTCAGTTCTTGCAGTCAGTACACTGCTGGTCCAGAACTGGGACCTCGGGCTCAGCTCCATCAGTGCACAGCATTTCACACACTCCAAGCCCTCAGCCGTGCCAGTGCCAGGAGCCCCACACACACTGTCTGCCAGAGCACCTCAGTTCTTAAAGTCAGTACACTCTGCTAATCCAGTACTGGGAGCTTGGGCGCAGCTCCATCAGTGCACATCAATTCTACCCCGGATATACTGGGATCCCGCTCACATACAGTTCCATTACAGCACCTCAATCCCAATATTCAGTCCCACTGCCAAGCCAATACTGGCCCCAAAAAAGCAAAACACAGCTCAGCCAGTGTACCGCAAGTCTAACATCAAACACCACTGTTGATGGGAACCACCACAGCTCCGCAAGAATCCACCAATTCTAACATTCAGTGAACATTTCTTCTCAGTACTAAGGCTCACACATATGCCCTCCAGGGCTCCTTGCTTCTGTGGTTCCGAGGCAGTGCTACTCCGATACTGGGCCCCACTCGCAGCCTCACCAGGGCATCTCCGGGCTAACACTCAACAACACTGGCACACCAATACTAGATTCAACACATAGCTCCATTATCATACCTCACTTCTGACCTTGTGTGCCCGTTAGTATTCCAGTAATGTAGCCCACATAAAACTCTGTCAGTGCACCTCAACACTAACGTGCAGTACCCCATTATTCAAATACCAGGAATTACACAGCGCTCCGTTTCTCATTCCTCACCTGCTGCCTTTCTGTTATTCTAGCACTGGGCCAGGACACAGCTGTTTCTATACCTCCAATCCTGATCTGAGGCGCCCCAATATTGCTGCTTTGGAGTTCACATACAATTCTGCTAATGCACCTCCTGCTGTTCTGCAGTGCCCCCTGCTGTTTCTTACTCTGACTTCTGTTTGAGGACCTGGGGGAGCCAATCAAATCTATTCTTAGCTGCCATCTTTATTTGGGAGGGTCTGTTTTACCTATCTCACTCCATTCTTTCCTTTACTCTGTTTACTCTCAATGTTTTCTTTCGCCCCCACTCTTCTCTTTCCAGCTCTTAAAATCCACACGTTACCAGTTTCGCCCTTCCTTTCAACTGTTTATTTCTACTCCTCCCCATTTTTTTTAATTTCCCCCTCACTCTTGCTACCTCCTCTTACAAACTCGCAAAAATTTGGTTATTTCTTTCCTTGTTTCTTCTCTTTTTTCTTCATCAGGCATTCATTCTTTCACTATTTTTTACTCTTCCTTTAATTCTTTCTTTGTTTTTTTTCTTTGCTTTTTCCTTTGACTCAATATGCGTCGTCCTTTCTCTTTTTTAGATCTTTCTTCCTTTGTTTTTCTTATCTTTACCTGTCAATTCATGTTTAAATCCCTCTTTTTCCCGTCTGTATGTGGAAGCCACAAGTTACTTGTCGGAACCGAAGTGTCAAAGTGTTTTTCTAATCCTGTGTCTGTGGGAAATGTGTCACTACATACATGCCCTGGTTCTTTCGCTGCTTGCTTCTCTCACCATTTTTTTCTCTAATGTTCATTTTTTCTCTTTCTTTCCACACTTCTTTCATTATTTTTTCCCTCTATCTTTTGTTCGCTAGCTTCCTTCCCTTTGTTCTTTTGTCTCACACTTTGCTCTAATTCTTCTCTTAGTTGTATTTTAATTTTCTCGTTCTTTCTTTCCCTTTTCTTTTATTTCTTTGCGACCCCTTCACTTTCTTCCCTTTGTCTGCTGTATTCCTTTTGCCTCTCTTTTTCTGCCCCATTCGCTTTCTTTCCTGAGGCCTAGTTATCAATGGAGCAACAGATGCAGTGGAACCAGGGTCCAGAGACCTATGAATCTCACTCAACTCAAATTACTGCTGTATTTTCCTGCCAAAATTGCAGTCAAACATTTTCCTTTCTTACTCCAGGATCTATGACACCGTTACTACCCACTTGTCCTCTCCATCTTTAGTCCGACTCCCGCTTTCCTTTCACTCTCCAATCTGTCCCAAATTATATTTTTGTTATGGTGTTTTGAGTATTACACTCTAATGCCAAAGGTTGATTTTTGATAAAGATTTATATGATAATTGTGTATATTTTCAGATAAAGGAAGAATGTTAATGAAAGTGATTTAGTTAAATGCTGGGCCACTGTAATTATATGGCAGGAAAAGACAAAATTATGAGGCAGGGTTGACCAATTTATGTGGCAAGAAAAGTCCAGTTATGAATTTACAATGCCAATAGCCCTTACTCAAGAAAATGTGAGACCTATTGCATTGTAAATGCTTCTTGTAATTTGGTGCAATTCTGTTCAGGTGATCAGTGTAGCAGTCAGCTCTAGAGATAAAATCTGATTGGCTGCTGTCACATGAAGAAAGATGTGATGGCAGCCATTTTAGGACTTGGGGGTCTAAGTTTCCTGCCTGTAAATAAGTTTAAAAAAAAGGTTTATGAGGCAGGGTAGGCATGCCTTGCCTTGCCTCGCGTAGGTCCAGATCAGCAAATATGCTGTAAAACTGAAAAGAAAAAAACACAGGTTCTCATGCTTAAAATAAAAATACCCTTGTGGTGGGTCAGGGCCTTGTGTGTGTGGGGCATGTGGCTCCCCTTCCCTGAGCCATTTACAGGCCCTGGGACCCCATCCCAAGGGGCTAATTTATTTGATAAGGAGAGCGGAGGCACTCCCCCCTGTCCCTCAGCCATTGGGCTGCTTGAAGGAAGCCAGTGTGGCCGTGGGTGCCCTAGGGCTCCCCTCATGGCCCCCAACAAAAATTAATCATGTGGGTGTCCCAAGTGGGCATCGGGACACCCAAAAAATATTTAAAAAATGAAATATTAAATAAGTGACATGAGTCGCTCGTTATTATTCAGTGCTCCAGCATATAGACCCCATACTGCCCTGCAAGGGCTTTCCACTATTTTGTTAAGCCTGATGGTGCCCCCTAGAATGGAAGGACCACCACTAGGATTTTTTTTATTTATTATTGTTGTGGGGGGTTGAAGGGAGTGCAGCAACCCCCCCACCCACATAAAAAAAAATATTAAGTCTACTGCATCATTAAATCCATGACCCAAGAAGAGCCTACCATATGTTTTTAAAGCACGCCTAGCAGAAGCTCTGTGGACTTCAGCTGGAGTGCATGATATCTTGCGTTTGTTTTTATGACTGCATTTTGTGAACTAAAAAATGTTAAAAGAAAGACTCAAAGTCGTGTTGATTTAAAAAAATAAATAAAACCTTATTGCATTTGTTTTAGGACAGTTAATTTTTTTAAACATTGCAACGTGTGAATTAATGAAATATATCATTGATTATAATTATTTGGGATCATTTGACAAAGGCAATAGGTCTGCTTTACACTTGTCGATATGCTGACCCCTTGATAAAGTCAATAGGTCCACCTTTTATATTTTGGAGTTCTGACCCTTTGACAAGTCAGTAAGTCTGCCTTACTTAAATCAACACTCTTTATATTATAACATCACATGGTCAGCCTGCAGGGGCTAGCGCCCAACCTATGCATGGCCAAAGGCCATGTACAGTGAGGGGGTTGGGTGCCAGCGATGGGTTGGAGGAAGGCTTGACCAGGCTAGGCGCCCAACAGTAACCTGCAGAGTACAAAGCGCTCACAAGGGGTTGGGCGCAAGGCCTCTCAAGGCTCTGTGCCTAACCCCATACTGCTCTGCCAGGCCGGAGGGCTTGTGTTGCTTGCAGCCTTGAAGGGGGGAGTGCACCTCTCCTGTTGGTGGAGATGGCACTGCCCGTGACTGTTTGAGGTGGTGGTTGCTGGAGCCCTCTTGTCTCAACCTGCACAGCACATTAGGCCATCTCCATGTACGACTTTGGTGCCGGTTGTTGGTTCTTCGGCATCAAAGTTGGTGGCTCTTTCTGCTTCCCCAGGGGATGTATGTTTACCGAGTGGCGTTGTGGGTCATTCTGGCTCCTGTGGCGAAAAGTATTGGATTTCATTCCTTTAGGGCACTGGGGGCATGGTCTGCTCTGTTTCCTCTCTTGGTTTCACCCTCTGAGCTTGCCCTTCCCTTTCAGGGTCCTGTTGGGGATTTGGTAATGAGGGTTTGGAGGGTTATGATGTGATACCAGAACCTTGATTTCTACATCTGCTGTGCTTGTTGGAAGGTGAGGCCGCTCTTTCTTCTCAAGTCCATCTGGATTCGATTCTCACTGCCCTCCTCGGCCTTTCCTCTAGGGAAAGTCCTTCCTCTGCTACCACAGATTCTGGTGTTCTGGGGGCTTTTTGATCTGTCACTTGGGCTTTGAAGGCTTGTCTTCTACTCCATCCCTGTTGCAGGTCTTTGTTGGCCTGGTTGGGGCCGTCAAGGAGGGGACATGGTGCTCTGCTCTGTTGGCAGCTATGATCCTTTATGCAGGGCTGCTTGCTGTCCTTTCCTCGGATATTGGGCATTCATCCGCTTTGTTCCCTGGGGCTTTCTTTGTGGTGTGTTTCTCTCTCTGGCTGTGGCACTAGAGGGTGGTACCTGGGGTGTGGGCCCCTGCTGATGCTCCCACTCAAGGGTTCAGCGCTTTATGGGGACTGGTTGCCAGCCATGATCTCCCAGGCATTTCAATGGAGTGAACATTGCCCTGTCTTTTGAGGGGGTTCTTCTGTTGGTAAAGGGTGATGGAAGCCTATGTATCCTTCCCGAAGCTGGGGTCTAATCGCTGTTCCCTTTGGTGGAGGTGGTATCAGCCCCGGTTTTCTCCATAATGCACTGTTCCTGCTCTGTCAGGGGCCTCTGTGTAGGGCTTCAGACCACCGCTGACACTGCGGGGCACTGTTGGTAGCGAGTGGCCTCTGGCGTATTCTGTCCCTTTGGCCACAGGGTGTGACAGGCGGGTGCTGGTCATTGTGGACAGAGGCTCCACAATTATATTTGTACATGTACCCCTTGATCTTGGCGTCCTGCTGCTGCTTCCATTCCTGTTGCTGCAGGGATGTGGAATTCCTATCGCCCGACGCCCGGGACATCTTGTTTGGGGTCAAGGGCAACAAGTATTTATGTTTACTTTGTCCTTGGGACAAGTAGGCCCTACCCTCTGCAGCACAAACCCTTTGGCTGCTTGTTTACAGAGAGTGGAACTCTCCGCAGTTGAGGTAATGTGTTTCCAAAAGATAATGCTGTTCGAAGTTGTATTTATGGTTCATTATTTGAAAGCCTTCATTATTAGGGTGAGTGTTGTAAATAAATGTTTTAAGGTCACACTTCACTACTGACGTTGGTTCCAGTACAAAAAATATAAAATGTGTATGCACATGTTTGAAAAGTTTAGGCTATGAGGCTAAGTATAATGCTCCCAGAATGCTCTCTGATTAGATGCAAATGAAGTGTCATATAGTAAAATGTTTTGATGCATGCTAGTATTTCCCAAAAATATTTCTAATGGAAAATCAGTGTAACCATTTTCAACACGATTATGGGAAGCATGAAAATAAACAAACACTGACAAAGCCAACTGATCTGTCATATTTTTATAAGTCTTTTAGTTTCATCAATGCGTGTCTTGTTTTGACATGGCTTTTGTAACACTTTATTGCTGTGGGAGCTACCAGGCCCTCAACATTGTAACAAACACTGGCAAAAAAAAAAAAAAATGTTTTTGAACTCTAAAAGCACACGTTGCCACCAGTGGCATAACAAAGGCCCTGCAGCCGCCCTCCAGGGGGCCCCTTCAGCACAGCACCTGCCCTGAGTGAGTCTGGAGAGGGGGCTCCTCCATGTTCTTTGCAAAGGGACACACTCCAGTTTCGTCACGTCACTGATTGCCACTGTAGTTCCTGACACTGAACAAAACTACTTTGAGTGCCAATATGCTCCTTGTGGAAGAGCAGAATGCGATCACTCACAGTAAAGCCAGCCGAAAGAGAGAGAAATAGAAGTTTAATAAAAACAAAATGTCTTTGTTAACACCAGACCTAATTAGGGACCAAGACCCACATGTAGGTAGCTTTTTGCATGTCGCAAACAGCGACTTTCGCTGTTTGCGATGTGCAAAAAGCACATTGCGATGCACAAACCCAGTTTTGCGATTCGGTAACCTGGTTACCGAATCGCAAAACGGGTTTGCGACTCGCAATTAGGAAGGGGTGTTCCCTTCCTAATTGCGACTCGCAGTGCAATGTAGGATTGTTTTGCGAACGCAAACCAATCGCAGTTTGCACCCATTTCAAATGGGTGCTAACACTTTCGCAAAAGGGAAGGGGTCCCCATGGGACCCCTTCCCCATTGTGAATGTCACTGTAAACATTTTTTGTGAGCAGGCAGTGGTCCTGCGGACCACTGCCTGCTCTGAAAAAATGAAACGAAAACGTTTCATTTTTCGTTTTTGTAATGCATCTCATTTTCCTTTAAGGAAAACGGACTGCATTACGAAAAAAAAAAAAAAAAACTGCTTTATTGAAAAGCAGTCACAGACATGGTGGTCTGCTGTCTCCAGCAGGCCACCATCCCTGTGAGGGCCGCCATTCGCAAGGGGGTCCACCTCATGATTATTCATGAGGTGGGCATTTGCAAAGCCCTTGCGAATCACAGATGGCGTCAGGGACACCATCCTACATTCGGATTTGCGACTCGCAATTTGCGGGTCGCAAATCTGAACCTACCTACATGTGGCCCCAAATTCTTAACGAAAGTCACAAAAGTGCACCCATGGTATATGTCGTACCCCTATAAAATATTTGTGAACTGTATTTTAGCATGGGTAAATACGCATGTGTAGATTTGCTCATGTGAAAATCTATTGAGCATTTGCAAGTTAATTTTCCCTCCAGCCACTTTCTTTCCAACCCTGGAAGAAGTTCTAATTCTGCCATTGTCAGGAGTAAATGTCCAACCTTTCTTATTATGGGAAAATATTAGAGAGAAGCTGGTGAAAATCTTTAAAACATGCAGGTTAGTAGGTTTGCAGACTCAAAGGCATTCAGCCCTGGAACTATTGCTTACTGCTTCCTCCAGCCCCAGTATGCAGATCTGCAGAAAGGTGGCAAAATAAGGAAATTGCTACAGTAGGGATTGAAACTGCAAGTATTCAAGCCCTACTATGGTAGTAGCCCTGGCATAATCAGAGGGGCTATTATCAGAGCTCTTACATAATGAGATTGCTGCCATAATTTGGCGCCACACTACATGGCACCAAAGGGACAAGTAGATCTTTTTACAGGACAAGTAGATTTTAGAAGCAACCTGTCCCCTGGACAAGTAGATATTTTAATAAATTCCACACCCCTGTGCTGTAGGGCATAGTTTGGCCCTGCTGGTGGGATCTTGTACGACAAAAGGCCATCTGTTGTGTTCCTGCAGGGGCACTAAGGAAAGGGGCCTCTTTCTTCTGGTTTCAGGTTTGGATGGAGTCGGGCTCGTTTCGGCCAGTCCTAGATCTACAGTGGGGTGAGTCCTGGCTCCCACCTGTTTATTTTTCACTGTTTGCTGTTCAGGTGTTCTCTTGCTTATGGGTCCAGGTGATTTATAGCTGTCATTGGATCTGCAGGATGCCTATTTGATCGTCCCTGTCACAGTTTCCGCTCTCCGGTTTCTGTGATTTGAGCTAGTGGCCAAGATTTTCCGGTTTTGCGTTCTTCCCTTTGGGCTCCTTTCCTTGCCCCGGGTGTTTGCATCAGTTCTGGTGCCACTGAATGCTGTTCTTCTTGCTGTGGGAGTGTTCATGGGTCCCTCTTTGGGAATTTTCTTGGTTCAGACTGCCTGCATGTCTCATGTGGCATGAGTGCTGTAGGTTCTGCAGGGGCTAGGCTTTTTGATATATTGGGATATGCCATCTTTGGATCAGTCACCGGCCCTGGTGTTCTTTGGGGGTTCTCTGCCTATCTGAGGGTTGGGAACATTGTTAGCGTGGTGGTTGGTCAGCTTGCTGGATCAGGTTCGGTCTCTGGTGGCACCATGGGCCATAGAGTGGTTGCAGGTGCGGGGTCCCATGGTGTCGCCTGTGTTTGTGGTCCCTTGGGCTAGGATTTCCTTGCACCTTCTGGTCAACTGGATTCTCTCCCTTTGGTCTCCGGGGAGCTTTTTCTTCTGGTCCATTTCCTTTTACCAGTGTCAGGGCTGGTCCATGGAGACCTGTTGTGGTGGCTCATGGTGGAGCATCTGGTCTAGGGGATCCCTCGGTCTCCTCGAGCTCCGGTGGTTGCACCAATGGACCTCAGTTTTTTCTGGGTGGGGGGCTTGTTCGAGGGTTCTGATCTTTTGGACTCTTTGGGGTCTTCGGATTGATGGGAGTTGAAGGCTGTTCTTCTGGCTCTGGTGCATGGTCGAGTGCTCCTGAATGGCTCAGCGGTGCTGGTCTGAACTGCCTTTCTGGTGGCTAGGGCTTTTATCCACAGTCAGGGCAGGTGGGTGAGAGGGGGGGGTGTTTTCTTATGGGCACAGGTTTCTGTTCTGTCTCTGACTGCTCTGTCCTTTCGGGGGGTTAGGGAATGTCTGGGCTGCTCTGCTTGGTTGCAACTTTCTGTCCTCCAAGGATTTCTCCCTACGCCCTTGTCTGTTCTATCTTCATGTGCATAGATGGAGTCTTCCTGCGATGGCCCTGTCTACTTCGCCAGAGGCTGTTTTTGTGCTGACATTTTGTTTGTGGGGTCGCTGCCCTTTGACTGGGGTGGTGGACGTCTGCCTTGTCATAGTCCTCTGGGCCTTGTTTATATGCCTTGCCACCTTTTCGGTTGGTTGGGCATTTCAGGTGAGGTTCAGCAGTTGGTGTGGGGGCAGGTGGTTTGGTGGCTCCACGGTGACCTCGGGCATATTGGTTTCCTCTACTGGTGTTGTTGTGGGACAGTCGGGAGTGGGTTCTTCTGGTGGTTCCGTTTCCGCTTGTCTTTGCAGGCCTTCCTCTGGGGTTATTGAGGAAGTGGCATTTGTCGGCATACGGGTTGAATGGAGGGACTTTGCTGTGCTGGGTGGTTCTTGTGCTGTTGGCAGTGTCCTTGCTGGCCCTTCTTTGTACCCCTTGTGGGTGTTGGTTGGAAGCCTTTTACATTTCTGTCTGGTTTTCCAGGGGCCTTTCCTTCCGCTGGCGCTTGGGGGATATGCGGACCTTATCCTGTGGGTTTCCTTTCTGTTACTTGTTTCCGGACAGTTCTGGTTTTGGTTCCCTTATTCGTACGGTCCATTGGTCTTGTTTTTCCATGCGCGTCTGGGGGTGCACCTGCAGGCATTTTGTCATAAGTCGTCTTCTGATGTGCAAGTTTCAATGTTTGGACCGTGAGGCGGTATTCTCTGTGGACCCTGCATGTGGTGCAGTTGTTCTGTAATGGGGATGCATTGTATGTATTTTTTAGTCCTGCTATGGAAGGTGTAAGGTCGCCTATTGCTACCTTGGGTAGGTGGTTGCGTTTTCTGGTCTTGTTGACTTTGCGTTACAAGGTGGTTCCTCCCCTGGTTGTAAAGGATCAGTGTGCGTGCAATTTGGCTGCGCAAGGGTCAATCTGACCAGGGTCTTCTATGGTGTGATTTGTAGGGCTGTGGCTGGATCCATTCTCTCCACATTGGTTCAATGCTGTGGGATTGCTGTGCTGGACCATTAGGATAATGGATTGGGCCACAGAGGTTTCTCCTCTCTGTGGGAATCGTGGTTTTCTGTGTCTGTTCTGGGTACTCTATTGCAGTGGGTATTTATGATTCAGTCGAATGTTCTGTTTTTACTTGCTATGTCATATTGGTTAAGAACAAAGGCGAGGGAGGGACGGGAGGTAATGCATGCATTACTTACCGATAATGGCATTACTTCTAGTCCTACTCCCTCGCCTTTCTTCAAGGTCCCTCCCAGTTTAGGACAACTCAGTGTCTGGTTGGCTTGTTTACGTACAGAATGAGGAGTGGGCGGGGGAGTTTGTATTTAGGAAGGTAAGGGTCTATTGGAGGCAAGGAAGCCTCATTGATTAAGAAGGAAGACGAGGGAGTAAGACTAGGTGTAATGCCATTATTGGTAAGAAATGGACGCATTTCTTGCAATCTTTACATTAACAAGCCAGCTGTTAGCATGAAATGTCAAACTGCGTCTCCTCTTTTCAGCACGGCACATGCTTTTCGGATACAATAAACTCTGCTCGGAAACTCCACTGGTGTATTTTTAAACGCCATCAGCACTGAAAGTCTGATAATGGGTTGAAGCGACCGACCAGGTGCATGCCGCCCGGCAGTTTTTCTCTAATCCATTGCTTGTTCAAAGCATTACGCAATTACATTTTGCTCCCTCCTCCCTCGCCAGCCATGCACGCGACAGACGTCATTATTCAAATAAGCTCTAGTAGCTGTCAAAAATATTCCTTTAGTTGCCATAAGGAAGAACACATATTAACTGATGAGAAGTTTAAATAGCTGTGCTTCTTGCTGCATTGAACGTGTGGGTCATTGAAACATTAAGATCATCAGATTCATGGACTTATACAAACACAATATAACTCTGGGAATACCGGTTGCTTAAGGCCATGATGGGCCAGGAGCCACAGACAAGGGCCTATAACGAGGAACAGGGCCTTTAACAACCACAGTAGCCAGAGGCACAAGGGCTACAAAGGCTATTAGATCATTGCACCGACTGTAAGTACAGTGTTCTAAATTAAAAAGGGAGAACATGAAAAACAAGCATTGGAATATGGGGGCAAAAACCCTACACCATCCTATTGGCCAAAAGCCCCCTATTGTCTTCAACGGAGCTCTCAATGGTCCACATCTACTAAAGCTGGGTTCAGTGATGTAGCTATCAATGGTGCAAGTAAGACTGCCACCTTTCCCACAAAAAGAAAAAACAGCTTTTTGTTCATGTGTTAAGATTCTGCGAAGGCCCGGATATAATACATACATATTAGTTAATATAAGATCATCTGTATTCAATTTAAACATGACCGCCCTCTGTCTGTTTACTTTAATTAAGGCAACTCTAGAGCTCATTTTAAAGTGTTTTTCCTTATAAATACTGTTTAAAGGAAGAATTCAATTGAGAAAAAATACAAACTCTACGTGAGTTTCTAAACTTTTGTACTGGTCGGAACATTAAAATATTAGTTATGCCGGAACAACTCCTGCCAGGTGACAACCCTAGGTGCAGGTGTTGTGACCAGGGCTCAAGGGCCTCAAAAGTCTACTGCACCCCAGCGATGGCGATATTTTACTATTAAAGAAGGAGGTGTGTGTGTGTGGGAGGGGGTTCATAGCTCTCAGCGACCACTGCATCCTTACAAAGCTACACTTGAGACCAATCCTCTGGTACAAGGTCAGAAAGTCTGTCAACAGCAGGTTGCCAGCTCAGATCTGGAATAAGGTTTTACTGACTGAAGCCTGTCATATGGGGAATGCAGGCATCCTATGTAAAATGAACTTATCACTCTACAAGCCACAGTTTCATCACAGATATGGTCACAGGGGCAAATGAATATACAGAGGAGAGACCATGTGACTAGCTCTTGCACCTTTATTGGAGCGTCATCGCTGCAAAGCGGCATACAAGAGCTGTTCTGCCAAAATAGTCACTTCTCTTTCAGACTAGCGCACATGGTTCTTGATTGAAAGACATATCATTTGGTTTGTCTCAGTTAACAAAAAACAAGTATGAAGTTCTAAGCCTCAGTTTCGACTTGAATTACATACAGCACAAGATAGCCAATGATTTGTCTAATCTGATGCCCCGCTTCACCCTTTCAAGCTACTGTTGGTAAGGGTTCAACTATCTGCAAAAGTGCTGCTAGAACGCCCTGGCCACTCATTCTAGGTCAGTTCTAACAGAGGAGACATCCCCTGCTTTTAATTCACGGGAGGCTATTTCAAGACCCTTCATGTAACTGAGTCCTGCCTACAGTCCCAAGATATTCCCGCCTGAATGACTACCTGCCAGTGATTATTCAGATCCCGGACCCACTTTACTTCTCTTATTTTCTCCAAGTGGAAATTCAGCTCCATTTTACATCAGTAGATCGCCTCTCCGTAAACAAAAATAACCAAGTGTTGGCCATTCCAAATTGTGATGGTTCTGCCTCTAAGGATTTTAGCAATATAGTAGGAAGGCAGCAGTTCAAGCTGGGCAGGAGTAGTGAAAGGCGGTAATTCATAAACCTAGGTGTCACAGCAGTCAATAAACGCGTACAATCAAATATTTGCTCAGATGCTTCATGCCTGGTGGCAAGGGGTACGCTGGAGACAACAGTCCCCTGATCAAATGTTTATCTGAGATAATCCCTTGGTAACATGGTCAGATTAGTGTGTTCATCGCACCAACGAGCTATAAAGCGACTAAGGTCTTCCTTCATGAAATTGCAATTTACTTCTCTGTGAATGTGTATTTCAGGCGTCAGCACAGTTTGTAAACGTACTTAATACAGGGACAGGCGCGGAGACGTGGCGTGAGAGGTAAAGGCAGCAGACTGGAAGACAGGGATGAATGTTTACAGTTTTGGACAGGAATTGGAAAAGATTTACTCCGGAAACCTACACATTGGTGGTCAACATGAACACAGGAAACGGGGGGGAGTCACGAGGAGTGAGCAGAGTTCTGACAGTCAACTTATAGACTTTCTTTTTTTTTTATCTACAAAGAAATTGCGACTAAGGACAAATGTGACACCACATCAGCTCTAGCTTACTTAATTAACCACAAAGCGGCTGCATTTAAAAATATCTTACAGGGTTATTACACCTGCTGCGGAGATCTTTGTGTGCCCAGCAATTGTTAGGGGATTGTAATGGTGGTAAGATAACTCTAGTGGTTAATGCAGTTCTGGGAGAGTTGTGTGCTTAGTCCAATCACAGTTTTCTGTCTCACAAAGTTGTATAGAGGGTATATGTGCCTTCTGCCAAGCACACCGCATAACAGATTTGTATTTTATGTCGATAGGTAAGTGGGTTACTGCTCTTGACACATATCATTTTGTTACTAAGATGCAAGCCTTCTAATACAGCCCAGTGATCATGAATTTAGATCCTTATTGTTTTTATTGTTATTTTAAAGTTACAAAGAATGGTTCCTCTGGGAATAAATAAAGTCTTGCTAGTACAGACAGCCCCAATCACCGTGTTACATTTTACACCCTGACTTTGGGCCTCATTACAAGTGTGGCGGTATTACGACCGCCGCACTCGCAGTCTGGATCACCGTCTATGCAGCGGTACGACCACCACATAACCCTGGCAGTCCGACTGCCAGGGAACCCTCAACTACGCCAGCATCTTGGATTCTGGCAATGGCGGAGATCTCAACCCACCAGGGCAGCACTGCAAGCTGCACCGCCCCCACGGATTACGGCCTTGTTCTCTGCCAGCCTTTCATGGCGATTACACTGCCATGAAAAGGCTGGTGGAGAACAGGTGCAGGGGGCCACAGGGAGGCCCAGAACTGCCCATGCACTTGGCATGGGCAGTGCAGTGGCACCCCTAACCAGCACTGTTGCAATGTTAAACATTGAGAGGGTGCTGGTGCACACTGCTGGTTATAGCCTTGCTGCTGGCTCGATTACAAGCCGGAGGCAATGCTGTAGCCTGTTGCACGCTAGACTGGCGAGCGGGAACCTAGGTTTCCGCCCCCTAGCCTAGCTGGAAACTCTTAATGGGTCCGGCAGGGAGGTAGCCAGTGTGGTGGCACCCCCGTCAGTAGTTTAGCAGACGGTTGTCACTCCTAATCAGGCCCTTTGTGTTTCTCCCAACTGTTCACTCTTTTAACATATAATATCCACAAGTATGGACGATATGCGATTCCTACACATTATAACCCTCATTGTCCTAAACAACATGTACTGTACATTAATTTACACACATATGATTTATTGTCTGTCTGTGATGTAGAGCACCCTGACACTCTACACTGGGATGAGCAGTGCTACAAAAGACCTAGATAAAATTACATTTGTAGGTGCCATTTACATAATTATTAGTGTTTTTACTCATACACATAGATGTATCTTGCATTCTTACAGTGCATGTACACCTCTTACCTAGGAGTGGTGAACATCCTCAACAACTTGCCTCTAAGTCATAGTTTCTCTAAAGTAAGTATGAAGTGATAAGGTCTGTGCCTCTGTTTTCTTCCATTGCATTGGCATCTAGGTGCAAGACTCCAGATGGTTCTCAGATAGGTTGATACATTAACAAAAGAATCTAAGAGCCCTTTAAATCAGGCCTTTGTTTGTGCCCAGATGGAAGTGAAAAGAAGAAACCCTCTTATTTCCTGCAGGTTTGCTGCACTAAATGGAATGCAGACAATGTGCAGGTGCTGCTAAATATTATTCCTACGTTGGAAAATGAAACAAGGACAAATTCAGCATATTTCCGTTGATCAGCCGGAGCCCAGAAACAGCTGCTGGACTCATGACATGGCGCAATCCCCCTACTTTCCAGCATTGGTTTAGGGTAAAAAGCCCCTATGGAAAGGTGGATGATGGTGGCAGAAGAGCAGTGAAAGCTATGGGAGGTGGAGGCAGTGGAAGTTGAGAGGCACCGTTGGGGTGGGGAGACGGAGAACAGGGCAGACACTACTGGATAAATATTGTTCAAGTGGGGATAAGTTGATCATAGGGAGTCACTTTCTGATGGTATGAGTGTAGCTGTGGTTCTCTTGGGAGTATATACATTTGGGAAGAGTATATCAATTGCATAGTACTATCTCTCCTCAAGAAAGTAATGAATCAATTTTTAGGTCTCCCTTACCAGGCAGCACAAGCTTACAGTGGACTTAGAGCCCTCACATTGCTTACCATAGGTTGGATTTATTGTCACTATCAATTGCTTGCTTCTTATTCACTTGATTGTGTGAGCTTTCCTTCCTTTTCTTGTGCTTGTCCTTCCCAGATACATGGCCTCATTACTTGCATCCTTCCACTGCTTGCTTTTCGAGTACTCCATTTTGCTTTTAGGTTAAGCATAGCTTAATAGGATTACATCTCTACTTTTTGGCCATGCTGCATAAAATCACTAAAAACCATTGGCAAAGCCAATGGATCACAAAGATGAGATGTTTGAGTTTGCAAATGACAATTTAATAGCGAAATTGCATGGAAGCCAGGTTTTCAGCAGAAAATATGCACAGTTTGGAGTTTTCACAAAACAATGGCACAAGGTTGATGGTTGGCATGCAGGTCTAAGTGATCATGCCTGATGTTGCATAGCGGTGGAATGCCTGAATGGGAAGTCAGCGGCTCATAATCAACAGTGACAAGTCTTTGTTAGCGGCACAAAAGTACAAGAGGCATCCATCAAACTTTAAAAACAGTCAAAAATCAGTGTGTTTACATCACTGTTATTGACCCTTTGAAGATGGCTGTGGTCTCTATTTTCACTATCTGAGCATGTTAAGTAGGATTCTTCTGTTTGGCGTAGGAAGGTCCAAACTCAGGTTTGACTGTGACAGTGTGGTCCAGCTCTGATAGTGGTAAAACTCTTTATCTCAGGTTTGAATCCTGCTGTTCACTTGCTTTGTGGAAACAGTGAAGCTGACCTGGTGCCTTCTAGAACATTTGCATTGGTTGCAGGTTGCTTCTCAAATGAAGAATGGTGCAACGTGTTATGCTGCATGGCTCCATTTGCAGCAAGCAGAACGTCTTGGTGAGTATTTTGTTATACTCCCAGATGATAGCACACGTTGTAGAAGACTAAATCGGGTTCCCTGAGGTGCCAAAGTTACCTACCAGAGAGGCATTGGAGTAGGGTGAGACATTCCTTTTCAATATTAACTTTAGCAAGCCTCTGTTTATTTCAATTTTGTAACAAGCTGAAAATGTGCCTGTTTCAATTCAAATGTTAACCCCGTGGCCATTTTACAAAAGACATACCAGAAGCAAGAGGGCTTCAGTTGTAGGTGGTACACTTTGGACTTTAAAGTTAACATCATTCTACATCTTTTTTTGCATGATAAGCTAAAATAACAACAGATATCAATAGATATGCTTTCGCACAACACAGAGGCTCCTTCAAGAAATTGAAAATGCCCATAAAAAGGAATAGAATATTGATGTAAAATACTATTTTCCTATTCATGTTGCCATTCCACGAAAATATATTACAACTGGAAACAAAGAAAGCACGTTCTACATAATGTCAGTATATTTTGTTAAATCCATACCAAATCCAATTTGCTGTCTGCAGAGCTCTTTTAAAAGAATTGTGCACATTTTTATCAGACATAAAGAGTACCACTGCTGTAAATTATAAGGATATTGCCTGTCATTGATGAGTTCTGTGACCTTATAGAACAAAGATAATAGACAAGCCCTTTTTATAAGGTCACAGAATTGCGAGGTGGGTACTTTACTCCTTATAATACATAGCCACACTATCACCCTTCTCAAAAACTGCTTAAATCCGTGGTGTTTTGTTCTTTAATAGGAAAGGGATAATATGTCTGCAGATAGGAAGAATGAAAGTAAAATCTGTAGTGCAAAATTAAACACACCAAAGATCAGTAAGTAATTTGCTGCAAAAAGATATTACAATCAGTTTAATATAAGTGCGATTAAAAATGCTGTAACTCCGCATGTGAAGAAACATAGAGAGAGATTCTGTCTTTCCTGTGATGACATACGCATGGAAAAACATGTTGCCATAAAAATCTCCCGTCTGCTCATCAATCTTCATTTTAGAAAAACAAATCAAAAGATGGAAAGGTTTTCATTTGTGTAAATATATGACAAATAATTACATTAAGTAGAAGAAACTGATGCATGTACTTATTGAAAACCATAGGTTTCCAACAAAGGGTTTAAGTTTGTGGCCATTTTGGCCATGAAGGAGATGCCCTTTTCTTCTCCCCCTGTGTAAAATCTCTCAAACTGAATACTGCCACCAATCAGTTGGAGTGCATTTGGCTCTTAAATGGCTTTGAAAGGCTTTGGTGTCAAGCATTTGATCATCCCTACCTCATATAATTGATTTAATTACTATTTCTTCTGTATAATCAGCGTTCCTATAGTTTAATATTCGCTTTTAAATGATATGTTGAAATATTAATATGTCTTTGCCACCCCAGTGTGGGCCAAAAGGAAAAAACCTGTACTACATGTACTGATACTAGGGGTCTTGTGGCATACTTATGTACTATTTCTATGGGTATTACACATTCTTCACAAAGGTCCAACATTTTATGTGAACCAATATGAGGCAGCTATACTCAAACTTACGGTGGTTGGCTTGTCTCCCTCTGTCCTTTCTCTGGTAATCTCATTGTTCTGAGCACTTGCAGTCTTAGCACATATCGGTGACAATGTGGACATCGGATTTGAATAAAACGAAAGGAATGATGGATCTAAAATAAATATTTGATTGTAACTGGGTTGAATGACAAATAATGTAGTGATAATATTGGCACATGGTTTCGTTTGGGTCTACAATTTATTACCAGAAATTCAATTTGGCTAAACATTTTGCGTACGGGGACCTATGACAGCCATATAAAGTCTACACTGGCACGACAGGATACATGTTAGTGCGTTCTGATTGTACAAGGATACCGTTTGGTTCTACAGTTTACGTTTCAACCATCATTCCAATATGGCCGCCATTACTTTTCAGTGATATAGGGCAACCATACTCAGACTTACATTGGCTACCTTGTCTGTCTTCTCTCTCTGTCCCTTCTATGCTAATTTCATTCTTCTGAGCACTTGACAGCCATAATATATATTGGCACCAATGTGAACAATGGACTTGAATAAAACGAGAAAATTGACAGATTCAACACAAATGTTAGTGTATAATAGGCCTGAAATACAAACAATAAAACAATAATAATGGCTCATGGTTTCTTTTGGGTCCATATTTTATCTCCTGATATTCGATTTGGATAGACATTTACTATGCAGGAACTCACGACAGACATACAATGTCCACATTGGCAAAACAGGGTACTTTTGGTGCGTTCAGACGATACAAGGATACCTTTTGAATCCACTGTTTACGACTCAACCATCATTCCAACATGGCCACCATCACTCTTAGTTTTACGGGGATTCTACTCTATTCAGTCCTCTTTCTACTATGAGAGAGGAGCCTATATATGTACACACAATGTACATATCCCTGGTGATTCGGCAGAATACTTTTCTTTAAGGTAACAGCATATGGAGGGTTGGATGCTTTCGATGTACTAAGGGTACGTCTGGGCATGTTTGGAGACGAGTTCCATTATGGATGGACCCTAAGGGTGACATAGTCGTGACGCATGTTTTAACTCAAAGAGCACACCAGTGCTACATATAGACATTGCTGGTGAATTTGGCTCCATGGTAATTTGGTTAATGCTAGATAAGTGCCCATTTCTTCCATATTTAACTTACAATCATTATTACTGTAATCGTGTTCCCCTCTCTTGACTTGCTTCCATTGATAGACATAGGACTTATCATGGTCCTGTGAACTTCTACTTCTGAAGTTTTGGAACTTATCCGCCCTGGTGATACTTTAGAGGAGACAGTTTTTGGACTATTTCGAAGTGACTGAAGCCTACATTAAGCTCTGGGCACAGGTACTTACCCAGGAATATGTTACTTTCCTTCAGTCACTAGCCTTTGGTTCTTTATGGATTATAAAATCCTTTTGGTCTGTCTTTTGTATATTTCCTACTTATGTGCCATCTCTAAAGTGAACAAATAGAAGTACTACAATCTTAATGATGTAATTATTATATTACAGCTTTCTCATATACGATCGACCTACATTATGAATGGGCGCATCATATCTTATGTTTTTGGTGGGTTGACACAATCTGAGTTAATGACTCTGACAGAATTTTTATGACAATTCTGCACAATACAGGGCCTTTCAACACACTTACTAGTACTAGTTTTTTTCTCTACACGTATCCACTGCACTTCTTTATAGGGTTATTGTAATTACTGTTTTCGGTTAACACAATTGGATTTTAATTGTCTCTTTAGTTGTGTGTGTTACACATGTTCTTTTCACACAACGGTGTAGGCATCCCTTCACTTTCACAAGATTATGATTATGTCATGTTCTTGTGTTAACAAACTCATTTCCAAATATGAGTATATGTCCATTATTGTATTTTAAAGCCTTGAAAAAGTCACAATAGTGACGAAACACATGTTGGCTGTCAATGAATGAATAGATACGATTGACTATTGCTGACGTGAATAAACTGCAAATTTACCACAAAGAAGGATTTGTTTTCTTAGGAAAGGACTGGTCTAGAATCCTTATGATTGAGCTGCACTTAACAATACTCTTTGTGCTTATAGTAGAGTGCTGTGGTCTGATTTTGATACTCATATAAAAGACAAGGAATAGGGCCATTTTGCAAAATGTTTATCTGGAATTTTCTGTGTCATAGCATACATAAAACAGAGGCGCACATCTCATCTTCTCCAAATCAAAGATGACCATTCATTTGATGCACAAAGTGGAAGGAAGGATAAAGAACAGCGGAGTCTAATGACTTGTCAATTACAGCTTGGGACTCGTGGAACAAAAGCTGGAAATCTACATACAATTTGAGATTTACCAAAATTGCCCAAACTCCTTGTAAACACATTTAAATCAAGAAGAAAACACCAGAGTCCATAGATCAGAAAGCTGAAAAGTGCTATTCTCCCTTGCACCCAAGCCATTATTAGACTGAGCTTGCCCACCACAGCTGAGAAAGCCAGTTTCCTGGACCTACTCCGAGGGCCTGCGGGGATGTTCAGCCAGCCGTGCTGCTTTTGTTGGAGCGGTCATCACATTTTATTCCCTTAATTCATTCTAATGAGACCCCGCCTGAAGTCTGAACACCCGTAAGGATAAGGCTGAGACACCTCGAAGGGCTTGAAGTGGCCTCCAAAACCCAGGCGAGTTATATTTCATAAGTGTATAGCGCTCTCCCTATAAATCAAAAAAGGAGTATTTGTGTCCCTGGCCTCTTGTCCTAACAGTGGCCCAGTTCATTACAATTCGGTTGTGCATAATATTCCCAGGGCTAGTCCCAGCTTATTGACTGCCTTCTTCCAGTCACATCCTATACTAGCCCATGTTATTATTAATATGCAGACCCCTGCAGAATATATGTTAAGGAGGAGGAAATAACTTACCTCCCTAGTGACAATAACTTCTGCTATTTCATGGATGCCTCTATATTTAAGGTTGTATCGCAACTGATTGCGGCCTTGGAGAAGAAAGTCCATCAAATGGCATTATAGTGCCAACAAGACCTCTCTCAGAGGGCAGAATCTTCAGGGCCTCTGGCCCTTTAACTCCAGGGTAGCTCTCTCCGATCTCGGATACGAAGCTCAAACATGCAGACTCTGGGGTCGATCTTGATGCCTTTGTCCGCCTTAAAAAGGCTTTTATGGACTCACACCCCCTGCACCGTGCCTCCCCTCTACCTGCCACCTCAACAGACTCTTACCCCTGTACCCCAAATCTTTGGACGGAGATGACTCCCCGAATGCCTCAGAGGGCAATGGCAAGCCCAGTAGACCCTAGTGCCCATCAGGCTCTTCCTCCCAGCCGGGAGAGTACAAACAGGATAATGTTCCCCAGAGCTCCCCGATCCTGAAATTCTGGACCCAGAGAACATAATCCACCTGCAGACCCCAGAATGTTCCCCAGCGCCCAAAGTTGCATCCTATGTTGTGGGCAGCCTAAACCATTAGACAATGAGGTACGCTGCCTCCTCCTTAGAAGACAAGGTGGCTCTCACTCCCGACATCGACATCAGGACAGCCACCTTTTTAGCCTAATTTGTGCAGGACCCAAAAAAGGGGAAGGACTGATCCTGGTGCTCTTATCAAGAAAACTGCTTGACATTGTGGAGCCCCTTGCCATGATCCTCAACATGGCCAGGGACACCAAATCTTCCGGCTCCCTGATTTCGCCAGAGGGTCTGTATGGATAGGCCCAACAGGCCATAATTTTCTTAGGAAACAAGAATTGCGGAATTTCCACCAAAAGGCGTAGATCGCTTCCAATAAAAACAGACCCGAAACTAGGAGAACTAGCCACCTCCAAGACAGACCCCATGCCCAAAAGGTCTCTTTTAGGATCCCTTGATCCGCAAATTGGGAAAGTTTGTGAGTGCATTTAATTCATTAGCCAAAGCCCAATCCTCTATCAAAAGAATCTTTACGCCCCATGTTTTTGCGGGCACAGGTCACGGAAGGGGGTCACTTGACTGTCCGCTTCCTCCGGCAAGCCTCCAGAGGGTCTGGTATATCAACAGGACAGTGGCAGGATCCATCCCATTTTGGCAACTTATATCCCACGAGAAGGCATTCCCGCCAACGAGGTTCAAGAGGTAACTCCAGAGGCAATAATTCCTCTCAAGGTGAGTGTATAACCACACTTGGGGTTCAGGCTTAGGGCCACAATTCACAACTGGGAGAATCCTATGGAAAACAGTGAACGGTTTCCAAATAGAGTTTTACGGAAAACCTTTCGAACCTTGGAGACCAAGCCCTCTGATTTTCTCCCAATCTCAAACAGACCACGTGGACGCAATGATCACTCAAACCTTAGAGATCGTCCAAACAACTTCACCACAATGGGTTCTTCAGCAACCTCTTCCTAGTGAAAAAGAGGGATGGAGGCAACGCCCTGTTAACAATCTGAGGGAGTTCAATAAGTGGCTCGTATTTCGCCTTTTCAAGATGGAAGGCATCCATTTTCTTAGAGATTCCTCATGGTTCCCATCTTCCCTTCCCACAGGTGTTTCCTGCAATGCCAAGGGCTGTCACAGATCTTTGACTTCACCTTCCTTCTTTTTGGTCTGTCATCTGCTCCCTGGTGTTTCACCAAGGTTCTAAGACCGGTGATGGAATTTATAAGAGCCTGAGGTATCAGACTCATTGTCTGCCTCGACGATATCCTCCTTATGGATCAATGCCCGAAGAGAATGTCCGGTCACCCCAATTAACCATCAACCTTTTGGAATCTTTCAGCTTTCTGGTCAATGAGACAAAATCCTCCCTGTTTCCATCTCAGTCCTTGCAATTCATGGAGTTCATTGTGGATTCAGTCATGGCTACCCTGAGCCTCCCATCTCTGAAACTGGTCAAGATCAGACACAAACTCCGGTCAAACCAACCATCTCTCTACGGCATCTCAGCCGCATAGTGGGTCTTCTATCTTCGTCTAAACTCACCGGACCCCTGCATTACTGAGCCCTACAATGCCTCAAGATTTCACATCTTCAACCAGGCCTCACCTACTCTCAATCGGTTTCCCTCTCAGAAGAGGCCAAAGAGAAACTGCAATGGTGGATATCCCAGCTGGAGGCATGTAACAGGCGAGCCATGTTCGGTTCCCAACCAGATCTGGTGATAGAATCAGATGCCTGTGGCTCGGTTGGGGAGCACGCTGCGGGGAGTTCTCCAAAGGAGGAAAATGGTCCTCTGCCGAGCAATCTCTTCACATCAATTGCCTCAAACTGACGGCGGGCTCGTTTGTGGTAAAATGCTGGACCAAGGACAGAGCACAGTGCTGCGTACTCCTCAAAATGGACAATGTAGTGGCAGTCCACTATAATAAATCATCTCGGGGGAACGAGATCAAAGTCCTTTTTGGTCCTATTGTCTCGTCAACCAGATTTTGTTGAAGGCGGAACACCTGCCAGGAAAATCCAACCAGATAGCGGATTGGCACTCAAGGCATTGGCACAATGCCAGCCTGTGGAAGCTGCACCCTCAAGTGCTCAAGGGGATACAATCTAGGTGTGGTGTTTTCACAATGGATCGGTTTGTCTCCCAGCTGGATCACCAACTGGATCGGTATTGCAGCTGGAAGCCAGATCCCCACGCAGGTGGCAACTGATGGGTTGCTTGAGGATTGGTCCAAGGAGAAGGGGTATGCATTTCCACCATTCGCCATGATTATGAGGGTGTCCACCCAAATTCAACAACAACAGACGGACCCGTAGTTGTCGCTCTGGTTTGGAAATCTCAAGTCTGGTTTGCAGTTCTGATCGAATTTCCTTAACATGTCCCAATCCTTCTACCCCTGCTTCCAGATCTCCTTCTAGATCCCTGTGGGAACCCTCATCACCTGGTCCTGGAAGGCTCTCTGCCTCATGGCATGGAGGATTACCAGGAATGCTGGAAAGTCCCGGGCATTTCACGAGAAGCTACTTTATTGCTTGCCAAGGCCTAGTCGGACACTACTAACAAATGTCACTGATCAGCGTGGTCGCGATAGACTGGTTGGTGTCATCAACAGTAGTTAGATCCTGTGGAGGCAGACACTGTCCACATTTTGTACTTTCTTGCCTCTTTAGCCTCAGAAGATTTGGCATACAGCTCTGTTAATACGTTTTGGTCTGCCATTTCAGCAGGCCATTACCCAGTGAATGGACACCCAGTTAGAGAGCATCCTTTGGTTTGTAAACTCCTGAGAGGCATTAGGCTATCCGTTCCTCCTGAACCCAAATATACTACAGTTTGGGATGTTAATAAGGTTTTGCGTCTGTTTAGATCCTGGCCTTTGAAAAAATATCTGTCAAAGGAAACAGATGTCAGCGAAACTAGCTACCCTGTTATGCCAGATTTCTTGTCTTTTGCACTTCGAGGAACTGCTCTCATGGCAGTTACAGTATATGCATTTATAGTTTCGACGGGTAGCTCCAACATGACTGAGACGTCTGCCCAGACAACATGACGTCAAGCTTTCATCATTTTTTTATTTTCAAAAACAAAATTCAAAACCAGGATTTTATTTTTGAACATAAAAAACAACAACACTTTGCCATTGAAGTTTTCTCTCTGGGGTGGGTGACACATAAAAGTTTTTCCTTTCACATACTGCTACGTTATATACGGCTTTATGTGAAAGCAAAAACTGGCCCTGTGCTCACCCACTCTAAATAAGGAAGTGGACACATGGTCAAACGTCTGACAGCCCTTACTTCATTGGGCCATCTAAGGTGTCTCTAGGCGGCAGAGTAGTCTCCACTGAACTGAAGTTTTGCCCAACTCTAAACGAGACTGGCTGAACTTCACTTTGGTGGAGAGGGTAGTCAGTCACCTTTGCCAGAGGGTAGTCAGTCACCTTTGCCAGAGGGTACTCAGTCACCTTTGCTTCAGAGTACAATGTTTGCCAAAGTCTAAATCAAGCCTGCAGTTTTGAGACTCCCTCTGCTGATAAAGTGTTGGCTCGATAAAAACGACTAAATCCTGAGGTAACTTGTTCACCCAGCCCACATTTTAAGCCTTATCCAATCACATGAATTAGCAAGCTCAACATATTTTGGTTCTGTTCTCACTGAAAAGATACAATTTTTCTAAATGTTTAAATGTTCCCCACAATATGTTTGATAACTTGTGGGCTAGCAGCTGAGTTGCTGACTTCAGAACCCAAAGCTATGGATCTAATTGTACAACTGACCTAGACCTGGCAAATCCTTTTATTTTCTGGAAACTATACATATGTGTAATATAAATTACAAAACTGTGTCAACATGTGTTATTAAATTATATTTATTGGACGGTCATTGTACTGTCCCATTTATCAACAACAATCTACCCCACGATACAACTATTCTGCCAATAAGTCAATGCCGTTGTTATTGTTTACAACATTTCTAAATGAAAAATTCAACCTAGAATACAAAACAAAGACTGTGTTTAAAGACGTGTATAATATAGCCTTAGAACCCGCCGTAGCGGGCTCTACCGGCTATTAAAGGCCCGCTCCCCGCGTTAAATGCCCGAGCCGAAGGCGAGGGCATTTAACAAGGGAGAGGGACTTTAATAGCCGGTAGAGCCCGCTACGGCGGGTTCTAAGGCTATTAGAACATTCTGCCACACAGGGCAGAATGTTCTATTAAAAAAAAAAAATTCACGGAGCCCGAGGGGATTTAAATCCCCTCGGGCTCCGTGAGGCTTTGTTCACAGCTGTTGCTGTGAACAAAGCAAACATTGGAATGTTGGCGCTGCGGGCTTTTACCGGCCAGTAAAAGCCCGCAGCACTCCATTGTTTTCAATAGAGCCCCCAGCATTCCAATGTTCTAATAATGATTACTTCCATTGACCTTCACTGAACAGTTCGAGCCATTTCCTCAATTTTCTTCAACTTATTTGTGGTAGCTAGTGAAAAAAGGCACTAATTATAGACTTTACTTGGACCTTAATTTCTGGATTTATGTAACACTCTGTGTTTGAATTGTTGGTCCATGACCCCAAGGAGTCCCTTTACCCACCTCTTACAGTATAGCTTGACCCCGGCAAATGTTACCAAAGGATGAGACAAAGATAATTTAAGGATTCTTTGGTTTATCTCTAGAAGGACCAAATGGAAAGGCTGTTGTGGGAGATTACTAATAAAATGCATACAATTATTTGGCTACACTCACTCCACTCTTCCTTATCTACCAGAATCACGTTGCACAAAGTGGTTAACAACATTTCCTCTTAAGAACAAATGGTTTTCTGCTTTGTTTATTCCAAACAAAAGGTCCTACAGTGGCAATGTCTGGATGATATGGATATGGCTCCGATTAAGCCAGGGCAAAACAACACTGCTCCGTCATTACTTTTGAAGCAGATCCATTACCCCCAAAAATGGTCCAAGATCCAGACGTTTTCTTCCATCCCTCCTACACTAGAACCTCTCCACTACATTCTACCCCTGCCGTGCCGATGGGTAAATAGATAAAGTAATCTTTTACCTCTAAATTAGCCAAACCTAACATCAACTAATCTGTACTGCCTGATGTACTGCCTGCTAAATCTATCTGCCATCTTGTCTGCTAAACCTATCCGTCATCCATCATTCCACAGGCTAGCTGTTCATCTTGTGTGCAACCTCAGACCCATAGCTCACACCTCTTTTGCATAAAGCTAGTCTTTAAAATGCTGTTATTCACAGGTGCAAATAGGACACAGAGATGGTCGTCCGATGGTCAAATGAAAGACAACGTGCTTTCAGGCACAGTTCTGCAACACATCAACACTAACACATCAAAGAACAAATCCATGAAGGCCCTAAACACCCAGTTATATCATTGATCCCTCCTGTACCAAGTCTGGGATGCACAGAAGCCAAAAGCATTTCCTTCTGCAGTTTACATATTATCACACTCACTCAGTCATAAAATTATTTAAACAGATACTGTACTCACCCAACATGAATTTCGCGGATTCAACTCGAAAGGCCTGGAATGCACCGATATAATCACCACTTTTAAATGCGACAGACGAGGCTCATCAGAAAAGCAGCTTAGTATTTTTGGGTGAGGGCATTCGTGGAATTGATCTGTAAATGGTTTTAGATTTGATCTTTTAGTTTGCTTAGCATTTAGCTGCAGCTATCCATTAACTCAGCAAGGTGCTTTTCAAAGTGAAAACCAAAACGACAATAAACCATTAACAAATAGAGTATAACAATAAATCAACGATTACACCATTCAATTCAGTATTAATGCATTAGTTACAAAATATTGACCTGGTTACGATCATTATTTTTGCTACATACCAGTACTATGATCCACTTCTCAAGTTGACTCATATGATTAGCACCAAGCTCTCTACATTCGATAGGGTTTACAAATTGGCTGTGTATATCTTCCAGCACGTCACAACCAATCACAATATGTTCCTTTCATAATTGTTTCCATATTAACGACACAACTCGACATCTTTGCCATGCCAGCCGAAGCAGCAACAACGTATTTGGTCAATTCAAAGGTGCTAACATGTACTTCAAGCTTCTGGTTCGAGACCAAGGTTCATATAGGCTGGCCTCAAAGTAGGGCGCACCTGGCAGGAACCAAAAAACCGACTCTGAAAAGCCCCCTTAGTCAGGTCCTTAACATGACAGACATAAAACGGATTGATTTTTCGTCTAGAACGTGAGGTATTCAATATCATGTTTACTTCAGCTTGCATTCTCATTTTTGAAGATGTTGTGTTTCTATAGTTTTTTTCATGCCACATAGGAATTCTGTGAAGTACAGACTGTGTTCTGAGTTGCCTCTAAATCAGGACAGAACAGAGCACAAGTGAGAGCTCTGAAGTGGAGGCTATACGCGTTGAGAGTTTATCACAGCACCTGTCAGAGGAGCATCAATGTGTGTGGACTTCACACGCATCCAAATCATCTTAGCATCCATGCAGAGGGCGATGGTCGCATATGTGGCATTTGTAATAGTGGAAACATGTGAAATATGAAGATGGAGGATTTCTGAAAAAAGATGCAAGTGTTTAACACAGAGAGAGATTGAAGGGGAAATTGGTGTCAAGGGGAGAATGGGAGTGTCTGAGTAACTCTAAAGGCCATTCATTAACCCTTCCAAACACTTTACTAATGTTTAACTCAGTTTTTTGTTTTTAAAATTGGAAAGCTTTCAATTCTAATTATTTACAACATACTTGCCAAAGTCAACAGGTCGGGCATGATTTACATCCATGTGTGGATTTCTGTGAAGGAAAACTAACAAAGCGGCCTCTAAATAGTGGTCTGTGGGTATGGCATGTGAGGCTTAGGATTTTAGTTCACATATTTTAAGCCACAACCTTATTTACATAGGCCATGCCTCTCGGACAGGATTTGGATGATGCAGGTATCTGCAAAGAATTGTGCCAATGTTCCAAAACTCTGTTTTACTCTGAGGCAAACCATGAACCATTTCTGAAGGAAGCACATACTTCTTGCTAACGAAATGCACTTACTCAGCAACTCTGAAAGATAGTGCATGCACAGCTCAAAAACTCCCTGTGGTACTCGACTCTCCTGGCTTCTGAGATGTCCAGCATGGGTGAGCTTCTGATTTGGTCCATGAGTTGTAGGCAGCAATTATTAATTAATTATTTTTATTGATTGATTTAGACCTTCAACAGAGGTCAACAATACATAAAACCATAAAATATTACAAAGAATATCACACAAAAAAGCAATCAGGTCATTAATTTTAAACACACCATTTTTAAAACACAAAGTTTTTATAAATCAATTCCTTGCCTCTACCAGTTTCTTACAAGGGCAGACATATAAAACATGCTGGACATCTTGAGTCCCCCCTGGCAGAGATCACAACTCCTGCCTTGTCTCTAGAGTTCTTCCAGTGTTTAATAATGCTATTTAATGGTAACGTGCCAAAGCATAGCATGATTATACACCGCCTAGTGCTATGGTCCAGTGTGAACTCCAGATATTTCTGAGGACTTTGATATACAAAATTATCTGTACAGGGCCTAGAGCAATGCGCGATGTCCAGTAAAAAACTTAATCTGGGCATCGAATTCCTCAAAAACAGCTTCAAGTGTGCTGGTGTCCATGATTTCAAATGGGCAATAGAACACTGGAATTTCTCCAACGCCATTGCAAGATTGCTATTAAAGGTATATAACCTATCTCCCTAAAAGGTTTAATCCCTCAAGAATGCTCTCAGAGAGCCCTCGGTCGCGTGGAAAAGGTTATGAGCTCACCTGATGACATTTGCCAGGGATCTAGAATAGGCAATGGAGAAAGAAAACTCTAGGCGTAGTGCCTGTATGGGAATGGCTTGGCTCAGAGATGTGATCTTTCGGAGAAGCCTACCCTAAAATATGTTTAAAATTGACCATTTGCTGGCAGGAATATATCCAAGTGCATACGAGAGGATAGGAGGTATCTTGACCTGGTAAATATCAAGAACAATTTTAAACTGCCTCTTACCAGAAGCAGAGTCAAATCTCCAGCTGTAGGGACAATGCTGTTTCTTCCCTCTGCATGGCACACTTTGGTTTCATATATGTTTACTTTCAAGAAATTTTCCTCTGAATATTTAAATACCACATCAATATTATGTTGAAGACCACTGGAGTGAAGTCAAGAATTACCACATCATCAGCGTACATTAAAACAGCAAAATAACTTGAAAAGTGAGCACACAACTATGTTCAGGTGCAAAGTTGTCTCAAACTATGGCTATCCTGAAAGACAAAATCCTTCTAACTGCAATTTTTTTGGTGCTGTTTGTGCTAAAAAGATGCATCGATTGTGTCCAGGTGCGGCTCGAGATCGTGTTTTGTTTTTGCTGATAATATTGCTTTACAGGTTAACTTGCAGTCGACAAATATCCCTGAATACCAATATTTTTGTGCAGTCTTACGTTTTATTCCATCTAAGTGCATCCTGCCTTATTGCTACATTTTTCTCCACTAAAACCAACAGCTTGGGATTGAAATAAAGACTGACCTGCGCTGTCGGCCAATCCAAATGACCATGTCGTCGGCACAGAATAAATAGGCCAGAGATGTTCTCTTCCAGCCCCACTCCCACCTGAGGGATAAAATCGGCACAAGGATGGAAACAATTGAAATAAACACCAGAGTTTTAATAATGGTTCTCTGACAATAAACGTTATTGTGTGCTTCAGAAACAAGAGCAGCTTTGCAGTTACTGAAAGGTATGACATTTAGAGAGCCTGCAATCCATCCTTCTAGTCTTAGGGAGGACTCTAAGAAAGGTGCAAGATCCTCTTTCACAGCCACACCGGGTTACAAGTGTTCTCATCATCATCACATTACTCTATGAGACAAAGGAAAGTGTTGCAACTGTATTGTTACTATCGAGGTAGGCGCCCTCTGCACGGAACTCTAAGACTGTGTTGCCCTCCCCTGTTCGGTATGCCCTCATGTTTTCCATTCTGTAAATCTGGGAGTCCACTGGTGGTGCCCGCACCCTCCCAGGGTCGGCCTTCAGCATGGCCGGGCTCTACTGGGCCCCGAGTGAGGGAAGCCACTGCCCACTCATGTCAAGAGGCTGGCGGCGGAACTCGAGTGCAAAGGCAAGTCTTTTTACATGTGCTCCCCTGCACAGGCCCATCCATTCCGTCATAATCCACGTCTCTTGTCTACCCTCATGTGAGACAAGTCTCTAAGGTTTGCCAAGGTCTCCAGTCCTGCGAGTACCAAGCTTCCTTCGAAAAACAGTTGAGCACCTCAGACAGTCTGCAACAGGGCCACACTGGTTAAGAGGGTCTCACCTGACCAGGCTACGCCCTGCGTCCTCCCTTTCAGGTGATTTCGTTATTCAACTCGGATGTGAGCATACATGTTTATATCCAAGTTTCAAAGTTTGAAAAAGAAGTAAAGCACTTAACCACACGGGAGGCATGCATGAATAACATCACTGTCCTATCACTGCCCTTGCATTTTTGTTGTTTATATTATTCGCTATATGTTGATATGTGAAACGCATGGAGTGGAAACAAAATAAAACTAATTATTTTCACTTGTTCTGTGAAATTATATATATATTTAATTTTTGCATATAAAATTGGGATGCAGTGGTTTTCTTTTAAGTCTCTTTCCCAGACGCCACTGTGAGACTATCTGTTGTGTAAAATGACATTTCTCACTTCAGGAAACACTGGGACTGGCCCCAAGTTGGTGCCCCCAAGCATAGGCATCATGATACGTGAGATCTCAGCGCCCTTCTGTGTCATCTTTCCTTAAGCAGTGATCAGGAAACATACAAAATAAAGCCTGGCTTAGAAACTTCTTCAGCCTGAAAAACACAGCATTCCTCCTCGCTCAAATGTCTGAGCCTCATCAGACACATTGCACCACCGCAAGCAGCTAGTCCCCCGGGGCCCAACAAGCCTAGTTCTAGCCTCACCCACTCTCGCAGCACAGAAGTGTTGAGTGGTGTACCGGGTGCCTTTAGTGCACACCAGCGAGTCCTGCTCAGTTCAGAGACGTGAGGCCGCAGCTCGGAGAAGTCAGGCTGCTTGTGGCCCACGCGGCAGCACCCTGTGGCATAGACTCTCTCTCCTAAGCAGCACTGACAGAAGTCTCTCAGGTGTTAGAGCAGCTCCCAGCTTTACCCTTCATGTATTGTGCTTCACACAAGTACACATACATCCAGGAGATGCTCTCATTGCCCACGTACTTCACAGCACTGCATCTTTCATGTCATGTATTCCACATAGGCATAAATACACCCAGTACATGCACTAGCCCTATACGCACTCCAAACTACTGTTCCAACCCTGTACTGTACCCTTCCCAGGCACACATACAATCAGCGCAGTCACTACTCCTGTGCTGTGCAGCACTCCACATCTACTTGATGTAGACCAAGGGAAAGTTAAGCACACAGCAGCGGAACCTTTAAAAGGTGAGTGAACCTGGAGGACTCACTCCAGTGACACAGGGTAAAAAGGTTCTGTTCACTACTACTGATCCCTACATGGCATACTGCCACCACAGCGGTCGTGATGCTTAGCTCCTGGTGAAGGCGGTGGCCTTCCTATACTACGAGGGTAGCATTATGGGCACCTCTCCCACATGATGTGTTTGTCTATGACAAAATAATATCAGCATTAAGGATTCAGACAAAAGTAGAGATGGGCACTCAAGGCAGGGGTATACGTCTTTACCATGGAGAGGACTTTTCAGTCCACACAGGAGAGCATGTCTTTCCTTGGTTTTTCCTTACTCTGCTTGTTCCTTCTGACATTCGTGCTCTACCACTCTCACTTTCTGCTTTCTAAACACCTCACAACCTTCTGCTCTCATGTTCTTCTTTTCAGTATCCTGCTCTCCTGCCCCCCTGTACCTTTTATATTTTCCACCCTCCACCTTTCTCATTCAACTGTTGCTCCCAGGTCTCATTTCTTATTTTTAAAATGTTCTCTCTTTTTTTTTTAAAGGGCCCAGCAACTACAAAGTGCTATCAAGCAAGCAGTTCACTACATTTTTTGAGCTGCTATGCACTTTTCTTTACCTTTAAGTAAAAGGCATAAATGTCCAGCAGCCATTTTGGAATAATGTATTACAAATGTCAAAATGGCCACCTGTGCATCACATCTCATCAGCAGCAATCTTGGAGTAGGTTCATATGCATGCATGTGTCACAGTGCACACATGGGCAGCCATCTTGGAATGGCTTTTCTTTAACAGAAAATCAAACGCAAGATGGCAGCCCATGGATCTGAATGTGTCCTATATGAGTCTTTTTCACCATCTCCCCTATCAGCCGACTCATTTTTGTAACCCTGCTACACCAGCAGCCTAACCCCACCAAAGAGTGGTAATTTCCTAACAGTTTCCCTTCAGTATTTCTATCATAGGACTACATTCGAGGAATTCCTGAATTCCCTGGTGCGGCAGTAGATGGCAACGTAACACTGTATGAGGCGAAAGTTTGTGTCCTAAACTAGGCTTCCCAGAAGCTCAAATGATGGAGTGACGTTTGGTAGATTAAACACTGACCTAATTGTAAATGCTGCAGCATACAGAGAGGTAATAATAACAACAACGGGTGCTATCTTTCTGCTGCAGACCACTACAACAATCTGCTGCAAAATCAGCAGCTTGCAATGGAATAGTTCTTCTTAGAGTTTAAGAGAACACTTTTTGATGCTATCAATGCTATGCAGCAGTAAATATCCATAAACTGCTTAAGCTTGAATGTACTTGAAGTTTAACACTCATCCTTCAACTCAGAGCTGGAGCCAAGCCCAGACCTTGTAAATATGTTTCTCTTGTCCACACCGATGCTCCTTTGAAGGTTAATTAACAATGACAGATAGTGGTTACACTGGCTCAGCTAACAGGTCTGGGTTTAATGTGCTACTCATGCAGTGTTAGCTCTCTAGAGCAAGACACTTGAGAGGTAGCCAGCAGGAATGGACAGAAAGGGTTATAGTTGTAAAGTAGTCCCTTATGTAGTTCAGTGCAAACACTGGAGCAGAAGGATAACCCAAATAGACAATAACATTATGTGACAGATGGATACTCTACTAGACTGAGAAAAGAGGTGATTGATAAAGTCTCCAGTCAATAGTTGAAAGAGACAGACGGAAGAAAGCCAATGGTTGAAAGTGGTAGATTCAAAGTGCAATCACGGATATTGTTAGCAATAGATCAGTTTGCAGCTGTGCTGTGAAACCCAGACTTAAAAAGCAATGTCCATTTAGCCAATTTAAGAAACAAAACATTTGTACCTGAAAGCCGTTCTCTGAAATTAGCTAGCGTTATGTATTTGATGGAGATTGGTGCTGGGAAAGCATGTGTCCATATAACACGCTCGGGCAACTGCAGAACTTATGGGGTGTACTGCTCTGATCAATGTTGTGGTCTATCCAGAATGTAGTGTTATAATATATATATGATAAAGGTGACCACTTTAAATCAATAATGTCCGTTTGTAGGCACTGAGCAATGGCTCTTTCAAACTACATGCATGAAAACCAGCGAGAGTGAGTTTTGACATTTAATAGGGCACTGCAGCATATTTCTTTGGGAAGTTCATCCATTCCTTTTTAATAGAAGTAGTCATTCTATTTTCCTTCAGCAAAGTGTTTTTGATTCCCCTGCTGCAACAGCCCGGACAATCTAAAAATTATACTTGGAGTCATAAAGGGAACACGTAAGGATGATACATTTCTATACTAACAGATACGAAAGCCTGTTGCTTCCTCTATCCATAGGGCTCCTCTACTCTTATGTGTCCCAATGTCCAAGATTTTGCCTACTAACTAAAAGTGGACTACCCTAAGGAGGGGGGGATTACATAGTCACCTGGTAAGGCCTATCACTTGCATGTAGTTTGCCAAAGTTAGCACATTTGCGACATCTTGGTGAATGCATGTGAAGACTGTTGAAGTAAATCAATCTGAGATACGACTGGGAGGCTGTTTCCAAGACAGTACAATAATGAAATGGCTGGAAATACTTAACTCATTTTGAATTACTGTGATTTCCTATTGGTAAGAATCCATTTCATGGTGGGTGAAATGTTAAGGCTGCTGCTGATATCAGCACTTGTTAGTTATGAATGAAGAGCAGCATTAAAGGAAGGTACCTTTGACTATTCAGATTTTAAGAATATTACATTCAAAAGGGAAAGTGACGATGCCACATCTAAAAGAATCACAAAGTCATTTAGTGTGTTACCTGTAAAATGTGCACAACAGTTGGTTTACAAATGTACTATATAGATGTAATCTGTAAAATAATTTTGGTGATCATGTCCTGTTGATGGAGCCTTTACAGAGAAGGCAAAATGTCACTGTATTTGCTATGGATTTGCTTTAGTTTATAGATTAAAAAATAACTTCATGATGCCTCCAAAACGGAACTATTTCACGATCACCAAGTCAACTTTAAATAAATAATTTTTCAACATCCAAATTAGGAGGATAACTGTTTCCCTCTTTTCTTGTGATGCTTTCTGCCAATAGACAGACTTTGAATTAACACTGTATGATATATAGGGGCTGATAACAAGTCTTGTTTTTTTCCGAAACAAGCATAAATCCCTGTTTAAGCACAGTTCAGAATTACGACTGGAATGTTATATAGGATGCGTTAAATACCTCAACCTTCGTCGAAGTCCAGCAGGTCAAACCTGCCCAAATGAAGCGTGGAAAAACCATATGGCAATTACTGTATCATATGACTTTTTGTGCGTTATACACCAAAGTCTGCATGTTATTCCTCAGCAACCTGTAATAGGTGCCGTTTATCACACCCGATAAATAATGAACCCCATGGTATCGTTATTTACCAAGTGCAGTAAATAGCACCTAAACTTATAATAAGGCCCTAAGAATAAAAAACAAATCTTGATCCATAACACAAAAAGAGATTGTAAGTTTCTATATTTCAGTTTTCCAGTTTTAAGCAGAATCAAATGCATTTTATAGTTGTTAGACATATCTGTAGAAGATACATCAAAGGTGACCATGCAACACAGTCCTATATTACTAGTAATTATGAGACAAAGTAATATCATCTGAACCCGAGTTTGGCAATATATGACTACATGTTTCCCGTGATGCATTTTTTAAATTACATGTTTATTTTGGTGCAGTTAGCATGAAAAACAGGGACCTGTTTAATATCACAGGGAAATACTGGTTCTATTGTTTGTAGTAAAAAGAACTGACAAATATGTGATGATGAAGGTAAGAAGGCTGGGCTTCAGCAAAACATGTTTCACTTTGTTTAAGTCAGAAACTGCTTCGTGCAAAGCATGGCAAACTTGCCCTGACTGCAATTAGGCTGTCCAGGTTTGCATATGAATTGCACTAAGAATGTTCACATTTTACTTATGAAGAAGATGCTGATTCAAAAATCCTTATTGCATTAAGAATTATGTCATGTCCGTGAAATAAGATCATGCACCTGTGAAATACACATTTTGAAACCACTGCTTCTGGTGCAACAAAGGTTCCGACATCTATCATGTATATCTTCAAAGTACTCCACCTTTGAAGAATGAAAGGCTTTGAAAATCAGCCTGGATATGATTCAGAAACTTGCAAGGTTCACAGAAATCTCATCGGAAGGCACCTCAGACATTATATTGTTATAATGAAGTGAGCAATCAAATGGGGCACTGAATGTCAAACATCTTTTAAAGTTCGGTGATCCATTATAGGTATGCTCTGAAGGTTAATAAGCTACAGTATTCATCACCATGCCAAAGGGGTATCCTGGAACCTTTTTTTCAAGATTTTACGTCTTTGTTTAGTTCAAACAAACATGCCATATTGGGAGTTCTTAATGTCTGCAAAGACTCTGTAACTTTAAGAGAAAAGGACAGAACCCTGGTGAGTGTAGGGACTATATCTAAGCTATACACAAACCATTTTCTCCTCTGATTACTGTTGTGGCAAAAAATAAATATGTGGTGGGAATGATCATTTTAATGCTACTAAACCACAGGGAACACCTCAAAGCAGTGTTTTTCGGTCTTGCTTGACAACACAGCTGCTGCCAACATTACATGACCAAAAAAGGACCTTTCAGGAGTACTAAAGAGATGCTTGTTCACCTGAGTACTGCCTTTTTTTTATAACTCTTTTTATTATGTTTAAAGCAAACAAGATGCAGTGTAATACGAAGTGGAAAACATTGTAGCACGTGACCCTCATCATGGCAGACCCAAGCCCTCCATTCCTCTAGACTCCTCAAACCACCCCACTCCCTCCAAGCCTCACAGGTCAGTGTCCAGTCCAGTTTGAACACAAGCACGTACAGCATCAGTGACATTTGCATAGGTTGTACATAGCCCCCCGCCCGATATTCATTCCACTTCCCCCATATTTTGGTCCATTTGTTTGGGCAGCCTCTGCCTGAACATTCCACCTTCTCTGCCAGCAAACACCAGTCCATGTAACTCTCCCACTCTCCCACCCGAGGTGCACAGTGTGCTCCCCCCATCTGCTCTATATTTTGCTTAGCTACCTTCAGACCGAGCATAATCCATACTTGATCCTTTCGTGAGAGATCAGTGACCTTCCAGGCATTCAGTGAGCACCATTTTGTGGAGGGCTCCACATTCACCCCACAAACATTTAAGCACTTAACTACTGATTTCCAATATTGCTGTAGGATTGGGCAGCACCAGATCATGTGAAAGAATGTGCCAGTCTGGCCACATTTTCTGAGACATAGGGTGGATGTTGCTCTACCCAACCGTACCATAGTGAGGCAGGCACAGTAGGGCCTGTGTAAGATCTTTAGCTGCACTAAGCGAAACTATGACCGAATAGCCACTTCCCGGGGGAGACGCCAAGGCTTCCTGGCACTCATCATCTTCTAGACTTCCGAGATCTCCCTCCCACCACTTGCGTAGACCCACCAGAGGATCAGGGACAGTATTCATTTATTTTCAATAGGTGAGTGAGATGACTTTACATGACATATACTCAGGCAATAACCTATCTTCTACTGGCGATGACTCATGGAGGTCTTCTCCCTTCAGCAACTCCTGCTGAAGGGCATGGCTTATTTGTAGATAGCGGTAGGTTTCAGTGGGTGATAAGTGAGAGTCTCTTTGTAGTTCGGCAAACGGGATCACTCACTCTTGAGTCCACAGATCTCCCACCCTAGAGAGACCAATGAAGTCCAATTTATCGGAACCGGGCTGTGCCAGAAAGTGAGTATAACTGCTGTCTGATAAGCGAAGGATTTATACAGTGGTCTATCATAGAGGGCTTTAAGGTAGTCTCCCAGTTGCAGAACCCAGTCATCCATACGATAAGCAGGTTCCCCAGGCTGAGTACAGCGTTTGTTTTGTCAAAGGCTATGTGCTTCCACAGAAAGAGTGCTTAACCTCCAACCACCTGTCATCATTCGTTTATCCAGCTGATTGAGCCAGTTAATCACACAAATGTCATTTATAGTAATCCTCCACAAATAGGCTATTTCGAAATAAACTGACCCAAGTACAGATCAGGCACACACTGCAAATATTTGTCTCTCTAACGTGCAGTTTTATGCCCTATCCAATTAATAGTGCTGGGTTGCTTTTACGCAGAGGTGTACAGAACTCGTTTAGCTGGGAATATCTGGTACAAAAGAAAAGCAATTAAGCTGGAAGTGTGGATTTATGAAATCCAAAGAGACGTTAGTAAAGGAAACTGGGTTAATTCCTAAAAATATTTGTTCCCTGTGGAAGAGTCAATAAATGCCTTGCTCATACAACAAGTAAGTGTCTTTAACATGTCAAATTCTGAAACAGGTATTTCAGTTCCCACCTATTTCAGAGTTCAAATGGGCAAGTCATAATGTTGGTAAGCATTACATCGAACTCCATTATCAGAACGTTTATGCACCAAGGAGAATTGCATTCCTAGATCCTGCATGTACTTATGAATAACTGATATTTTGAATGAAAAGGTCAGCAGAGAGGTGTTTCTAAAGGTAAAACTAACAGATGTTTTTTTCTCAAAGAACCTTAGAGTGTTTATTAAGTAAAGTGTAGTAGATATGGAGCCATTGCTTAATTTTAGCCTGCAGCATAATGTACAGAAATGAACAATATCCCCTTGCTGGTAGTGTATTGCTCGTCTTCAAAATCTCCATACAAAATACAACAGGAGGCAAGTGTCAGGATTGAGCCAGACTGTCAAATTCAGAATAAATAAGGATAAACTGCTTTCCCTTGCATTTTCGAGAGGGAGTTTGGTCTATTGGGGATGAGTTGCAGGTACACTGCAATCAGATTGAGCTTGCCAAAATGTCACCATGGTATTACCAACAAAAGAATTTGCTGCAAGGGTAAAAGTCTAAACAACAGGTATTTAGCTACCAATTTAAAAGGAACTCCTTCCTCTTGTAGCTTTATTTTCTTAAAACTGGAGACATCATTTGGGCAATGGCATTTATTTATGTTCGGCAAGTCTTAACTCAGCATTTTTTAAACACATTGCCTAGAAGAAACCCCACTAGCATCTGGATCCTCTCCTTTAGAGTCCAATACTAAAAATGTTGCCCTCCCCATGAAGGCATGCTAAACAAACCTCGCTCTCCCTCCTTGCTCAGGGTAAGACAAGGAGTCTAAGTTTCAGGTTAGCGCTTATGTCTCAGGAGACGCAGAAAGGATTTCTGGGTTAGCTGGACTAACCATTTACAGAAAACGTATGTGCAGATTATTTGCAACTACTGTGACTGTTGCAAATTCTGCATTTTAAAACTCTGTATCACTCTGACCTCCATGGCACATTCGGACTGGTATAGAAGAATGGTGAATATGGGGAGACATGGAGATGTCATATATAAACGATATTAATGTTCTTAACCAGTTTTTAATGTTGGCCGGATCGAGGGACACTTTGCGAATCCATCTGAGCACTGGCCTCGGCAGGGCGTAGCTACTGCAGCTGGGTCTTTGACTTCGCTCCACTGCATCTGTGGCTACTCCACCAGCCCTTACCTGATTATTTCATCACCACCTCTATGTACACAATAATACACAGTTACTGTCACAACTCTTCTCCTCAGTAAGGCTCATTTTAGGTCTATGTTTTATATACATTGTCATGATGTTACAATACTTTAGAAATCATGATCTAATCCTGATATCGTTTATGTCCCTAAGTACACAGGTGTCAATAACATCTATTTACTCCACACAATGACTTTCTGCCGAACTTAGAGACAAGCCTGAATATTTCCTTGCTCACAGGTGCATGTCTGCAAGTGTTACACTGAAATAGACACTGGCTGCTACCTTCTATCTAGAGACAGCATAATCCCCAAATTACCCACCCCTATTCACCTATTCAAGGATTGGTGTTAGATGTCCAAGCAACAGACTTAGGTCTATCTTTCCCCCTATGTAGATTGATCTATGTTCCCAACTGAAAGCCCCACAATACCTGTGTAGTCACCAATGTATGCCCATTATTGTGGCCCATAAGACCTGGATGCCTATATTTTACCTTAACGCACACTTTCTCTCATCCCTCTGGATTTCTTTTTTTGGTGACCTCTTTCAACAGATAATCAAGTCCAGCCTACCGAGGCAGAATGTCTATTTTGTGGTTCTTGCCATCATGCAAATATGTACGATCCTTCTTCCCCTTACTTTATTTGGTGAGTTATCACAATGGTTTATACATAAGCATCTGGAATATGCCATGTTGGCACTGCATTGCTCTATCTGCTCTTTATACAAGTTCTGCACTCTAAGTTGAATTGGTGCTTCCAAGTTGTTAAAGAATTGTTACTAAAAAAAAAAACATTTGTCCACTACACCATTGAAATCATTGCAGTTCAGGAAATCACTATTAGACATGACTGTTTGTCCAATGTTTCTCCTGAAGAGGATTCATTGGGAGACAAGCATGTTTTAACTAGTAAATGCTGGAAACGATAAACTCTAGTAGAGATTTTACTGATTACGCAACCTGTTTTCTTTCCTCAATGCAGAGTGGATATATCCTTTTCTATAGAAAAAGGAACGAATCTTCTTATGAAAAACTTTGTCGTTAGTTCTGGCTATAACGGTTATAAATTTATAAAAGACACAGAGGACTGCTCCTCATAAATGTGCAACATATTCTGCACCTGCTCCACTATTTTGTTGAGTCAAAATATCTGCTTCTCCTGCTCCCCATTGAAGAAGCCAGCCATTTGATTAAAGCACATTAAAAACTATGCATGTTTTATTGTGAATCGCCTATAGCTTAATATTTGGTACATTCCTTCAGTATAAAGTTGCTTTCAGGTAGTATTGACCAAAACTGGCAATGTTAACTTCTTTACTACAAATCAAGATCCTTTTCTGAATGTCTCTCTCACTTCTAGTAAACTAGTAAGTGATAACAGAATACTGGTCATCACCCTCTGTTATAGTAGGCAGGAATACCTTTATCTTTAACATTCTAATTTATTTTTCAAATACTTGTTGAGGTTCCTCAAGTGAAGGACTGGTTGCATACCTTGCTAGCACTTTCTTGTGCAGTAGAAAGTACTTTGAATAAACTCTTACATTTTACTCTACTGTGGGAAATGGTGGACTCAATCACTGTTTACAGGGGTGTGATGGCGCGGGTAAGATGCTGCAACAAGTCACTGGGACATGGGCTGCATGGAGGAACTTGGACACTACTTCTGGGGTTGAAGCACACTAATCAGTCCTAAATCTTGTGCACTATTGTCCCACCCAGACTCTGGTATTATGTTATGGATACAAAAGGACTTGAACTCACTAAGACAGACAAGGATTTGAGGAAGAGAGTCACTAATGTGTGCCAACAAAAGTAGTCATGTTTGTTTAAGGGCAACTGTATGCACTCAGGATCTCACTCATCATGCCTTCCATAAACTTCTCCAACAAGCGAGCAAACAGGGTAGAACTTGAGAAGAGTAAATCCCTCATCCATTGGCAAGCTTTAGGGTTGTATCCTGAAAGTCTTCATTAGCATATTGGTATCATTTGAAAACTGTGGCAAATGCTCCTAAATGCAAAGTGTGCTACACTTAAAGAGACTCTACTGATAAAATCCTCAACATTGTACCGACCTGAAGAAGGGCTAACACAAGTTAACATGGGGGATAAGCTGGCATACGCAGTTAATTCTGTTACATATACTTTCATTTAAAGGGCGTAGAATACAGAAGAATTTGATGCAAACTAAGTTCTACTGTTAAGCAATTCTATTTAATTGAGTCTCTCTTTGTGCAGCTGTCTATCTAAATCGGATCTCTATTTGTTGAGCATTTCTACAGATACACTTTTTTAAACTGCCGATACAGTTATAGAATCTTCCCACTAAATGAGCATCTCAAAACGGTGGCTCCTGCTACTTCACTCGAAATGCAGCACATAGTTTTGCTGGGGTTAGGTATAGTGAAGCTGACGTGGTGAGCTCCAAAAGTGCTCCGTCATGGATACTGGACTCTTTGTTGTATTTTGATATGCCACTATCTAAAAAAGAAAGATAATGTGGGGATGTCTAAACTGGGATATTAAATTGTGGTGTAGCTGGATACATCTTGTTGGAAATGGCCTTTCTGCAGGGTCACCCCCAAACTTTCTGCCTTCCTCCCTCTCTTTTTCTGACCTCATTTTTGCTGGCTTTAGGACTCTCCGCACTTTACCACTGCTAACCAGTGCTAAAGTGCATTTGCTCTCTACCTTTAAACATGATGACATTGAATCATACCCAATTGGATTATTTAATTTACTTATAAATCTATAGTAAAGTGCACTATATGTGCCCGGGGCTTGTAGATTAAATGCTACTAGTGGGCCTGCAGCACTGATTGTGCCATCCACTTAAGTAGCCTCTTAACCATGTCTCAAGGCTGCCATTACAAGGCCTGTGTGTGCAGTTTCACTGCCAATTCGACTTGGCATTTAAAAGTACTTGTCATGCCTAAAACTCCCCTTTTTCTACATTTAAGTCACCCCTAAGGTAGGCCCTAGGTAGCCCATGGGGCAGGGTGCTGTGTAGACAAAAGGAAGGACATGTACCTGTGTAGTTTACATGTCCTGGTAGTGTAAAACTCCTAAAATCGTTTTTGCACTGCTGTGAGGCCTGCTTTCATAGGCTAACATTAGGGTTACCCTCATATACTGTTTGAGTGGTAGCTGCTGAACTGAAAGGAGTAGGAAGGTCATATTTAGTATGGCCAAAATGGTAATACAAAATCCTACTGACTGGTGAAGTTGGATTTAATATTACTATTTTAGAAATGCCACTTTTAGAAAGTGAGCATTTCTTTGCACATACATCCTTCTGTGCCTTACAACACACGTCTGTCTAGGTTCAGTTGACAGCTCCCTTGTGCCTTCATTCAGACAAACCCCAAACACAGGATACTTAGCCTCACTTGCATACATCTGCATTTTGAATGGGTCTTCCTGGGCTAGGAGGGTGGCGGGCCTGACACTTATATGTCAAAGGACAGTAGCCTTCCCTCACACAAAGGACTGCCACATCCCCTACAGGGATCCTGGCAGACAGGATTGAACTGAAAGGGGACCTTGTGCACTTCTAAGCCACTCTTTGAAGTCTCCTGAACCAGAAGCTGCAACCTGCCAAAAAGAACTGCCTGGCTGCCCAAAGGACTCACCTGACTGCTTTCTGTGAAGGACTTCTGCTTTGCTGTTTCACAGCTGCCTTGCTGCTCCCTGGCTGTGCTGAGAAGTGCTCTCCAAGGGCTTGGAAAGAGCTTTCTTCCTGTTCCCCGAAGTCTCAGGACCAAAAAGACTTAATTCCTGCAAGAAGAACTCCCTGTGCGGTGCAAATCTATGCACAGCCTACCAGAAACGACGCACAACCTGCATTGTGGTGAAAAATTCACTGCACGCCGAACCAGAACACCACAGCCCGACTTCGCAAGGAGAAGATCGACGCAGCGCCAGAGTAGCGACCAGAAATCAGACGCACAGCCCACTGGGTCGACGCACAGCCGAGCATGACGCAGCCCGACTTCCTGAGAGGAATCAACGCAGCGCCCGCTGTGCAGTAGAAATTTCCACGCAACGCCCACCGGATCAACGCAGCCCCTGTGACTTTGTCCTGCCAGTGCCGGAATTCAACGCATCATCCCCGGGGTGCCCGAAAACCCCGCAAACCGAAGAGGATCCAAGACCGAGCACCGGAAATTGAGGCAAAGCCTTCCGTGCATGAAAAATAAATGACGCATCGCCGTGTGTGGCCCGAGAAATCGACGCACACCTCCCTGTTTTCCACGCATCCCCTCCTCTGCGGTTCCTTGCGCCCATTTTGTACGCAGACCTGGTACTTTGTGTTTGCAAGAGAAATGTATTGCTTTTAAGAGACTAAAGACACTTTATATCATTTTACAGTGATATACTTATTGCATCTTAATCATTTTGACCTGCATCTTACCAGATAAATATTATATATTTTTCTAAACACTGTGTGGTGTATTTTTGTGGTGTTCTACTGTGTTATTGCATGATTCATTGCACAAATACTTTATACATTGCCTTCTAAGTTAAGCCTGACTGCTCAGTGCCAAGCTACCAGAGGGTGGGCACAGGATAATTTGGATTGTGTGTGACTTATTCTGACTAGAGTGAGGGTACTTGCTTGGACAGGGGGTAACCTGACTGCTACCAAACACCCCATTTCTAACATCTGTTATAAGAAATATTTGAGATCATCTTTCAGGGAAAATTGCCATCCCTTGGCAACAGTGGTGATAAATCATCCCAGCATTCACCCATAGCCAGCGATCTGTCCTCCAAACAAATGCCAATCTATTTTAATGTTTTACTGAGTTTCATGACAACTGTTACAACATTAAAGGTGATCATTACCCACCTTAGTAAACTGAACTCAAACTATCAGAAAACCCAACTGCTATCCTCCCTACTTTTTTTTTTTAAATCTCTTTATTAATATAGAGAACACAACATCATATACAATCAAGCGCCTTGGCGCTGCCTTATCCATATTACAATATATAATTCAAGAATGTAGAAAGAAAGGAAGGAAAATAGAAAAAGAACAAGAAAGAGATAGAATAGTAAAGATCAACGGTGTGGGAGGATCTGAAAGGCATTCTGGAATAAAATAGCAAAATGCAAAACAGCTGAACAGTAGTGGAATTGTAGCCTATGAAGTGAACTTTATGAGGGGGAGAGGGGAAGGGAGAGAGAAGTGAGAGGGGACAGGGGGAAAATGATTTTGGGGAGGGGGGAAATCCCCCTGGCAATAATGTATCTTGGTGTGTCACAGTATTCTATTTTGTTAGTTAGCTGAAAGCAGTTGAAGATAACTCTAAGTTAGGCCGTCTAGGTCTGCCAGTCATTGTAGGATCCACCTGTGCTCCGCTCTCAGTGTCACGTTATGGTTAAAATCAATCTGGAGCCGGGCCGCTGTGGCCATTGTGTAGTGTCCATTATACGTCTATGTGTACTATATGTGCCATGCGATATGTTTACTAGTGACGTTTGAGTTGGGAACAGGATATGTGTCTCAAGGTTCCTCATCCAGCCAAGTGCCGCTGCAGTGTCTAGGGCCCTAGATGACAAGTTGAGTTATTCTCTTGTCTATTTCAGATAGGGTGTGTGGGTTGGCACTGCCTATGGAGTCAAGGTGGACAAGTGTCATCTTTAGTTTCAAGTGAAGTTACTAGTGTGTCCCAAGTATCTAGCTCTTTAAATTTGCACCCCTCTATTCCGGAGTGAGTGCAGCACTTGTGCCTCCGCGCTCGCCCATTTCAACATGTCTCTCATCCAATGACGGGCATCCGGCACATTTGGTGCTTTCCATTGCATCGCTATTAGGCGCTTGAATAGTATAAATGCCAACTCAATGCACATATGTACCGGGTTCTTCCCTTTTAATTTCGGGCGGATACCCAATAAACATGATGCAGGCAGGGGGGAGAGCGGATGCCCAAGCAGCTCGGCGGTCAGCGCAGTTATGCACTGCCAGGCCCGAAGCATCGGCGAACATTCCCACGTCATATGAAAAAAGGTGGCGTCTGAGTCGCCACATCTTGGACACTCCTGATTGGACCGAGGAAACATGCGTTGTAGCCTGTGCGGGGACAGGTAGGTCTGATGTAAATAATTGAATTGTGTAAAGCGGAATCTGGGATTGCGAGATACTTTTCGTGTCATACTAAGTGCAGTGCCCCATTCTTGTTGAGTTAACAGAGCGGGTAGAACCCCGTCCCACCTGGCCTTCGCTTTGGGTTGGGCTACCTCTGCGCTGTCAAGTAAGACTTTGTATATCGGGATATGCTGCAATAGCCTCCTGGGCCGGATAGTAGTTTGTGCAAGAGATGAGATGTCGGAGGTTCCTTATCCCCGCATCGCCAAGTGTGGTGTGTGAGTTGTTTTAGCGCACAATATGTCAGGAACCATCCCCGTTCCACTTCATATGTTGAGGTAAGTTCAGCATATGTCATCATGCAGCCTTCTATGAACATGACCCCAATTATTTGTATGCCTCTCGTGGGCCACCGGTCCAGCTCATGTTATCTGATTAATTTTAAAATCCCTGGGATGGATAGCAGGGCAATCCGGGGTGAGTATGGAGGGGTCTGGTTTCCGCCAATTATCTATCGGCGCCAGCACCAGTGAGCTACATACATCAAGATATTATGCTGACCAGTTGGACTATTGCGATCCATCAACCATTTTAACACATCTGTGTGTCCTAGGTTGGCATGTACTAATTTCGGCTCGGAGTTCGGAGGATCTTGTATCCAGCGCCAAGCCCATTGTATCTGTGCAGCGGCAAAATATAGTTCATAGTGCGGGTGCCCAGTCCGCCTAGCTCAATCGGCAACTGCGTGGCTGTCAATGCCACACGCCGACGGCCTCCACCCGATATTAACTCCGTCGTGAGGCTATTCAGTAATGCAAAAAAAAAAAATCGCAGGGGATTAATAGCGGAAGTGCAGAGAAGTGCTACAGCAGGTGCGGGAGTATAATAATTTTAGCGATCGCTACCCTTCCCATGGGCAAAAGCGGAAGCGATCTCCAGAAAGGCAAGGATCCTCTAATTGATCAGAGTGTGCGTCCTAAGTTGCCTTCACTCAGGTCGGCGGTACCATGGTATATTTGTATGCCTAGGTATTTAAAGGTAGTGTGCGACCACGGGAGTGTGTGTGTCGGGACAGCGGAGCGGAGTTCCTCCGGAGTCAGCACTAGTGGGAACAAACAGGACTTGGACCAGTTTACCCGCAAACCTGATAAATCTCCTAATTGACCTGGTAGCTGCAGCAAACCCGGAAGCGCAGCTGTGCAGTTACGCAAATATATCAGCGCATCATCCGCATATAAGAAGATAATCTGATGAGGCCTTGTGATGCAAGCCAAAGGGAAAAGTGTGCTAACCATTGGCCCATTCAGTGCACTGGACTAGACTGAATCAAAATCTGAATGACTTTTCAACAGACTAAAGGATGAAGCCTGGTGCCCAAAAGCTCATCTATATACGTATATTATGTATGACTTTTTGTAATAGTCTGTTAAGACAGCTAAGACTGTCTCTAAGACCAGACCTAAAAAATGTACCTGTCAAAGAACTAGAAAAAGAAATACAAGATGCCACAGATGGACTGAAATGACAGCGCTAATCAAAATAGAAAATGAAATGTACTGAGACAGAAGTACAAACAGCATTTTTAAAGAAATAACGTGGAAAAAAATAAATCTATTTCAACACAAAATCATTTGTATATTTTAAACTGCATTCTAATAGAATCAATTTTCCCTTTCTGAATCTTGTTCAGAAACTAAAGGCCACCAGTGCAGCAGACAACGTTCTAGGACATGTTGAGCTGTGCAGGGAAGGAGAGAAAGGCTGATGGAACCCCCTGTTATAGAATGTCTCCACAGCCAACTTATTAACAGAGGCTATTCAGTTGCGAAATATTTTAAAATGCATGAAGATCTAGATCTATGACAGACTGAAGCCTGTAACCCTGTATAAATACTTAGGTCTGCTCAGCCCGGAGACAGCTTAGGTTATCCCTTCATCCTCATGTAAAAAAAAAAAAAAAAGTAAATTACACATAATTATAATAATATACACATATACATACATAAAGGTTTGGCCCAGGCCTCTTCATATACTGGTCTGTTCAACTGTCATTCCCATTTTGTCCCACTCACAACAGTACACAGCATGGGGTAATTGGTCACCTGGAACGTGAGTGACAGCATTTTGTCTGACCACATGAATGCATCTGTCTAAAAAGACGCATCAGGGCAAGTGACAATGAGGCATTTAGGTTTGTTTATGTACTAAAGAGCTAGAGTTCACTACAGTTGAAAAATAATCCATTTGCATATTTCAACTCTTCCTAAACCACAAAGGTCAATACTGGTGTGTTTATGTATGGTGTTCATATTTAGTCCAAGTGCAGGCAACCAGCTTAAGACCAAATTATTTAGTACAGTGCTGGGAAGAGAGTTATAATGCATCCTTGCACTATAAGGAAAATATGCCTCTACAACAAGTTCAAAAGATAGTTAAAGTCACAAAGGACTACTGGAAACATATAAAGTAACCTGCCTTTCAGGTTTGTGCTTCTGTGTGGTCACATAACTCCTCAATGGCTTGCAATATCTTTATAACATACAGTAGAGAGTACTTTATCCCATACATAATTCGTGCAGTGTGTGTTAACTCATATCCACCAATTTCTCCAGAGCAGCTGCTGCTTTAAATGTTAAAAGTGAATTTTAACTATGGAGAACGTGCACCTTCTATCAGGTACACGGGGAGTTAAACCATTCTCTAATGGGGTGTTCTTCATTTTGTTGTCTGGATTTCAAACAATGAGTTTATGATAGATCTGTGGATTAACAGTCTCTGGCATTACACTGTCCAGTGCACAGAGGGTTTGTGAAAAAACACTGTACCCACATCAGACTGTACCACAGAAAGCGCCCACACCCTGGGCATCATGGGGCACTGCTAAAACTGCACCCCTGTAACCACTGCTTACCAATATGAGCTTCTCACAAATTCTTGCTCATCACATTACTGGCAGTGCATGTTCGTCAAATGGGCTGGCAGTGCCAAATACTCATAGTACCACCAGTGCCTGCTCCTCACTGCAGGCATTACCAAGTATAAGCACTTCACAGCAGTGTCCACTGCTCACGCGATCTAGCTCCCTACACTAAACATACCTATGCATCACACCTGGGCCCTCATTAAGAGTTTGGCGGCAGAGGCCGCCCGCCAAACTTTTCCCGCCCTTAGACAGTCTGTGCGGCCTGAACCCCGCCAGCCATAACAGGACTTCACCGCAGGGCCGGCCGGCGGAAACAGTGTTTCCACCTGCAAGGCCTGAACCCCACCGGCCCTAATAGGACTTCACCCCAGGGCCAGTCAGCAGAAACAGTATTTCCGCCCGCCAGCCCTGCGGTGAACAGGGCCTTAACATTGACGCCAGCTACTAATGGAGCTGGCACCAACGTGGCGGTGCGGCGGGTGCCCATAATCCGGCAGTGGAATGCGTGACGGGGTTGTGCATGGGGCTCCTCCCCCCCCCCCCCGAGTCCCCCATGCCCCCAGCCTTTCCATGGCGGTGTATACCGCCATGGAAAGACTGTTGGATGGGGGCTCCTAATCGCCAGTGCGGCGCTGCACGCAGTGCTGCCCTGGAGGATGAGAACCACCAGACCGGCAGGCTGCCAGCTTGAGCCAGTCTGGCGATCCTGGTGGTCCTAATGTGGCGGTCCCACCGGTAGCCTGTTGGCGGTGGGACCTCCACCGCGAGTCTGGCGGTCATGTGACCGCCAGACTCGTAATGAGGGACCCGGTCTGGCGAAGGATGGAGAGGGGAATTTAGACTTTATAACCACACAGTGCGACGTATCACCACTGGCTTGGCAGGCAATGTGCGTATTAACTTTTTATTTTTAAATTAAAGCTCATCTGGTTACCTATTCTCTCGCTTTTTTTTTTCTACGGCTGCATTCACACTCCTCTCTCATGCTCAGTTGTTTACTTTCACTCAGTTTCTCACATCTTTTTTACTTTTTTTTTTGCTTAATCTCCCCTGCTTGTCCATCTCCTATTCGCTCTTCCCTCTTCCACCACCAGCTCTTTGTCCTGATACCATTTTCTCTGCCTGGCTCTCCCTTCCATCCGCTGAACACAACCTGCTGCTGGTGTTGTCTGAGAGGAATGTGCATCCCAGGGCCCACACAGCTGGCTGCACATCTAGTCCATGTGCCTATACAGGTGAGACTGTTTAAGGCGGGAGCTAGGCAGTGCTGACATATAATTATTTCAAAGGATGACCTGACTTTACCAACCTTTTGTTTACCTAGGAAAGTTACCAATTCCTTGCTCAACATACATCGAGCAGACCAATGCATTTTAATTTAAAGTTCGAGTTCGACCAGCATTCAATTATCAGCAGGCTCTTCAGATTTTGGCAGGTTTAGAGCTAATGCCCTCTGGTGCTAGATTAAAGAGACTCTGGGCCCAAAGTATTGCAACATAATTTTTTTTAAACTAAAAGTACTTCCTTTACCAAAGCTTGTTAGCAAGGAAATTCCTAGCCTTTGTCATTTGTTGCAATTGCACTGTTGTACATCAAATTATTAAAAATCCAATTTAACATCATACCTGCAAACTTACAAACTAATTTCACTATGTGAGGAGGCTGTGGGGACTTGTACTGAGAGCTACCTAAGAGGCACTCTGCCACTCTCTCACTAAGCCCAAACTCCCTCCCAAAAAAATAAAACAAATGGGTGGCTGAGGCTGTCGCTGATGCCTTGATGTGTTATCACACTTTCTATTGGACATAGGCTGCTTACTGACTCCAAAAATGATGTGGGAAATCCACTGTTTACAGTAGTATACAGCTTGTTTTCCCTGCAACCAGGTGATTTCATCTCCTCGTCGGGAGACCGTGTGAAGGGACCCGAAACCGTGTGATACACAGTGACAGTGTGTGAGTTGGCAGGTCTATAACATCACAGTGAGGTAGGAGATATTAAACGGTAGCGGTTAAGGAATGTTTAGCCCTGCATTTTATGTAATTAATTAATATCAATAACAATGAAAAAGCATGCATTCACTGAAACAAGCATCACCTTTATGAACACAGCTAGAATCCGACATAACTAGGCTTTTTGAAATGTCTAATAATGCATTTTGTTAAACGGAAACTCGCCATTTTTGAAAAATATGTTAAGTCACCACGTTTGACACTGATCACTTCTACAGTGTTCCTTAAACACAGATGATTTAAAGGGCCAGATGTACTAACAGTACAAGTAGTTATTATCAAATAATGATTTTTTGTGAATTGCTACGTGGTAATCGCTATTACAAATATACTAAAGTCGTATCTGGTCCTTATTTTCTAATTAGGGATACGTAGTGGGTCGCAAATAGGCCTCCTCATGAATATTAACGAGATAGGTCGCAATTTGTGACCCACTAGGATCTGCTGCCATCAATAGAATAGCAGTTTGGTGTCTGTAAATTTGAAAAAGCTTTTTTTAGTCACAAATGGCCCAATTCTGCAAATCGAGCCATTTCGACTGAACAAATTCTTTGTACATCCAGCCCTAAATGTAGTGTTTCTGCTATTTTTTGTCCTGATGGTGATTGTAGGACCTGCACTCCAACATGTACATGAAGTTAGTGTTGGTACAAGATGCCCATCTTATTCGACCTTGAATAGTTGAATACAGTTGCCAGCTGGGCTAAGGAAGCGCTTCAACTTTGACCTGGCATCAGTTGCACGATTATTGCCTTTTGTACTCCGAGGAATGCCACACAGGTTAACTCAAGCAAGTTATACACTGGACCAAATACTGCTTCTTCCTAAGAAGTCCTGTAGACCTCTTATTCAGTGTTATATCACCAAGATAGACCCTTTTCCGACTGCCTTTGAGTTCTACCTTCAGAGTGCCACCTGTACCCTAACAAAATAACTGCATTCAGAGTGCTTCACAGGCTGTAACCCTTCAAGACTTGGGGGTGATTTAGAGGTTTGGCAACAGGGTACTTTGTGGCATACGCAACGGACTTCCCTGTCTGCCAAAATTACCCTGTCTGCAAGAATGTTTGACTAACTGTCCTATCTAGGTGCGGGAGGACAGTCAGCTGTCCATCAACAGAGCACCAGTTGGCTGTGTCAATGGAAAGATTCCTCCGATGATACCAAGAATAAGAGACATTGGAAATATGGCATTACACCTCCAGTCCTATTTAGGATGGACGCTGTGATGTCCATCACCAAGGACCAGAAAAAAACAAATAATGACCAACAGACTTCCTGGTTGTGAGTGGCATTAGTTTTTTGTTTTTCAATCACTTTTGGAGTACGTTTTTTGACAAACAAAAAAATCTGTAAATGTTTGGCAGATGATTATCAAAACCAATGGCAGTCATACACCAAACATTTTGTACCTAGACAGGATCCGCAATGATGGTGGGTCCTGTTAAAATACAGTGATCACCCCCTGGATCTGTGGCGATCTCTACATTTTGCAGATGGTAGTCGGTAAGGGTGGTAGACGTATTGTCCTCCCCAACCCTGAACGACGCTGTACAGTCCACGGAACTCTAGATCTGGCCGTGCTTTTAAGTAAACAGGTTTGTGGTATTGCTACAACTGACAAAGACTAAAATATTGATAAACAGCAAAGCTGACATCATTCTTAAAGAGGCCATGATAAGAGAAGGGTAATGTGTCAATTATTTCTGAACTGCACATAACTGCACTAAATTTGCTTTAAAAACCTTGCTTGGAAAAATATATGCCCCAAAAGAAATTACTATGTTAAATATATTGCTACCTATAAAATAGCCAACAAACCAAAAACCGTGGTTAAGAAATTATACTTTTTATCGTTCTCAAAGATACAGAGAAACTAGAGTGCAGAAAATCCATGTTTTCTCACTGTGTAGAATGATCCAGAAAGGGAAACGCAAATCCTTGTCCTTTGCATACTGAAAACTAGTTGGCAATCCTGGCAAATTAAAGCACCCCAAAAACGTATGAGAGAGAGCGAGATATATATATATATATAAGTACGGAGATGTTGGAACAACAGAAAAGGTATAAATGTACAAAGACATGCGTGAACCAAAAGGATCATCCGAGGCAGGAACAAGGAATGGGGCATAATAAACCCAACCCAATCCAAAATTTCTTGTAACGCACTAGAGGCCCAAAAACATCATGAGCTGAAGGGCAGAGAGAAGAGCAAGAAAATCTAACAAGCATTGGAAAAGCCAATAGGTATCAGCTATATTATGTGAGTGCTAAGCGACTGGCTTTGAAAAGCATGGTTACAAAAAAGTAAAAGGAAAAAGTTCAAAACACTGAAGTAAAAGCAAACATATCTTAAGGTATGTCAAAGCTAAACAATGAATTCATATATTTTCAGTAAACAGCATGGTTTATTTTTCAAACTTCACACAGGAAACTCTGAACTGCAAACGATTTAAAAAGCCTGTTGCACAGTTCCCAGCAAAACAGTAACACAGAGGACATGACAGAACAACGTACAGATGTCTGAGAAAATTATAGAATTTAAAGGAAAATACTTGCCATTTACTTTTCACATGAGTAGGAACTGGAGCAAAAGCTCTAGCCATTTACTGCAATTCAGCAGCCCAGGGAGCAGATTTGTGGGTTTCTGGCAGAAAATAAATCTTTGCAGTCACTCTAAGTAGACTTTCTGCCTTAAAACAGGCTGAGTGAGTGCACTGGCCTGCCCCCGCACAATCACCATAAATGCTGCATTTGTGTACCAAGGCCTAGGCTTACTTGCAGCATGTAAAAACCAGGAGATGAAAGAGAGACAACCACCATGAAGTCTGCTTGTTAGTCATACCTGGAAAAAATACTTGTGTTATTGTTCTTTTATGAAGGAGCCGGGAGGGGTGGGGGACACAGAGAGCACAGATGGGCGTAGATGTGAAGGAAAAAGCATCACACAGGGTGACAGCAAGAAAACATATGGTGGTGCTCAAAGAAACAGAAAAATGTAGTCCTCTGCTATGAATTATAAAAGGCTATAAGTCATCCAATTAAAAGGATGGTGAAGAAGCTATACTCCAGATGAGGGACAAGCACAAGAAGAGGGCGGAAAGCCATTAAATAAGAAGCAAGCAAATGAGAATGACAAAGAAAGCCAACAAATGATAATCAATTGTGTCATGACCCTTGCAACTCAGGATTAAGAACAGCAAAATTAATCCCCGCCTTTTACCATCCAAGGTGGTCTTACTGCCTGTACCACACATAAGAAAGTAGGGAACACCAGATCCTAAAAAGAGGAAGAAAGGCTATGGGGAGAGAGAGAGAGAGAGAAAACACTTGTTTTCTGTAAGATGGTTAGTTGAAGACCTGGACTGGACTTTAAGATGTATAGTGGCACAATCAAAGAGACACAATACGACTCACTGTCAAGAGAGAAAACTGAAGATTGTAAATATGAGATGACAGAAGATGGGTTCTCGTATAAGGCGGGTACTATAGAAATACTTGAGAAGGCGTATCCAGTGGGATGTTAAGCACCTGCAACTAGCCCCCAGCCAAACCCAGAAATTAACCCAAAAACCAAAGATGATTAGCACTATGTTTCACCAGAAAGTGGAATTGTAGCCGCCAAACCAAGAAGGGCAATCCAAAGCCAGGTCAAAAACAGGCTGACAGTTGATAAGCCATATCACAGGGGATAACCGCAGCAGGGTAAAAACAATAGCCAAATAAAAAGTACCAAGATCCGTCCAAAAACAAATACAGGGGTCAATACAAGGAAGTGGAAGAGAGGCAGAGGAAACCCGACAGAGAGAGAAAACAACAAAGGTGTGGGAACGGAATTATGGGTGCAAACTGTAATGTCAAGCAAGGGAATCATAACAACTGATATTCCCAGACGCGGTCTTCTGACTCTGCTGACCCTTTATAGTTTTCTGCCCTCTCTGACCTAGAAGTCAACTCTGGTCCTCTGGTGACTGGTGCAGCATGTTTCAGACCCTTCCCTGGAAGCAGTTGTCCTGCATTACTGTAGTCTCAAAGGCCCTGTTATCCAGCTCTTCCATGTTAAATGAATCCTAACTCTCTTGTGTGGTGTTTTACCTCAAAACGAGACAAGCAGGGTGATACAACGCCCACATTAAGTATTGGTATGATACACATTAGGCACTTGACAACAATAGGCCAACAGCTGCCTTTAGGCAAAAGAAAAAAGAAAACAATTCCACTTGGCTACGAAAGGAGGTACACAAGGAGAAAATAATCAATGGGAAAATCTTCAGAAGAAACAGCCGGAAGCTGACAAAAAAGGATATTACTGAAACGAATTTGGAGGAAAAACAAATAAACAATGGACAAGTGGAACGAATACAAGCAAAGTCATTAATTAGAAAAGAATAACCAGAGAAAATGGTCCTGAAGAGAAACGAGAACACTTAGATGAACCCAAAGCATGATGCACTCGAGCAGTAGCAAAGCCAATAGTCTCGCCTTTAAATAAAAAGCAACGGCTAATCAATTGACTTTGGCAATGCTTATTTGTTAACACTGGTGGCCATCTTAAAAATGTGTTGCATTTATGAAAAGAACTCTGTTACAAGATGGTCGCAGGAGTGTCATGGCAAGTGTGTAGCAGGGCATTTTATTACATGCTTTTTAAAGAAAACACATTCCAAGAAAGTGGTTGTGTGCATGTGTCTTGATGTTGTCCATGTTTAATTTATGATTCCAAGATGGGCAGGGGCTATTTTCAAACAGTGCGTTAAAATACAAAAACATAAGCGCAGGAGTACAAAAATAAAAGATTGAGTGGCTTAGCAGCAGCGTACAGCTGCCAGGCCATCACAATTAAAAAAAAAAAAAAAAAAAAAAAAAACAATTAGCAGAAAAATAAAAACGAGGAAGAGAAGAGGGAAGGTAACAACGTAAGAGTTCGGTGTATGAAAAGCAGTGGAATAGCAGAGACAGGTGTAACGGCAATAGAGGAAGCAGGGGGCGGAACATGCACATGAGAAATGGGCTGCAAAATTTTTAAACGAACCAAGCACACACGAGAAAGAGAAGAAAAACATGCTTCCAAGAATGCTGAAATAAAAAAGTGGTTTCTTCGTTGTAAACAGTGAAAACATACAATTCATCTAATCATAAACACTATAACATGACTATGCTCCAGGGAGGGACAAACACAGGAATGTCCGAGATTCATACGAAAACCAACCAATGATAAACAATGGACCCACTCAAAGGCTACTTTAAGTATTGGTATTGTACACATTAGTCCTTTTGACAACAAAAAGCTAAACATGTCTGTAGATAAGACCCAAATAGGACAGCTGGTGCCCGGGGTAATAACCAGCATCATAGTATCTGAATGTTTGACCACCTGAAAGCTCAATTTTCAACCTGAACCACAATACAGAGGTAGAAGGATCAGAAGTAGAGGTTCATGACAATATGGCCAAAGGTTACCCTAGAAATTAACAAATTTGGATTTGGTCGGGCCTGCATATCACATGACAAGAAGGAAAAAAAACAGAAAATTTAAAATATGGATAACTTCAAAAAAGGACATTTAAGAACCACTTGAGTGAACAAGATAAAGAGGCAAACCATCTGTAGTCCCGTGGTGAAACCCCTTCACATCGTATTCCTTCTTTATTCAACATGGCCTACCAACCCGTGACTGCTTACATGATCAGTCAAACGGCCGGTGGTCCTACTGACCAACTTATGTAAGGAAGGATCCATACAGAATGAATACATGAAAATACGAACGATAAACAGTGGACTGCCACAGTTGACCCCATGAAGAAGCAGACTAACAACACCACGGAATTTGAAGACAAACATCGGAAAAGCCAGTAGTTCTGGCAATTTGTTAAGTGAAACACTTGAATGGAGGAATGAGCTAGTAAAAGCAAGTGTAGTTAATGGATGATTGCATGAATAGAAGGTTGAATGTATAGCCAGGAGGATGGATGGCTGCATGATTCAGTGAGTACACAGACGGATGCCAACAGGAAGCACTAATCGTATAAGCCAAGACTGACGAAGAAGTGATAATGTTATACAATGCTAAAAGCTGTCAATATTATGCGAGTCCAAGCATTAGGTCAGGCTCTGCACCAATCTACAAGCAATGCCCACAATATATATAGAATTACTATCAATCCCACTCCTGCATATTGTGCAGGAATAGGGAGCATTATGCCAAGGGTGTAAACACTTTGCACAGAATTGCCACCAAAATGCCACTATATCAAGAGTGTCCACAGCATGCAAAGAACTACCACAAATACAGGGGGCTACATTATACTATGGATAACCCTGTCATGTTACAGATATCCAAATAACCCGTCTTTTATGGCACACTAAACTAGACATGCATGCAAAGAACTATCTGTAGCTCATCAAAACACATATACCACAACAACATTAACTTTCGATGGCAGTAGGGGTTGAGAGGGCGTGTGATCGGTGCCAATATGATAGGTTAGCAATGCACTTCCTTAATCGTGGGATGCTTATGTGGACAGGCAGAATGTACTGAGTTGGTTCTTATTAGTATGGATTGCACTGCATTGTGGAGGGTAGCAGGATTTGTAGGGCATGAAATGAAAGGTGTGAAAATGGTATAAATGTTGCCACGGATGGGTGCGACTACAAGGCCGAGAGAGAGGAGCAGCAGAGTGAGGTGCATCTCTGAACCACGTGTGCCTGCTATAGTACTGGATATAGTGCTGGGAGGTCGAGTGTGCTCCTCTGCAGTATCATTACAGGTTATTGGTTGGATCTAGTCATTTGGGTGTCATGTGGTGCTACTTTTTCTGTGTGACTACGCTGTTGTAGTCTGCCATATATTTTTGCGCTGCCATGGGGATGAGGGAGGGGTGTGGGTAGACTGGTATATTGAGTTACAATTGCTGTAATTGTAGTTTGACATTTACCACACTATGGGATGTACCAAAGGATTTTACCCATTCTATGTCTATGGGAAAATGCTTTAGTATATATGGCCCTAAGAGTATAAACCAACAAATTTCAGATATATGAGAGTGCTCACAGAGGAGTACTGGTGCTCAATGGTCCTATTAGCTGTAGGATGATAGACTGTAAAAAATCTTACCTGGAATGTCCAGGCTTTAAATAATATTGTTAACCATTACAGGGTGCATGCATATGTAAAGCACCATGGTGTAGGAACTGCAATGTTGCAAGAAGAGTACATGTATAGAGATGTAATTTCTAGCACTTGTATAAAGTGGGGGGGGGGCAACTGTATGCCACTTTCTATTCGCTTTCCCTGGGGATAGTCCTGGCCCCTTGATATACCTCCGTACAAATTGTTGTCCGGAGATTTTGATTTTTGATTAATATTTTTTAACATTAGAGAAGTAATTAGCTTGGGTAGACATTGAAAAATGGCGAATGTGTTGCAGTGATGACGTAATATTTCAGGAACTATGAGACCTATGTACTTCATAGGTTTTGGGGGTACAGTAGTCTTAAAGAGACAGAATATAACTCCTCAGAGCAACCCTTCAGCCATTTTCCAAAATGGCGACTCTATAATAATGTGTTTTAGTCTTCATATTAGTAATTTATTTTCCTACTGTTTTTGTTTAAAGTTTTCCGTTGATTCAAATTCATAAACATGAGCGAAGCAAGCAGTAGCAGAGGATCTTTACCTCCTTACAGAGTGTTGCTAATGCCAAAATCTGAGCACTCCTTCAACAAAGAACAATTTGTCATATGCCAAACTAATCCAAAAGAAAGGCTAATATTAACTGCGCCTGGACAGAAGATAGTTCGAGATGCTGCAGAAATACGGCAAGTTGAAGTTCACAAAAGATTGAAACTGATGGGTGAAGAGGATCAAATATTTTATCATTGTAACAACAAGGGCTACAAGTTGTATACATTGTAAAAAGCTTGAAAAAAATTCACAAAAAAATAGCAGAAACCTGTGAATCACAAGAATCCAAGACTTCTGAGAAAGCGACAACAACCAAACCCAATACCCATCCACTTAGAAGATCAATGGCTACCTCTCGTCTTCGTCCACCTCCAACAACTGATCAGAAAGCAGAGGATCATCAATGTGTTATCTGTGGTTTAGCCAGAAGAAGGGCCAAATGGATTGACGAAAGAATTAAGCACGGCGTATGTGAGTCTCAAAGAGCAAATATGTCTTCATATGCAGCTAGTTTCTTCCAAGATGAAGTTTTCAGCTGAGTAGCTGATCTAAAGAACAAGGTACTTGCAGTGGATTTGTATGCCCACCCGAAATGTATGTGTACATTCACTCGGAAATATCAATGTACAATCAGCTCCCAGCAGCTACGTAACCGCCAGCATTCAGTTAAGTTTGCACTCTTTGAAAAAGCAAATTAAATTTGAAAGCCACATTTGAGTGCTGGCTATGGGTTCACGCTCAGTAAGATCAGAGAAATAATGGTAAACATTGATGAAACTGTATTGATCTATAATAATAATTACATTAAGATTTTTCTGGTGAGAATTTACTATGACAGAATTTGTTTTTGTCAGTCAAACAAAAAGAATGGAGCCACTTATGGTGTTCCCAGCTGATTTGATCCTGAAGTTCATGCTTTCAATATAAGATCACGGGATGCAGTAAAATCAGCAGGAATTATTTTAAGAAACATCCTGAAAGATTTAGATTTTGGACTTCATGACACATTTTGTGATGCCCTAGAGCTTCGCAAATCATGGAAGTCAACAAGAATGCCTGATTTTGTCTTAACATTTTTTATATCATTGTTTAATATCAGCAAAGCAAAACTGTTACAAACTAAAGTTCTTGAGTTCGGAACAGAAGCCAACAACATTGATGATGGCTTTGAAGATATAAGCGAAGAAGTGGAAGACAATCCCTCGAACCGACAGGCTTATGCTGTGCAAATGTACTGCCTTTTCCAAATCATGTTTTATGAATTACATCATGGCAAAAAGAAAACTCTGCCACCCATGATGACTTCCTGCGCAATACACGACTAGTGCAAAAGTAGAGAGCTAATCACTTCAATGAATAGGATTGGTGTATCAACAAGTTATAATGACATAGTACAGAGCAGGAACTTGTTAGCAGCTCATGCTGTAAAATCTTGTGACTCCAACAGCACACCACTTACAAGTCACTTTACCAGGAAAGGATTTACAATTGCTGCTCTTGATCAATTTGATTTTGAACATAGCTCTTCTTTGTCTGGAACATCCAGCACACATGATACTGCCATGGCGCTTTTTCAAGACTGTACCAATGAAGTAGCTGCAGGAAAATAAGCTGTGTCCGCTGCAGGCATAAACAAACAAAGCTGCAAACTTATAGCCCACTGTGTTGCCAACATGTGAAAAATTACTACAAGCCATCAACACATCCAGTCTACCAGAAAGTTTTAAAGGGGCTGAAGACATGGATCTTCTTCTGCCTGATGCTGCGGTCCACAAAACTGATTTAACTGAATTTATCATATTGCTTATTCGGTGCAGGCTCAAGGATGAAGAAAAGCCAGTTCCTCAGTGGGCAGGAATTCATGCTCTGATCTCCGAGAATACCATCCAACTGAAGCAGGTTGAGTTTTTATCAGTAATACAATTTCCAGTCACAAACTATGCAACAGTATACACAGCTCTAAAAAAAATCCAAAATGTGTGTGCTCAGCCTGAAGACCAGCCTATCCTGACAATTTTCTGCGATGAAGGTGTTTCCTGTATTGTACCTGACATTTTTATGAGCAATCCAGTAGAATTTGCAGGAAGGTATCTCAATGGATGTGGCATAGACCATGCACTTATTGAGGCTGAAATCTTTGGGAGTAAAACTGTCCTGTCAATACTGATCAGTACTGAGCAGAACTCATTATGTGTGTTTGTTGCAAGGTATACTGAGGCTACAGAAACAATGCGTTGGAATGCTTTCTGGAACATGAATGAGAAATTAGGTTTTACATATCTTTTTTCAGAAGTGACCAAGGCATAGGATGCACTTCATTCAAAAGACAAAATGCAAAGCCAAGCAACGTTCAATACACTCAGTTCAAAATCAGAATACCTGAAAACCAAGTTCGGAGAGTTTGTCAAAAAATGTGAAGAAAAATCTGAACTTTTCAAGTACTGGGTAAATATTTTAGACATGATAGGTGAAAAACTTGGTACATGTTGATCGGAAAAGTGATAGGGAGATGCATGCGAAGACTGTGTAGTGACTGATTACTGTGTTTCGTGAATTCACTTGCATAAACTACCTGAGATATGGTCCTGGTATTTGGAAAGAGTGAAGAAGCTGGAGGTGGAAAAACCATACTTCTACAGAAAATTAATCCAAAGACAATTTGCGGTGAAAGACAGAGAGGGAAGGTTCAATGCTGTGGCTCCAGATATTAAACTGGAACAGACGATCCAGAGATCACAGAAAAGCTCCAAGGGAATTGTTGGTCAGACACGTAATAGTGAATATTTTGCAAAATGGCAGCTAGTTTACCACGAAGTCCTTTCTATTTGCAATATTTTCAATTTTTCATTAACTTCAAAATAATGGACCATTAAGAAATTGTTCCTCACAACGAACTTGTGGGAAAGAGAGGGGAACATTATAATAAACATGTTGACAGCCTTCTTCATTTCATGCAGCAGCAAAAAAAAAACTTTTGAAATGACTGACCCTGTGCGGCTACACACCTTTGTGACCAAACAATATGTGGATAACGATATAAAGACACATCTACTAAATGTCCTGGAACATGGATCGAATCTATACACAGAACTGACGCAGGAGGAATTTGTAATGAAAGAGAAAAATCTGTTTGCATAACCACTAAAGCTAAACTTCCACGTTTCAATTGACATAGTAGGAGTTTCATCCAACCAGCCATTACAAAACAGGTTACAAAAAAAAACATTCTTTTGCAAGCACATAGAGAGATGGATGTAGCAAAAGAAAGGGGTGAATTTATCAAGGACACTCTGTCGCATGATCGTCTGCCAACAAATGTTTAATTTAATGGAGATGCTGCAATCAAACCAGTGAAGCTCAAACTCGTACAAGAGCTTGAAAAAATACTTTCACCTGAAGAATTTCAATTCAAAAAGGTGTCCTCATTGAAAACTCCTGTGTTTGTGGACTAAATGTCACAATTGCGAATGGTCAAGATTTCATCCATGCAAAACTTCAGAGAGGTTGTTCAGAATGACTCTACAGACTGTTCTACAGATATCAGAGTCAGTGTGCACCTTGCAAGAACTGCACATTGTCCTTGATAGTTATCTTGAACGATCTGTCAAAGAATGTGACAGAATCAGACGAATGTCTACAAGTGGAACAACTGACCTTGCCTGCATCAAACATTTGACACCTATACCTGTGCAACTTGATAAATTCGGGTCATCAACATCAAAAAAGATTAAGTTGGAGATGTTAACTCTCCAAAACAGTGTTGATGCTTCAATGAACACGGAATTTCCAGTTACAGCAAGTGGAATGATTGTCAATGAGGAGCTGGTGTCTGCAGAGGTATATTCAACAACAGCAAATTGGAGGAAGCTGACCCGTGCCACATGTTGAGTGGGCTGTTTGAAATGGTTCCAATCGAGTCATTGTACTGTCAAATGACACAGATATTATTATTGTGCTACTTAGAACTGTTGCAATGTTCATAAGTCAAAGATTGTCAGAGTAATGGATACCTTATGGAACAATAAAGATGCCCAATATTCTTCTCAAGGTACGTATTCTTAGGAGTGATGATATTATGAGCAAAATTGGAACAAAGTTTGGAGCTTTAACTGCTGAACCTGTAAAGTTTCTAAAATAATTTGTTGACAGAAAAAGAATCTGACTTTAAAGACGTAGAAAAATACCTTGTGTGTATGTGGAAAATGTGTTCTGACTGCCACACATTTGACGATCTACAGTACAGTGAGTTCAAGAGATCAGTCCCGCTACGTGACCTCCCACCAACATCATATTCTGTGGGTGGACACATTAAAAGAGCGTTCTACTTGATCAGAAAATGTTTAAATATTTTGGATCATGCAAATGTAGACAAAGATCTGTGTGAATTTGGTTGGAAAGATATTGATGGGGTACTAAAACCTACCAAATTTCTAAAGCCTCGACTCACAGAACTTACACGTACAGGTTCTTTCAAAACCTGTGCTACAAAAATGTCCCTGACGATATGCTCTTCTCAAATGTTCAACACTCTGCAAATGTACCAAGAGCGACTGACGAAACAAATAAAATGAAATATGAAAATGTGTTTAAAACAGGAGTGGCAAACACTATTTTTTTACATATTCAGATGATAAACATTGCTTTGTGTATAAATAAAAGGTTTGAAACCATTATTATTTATTTCTATATAGGTTTATTCTTCCTCTATTATAGACGCCGTTTTGGAAAATGGCAGGAAGGTTGCTCTGAGGAGTTATTTTCTGTCTCTATAACACTACTTGAGCCCCAAAACCCAGGTTTTGACACCAAAATGAAGTATATAGTTCTCATGGATCCTGAACTATTACATCATCACTGCAACACATCATCCATTTTAAAAAATGTCGGCCAGAAAAATTCAGCCCGGATCAGCAATGTCTACCCAAGCTAAATTACTTCTCTAATGATCCAAAAACACAAATCAAAAAAGAAAATCTCTGGACAACAATTTGTTTACGGAGGTATATCAGGGGCCTGGGATTAGGGTGTCTTTACATGGATTGCGCCAGGTATTCGCAGACCCAAAGTGTGTATATATATAGTAGTTCTGGGCGCAACTGAAGCTAAAGATGTTTGCCTGGAAAATGTATATGCTCCTTAAGTTGATTAAGGGGAATTCCTCATCTCAGCCCTTAGGAACACAACTCCCTATTTTCAGGCAGAAATTATTTGGGCTGGGAACCTCAACTGTGCCCTAATACGTTTCCCCCTAAGGATAAAACACAATACCTAACGTGAACAGAAACTTCAGGGAGGTTACGGTGGGTTTGGATTTGGTTGATGTTTAGCGTCTGCAGCACAATGCGGGGAGAGCATATTAATGTTACACACTAGACGCAGAGACTTATAATTAATTGGATTATTTGTTGTTGCAAACTTATAATAGCTAGAAAATACGGGAGGGGTCATGCCTGGCTAGTTACAGGTCGGATCATTCTCCAGTGCTAGCAGTTTCTAATATTACACATGAAATGCAGAGGATCCCCAAGTGGAGACTCACAGTTGAGGTGCTTAGGAACACTTTGGTCCTGCAGGGGTTGCGGGTGAGACTGACGAGCTACCTCGACAGTAATGGGGGTATGTTTACATGACTTTAGCATCAATGCATTTAAAACATATGCCTTTACCACACGTTAAAAAACCCCATAGAAATTCACTCCAAAAAAAACAAAAAGGTACACAGACGTTATAGTTAGGCTCACATTTTAAACGTACAAAACCATAGAAAATCACCTGTTATAGTTAGAGTTATCTCAAGTAACTATAACGCGTGCCCTAAGGTATATAACTCACACCACCGATATGCACAGTTTTTCCATCAAACATTTTACTGCAAATATTACATTGATATTATCACAGTGCATGGCGAAGGCGCGAATTATAGGTTTTGTATGTTTAAAATTTGTGCCTAACTATAACGTCCCTGTAACTTTTGCTTTTTTCAGTGAACTTCTATGGGTTTTTTTTTATGTAAAGTAATTTTCATTACTATATGTTAACCCAACCACCGCCGACAACCCACTTTAATCACCCAACCTTGACCACACACGTCCTTCGGCCGTGTGTGGTGGGGTTTGCCGCAGGGTCTGGCCTGCGGCCAAGTTCCTGTGACCAACCCCCATAGCCACCAAAACCCCGAGCTGCACACTGCCTCTGGCCATGCGCAGCTGGAGCTGGCCGCAGGTCTGAGAACCCCCCTTCCCTGGCCGATTTCGTCCCCGGGACCCTATACCCCAGGGCCTGGCCTGAATATATTTTTTGGGGGGGAGGGCCAATGCGGCCAACCCCATGTCCCAGGGCTCGGCCTAAACATTACATTTTTTTGGGTGGGAAGGCACCCACCCCCAACCGATCTCAACCGCGGGGACCCCATGCCCCACGGCCTATGTCATCTGGGTGCTCTCGGTTTGAGACTGCAGGGGAAGCGTGAAGGTCCCCGCAGTCCCAGCTGACTCCCCACCTCCTGCAGAAGCCAGCATTTCTGTCACAGAGAGAGAGCTGCTAAAGATGTAGCTCCCTCTCTGTGAGAACAATTGTTTCCTCTGTTTCCCTGCCTGCAAAGCCTCAGCCACCAGCAAGTGAAAGCTTTTGTGACAACTCTCACTTATTGCGAGCAGAGTGTTTGCGCTGGATGTTAAAGCTCCTGCTGAGTCAGAGCAAACAGCAATATCTCGGGGGGGCACCCCAGGGCATAGCAGGAGCAGATCCCGGCCCCAGGGCATTTATTGGCTCCAAAACGGGGGCCACGCTGCCCCCCTCCAACGTAATCTAGCACTGGGTAGGTGGTGGACCCCAGGACTGCGGAGGGGGGATGGGGAGAGTGGGTGCCCCCCGCATTCATTTAGTTTGAAGCCCCCTGGAGGTGGCGGTTCCCGGGTCTGCGGGGCGACCATCTGGCCACCCAGCATTCATTTACGTTGAAGCCCTGTGTAGGTGGCAGCCCCCGGGGCTGCGAGTGGGGCAGGCAGACCCCCCACATTTATTTACATTGAAGCCCCGGGAACTTGGAGGATCCCCACATTCAATTTGTTTAAAGCCCCAGGTAGGTGGCAGTCCCTGTGGCTGCGGAGGGGCTGGGCAACCCCCTTGTATTCAAAATTGGGACCTGACCAACCAGGGACTGCATTTAAACAAGCGCAGGAGCACTTTTTTGCACTGGGAGTGTCCCTCTGGAACCCCAGAGCTAAGGGGTCAGGGTATCACTACCCTGGCACCTTTTCTTATTTTTAAAACATTTTCTGGGACTCCGCTAAAGCAGAGTCCCAAAACGACTGCCAACCCTTCCTTGGTGAAGAGCTGGCAGCCAATCAAATCTCAGCAAGAGATCGGGAGGTTTCACGAAGCCTTCGCGTCCCTATATATACAAATTAGTTTTTTCTTTCATTTTTTAAAAAATCACTGAACGGATTTACACCAAATAACAAAAAGGGTGCTTTCTGGACCAAGAGCTACATTTCTGCCAAATGTGGTGTATTTCTGTCCAGTGGTTTGGGCGCTATCCCTGTTAACAATTCCTATGGAAAAATGCATGGGTAAAAAGCATTGTGGGACCCTCCCCATTTTTCTTGGCGCCTGTTCGACGGATTATCCCGAAACTTTCCAGACAGATGCTTAAGTGAGCATTGTATTTTCTTGGACATTTTAGTGACAATTCATCAAAGAGCGCCTAAGTTATTTGCAAAACAAAAAACACTTTTTCTATAGAAACTATGTCCTACCTATAACTACCTAGGGGCGACCGCCACTAGGCAATATAGCTCAATTTTTTAGAATTTTATATATTCTACAGCTGCTTCAAGAGCTCTTTCTTTGATGACCCAGCATAGACTACAAACCAGTACTAGAGACCTGGATAGTTTTATTAAATACTTTGCCTGAACCTAGAAAGGGGCACTACTCAGCATTATGTGCTAAATGTTGGTGTTTTTTCTGATGATCAACATTGCTTCTGAAAAGAAGTTTGGATCAAACCTGCCTCAAAAACTTGATTAATCACTTTTTGTAAGGGACGGGCATACCTCTTATTTCCTGGAAGCATTGAGAAAGAAAGGTGGTAGTACTGGCAGCGGTGACAGCAAAAAGGGTAAACACCTGAATCATAGTTTTGGCACTGCTGAGGCACTCTTTCTCTATTAATTTGTGATGCTACATGAGTGTGCTAGTTTGCTTCCCAGTCAGACGTGAAAATGGGTATCTTCTGCAAGTAGTTATGATGGCTCCACATTACCTTCAGCAAGGCCCACATAAAGCCTGAAACTTAACAGCAGAAGTTCAGGTAATTATGGGCTGTCACAGTTGTCCCCTTTTGTTGCTGACGTGTCAGAAATCCTTGCCATTTTTTCACAAAGTTTAGGAGAATCTTGTGGTCCAAGGAAAACAGATCAGTAGTAAGTTGAAAAGGAACAGGCCTTGAGGTTCTCTTGTCAAGTGATGTAAGGAGATGTGCTCTTATGTCTGCTAAGCAGGGTCTGAATACTGGACAGGAAATCACAAACCATCTTGTAAGATTTTACATAGTGTTAGAGCAGGCACGTATCCCTCACGCTCCCTCAATCATGTTCTGAAAGGGGAGTTCAGATGCAGAGGGCTGTTAGAAATTGAGTTTCTGGTTGGCAAAGGTATGCAACCTGTCCAAAAAGGAACCACAATCTTAGTCAGGTGAAGTCAGATACACACTAAAGGGGTGATTCTGATATTGGCGGGCGGCGGGAGCCGCCCGCCAAGCGGGAACCGCCAGAAGACCGTACCGCGGTCGAAAGACCGCGGCGGTCATTCTGGGTTTCCCACTGGGCTGGCGGGCGACCGCCAAAAGGCCGCCCGCCAGCCCAGTGGGAAACAGCCTTCCCACGAGGACGCCGGCTCAGAATTGAGCCGGCGGAGTGGGAAGGTGCGATGGGTGCAGTGGCACCCGTCGCGTATTTCAGTGTCTGCATAGCAGACACTGAAATACTTTGTGGGGCCCTCTTACGGGGGCCCCTGCAGTGCCCATGCCATTGGCATGGGCACTGCAGGGACCCCCAGGGGCCCCGCAGCACCCCCTACCGCCATCCTGTTCCTGGCGGGAGACCCGCCAGGAACAGGATGGCGGTAGGGGGTGTCAGAATCCCCATGGCGGCGGAGCGCGCTCCGCCGCCATGGAGGATTCTCAAGGGCAGCGGAAAGTCGGCGGTACACCGCCGACTTTCCGTTTCTGGCCGCGGCTGAACCGCCGCGGTCAGAATGCCCAGCGGTGCACCGCCAGCCTGTTGGCGGTGCTACCGCGGTCATTCGCCCTGGCGGTTTTTACCGCCAGGGTTAGAATGACCCCCTAAATGTTAACCCGTGCTCTCCCCCTGATACTTTGGCACAGAGCAATCACGCTTAACTTAAGAGGCAATCTCTTAAAGTATTGGTGCACCACTTAAAACACCATACAAAAATAATCCGCACCAGGTTAGGAAAATAGATCTTAATTTAATGAACAAAACAAGCCCAAAACAACAACAGGTGTTGTCAAGGTGGTGACCCGCAAAGACGCATCTCTGCTAGGCTCCGTGCACTACGTCTACACTAAACTTGTCGTTCTTGCATTCTGAGACAGTAGTGAAGATAATTCTCACAACTTAGCTAGCGGGGTAGCAGCGTGGCTAGACATTGGAGGTCACGGGGAGAAATTGTCACCTCGCAGGCTTAATTGTGCCAGACCCAGATGGGCCCCTCATGAAGGGGTGTCTCCAAGGTTGTACTGGAGGTGAGGAGTGGGAAACTCGGTGTCCCAGGGGGCTTTGAAGAAGGCATAGGGGAAGGAGGGATGTGGCACCTGTGACTCCCATCTGAGCCCTGCAGCACAAAGTTGCTAAAGAAGGCAAGCGGCGTGCCCACTAATGCGTACCTGGATCAGGCACCAGCCCAGAAAGCATTTGCCAAAGCCCAAAGGCCTCAAGGCCAAACATATCCACTGGCATCATGGTTGGGAGACGGGTGGGAAAGGCACCAACTTACTTTGAATCTCTGAGAGTGCTTGGCAGAGCCAAAGATCTGACCGGCTGAGAGCACAATGGAGCCTCCCGGGGAGATCAATCCCTGGCTTGCGGCTGCCTGGACTTTCCACAGGGGCATAGTGTTAAAGGGAGCCCTCCTCCTCATGCAAACCAAAAGTGGCTGGGCCCACAGCGGTAGGACAAAAGAGACTGACCACTAGCCACTAGACGACCACCCACGTCATCACTAAGAGCCCGGTTGGCCCTCACTGACAGCTGTATCTAGTCAGCCCAGCATTGCCCAACACACTGTTCATGGAAAGACCTGTGTCTTGAGCGGGAATCATCAGCAAGCTCATAAGGCAAGGCCATCGACACAGGTCAGCGGCAAGAATAGCCTGGAGGGAATTCTCTTGACTTCTCACTCAGCTAGTTCTCTCACTCCTGGAGCCCTTGCCCATGCTGCTCCTTGTGTGCCCTTCTTCTTGAAAGATGACTCAGACAGCTGTGACGCGGCAAGGAACTGTGCAAAGGCCTTGAATGCGACACTGATAACGTATCTTCTCCAGAACGCAAAAGCTTACTTGAGCCAATCACCCACTGGCCTTGTAGCACCCTAGGGGGGAAACCTTGATGATGCCATGGCCTCCCAGACTCTGGCATCCAAAAAAGATAACAAACTCCTCCTCCAATAATTGCACAAGGACCTTGTCATCCTGGGTGAGGACCACACTTGCAAAATCTCACAGCTTGACTGTCTTCTACAGTGCTCAAAAAATCCACTCTTACTGGTCCTTTGAGTTGACACTGAACAGGTGTTCTGTTCATTTGAAAAGTGGAGGGGCAATAAAATATGCCTTTAAATCCTGTTCTTATGTCACATTTGCTCTGTGTTCACAGACAGAGGTCAAAAGTCAGTTTTTCTTATAATTAATTTTCCTTCTGACTGCAGGGTTCCAGGACTTTGTAAGGTGAACTGTGTGACCTGCTGCCTAGAATGTAAAATAAAAGGATATAGACCTTCAGGTTTTTCCTAACACACAACATTTAAATGACTAAGTCAACTGTGCAAACATTTCAAAATATATTTCAGTAGTTGTCAAAGCCCTTTTTTAATATTTCTGTGTGATGAAAAAATATTTTAATAGGATGAAAACAAATCAGAATACTTTATATGTTGAAGTGCAAAGGATATGTTTTCTGAAATCCAATTTTCACAGATTGGTTACACTATATAGTTTTATCAGTAGGGCTGCAAGTTAGGTTTTTGGACATTTCTGGGAAAGTTACTGTGTGTAGATGACAATATGTTACCACATCATGGTTTAGTAACCTATTTATTAGAATTGAGTATTTAAACAAACTGAGAAACACTCCTGCCCTGATGGCAATGTTGTTAGTAAACTAAAGGAAGCCCTAGGTGATGTGGGCTACACCTCATCTGTATGTGGGCTAGATTACTGTGATGCATGCAACAAACTTTAGTCTTCTTTATCAAACAAAGGAGGTTTTTTGATACTGCAGAAATGAGGAGCTCACATATTTGAAGGTGCAATCATATGTGAGAGTTAAGAAAAAGGCGACTCTGTAAACTCTTTGCCTAGGATCACACAATTTGAGACCCGTTTACGGGTCAAGTACATTACAGTTAGTTCGAGCAGATTATTTCAGTTACTCGACCTGCAGGTCTAGTAACATTTTTATGATTTTTCGAGCCCTGCTCTAAGAGGAGCATCTTGGACTCGACGAGCGGAATCCACTCTTGTGGAGCAGACACATGCACAGGAAGAACAAGCTCCTAAGTTTAGGTCCATCAAACAGCACCATCTAGCCATGATGGACAGAATTGATAATGCTGAAAATTGGGTCAGGTGCAACAATCTACACCAAAAGAGAGTCAACAAAGATCTCTCCTCCTCCAAGCTATCGGCCCATGTTCAGGCTATTCACTTACCTGCTCCAGTGCCCTGCAGACCAACAGATTACCCTACACCGCATGAACAGAGTAACGTCAGGAATCCAAAAAAAACACAACAATCTGGTTCCCAAAGTACTTATACGAGTGCATTTCTTCCAAGAAAAAGACAAGTTCCTCCAAGGAGCCTGGAATCAAGGCCTTCAATGACAATACCATCTCTACCAGGACATATTGGTAATTACTTTAGCCCACCGTCGAGAATTCACCGTCGCAAACGCCGAGAAATACAAACCCTCCATCAGAAGGACAAAATTGCCTATAGATGGGAATACCCATTTTGCCAACACTTTTCATTCAAAGGCAAGCGTCACGTCATCAAACAAGTGCGTGAAGCGCAAGAACTACTGCGCACAGCAGAACCATCATCATCAGCTGCCGAACAGGCCATGCGCAGAAAGCTAGCAAGGAAGGCAATTGGAATCAACCACAAGCCAAATCTCAAAACAAAAGGGAACTTCACCGGAAATACCACACAGAGACAAAGAGACTTATACATAATCACTCAAACATTGACTGACACCATCAAGGGTGCTCTGGCAAACAGAAGCGGACGCCTCCATTTTGATCTCCTGACAAAACAACTTCCAACTCTGACTGAACAAGGGACAAAGTGATCCATAGGGAATATAGGTACCTGCTTTTTCTATGTGAATCCGGCCCCACTCACATCCCTCTTTATATAGGACTTTGACAAGTATCCATGGCCATTCAAGGCGAGTGGGCCACTCATGTTGGGAGGCCAAGCTAATGTCACCAGTTTCTGTTCAGGTTTAAATTTTGTTGTTGTTTTATAGTACAGATCCAGATATCTAGCACACAAGCTTCGGATACTGGATCATTAGAGTCAGGTGTGGTGGAAAGGGGAGAGTGGGAGATCTCCCTACTCATTATGACCTAGAACCGCACACACATCCACGGTCACCCATTCAAACTGAAACAACGTCCTGACATTGGCATGACAGGCTCCCTTGTTCATCAACTTCTTAAATGTCCAGGGACTCAATTCTCCCATTGAGAGGTGCCCTCCTCCAGTGGCTTCATCGCAAAGAAGTAGATGTTACTCTTCTCCAGGAGACTCACCTAAAGAGAGAGTACACTAAGTGCCTCAAATCCTACTGATACATCTCATAGTTCTGCTCCTCCCACACTACAAAGGGGTGAGGGTGGCCATACTCCTTCGTAGGGGCATAAACGTCACACCAAGGGCAACAATCACCAATGGTGGGGGAGGACTCCTGGAATAAAGGGATCTCTGGGCTCACTCAGTATTATTTTAACTTATAACTTTAGAGGTGATTTTAGCACACTCCTTTCCCTGACACTAGACAGATTTCAGGCAGGTCACACATCTCCGACTACCTCCCTTCCTTATTCAAGCTCTTGAAGAACTCAGCCTGGTGGATATTTGCAGAAATCAACAACAACAGACAAGGACTATAAGTTCTATTTGAATGTACATAAAAAACACGCAAGTATATACTTCTTTTTGGTCTCCAGCAAACTCCAGTCCTGAGTAACAGATTCAGTCATTGATGTTTGGCCCTTGTCAGATCATGCTCCGATATGGCTCTACATCCTCACAATCTTGCCCCTTCGACCAGTCCTGCAACCCTGGATACTTCAGGAAATCACATTCCATGTCCCAGCATTACAAGAAACTATTAAAGATGCTATTGAAAAACACTTTGAAATAAAGGGAAATGGCGAGGTCATGGAGGAGACCCCATTGGACACTGCAAAAGCAATGATCCATGGACAATTAACCTCCCACTTCAATTCGTTTGAGAGGGTGGCAATATGGAAAAAAGCAGACCTAGAAGCCTCAGTGAAGTTCAGAGACAAGATGGCGGCACGAAATGAGGGGCTGTGGTGTGCTGGCAGCGGGAGCCGCCGACGGTGGGGTCAGCCCGTGGAGGTGCAGGCAGACTTGTAGATGTGGTTGCCTGGGAGGCAGGCATCTGCAGCCGTGCCCGCATAGCAGAAAGGCATCGAAAAACCCTTGCTGCACTTGGGGGAAGCCTGGTGCAGGTGCTGGAGCACAGAGGCAGTCTCTCTCCTTGGGGGGGGAGGGGTGCCTCCAACGACGGTTCAAGGCGGGCTTCTAAGCTCCAGGGGGTTTATTCCAGGAAAAAGCCTGAACAAGGCAAGGATTGCAGCGCTGAAGGTGGAGTCGGGTCTGATGTCCTGGTTGGTGATGGCCCAGTGAGCCCCACAACAACTAAGAAGGTTAATAACCCCTCCCGGGAAAAGAGTGATTGGCTTTACAACTTCGTCTCAGCAGGACTGGCCGCAGGTGCGACCAGAAACAGATGACACCCACGGGATCTTGGTGCAGCGGGATCACAATGTTAACCCCTCCCAGGTCCGTGATAATTTAACAGTTGCATTAAAAGACTCTGCAGCAATTGATATGAGCAACGCAGCCGGTAGAACTAACTTGAGGGCATAAGTATAGGACAAAAAGTGTGGGGCTTTTGAAGGGGCACTAAATGACAGTGAAAGTATACCACCGCCTCAGCACATAATGGATATGAGGCATAACGGTGAGGTTATTTTGGCACAGCAGCATGACAGGGTAAGCCCAAGGCTAAGTGGGGATAACCACGCAGCCGCTATAGACAGACTACCCAGGGGATTTGCACCAAAAAAAATAAAAAATACGTCTTCTCTCTCTCAGATCAATCTGGTGGGGGGAGGACTTTAGTTCATCTACAGAGCTGGATTTCAGCAGCGGTTCCGCCGCCTCTAACGTGGGGCCAAGGGAAATAGCTGCCAAAAAAGGTTCCAAAAAAATTGATTCAGGGGAGAGAGGGGCAAAGGCAATGTACTGGGATTACTCTGCAACTCAGCAATTGCATGACAATCTAACTGCTCCCCCTAATGAACCCGCGGATCCAGACACTGGCTTCATAGAGCTCCCTGAACCTCCCTCTCTGCACCTCATTTATCAAACAATGATGTCACAACATAAACGTATACAGAACGCCAGCAAGAAAGCTAGGATCGCTAGTAAGCGGCTCCAAGTATCGGTAAGAAAGATTGCGAAATCCTGCTCTGAGATTGGTGAACGCATCACTGCAGCTGAGACTCGCACCAGTATGCTAGAGACCGACCTGGGCACTGTGATACAACAATCTGCAAGGCACGAGTCAGAGCTAATAGACCTCCAATGGAAAATAGAAGACTTCAAAAACCGTCAACGACGCAATAATTTGCAAATTTTTAGGATTAAAGAAGGGGTGGAAGGCCAAGACATGAGGGCTAATATCATCAAATTATCCAAAAATGCCTTCCCAGATCCTGAAAGCTGGGACTGGAAGCGGGAGATACAGAGAGCTCGTCAGTATCCGTTATATTTGGAAAAACGAAAGGAAGACTCCTCGGATCATCTATTACAACCCAGGGCAGTAATTGCTTATTTGGCAATTATTTGTTGCGGCAGGTGGTTTTTGAGAAAGCCCGCCCTGATTCTAAGATTCAGGGCGAGGGTGTTTCTTTTTTTCTCGCCCTGACTACTGCCACGCTACTGTGGAACGACAGTGGCGACTGAGACAAATGATAAATCCCTTTCAGGAGAAAGGGGCAGAGGTCTATTTACTGAGTCCGGCCTGCTTAAAAACTGTTTACAAGGGTACCATTCGGGTATTCATTTCCGAAATTAAGGCCAAAGAATATCTGGAAAATCTGTCTTAAATTTAAATTTTGATTATTTATGGTATAAGGCTAATTGTGGGCTATGGTCAAACCAGGATTTGGTTTAGTGTGATTTTTCCCCTGGACACTATGTTTGTTTTGGGTTTTTTTGGAAGGGAGATAAGGAGATAAGGGAGGAAAAAGAAGGGTAAGATAGTTCTAAAAATAAAAGGTAAAAAGGGAAGAGAAGAAAAAAATAATAATTTGGGAACGGAAAAGAAATGAAAGGACCTAGGTGGCATTTGGACCTCGAGATTTAGGGATGCCATTGGTTGGGGAGGGGGCAACCTATCCTTCTTTCAGACCATAAGTCTGGTAGTCTCTTTTGGTAGGTTTGGGGGGGCGTGCAGCCTGGGGTGGAGTCATAAGTGTGGGCATGGGGCAGGGGATGTTAGGGAGGGGTGGAAGGGGTTGGGGGAGGTAGGTCTGGGGGGGCGCACAAAAGGTCAATGGACTGAACAGTTTGAAGTTGATATACCTACAGTTGGAGCCGTAGGGGCGCAGCTGTATGTAATCATAGATTTAAATGAGACATGATAGTAACCTGCGCATTGCCACGTTAAATGTTGGTGGATTAAATGACTGTAGAAAACGGCGCTTTGTAGCTGAAGGTCTAAAAACATTGAAGGCAGATATTATTTGCATGCAGGAGATGCATATTATTGGCCCCAAAAACACCTGCTGGAATTCCCTGGTTATCAATTACTGGCGTACACTACTCAAGGCTCAACGATAAAGGGAGTAGCAGTGTTGGCACATAGTAAAATGGCAGAAGTGGTTAAGAGAGCAACGGACAAGCTGGGCAGATGGGTGATCTAGAATGTTCAATAGGCGGGTCTAGTTTCTCCCTCTGCTCAATATATGGGACTAACACTGATGACCCAGAAGTAATTGATTTTGTTAATATTGAACTAACTGCATGGGTTTTACTGCTTATTGTTTGTGGGGATCTGAATATTCATATTGACAGTGATCTGCTTATTTTGCAGCAGGGGCGATATAAAGGGAGGAAACTGAAGGTTTATCAGGCTTTACAAGCGTTGGTTGGGAGACATGGGTGGCAGCAATGTAAGGCTCCCGACCCTGGTTTTACTTTTTTTTCCCTATCCCCATAAGAAATCTGTTAAGCTAGAATACTTTTTATTACCACCTTCATTATCCGAGGGGTTACTGATTGAAAAGTACCCAAGAATAATGTCTGACCACAACCCTCAGGTAATAGAGTTGTCTGCTCTAAATAACACACAACACTCAAATACATGGTAGTTTGACAGGAGATTGCTATTGAAGCAAGCATATATTACACATATGAAAAAATGGATACCAGATTTTCTAGAAATTCATCGCGGTTCTGCCCAGAGTGGGGTGGTTTGGGACACTTTAAAAGCATGAATTTGAGGGGAGACCTTAAGTTACAGTATAGGAAAGGGCAAGCTGAATGCAGAATTGATAAATACTGCCCTGGCTGAGCTTACCCATGCAGGGGATTTTAAATCAAATTACAGCAGTAAGGGCTAGAATTATGCAGTTTTATTTAGAGACTGACATTGCCATGACGCAGACACGTCGACAGGAATGCTATGAGGCCAGTAAAAAGGTTGGCAGGCTTTTGGCCTTTAAAACCAGGCAAAAAATATTGTGTGGTGTTATCAACGCAATCAAGGATGGACAGATAGAAAAGGGAAATTTAGCAGTTTTAAGGGTGTTTAGAGAATTCTATTATGCACTATATCAACAGGAGGCCCAGGATGTTCATACGCTAGAATGTAAGCTTAATCTATATCTCGGTGAAACCCCCTTGTGGCAACTGCAGGGTGATGGTAGGGGTCAGCTTGCTACACCTATAACATCCAATGAGATAGCAGCTGCTCTGAATTTGCTGGCTAGTGGAAAGGTGGCAGGCCCAAATATGATTCCGTAGAAATTGAGCAATGGCCTTCTCATATTATTTAAGGCGGTTCAAGACGGAGCACTTACTCCGGCATCGTAGCTCTCAGCAAATATTGTATTTTTTATTTTATTTTTTAAAGAGAATGATCCGGTTTTACCCAGTTCTTATCGAACTATTTCTCTAATTAATGGGGGCGCTAAATTATATGCAAAGGTATTTGCTACCAGGCTGTTCTGAGTGATCGACAAACTGGTCCCCCCCTAGCAGCATGGCTTTATTCCGGGCAGAGGTACCACTGACCATGTGAGGCGGGTCATAGCAGTGTTAAATTATGCTCAAGCTGTTAGGGCACCGATGTCGCTAATTTTGTTAGACGCGGAAAAGACTTTTGACCATGTGAACTGGGTTTATCTCTGGATGAGCCTCTCTAAATACAACATTGATCCTGCTTTTATCAGGGCCATTCAGGGGCTATATCAGAACCCAAACAGAAGGGTGCTATTATCCGGGGTAGGATCTGAAACGTTTTGTATTACAAGGGGCACAAGGCAGGGGTGTCCCTGCTCACCACTGCATTTTGCGCTTTACATTGATCCTCTTATAAGAAAGCTGCTAGATAATAAATTAATTGCTCCAATGGAAATGATTAAGGGGGTCGTCAAAACACTAGCATATGCCGATGATATTGCTATGGTATCACCAGACCTAGAGACATCACTAACAGAAATAGAGAAGGAAACGGCCAAATTCGGTGAGGTATTCGGTTATCTTTTAAATAGGGCCAAATGTCAGATATTGGTCAATGAATGGGCAGCCTTAGAGGATGAGCGCAAAGTAGGGCAAGTAACCTATTTAGGAGTCAGGCTAACTATCAAGTTGGATAACATTGTTGACAATAATCTTGCCCCTAGGCTTGCCAAGACTAAAAAGGAACTACAAGGTATGAATAATCTGTATCTTTCAATAGTGGGATGATGCAATGTTATCAAAATGCTTTTTTTAAATCGGGTCTTACATTTTTTCAGGACTATTCCACTGGCAAGGGTTGGTTACCCGTATATGCAGGTATTAGAAAACAGTTTTATATGGTGGTTTTCCAGACCTCAGCGAGCTTCTAAGCATTTAACACTCCCCAAAGCACGAGATGGGTGGGCCGCGCCTAACTTCCGCCTATATTATTGGGTTGTGGTTCTGAAAAATACTAATCATGCATGATGACCTTAGTCAATCATCAGGGCAGCCCTGCCCAACTATCCATAGCATGATCTGGGGCAGTTCAGCTAATGCCGCTTTTTTTTTAGAATTTTGGAGCCAAGCTACTTCAAAAAAGCTACATTTAAAACAATACGGGCGGCATTTAAAGTATGGTTTCAAATTAAGCGGAGAATGGAAATTGGGCGGCTCTGTTACTATACTCCTGTGTGGAACACCCCTATCCTTCCTGGGATTTTTCGAGATAGATGGTGTGATAAATGGGCAGAGGGTGCGTTCGAAAAATAGGGGACTTATATGATGGCAGGCAAATTAAATTCTTTTGTGAGGTGAAGGAAAAATTTGCTCTGGAGAGCAGAGACTTTTTTTAAGTTTCTGCAAATTAGAAAGTTTTTGACATCTTCATCCAGTGAAGGTTTATTGGGGGGGAAGCTCGCTATTATGGAGGCTCTTGAGAATATAGCAGACGACGGCATACGAAAACTTTATTCTCTTTTACTAACTTGGAGCCAAGATGATCTTGGGAACCATATAGAAAATGGGGGCGGAGGATAGGGGCCTCTGAGACCTCTTTTTTAGCTTCTTTGGAACTGGCTCAACAGATATTGGTTGCGGCTGGACTACAGGCCCAACATTATAAACCTCTATTCAACCTTTATTATACCCCTGCCAAAATCTCCAAATGGGGGAAGTCTAAAGGGATTTGCTGCCCCCGGTGCAATAGTGTGGGTGTGGACTAAGTTCATATGTATTTTAGTTGCAATAAGCTTCAAACCCTTTTTTCTGACATCAGAGTTTTTGGTAAAGATAGATCAACAGGTAGATGGTCTAACATCACAACTTGTACTACTGGGGATTGATGAAGAGGTGTGCCCAGGTCAATCTCAAGGTTTTCCTTTTTTGGCTATGGAGGTTGTACGGTGTTGTATTGCTTCAGACTGGCTCAATCCCGAACCACCAACGTTTAAGCATTGGCTTGCACGTATTCTTTCTATGTATTATCTTGAGATGGGCTTGTATGCATTAAAAGGGTATGAACGTAGGGAGTGAGGGACAAAACTGTGGGCTCCGCTGACTCAATGTCTAAGTCAAATCTAACGACTCATTTATGAGGTGTATTCGTGGTGTCTGAAATCTGAGAATGTTTTGTTTTTCTTTCCTTTCTGGTGGTATATTATTTAACGACATGAATTGTTGTTCAGTCTTTATTTATTTGCTCGCTCATTGGCTCAGTGTACCTTATTGTACTCCATTAATTATAATTTTAAAATAAATAAATAAATTTAAAAAACCTAACCCACCAAAAAACAAAAAAACAAAAAATAGAAACCTCGCTGTGGCAAGCTGAATTAAAATTAAAACAATGAGGGTCAATCCAACTGAGACGCGAGGTACTGAGACTTTGGGGCTGGCTCCAACTGATTCAAATGAAAGAGGTGACCTGGAAGCTTTTGTACATCTAATAACACTACTATGGAAAAGGCCAATAGGCTGTTGGCCTGTGTTAGAAATGGGGTCTTTGGTTGAAAGTCAGGTTACCCCCTGTTCAAGCAAGGACCCTCCCTCTAGTCAGGGTAAAAGAGAATCACCCTCAGCTAACCCCTGCATACCCCCTTGGTAGCTTGGCAGAGCAGTAGGCTTAACTTCAGAGTGCTAGGTGTAAAGTATTTTTACCAACACACACAGTAACTTAATGAAAACACTACAAAATGACAACACCAGTTTAGAAAAATATTTCCTATTTATCTAAACAAAACAAGACCAAAACGACAAAAATCCGACATACACAATTCAAGTTATGAATTTTTAAAGATTAAACTAAAAAATAGTGCTTAGAAACACAAAATGCTTCGATGAGGTGTTAACACGGCATCGTGACGGAGTCGATCCCAACAGTACCTTTGGTGAAGAGTGAAAACGAGTCGATGTGCGAAGTCGGGGATCGCGGCGTCGGTGCGAAACGTTGATTCCGCGCACTTCGAGTGGCGTCGGTCACGACGTGGTGCGGTGACTTCCATGGAGTAGCGGACTTCAGCGGGGCTGCAGCGGCGTCGGGCCTGCGACGATCGCCACGTTCCAGCGAAAATCACAGAGTCGGTTGCAGGCGCCGTCACTGGATTCAGCAGCGGCGTCGGTCCGAAGTTGTCCCAAGTCGATTTCCTTGGATTTCCACCAGCTTTCCTTTCAAGGGACTGGATAGGGCACCACGTGTCAGAGCAGGAGTCTCTCCAGAGATTCCAGGTGCTGGCAGGGAGACGTCTTTGCTGTCCCCGAGACCTCAAACAACAGGAGGCAAGCTCTAAATCAAGCCCTTGGAGATTTCTTCACAAGATGGAAGGCACACAAAGTCCAGTCTTTGCCCTCTTACTCTGGCAGAAGCAGCAACTGCAGGATAGCTCCACAAAGCACAGTTACAGGCACTGCAGCACTTCTCCTCAGCTCTTCTCCAGGCAGAGGTTCCTCTAGTTTCCAGAAGTGTTCAAAAGTCTGCGGTTTTGGGTGCCCTTCTTATACCCAATTTCTCCTTTGAAGTAGGCCTACTTCAAAGTAAAGTCTCTTTTGAATGTGAAATCCTGCCCTTCTCAGGCCAGGCCCCAGACACTCACCAGGGGGTCGGAGACAGCATTGTGTGAGGACAGGCACAGCCCTTTCAAGTGTAAGTGACCACTCTTCCCCTCCCTCCTAGCACAGATGGCTCATCAGGAAATGCAGACTACACCCCAGCTCCTTTTGTGTCACTGTCTAGTGTGAGGTGCAACCAGCCCAACTGTCAAACTGACCCAGACAGGGAATCCACAAACAGGCAGAGTCACAGAAATGGTATAAGCAAGAAAATGCTCACTTTCTAAAAGTGGCATTTTCAAACGCACAATCTTAAAATCAACTTTACTAAAAGATGTATTTTTAAATTGTGAGCTCAGAGACCCCAAACTCCACATGTCCATCCGCTCCCAAAGGGAATCTACACTTTAATCAGATTTAAAGGTAGCCCCCATGTTAACCTATGAGAGGGACAGGCCTTGCCACAGTGAAAAACGAATTTAGCAATATTTAGTGTAAGGACATATAAAACACATTACTATATGTCCTACCTTAACCATACACTGCACCCTGCCCTTAGGGCTACCTAGGGCCTACCTTAGGGGGTGCCTTACATGTAAGAAAAGGGAAGGTTTAGGCCTGGCAAGTGGGTACACTTGCCAAGTCGAATTTACAGTTAAAACTGCACACACAGACACTGCAATGGCAGGTCTGACACATGATTACAGAGCTACTTATGTGGGTGGCACAACCAGTGCTGCAGGCCCACTTGTAGCATTTGATTTACAGGCCCTGGCACCTCTAGTGCACTTTACTAGAGACTTACTAGTAAATCAAATATGCCAATCATGGATAAACCAATTACATACAATTTACACAGAGAGCACATGCACTTTAGCACTGGTTAGCAGTGGTAAAGTGCTCAGAGTTCAAAAGCCAACAGCAACAGGTCAGAAAAAATAGGAGGCAGGAGGCAAAAAGACTGGGGATGACCCTGCAAAAAGGCCATTTCCAACAGCCTGCAAATGAAAGCAATTTAAAACCAGAAACTATATTAGGAGAATTGTGGATACTGAAGGCGCTGAGGGCTCTACAATTGAAGGTGTCCTCAAAGCTTTCACAACTTACGACACAACAGTCCTTCAGCATAAACAAATCGACACCCAGAAGCAAGAGGCATACCTTTCAGGCTACTCCCCACAGCCCCTGCAAGGAAATCTCCTATTACTGGAGGACCTCAAGGACAGAAGTCCTGGAAACGATCAAGGCAACGCCCGGCCAGGAGGACCCAGTGTCCGAAGGACTGATTGCTTCTTTCTATAAAACATATACCAACATCCTAGCTGAACTTGTACGCAGTTTGTTCAACTCCTTAACAACAAGAACATTCTCAGCCTTGAGGACATTATCGCATCTCATGCTTTTGCCAAAACCTGGGATAAAGACCCAGCGATTGTGGTTCCTATAGACCTATCACACTCTTAAACTGCAACATGAAGCTCTTTGCTGCCATCGTTTAGCCTGTCATAATCTCCCCACAACATCTAAAGTTAGCTTGTAATGTCACTGAAATGGCAGAATGACTAAAGCAATCTATGGTCCTTCTTTTGCTCGACACGGAGAAGGCCTTCAATCGTGTACATTGAGGGCTCTTACTCAAGGTCTTTGACTACACAGCTCTGGGGAGCAGAAGGAGGGAATACTATTTCTTATCTGTGCCCACTATGTCCAACCCTCCACCAAAATCAAGGTCAATAGGGAGCCTTCAGTCTCTATTCCTATCTCCAGAGGCATGTCAGTGCTGACCCCTTTCGCTCCTCATGTTTGTACTTTTCACAGAACCATTGGCCCAACACGTAAAGCAACATCTGAACATTCATAGGGTCCGAGTAGGGGTAGCTCAACACAAAATGGCAATATTTGCTGCTAACAGCCTCTTCTTCATCACAGACCCTACACTCATAATTAAATTCCTACAACTCGTCAGGTTTCAAGACCAAATACTAGAAGTCCTGGGGAATGGGAGTGGCGGATTCTCAGCAGCGACCTAAACAAGGGGCACAGTAGTGGGCTTCACCTGGACAGGTGATCCGATTAAATATATTGGCATTTACCTCCCTTCTCAGATAAGACACTGCTATAGTAGCAACATCCACCCCACTGTTCAAGACTCTCTTTAAAGATCTCTGTCATTGGGACCATCTTAAAAACTCAAGGATGGGGTGGATCGCAAGTTTGAAAATTAATCTATTTCTCTGCCTGCTCTATGTAGTGCAGATTCTGCATTTGCAGTTTGCAACCCAAGTTCTAATCCAGATCCAGAATAAAATGATTGACTTTGTATGGAAAAGGAAGAAGCCTGGAGTCCCTAAATCAACCCTTACTCAACCCTCGGCTAACAGGTTTTGCCTCCCAGACATATGCTCCTACAGCAAGGTGGCCCAGATTAGCCCAGTCCTGGCTGGAACTATAACACAGACCACAAAACGTGGATCCAGGTAGAGCAAGAGTTTTCCTAGATCCCCCTCTCCTTGCTGCCTTCGCTTCCACAGAGGACGCAGCTGAGAGAGAATTTGCATCTGCTCCCTACATCCATCTTACAAGAATACTGGCACCAAGGATCCTGCGACAAGGTTTCACAACATAACCTTCACCTATGGTTTCACAACATATCCTTCATCATATAGTACACAACCATGACTTGTTGCTAGGGTACACACACCATACTTTTTGCACTTGGACCAGGAGAACCCGCCCTGGCAGGGGGAACTCTTAAAGAACAGCAAACTAATAGCCTCAGAGGAAATATGCCAACTCTTTAATCTCTCTTCCACAAACAGCCACAGATTTTTGCAACTTGGACATTGGATATCTCACAGAGACAAGAAAGATAACATCCTTAGACCCCCAACTCTAATAGAAAGCATCTTTCTAAACAGATTACTAAGGGTTTCTCCTAGCTTTATAGGAATCTGCAACAGCTCCACTCCCAATCTAAACACAAATATATACAGCTGTGGGAGCGGGACTTGGGTTAGGAGTTCCCAGAAGACACGTGCAGCAATCTGGCATCGAGCAATTAAACCACTGATCTGTGTGCAACACAAACAGAAATCTTACAAACTAATGACCAGTTGGTACTTTTCCCCTGTCCGCCTAAAAGGTACGTTTGAGGGCTTTGAATTGTGCTGGTAGGCATGTGGGGAGAGAGGTACAATCATCCATGACTGGTAGGGATGTGCTCCTATTACAACACACTGGTCCGAAGTCCTAACCCACATTAAGTCCATCACAGGGACAATTCTACCCCTACAGGATCTGGTGCTCCCTACAGGCAACCCAGGGGTAGATAGTGTCTTCCCCTTAGCACCACCATAGGTGAACTCATTTCAACTTGCTTTGAAGGCATGTTTATCGCTTTCTCAGTTATGGAAACAGCCGACAGAACCCCCTACCATCCAATGGTAGAGCAAGGTTATAGGACTTTTTGCCACAGAAATGCCGTCTGCGAAGGACATGGGTCCCCTTTATCTCATGTATAAAACGAACTCAGGTCCTCGGAGGCGACCCAGCAATCATGTTAGGAGTCATTAAATGGTCCCACATCAGTGATTTATCAAATACCCAATTATCAGAAGGTAAACATTCACCATTGTGACTGTCTCTTCGGGTGGTGGGGCCCCGCAGCTTTAGCCCCGAGGCTAAAATAATTGTTTTTTGAAGGCCATGCTGCACTGCTGGGGAGTGGGTTGAGGATGAATTTACTGGTAAATTTAATGGCCGAATATCCGAATTACTGCCTATGCTACCTATCTTCATGTATTTCTATCTGTGCTGCTATTCTAAAATAAAAATTATATTGTTTAAAAATAAAAAAAGGAAACTGGGATTGGTGACAAAGGGCCAGAACACGTTATGTTGTGTGCAGAAGACCATGGAAACCGTGGTCTTTATACTGAACACCAGAGTGTCAGTATGTAACACTTTGGGCACTTTTGACAGCTTAAGAAACAAGTAAACCACTCATCCTACACATTAACCCAAGCTGTCACCACGTAATTTGTTTAAAATTAGTCTTTGAAAACTCCAAGTTGCCAAGCAAAATGATCTAGATCTGTGGTTCCCAACCTTTTCACATCTGTGAACCCCCACTTTATCATTATTGGTAACCGGGGACCCACACTGAATCATTATTTGAATTCCGGGAACCCCCCGCCACCCACCACACCTCCACCCCCAACTGAGTCATTACTGGAAGCCAAGGAGCAAGGCATAAACATTGTCACTGAACTGCAAAACAATACACAAAAAATACAGGAACAAGCATTCCATCAAACACATACACAAATGATAACACAATTTATTTAATTTGCAAACAATACAATTAAAAAAAGTAAAAATGAATAGGAAGGTTGGAGCGTTTGCAAATTCAATTGAAGCCACACATCATCCATACTATATTCTGTTTGATGCACCTGCACTGCTCCTGTGAATCAATCTGAGGATACTAATTTATTTTTTAGCCTCCATTTCAAATTCTGTGACATTTACAGTAAACTTTAAAATTTTAAATTGTGCATTTAGCCACTTTATTTATATACACTTAATTAATCTGTTAATATTAGTTAATTTTCTAAGCAGTCACTGAACCCCTGAGGAGGCTTTGCGGACCCCCAGTGGTTCCCTGGACTACAGGTTGGGAACCACTACTTTAGATGGAAAACATAAAAATGTAGCTTCCCTTCGTGTGTGTCGGCTATATTCTGTCACTGAATCTAGGCTTGGAAAGGCACAGAAGTGAGGGAAAATCAAAGTGTCTCCTTATTCACAGCCATGAAGTCTGCTTTCTTTTGCCATGAAACTCGTGTTGAGACAGAACTTAATGTAATTGGGTGAGTTGATGGTGAATGAAAGTGAAGTCAACTCCTTTGTTTAAAGAGCTGTCTTAATGTCAGGCCTGTAGCGTCTTCCCCAGCTGTGAAGCTTGCACATAAACAATGCCACACTGGAGCTGCGTTCAAACGTTCCTTTTATTCATCGGCATACACTAACATACTGTGCATTACATCATGCATTCTGTTAAGCACATCTTAACACCTCCCACCTATTGCATACTTCCTGTTCAGAGTCCGCCCAGAACCACGAGGTCTCTAGTGCACACATCTTCAAGATGCTACATCTCCTCCTTTGTTAAATGAAAAGTGGTAAACATTACCAAGATCACATTTCATCGATTAATCGTCGAGGCGCTCTCACTTGTCTGCCAGCTCGGGTGGTTCGGGATGATTGAGGTTCACCCAGATCGGGCTACAGCACCATAAGCTCAAGAGCCTGAGCCTGACTGGCTGGCAAGGCCATGAAGTTTCAGGACTTGACAAGTGTCTCAGTAGCTATTTGAAATATGAAGTGTGCCAAGTGTTGGATTGTCTAGGACGATGACCTGTCACCATTTGTCCTTTGCACGCCACAACCGGTAAAGGATCAGCAACTGCATAACCAATCTCCTTTGTCAAAAACTCTTCTCCTGGGCATGGCAACGCTGACCTGCATATGTTTTCATTTTGCACTTCTGAGCTGTGTTGGTGTCTCAAAACTAGTCAGAATTCACTGATTATTCAGAGTCCTTTGGGGTAGTTTCATTCTGACAGCGCTCCCATATAGCAAGGTGGCTAGACTCTCACCAGTTGTGGAGTGAAGAGTTGATCAATAGGCCCAGAGGACCTGACACGTGGCTTGGTTCAAGTCAATTACCTCCATGGATGTTTGTTGAATGACTGTCTAGAGGGTGCCATAAATCACTAGACTACGCCAGTGGCTTGGGACCGGAGAGGTGTCATCTTTTGATGTTGAGACGGATGAGGATTTCTTCGAACTCTTTGCTGTTAAAGGGTGGGCCGTTATCAGATTTGAGAATTTCAGGAATTCCCCACATTGCAATAATGTTATCAAGCAGTTCTATGACTGTCATGTGTTGATGAGGAAAGGTCTTCCATTAAAGGGAAATGTGAATATTCATCTATGACTACCATGAGTTGGTGTTCATTTCCTAAAGTCCCAAAAAAGTCAACTGCAACTCTCTCCCAAGCACGGGCAGGAAGATCAGACATGGTTACTGGACGTTGCGTCACTTTGGGTGACAGACAGTTGCGCATGTGGCATGCCAGTCTCTCAGTGCTCCTTTCGTGGTCACAATAACACAGTGTCCTTTATGGGCCAGCTCGATGACCCACTGCCTGAGGCTTCTAGCTATGACAATTCTCGACCTCTTAATATCACGCCTTCTCTGGTGACTGCTTACTCACCCTGTACGTTCTTGAACTTTTGAAGTTCAACATCATCGGCCAGGGGCTGGGTCTTTCTCCTCCACGACTACGTGGTAATCAGTTCTTTGATTACGTCCATGTCTTTGCCTACACTGGTCACAGCAATGATCTGTTCCACCGATAGAGCAACTGGTGTGCTGGAGTGCACAATGAAGTTGAGATAGGCCGTAGCTGTCTTGGATGTCAAGCTGTGACGATACAGCGGAACTAGTGAAAAATATTCTGCTGGGTTTTGAACCTTCCCCAGCTTGTGTACAATTCCATAGCCATATTCTTGAAGTCTTAACTCACCATCACTGTATGCAAGGGGTCATCTTAGCCTTCAAGTTTCCAAAAATTGTAAGCAATGCTTGGTGGTCTGTCATGATGGTGAATCGTTTTCCGTACAGGGATACATGAATGTGTTTGCAGGCCCAAACCGCAGCCAGGCTCTCCTTCACTGGCTGAGAGTAAGCACGTTCTGTATCAGACAGGCTTCGATTGGCATAGGCCACAATGTGTTTTGGAGCATCTGGATGACCACTGTGTTGAGCAAGGATGGTCTCTAGCCCTACCAGGCTCACATCAAGCGTTATTTTGGTACGTAACTTGAGGTTGAAGTAGGCCATTTCTGTTGAACTCTCAATTGCATGTTTAATTTCTTTGAAAATCTGGTTGCATTCTGGAGACCACTGGAATAGTACATTTCCCTTTGTCAAGTCTCTCATTGGGGAACACACTGTAGCAAAGTTGCGGATATATCTTGAGCAATACCTGACCGTGCCTAAAAAGTATCTCAGCATGGTGACCTCTTGGGTGTGGGGGACAAGTGGATGATAGTGCTCGCACCTTGTCTGGATCTGGAGTCACCCTCACCACATCAGAAAATATGTGCTAGATCTTGTGAAACTTGCACGTCGCAGCATTCAGAATGAGGCCAACATCAGTGAGTAACTAGCCCACGTGGGTCAGGACTGTATCATGTTCTTGTTGTGTTCGCACAAAAAACAGTAGGTCATCACTGTAATTGAAAGCATGCGTAACAGGCTGAATTACTCTGCAAATAACAAATACTTCAGCAGCCTAAAATACCCTAAAACTCAGTCTATTTTACCTGAACAAACCAACATGAGTTGAAAATGTACTAATGTACCTACAGTTTTCCTCCAACTCGAGGTAGTGGTATCTTTTATTCAGATCAAGGCAGGAAAACACTTTGGCTCTGTTCAATTGCATGATTATACCTGCTATGCGTGGACCAGGATGTCCCTCCCTCTCAATGGCTTTGTTTGCCTGGTGCATATCAACGCAAATGTGTACTGCTCCACTACTGTCCTTTTTGGAACTACTACTATGGGTGAAACCCATGGTGTGGGACCTGTGGAGCGTTCAAAGATGTAATGTTTTAAGAGGGTTTCAACTCTTTCGCTTCAACTTCTTAGATGTAAAGCAAGTCTGCAGTGTCGCTGAGCAACAGGGCGAATGTCTTCAATGATATAGAGATGCACTTCCATTTTCTTGAGTTTTCCAAGGCCATGGAACAAGGGAATTGGCTTGTGATTTCCGATTGGACACAGAGGTTGTAGCTGAGGGATATCAGTCCCATGTCAGCAGCGGTGGCAAAGCTGAGTAAACAAGCACTCGAAGTTCCCTGTAGAGCACGAATGCTGGCTTGCACTGATGTCTTTTTGTATTGCACTGTGGCTAAGAATGAATCTTGGCTTTGCAGTGGTTCAGAAGCAGCCCAAGTATATACCTTTCTGCCTGATGGAGTGAGGTGAGGCACAGGGGATAGCCTGTTAAATTTTTCTATTGGCATGATGTTAATTGATGCACCACTCTCTATGGTGAAGGTTACTGGGTGATCCTTTACCTTGATTTTGGACAGTGTCCAAATAACATTTTCCGCCGGTTGGTGAATTCTTTTTAAATTATGGCCCAAAAGGTGGCCATATGTACAGGCCATCTGTTGGTGGATCTCATCACTGCACGTTCATCTTTGGTGGTATTTGATAGTGATGTTGACAAACCTTTGTATGATAGGCTCGATGTCAACTGATTTTCCCTGGTTTTTATTTGTTGTAGCTGATGTTGCTTTTCAGTTTTATGGCTGTGGCACAGCGGTTTCTGGAACGTTCTTGTGGCCATTATCGCTTCCCACTGTGGTGCATTCGAGTTTTCTTTAGCCCGACGCACAATTATGAAGTGGTTCTCTCTTCCACAAATTTTGAAAATTTGTCCCATGGCGGGACATTTATCTTTATAAGGATAGGAAAATCCACATCGGAAGCATAGTTTTTTTCTATTTGAAGATGTCAATCTGTGTGTGCCCTGTTTATGCTTGTGCTCGCTTTTCACCATCAATGCTGATTCATTGTGTGCTGTTCCTGGTTCCCTGTCAGCAACCTTTCGATCCACTCATTCTTCTACTCTCACAGCCATCAGCATTTTCTCTAGACTGTGTGTTTCTCTTAGTATGCACCTTCAAAACGAGTCTGAAAGGCAGCCATCAATCATTCTGAGGTGCTTGGCTTCTTCGGCAGTGAGGCTGCAGAACTTGCAGAGCTTAATGAGTACATCAAGTCTTTCAACAAACTCACTGTTTCATCCACTTGTTGTTGTGCTTGGCTGAATATATACCATTCATAGTCGACATGCAGTATTGGATTGAACTTGGTCTCTAATGCTTCTTTTACCTTCTGGTACGATTTCACATCAGTCTGAGTTCTTTAGCACTTCTTTCACTCCGTCACCTGCAAGGTTTTTTAAATATTTGATCATCTTCTTGTCATCTTGTTCCTCTAGTGCATCTATTAAATCGCCAAAGGTTTCAATCCACGCAGCCCAGCTAGCACCAATGTTTTGCTTCTTAGAAGCATCAAAAGGCAGTGGTGGCTTCAGAAACATGTCTGCACTGTATTTCATGCTCCCTTCTGCCCCCATTGAGAGCACATGCTGCTCAGACAGCTTTCGCCATGCAGAGTGTCACCAACAACTTCTACAAGCAGAAGTCACTGGAGGAGCATGCATGGCTGGGTGCTTCAATCACCCTTGACAGTGAGTAAATTTTGTCTTTTGTACCTTGTTGATGCAACTATTTCTTGCTTCGTCTGAGTAATTGTTCTGTATGTGATGCACGCATTAGTATCTCTATCAATCACCTCAAAGGCAGTTTTGGTGGGCGCATTGAACTGTACTCCTTTGCATAGTCTTCTATCCCGTCTACGGCAGTGTATGGGCTGAAGCAGAGTTTTGACTCCACATGTGCCAGTCGCAGACCACTCTATATCGATTTCGGGTACACGTGGCACGCACAAGCAGTTTGCCGTAACCTTGCAAACTCTCAAGGAGAGCAGTCTTGTCTTCTTGGGGCACATATCCCCTACTCATTACCAGTTGTAGCGCCTTGGAACGCTGCCACATGGGAGCTGTGTTCAAATGTTATTTTATTCATCGGCATAGAAAGAAGTACTGTGCATTACAGCATACATTCTGTTAACCATACCTTAACACCTCCCATCCATTGCGTCCTTCCTACTCAGAGTCCGCCCAGAACCACGAGGACTCTAGTGCACATACCTTCAAGACGCTACAAGGCATACTGAAATTGTGCTGCAGAGGAAGGCTAAATGGTGGACTAAATTATGCGGCAACGAAAATAGAATTATGCACCATTTTTCCAGCAGCTCTTTCAAATACAATATAGCTCTCTAGAGCAACATTATACATTTCACATTATATGGGATTCTGCAATCCCTGTGTTAAAAACCTGTCTCCAACTTCTGTATAATTGGTGACTTTTGTTTATAGAGAATTTACTTAGCAGCTCAAGCGTAATAATGTATTAGAGTTTAGTTCTAATCGTCACAATGCCTGCGAGCAGAGCCAGCAGCTGAAGGGAAAGGCAGATCACGGAGCATAATTAAAGCAGCTGTTTTTAAGAAGGATAAAAAAGCACTGCTTTTCTTTCCTCTGCTGTGTTTTCTAGCTGTATAGTGACAAGCGGAAAGAAGGCATTTATGGCCACATGTTTATATTTTATACTCCTTAGGAAATTATAGAAAAGTTAGAATCTTTCTGCATGTTTGTCCACATTCTTAGCTACTGCACCTTTTTAAAAAGAAATACACTGGCTTGTGTTAAACTGATTCTAATATGTTTTTGAAGGAAATATATATAATAATTACTAAATAGCTTTTAGAGGGTGGTTTGAGTTCCGGAGCTAATCAAAAAAAATGTCAACCCTGTTCCTGGGCCTGGTGGCATGCTACCCATCTGTAGATTCGGCCTTGTATTTAGGGGGCGCCATGCCATTTCCGGTGCAAGGACCTGGTGAAGTCCTGGGTGAACAGCAATTCCCCACATCTGGAGACCGGAAGGTGGCCTAACGCTTGGACTCCCAGTGCCCCAGCCTGAAATCCTTGGCTAGTGAGAGACCAAAAAAGCATCCTGACGTGAAGAGTGCGAAAGAGGGAGCCTCTTGCAGTGCTGAGATGGGGGCATAGAGGCAGAGAAAAAGCCACACTCGCGTTGGGCCAAGTAACTCCGTTCGTGCTTTGAACAGGCCAACAAATTGGTTGCACATCGCGATAGAAACCTGGTGAACGTCCACTGCCAATGCAGTATGGAATGGGGAATAACGAATTACTGCTACACTGCTCCCCACTCCAAGTGTTCACTTGCAAGCGGGCGGAATCGCAAGTTAGTGGGCACGCGCGTTGCGTGCAGTAACTGTGGCCGATCGTGCTCTGTCCCCGCGTGTGGTCCCGCACATTGTAAACTGAGAATGCCATCTGCGCATCAGTCGAGAACCAGGGACACAGCTCTGGGATTTCATTTAACAGATACATGTATTCTGGGACGTAAAGTCATTGTTTGCTTTCATTGATTCGACTGAAGGAACGGATCTGATAACAATCATCTGTGAAAGGACAAGCCACGAGTGTAAACACTGTCATCGTGACATGAGGTGATATGCCAACCCCAGGCAGACAGAAAGAGCGCAGCAGGCAGGCCAGGTATAAATGCTAGAGCTCTTCTGTTAGCACTTTATTGAGAAGAAGAAAAAACATACATTTGGGGCTATGGTTTTACAAAATGCAGATGCACGTCCCACGATCAATCATGCACTAGAGCCTTAAACACTCAATTTACATAATACAATTTGTGCACACACATCTTTACAAAAAAAAAAGTTTGGTTCGATATTGTGGTCACCACATCGAGAAAACTAATATTTAATTGTAAACCTTGTATTTTCAGACATCTGTCTAATTGTGAGACAACGATCGATACCTCTTCTCCTCAAATCAACTCTGCTAGCAGTGCCATAGCCCATCAAGACAAGAAAACAGTCTAGTCCCAAAGCGTTGTTGTGCTCTTTATTTAACACACTCTCCCAGTTACGAGTCGAGGTTACAACCGTGATATAGTTCAATGCATGTTCACAGACAGCAGCGCGATTAAATAGGTGTATTTAATCATTACTTTGTCAATATTTGTCAACATCCTTCTTTTTGACACTGTGCTACAGACAGATTGAAACGCTAAGTGCCAGGACGTTTATTATGAGGTAAGCAGTTAACTTCCACTAACACAATATCAACAAACACCTGCAGAATAATGAAACGCGCGGCTATTCGCTGACAATATAAATGAACGTCACCTTCTAGGGAACCACAGCAAAATTTGCCGAAAACAAGTTATAAAAAGAAGTTCCTAGCCCAGGAAGAGCGCGCGGAGTCCTAAATCTACAGAAATAATAATTAATCATGAATGAGCTGAAGCTGCCGCGAAAGTAAAGGTGCGCTCTAAACACAGAACGAAAAAAAACTATTTCTGAAAAGAAAAAAAAAAAAACACACACGAGCACGTTTAAAAAGAGTGCAGCAATCAAATGGGGGCAATAATAAGGGCATTGTTGAATGAAACGCGCAGCGACCTACCGTCACCTGAAGAGAATCCGGACGTGCTCTCGCGCGTGCTGCTGTGTGCACCGGGAGAGGGGGCTTATCGACCGAGTCCCCAGCAACAGGCGGCTGCTTCTCAGCTATTACTCAGCAGCTAACTAGATATGTGGCGCTCTCGCCTGACGGCTCCGACTAAACAATGACGTGGACTCCTCGCCTGAACGGAGCAGGACCGACATTCAGTCAAACATGTACAGCACTGGGTAACCTGCAGCAAAGCGCACTCCTTTTACCACACAGCCCTTCAGCAAAAACCAAAGCTGACAGAAATGGATGCTGCTGTTACATTTGCACCGCTCAACATGTGGTGCCAAAGTTCACACAGAAAAACAGAAGTCTTCATTTCAGAGCTCTCAGGTTCCCCAATTCCATGCGTGAGTGATGCACCCATCCCGTGTTTTACGTTGCTTCAATATTTTGTCCAAATCCCACCAACAGTACTTGGGATATCTGCACAATGTTCACACTCAGGCAAAACAAACAGTAACTAACCTAATGTATTGTATGAATGCTCATAACAGGCGCCATCCCCACACCTGAAAACGAAATCCCTCCACAGGGAGGGGAAACCACTGACAATATGAACCCAAATTGCTCTTTGTTGCCCTAATGTAGTGGTTGAACATTTGATTATTTGTCCTATAATATTACAGTGAACGAATTGGTGTCTTTACTAAATTGAACACTTGTCCACTTGATAATAAACTGAGACAGCTATCTTTCCCTCAGAGAAACAACAAAAGAAGAGAAAACAATACCTCTTCATCTTCTATCCTCTTCTTTTTTCTTTCTCTTCTCATCCGCCTTCCTTGTCCCTTTCTCCTTGCGAGTTCGCTTATGTCAATTTCATGTTTTTACTCCATAAATATTTTCAAATGTGTTGTATATTGTTTGTTTGATATACAAAAGACAGAAGGCTAAACAGAAAAAAAATCAAAACAAAGAGTCAACTAAAAATGGCCTTGGATTAGCCAAAAAGTATTTGCTTGTGAATTAGATGAAATATTTAATAATTTGTATATTTGCTGGATGATTTTTTTTTCTGTATTTTGTGTACATTGCTTTGCGGTTAAAATCTTCAAAATTGATTAGGCAGGGTTGTCCGGCTTCCAGTAATAACGTAGTGGGGACCCCCAGATTCCAATAAAGACACAGTTGGGGTCCCTGGATTCCAGTAATGATCAAGTGGAAGTCCACAGAAGTGGAACGTTTAAGAACAACTGGTATAAAGAAAAAACAGACAGCGAGGGTGTACTTCTGAAAGGCCCAAATCAAAGCCGAAATGAAAGTGAAAACAACTGTCCTAAATCTGTAGGGCTTTCAGGGTCACCAGTCTGTGAACTAAGCTCGCATTTTTTGGATCCGGCTTTCCACCTCCTCTGTTCAGAGTAGGTGGGATATTGCAGGCGAATAAAGCTCTTTTATCTGAAGAGCATCAAATGATGCATGGGACCCAGCGGCACTCTTTACAGCTATAAAGCTCTGGTACCTCTTACCTCTGTTGTCATGGCAGAAGCCCTTCTAGAAACAGATGCGTCAGTCTATGGTCTCGGCAGAGGAGCACATCGACTTGAAGGCAGAATCATTCACTGTTTTGTGACACTGTGCGAAACCCTTGCTTACTAGTCGCAATAGCCTAGCTATGCAAAATGGCTGCCCTGGAAAGAAGTGAAGAGCCTTTTGAAATGACAGCCTGTGTTCTTAATTTCAGTGGCAAAAGGGAACTACCTGTCCGAGCCAGATGCAGTATTACAAAGCTATTTCCACTGTACAAAAAGAACGCCTCAGGCGGCTTTCCAAAAAATCTTTAATAAATCCACTTGAGTAGGTTTTTTGCTTCCTATTCCTTGCCACACCAACACGAAAGATCCGATTCCAGAGTATGGTCAGCAGGCCAAAAACAAGGTACATGTAAAGGTTCGAGAATGACCAAAAGATGTGCAGGTGGTAATCGTTTAAAAATCTATGTATTATAGAACTGATTGGCAGACAAAAGATGTAGCATTAGAAAAAAGCGCGAGAGGAAGGTTCGCTGAATTGGTGCTTCTCATGGCATTTCTTAAAATGTTACTCTTGTTGACCTCCTTATCAGAATACACAAACATTTTACAAATTGAAAAAAAACCTTCTAAGAATTATTTCTGTAAGAAAAATAAGTAAGCATTGCATAAAGGTTTGCGAGGTTTGGAAATCGCAAGCCGGTGCAATGTTTTTTTTTTAATTGCAAGTATATGTCACAATTTTTTTTTAAAAAAATGAAAAAATGCAATGCCGCCTCCTAAGCATGGCAGCCATATGCTTGCAGTAAATAGTTTAAATTTAAAAAACAAAAATAATTCACCATTGATTATAACTGTATTAAAACTGTAAGGGTGTTTCTTAGAAGACAGGTGTACTTGGAACAGGTACAGAAACAGTTTTTAAATTTAACACACATCACAGGAAAATGTTATCCTTACTGGAGCAAAGAAAAAGTATGATTTCTCACCATGGAGGGGGCACTTGACCGAGTCACTTGTGGCAGGCACTAGGCGGGGAAGACACACATTTACACACCTTCTCGGCAGCTAAGGGTCTTCTTGACTTATGGGAAGACTCGCACACTGGAGAGCAACAGTATTCTTACATAGCGGGATCGGTGGGGGTTCCATGTCAAGGTTGGTCTACCTGCTGGTTCCCAGGTCGCAAGGAAGTTGGTACAGTGGCACCGGGTATATGCACAGGGAAATATCGGACCACTAACCGATCTGTACCTAACTTAGGGCAGCGGAATACCAGGGATGGAATTGAGACCTCTGACAGACTTGTCCACCAGACTGATGTTAACAGCTGCTACAGAACATTATTTTGAGGAGAATGCTGATTCAGTATCCTTTGAAGTGGTGACCTATGAGGCATTGAAGTCAGTCATAAGGGGAAGTTTGACGCTGCAGGGAAAAAGAAAGAGAAGCTAAAAAAGGAAGTGGATGGGAGAGTGAGCTAGTAGACATGGCGGGGGAGTATGTGCTACTTCCGCAATCCGAACTGCTACATTACATATCCCTCATTAGGGATGAATATAGATATAAAGTAGAAGATACGGCAAAGACCCTTTTTAGGGCCAAACACTACACATGGTGAGTTAAACCAGAGGAAGGGAGACACTGGATATCTCAGGTAGTGGATGAGGGAGGGACGGCGGCATAGACCACGGAGGACAATGCAGGGGCCTTTGCCACACACTTGGTGATTTTATATAGCCTGGAACTAAGGAAATGTGGGAACCTGACTTCCAGGACTTCCTGCGTGACTTGCCTCTCCCAGCTCTTTACCGAGACAACACAATGGTGCTCGAAGGAGAATTCAGTGCTGAAGAGATCATACAGGCAATAAACCAGCTTAAGAGAGGGAAGGTGCCCAGGCTTAATGGATCCCCCTGGAATTCTTCCAATGCACTGGGAGACTGACAATCCATAAAATGTTGTATGAAGCAAAGGTAATGGGATGTCTACTTCACAACCACAGACTGGCGACTACAGTCCTTATCCACAAAGAGGGCAAGCCAAGAAACCACCGTGCCTCTTGCAGGTCAAATACGCTCTTAAATGCAGAAGTCGAAATGCTGGTTAAAACTCTGGCTAACCATCTTCAACAAGTGACTGACCATCAGGGTTTATGCCCATGCGTTCCACCCACCACAATTTGTGGCACCATTTTGGATGCCTGGCTAAGCGATGGATCCTGAGGAAATCTGTGGTCCATTTGTCACTGGATACCAAAAAGCATCCGTCGAATGGCAATTCCTATTTGCGGTATTAGCCAAGATGTGGTTTTGGCAAAGAGTTTATATCCTGGGTTTGCCTCCTGTACACAAAGCCACTTGCTCAGGTACGGGTCAACAGCTGCCTTTAAAAAAAAATTCGCCCTGCGACGGGGGACAAGACAGGGGTGTCTGTTCTCCCCTATTGTTTTCCTTGGGCTTGGAATCCCTGGCATACTGGGAGCGAGTGGATGCCCAGCTGAGTGGACTACAGTGGGGCCCAGACAGGGAGGAAATTATCTCCCTGTACGCAGAGAACATATTGCTATTTTTGGCTGACCACCTGCGTACCATCCCTAGAGGCCCTGGAAATTCTGGACATCTTAGGCAAATATTTGGGGTCCGGAAGCCTTCTACATGGCACTGGATGGAGTGACTTGCCCACTTTTGAGGGACGGAGAAACACCATGTATAGCACTGCAAAAGCTGACTTGAAGCCCGTATGAGGGAGTTTGGCGCTCCCATACCTGCATCTCAGATCTACCAAATGCTGCTCAACAACTATCTACCACACCTCACCAAGCTATGGGACAGGTGGGAGGCAAACCTGGGAAGGCTGCCAGAACAGAATTAGGAAAAGGCGCTTCGCTGCTCACCAGAGGTGGCAATCAGATCAGCCTACGGGGTGGTGCAACTAGTTTTAGGCAGATGTGCACATGTGATGAGGGTGAGGGAAACTGCTGTCACTCACAGTGCACGAGAGCTGATGTGGGCTGACCTACTGGCACACGCTACCCCGGGTGGAGCCAAAATGAGAATGACAACTGAACAATGGATAAGAGGGCTAACTCAAAGCCGAATACCAAAGGTCTAAAACAAATCCTTAATTTTAACCACATGACTTTCAACACTTCAGTGCTGCCGCTATATGTTCTAAATATAGCAAGTGATATGTCTCAATCATTTGATTTTAGGTATCACAAGGTTAGTACGATATCTAGTTTGTTTATTGCCTTAACGAAATGCTCAACTGCACTACAATTCCGTCCTTTGTGGCAATGTCGGAAGGTACCAACTTCTTTCACTAAATTCATATAATATAAAACCCTAGTATAACGGAATATCGCATGAACCAAGGACCTGGGCTTAACTGCTGCAGCACATGTCCATATGACGGGGTTATTATTATAGTGCAGATTGAAGAAACAAAGAGAAAACTAGTTTGACTGAACACATTACATGAAGTAACCATGCAAGATAAAGATTTCTCACCAAAATTGTCAAAGGAGTTTACGACACAATTTATGTCACTAAGTAAAACATCGTGTCTCAAAAGGGCAGTTCCCCTATTTTGAGGAGTCCTTAGTGGCATTTTAACACGCAGGCCTGTAACGGGGGTGAAAGTCACAAGAAGGATGCCCTACACGTGCCATCCATAGGATGAAGAAGGTTGGTAGACTGTGATGAACCAACTCCAAGGTAAGGCCACTGAGAACAAGCTCAGCTAGTATATTATTGAAAAAAACGTACAGGTAATTTGCCAATGCACTCTGCATGAATTCTAGGCTTTTATGCTACACAGCACACTGACACTACTAGTTAGTAAAATCACTGACCAAATAATTTGCTAAGGTCCCTACATACACGCCTGACTTCTCGTCACTTAATTCCTCCTGTACCAAAACCTCCACAATGTACATCAGTGGCAACTTGGCGCACTCGCAATCCGAAAGAGAAAAAAAAATATGAGTGAGTGAGCGCATGGGCCTACATACAGCACACTTGTCTCTGAAGATTTTCAAAAACAACCTGCAAAGTAGGCTTTTCAGGCTAGTGCAAAGCTAATCACTGATGAAGGCTCAGAAGAAGGGTCATTGAGATTAGTGAGGCAAAAATTGAGGATGGCTTTTCTGCTTTATCAACAGTCCGACAGAGGAAATGGGGAGCAGACATTGATCCGCAAACCCTGAACATCTAAAGTGGACAGTTTCTGGAAATCGTTGTAGAAGATAATCTACTTCACGTCCCTGTCTTCTGTGGTAATGGCGGTCCACGTACCAAGCAGCTACATAGCAGCATAAGTCCTACACAAGAAACCTGGTAAATGTGCAATGGGGCAACCCTCAACATGCTATACCAGTCATCCCAAGAATGCATTACGGTAGATACAGACTTCGTATACATTTCACTTATGGTACAAGTACCGTTTTTTGTTGCAGCCAATTCTAGCACAGCTCAAATCTTCCTCCATACGTCATAGTTCTTACCTATCATCTGAGACAAATATTCTTTCATAGTAGAGTTATCTAGCATACTTAACCAAGAGCTGCTATAGTCCAATAACTTCATGATGGAGGGGTGAATCAGTCTCTACTCTCCTCTCATAATTAGAAAAATCTTTACTTTAAAGGGAGCACGACTATCCTGAGAATGAATACTCCTCAGTCTCGTTAGCGGGGGCCTTCAAATTTTTAACCTTAGAAGTCATATGTGCCACCCAGTGCTTAACTTGTAAAACAGATACGTGTTTATGTTGCCCAGAAGCCCATGGCCTGCGCTATAAATATTGGTGGTGCTGATTACCAAAACTGCAGTCTTGATTCTACCATATTCCTATTTAATCCACCATCAGCCGTTCCCTGGTGCTTTATCTCGCACTTGAAGGTTCTTTGTCATCCCTGCTGTCTCCCTTTGTCACTGATTGTCTGTTTCTCTCTTCCTCTCTCTTTCCTCCTTTATTGTTTTTGTCAGTGTTTCTCTTGGTGAAAGTCTGATGGAGAAAAATAAGTGTTGGAACCCAAAAATGAGTGCTAGTTGGACCATCTGTAACCACCAGCTCAAATTAAACCCTGATGCCACCTTAAATACTAGAAGATCCAGTTTTCATTTTCAACATTCTACCCCCAGTGGGTGGAAAGTTCTAATAGCTTTATATCCCTTCTCACACATGCTCTGCCTTTTGTAAAAAGCCCTCACCAATGCTATAGGTCAGAGCCTGAGGTTCAGACCTAAATCCGGGTTGTAGTCTTTAATCACCACGATGCCCCTCGGAAAACTGATTCTGCTAATAGGAGCCAATGGAGACCTTTGCCACCAGGGTCCCATCTTCATAAAATACCTCTTGCGCTGTAGTGGGGATTATCATGAGGTCTTTAGGTCTGCCCCACCTATGACTAATGGCTCACTCACTACACTCAAAACTCCTCCAGGATAAACTACTTTATCCTAAATAGCAGATGCAGTTTAAAACTCGGTGATGCCTACAGCAGTGCTCTACAGGTTTCTTATGTATCCATTCAATAACTACGCCGCAAACCATCCAGGATGCAAAACTGCACAAATAGTTCTGATGTTTGAAACTGAGGCCACTGAGCTCTGATAAAAGAACACATCAGTCCACATTCATAGCGAACAAAAACTGCGTTCTCAATTTCATCAGCTGCACAGAATTTCGCTCTGCAGACAAAAACATTCACACAAACGTAAATAGGACACTGTCAAAGATAAGGCACTGGCTTCAAATTATTTACATCTGTGAAGCTGCAGAAAGAATTACAATCTTTATATCATGTTGAGCACGACAGGACTGCACATGATGAGAGGATGGTGCAACAATAGTTGGTAAATGTCACCGAGCTATCTGTAATCCTGAAGACGAGAAGTGCATGCACATTATTACACAGCAGCAGGCAACCTTTTCTTGATGGGTGAGATCAAGACTTGATCCACCCTACAAATGCAGATTTGCTCTTTTCAAGGTCCGACTAGTCAGCAACAACATTAGCTTCCAATAAAAGCCTTTTCTGTGTGTTCAGATTGGTCGATGCAATCTCTCAAGTCCATGCAGAGGAGACTGGAAGACTCAATGGTCTAACACAAAGCTGGCTCATTAGAAGTCTATATTGCTTGATTTACGCTGATAGGAAATTATTGCCCCAAGTTGGTTTATGTCAATGTTGTTCGTTTCTTAATTACAATACCTATAGCATGGAGGATAACTTTCTCATCTTTCGTTGGTACCATACGTCTTCATTATTTTAAACAACAAGCATTTGTAAAGCCAGTAGGTCTGGCCTTGGAAAGTTGAAGCAATGGGTATGAAATAGAAATAAAAGGAATAAGAGAAGAAAACATGCCACAGCCTACACATGGAGAGCATGTGCTTCTAAAAATTGAAAGAAAACAAAACAAATTGCATTTATTTATTTTAAAGGAGCAGGATGGATGCTTCCTAGCAGGGTGGTATACTTCAAACAGGTATAGAAACCTTTTTTTAGTTTCTGCACACATCACAGGCAAATATGATTCGTATACGTGCTGTTGTAAATGGCCTTTTCTGCAGGGTTTTCCCTGCCATCTTGGTTCTGACCTCCTATTTTCGATCCTGTGCTGAATTTCATTTTTGCTGGCTCTAGGACTCGGGGCACTTTACCACTGCTGACCAGTGCTAAAGTGCAAGTTCTTCCAGTGTAAATTGTATTAGTGATAGGTTTATCCATGATTGGCTTATATCTGATTTACTAGTAAGTCCCTAGTGTGTCCAGGGCTTGTAAAAAATGCTACCTGTGGGCCTGCAGCACTGATTGTGCCACCCACATGAGTAGCCCTATAAACATGTCTCAGACCTGCCACTACAGTGTCTGTGTGTGCAGTTTTAAACTGCCAGTTTGACCTGGCAAGTGCGCCCACTTGCCAGGCCCAAACCTTTCCTTTTACTACATGCAAGTCTCCCCTAAGGCAGTCGTAAGGCAGCCCCATGGGCAGGGTGCAGTGGATTTAAAAGGTAGGACATGCACTGATGTGGGATACATGTCCTGATAGTGAAATACTGCTAAATTCGTTTTTCACTTTTGCAAGGCCTCTCTCTACCATAGGGGATTGCCTTGAAATATCTTTTAAGTGTAATTTCCCCTTGGGAGCGATAGAGATATGGAGTTTGGGGGTCTCTGAACTCACAATTTAAAAATACAACTTTTGGTGAAGTTTTTTTTTTTTTTAACTCTTTATTTATAATTTTCAAATGTAACAAAAAACAAACACATGGCAATGCAGGTCCAGCAAACCTGTTCCACACGCTAATGGCAAGTCATTACTCCAGAGTACAGGCTTTACTGTTTACGACAGGTACAAGGTAAACAGGTTAATGGCATTTGAAATGACTTATCAGAACAAGAGCATAATCAGTATCCTAGAGAAAGATAGAGCCAGCATGTTTGGAACAAGGGTGCCAAAAAAAAGAAAGACGGGACCACAGGTATATCATGTTTCAATAGAGGACAGCAGAGAAGTGACCAGTGTACTCAAGTAGTCTCTCAGTGGCTGCCAAATATCTTTCAGCCTACATGTCACAGGCTATAGCAATGCATAATGTTCACTGTTAGTGTTGCAACATGCAAGACTCCTTAACCAGGAAGTGGCGGTTGGTGTACGTTTGGTGCCCTATAGAAGCGCTAGCTCACATTTGGCCAATAAGAGTGAAATAGCTGTGAAGCGCCTTATAGCTTTGGTGTATCTCTGGTGTAACCCAGAAGAGCCATGAGTGGATCAGGGAGGAGAGGCCATCCCACAATAATCGATAGTTGATCAAACACCTCACACCAAAAGTGCCCGTTATTTGGACAGGTCCAGTTCATGTGTGGACAGTCAGCACTCAGTGCACGGCTAAATTGTAAGTTTGAAAATGTCACTTTTAGAAAGTGGGCATTTTCTTGCTTAACCAATGCCTGACTTTTGAATACACGCCTGGGCCAGACTAACAGTTGGGCTGTTTGTGAATTCACTATAGACAGTCACACAAAGGGAGCTGAGGTGTGCCCTACATATTCTGAAGGGTGTTCCTGGGGTAGAGTGCTGGTAGGAGCGGACACTTGCACCTGAATAGGGCTGTGCCTGTCCTTACACAAAGCAGTCTCCACCCCCTGGAGTGTGTGTGCGACCAGGGCAGGAAAGGCAGGGTCTTGTGCACTACAAAGACTTTCCTTTGAAGTTTGCCTATTTCAAGGGCAAAAATTAGTATAAATATTGGACCTCTGAGACCACAGCTTTAGAATCCTTCTGGACTGAGGACATTCTGCCAGGAAGAATAGCTGAATGCTGTAGGAGGGACTGCCACTCTGCCTGTTGCTTTGTTGTTCTGGCCGGATGCTTGTGGCTTCTGTACTGGGAATGAAAGGACTGGACCTTGCTTTCTACGTCCTGCTTCCAAAATGTTCTCCGCGGGGTTGGACTGAACGTGTCTCCTGTTAAGAAGTCTTAGGGTCATCAATGACTTCATCTGCCAGCACCCGGGCTCTCTTGCTGAGTGTCCTGACGCACCAAGTCGTGCCAAATCCAGTTCCTGGGCCCTTGGGAGCGAGTTCTGGTATAACCAAGAAGAAACAAGCACATCGACCCCAGAGCGACTTCAGAACTGGTGCCGATGTCTGACTCTGCGCTGCTACCTGCACCGCCCGTGGTCTCCGCTGAGTGCAACGAACGCAACTGAAACCGCAAGCCCGATGCTGCCTCAGAAGTCCCACAACAGCGTGAGTCCTGAATGCTGTGTCACCGACATCCGTGACACCTGACTCTGACTCCGCCACAGCACCTGTGGCACCGTGGCGTGATAGAGACACCGTAAAGTCGACACCTCGTATCTTGACCTGCTGGATTCATCAAACCCCACTGGATCGTAAGGAACTGATGCCTCACCACTGGCACTGCATCACCTCCCGTACAACCATGAGGAACTGACACCTCACCTCCCCTGCCTAGCAGTAAGGAATCAATGCTCCACCTCCACGGTAGCAGTAAGGAATCAATGCTGCACAGGCTCCAGCAATGCCTCACCTCCCCAACTCCATACAATGTCTTTGCTTCCTCATAGTCTTCCAAGGTACTGTACCTGGGGTCCGTGTGACTCTGTGACTGGCTTGTACTCCCTAGCGAATGGTGTCAGACTGTTGGAAGCAACTCTGTCACGACGCTGTGATAGCCTCAATTGGAGCTATTGTGTTTCTATGTGCCTTACTAAGATTTAATCTTTTAAAATGTGTACCTTTACTTGTAAATGTTGGATTTTTGTCATTTTGGCCTTATTTTACTGACATAAATATTAGCTTTTTTCCTAAAGTGGTATGGAATACTTTTGTGGTGTTTTCACTGTGTTACTGTGTGTGTGTGTGTGTACAAATACTTTACACATTGCCTCTGAGATAAGCCTGATTGTTCCTGCCAAGCTACCAAGGGGGTGAGCAGAGCTTATCCTAGGTGTGAGACTCCCTTCGCCTGATTAGAGTGAGGATCCCTACTTGGACAGGGTGCAAACCACTGCCAACTAGAAACCCCATTTCTAACAAGCGTGAAGAAAGATACTATTAGTGTAAAAATGTGGTTAAAATTAAGACATAGTTCAAATACACTAATGAAAGAAGAAAATAAAACATGAAAAATAATGGAAATAAAAAACTTTGGCAAATAAAGTGCCTTCTCACCAGCCCAAGCAATTAATTGTACTTCTTTTAGGCATACACTTACATGTGATGAGGCAACATGCCATTACCCATAGTGCAAAAGAGCAAATGGCAAAAATGAGGTAACCTACTGCCACATGCTGTGGTGTGCAGGAAGTAAATTGTGAATGGCAGTTGAATAGCACAATGGAATAAGAGGATTGACCCAAAGCCCCTCTATGTGTGTGTGTATGTATTTTTGTGTGCATCTATGATTTTTAATATTTTGTTTTACATCAGACAGGCCTAAAAAGCATTGCTTGCTCCTGTTTCAGTCCAAGAAAAAATACACTATGGCCTTAGTAGTGATAACCTTTGTTAGACCACATGTGTAATATTAAGAATGCACAGTCAATTAGTCTGTGAGACCTCTTCTTTAACTGTGAACCAAAATGCCAGTATTTACACCTGAAAAGTGTCCTTCTTGGTTTTAAAAACTAATGTAATAAATATACCAAAAATGCTCATTGGGCAATTTACCTTTACAGTTGAGCAACTTCTTCCAAGCAATTCACCAAAATCAGTCATTATTCAAATGAAGGGTTACACCCACTGTTTTCTTCTCCGAGACTGCAAATAAAGAATAATAGGTATTCTGCACAGCAATGGTATTTTTCCATCTTACTCTAAACTAAAGTTCAAATCAAATCATAAACATTTATAAAGCGCGCTACTCACCCGTGTGGGTCTCATAAAATTTTTCGGACAACTAAACGTCAATACTTCATCTTGGGAGCAATGCACAAAGCCGTTTTCCCTATGCAAACCTTGCAAAATCACAGTGTCTGCGATTGCAAAAGGACTTCTTACCAGATACTAAACCCTTTTTGTAAGTCAGAAATGCCTTTTCAACTCACAATGTGAAATGTAAAAACAAGGATGGAGTTCTGTTGTCCTTTTCAGGCCACCATCCCTGCGTTCGATCATAGCCAATCACAGAGTGTCCATAGAGTGACCTGCCTAATTAATATTCATTGGGCAGGATGCTCTGCGACTGCCTGCGAATGGACATTTTGTACCTAGTACATAGACAGCATTGCAAAATATCACAAAAAACTGATGGGCTAATCGCACCCACTTTTTGCAACCTTCCTGTTTGTACATCAGGCCCCTGGTACAGTGCATAATTTAGTGGCATGTGGGACCCACTGGCATTGTTTTTTGGTGCCTGGCACATGTTTCCTCATCAGGCTTTCATTCAGTGCAAGGGAGTGAAAAACATTAACGCGGGAAAGAAAGTGAAAGATGGAAAAACAGTGATAAAAAGGAGAAAGCAGGGATTGCAAGAGTGAAATAAGCAACAGAGTGTGTGGTGGTGGATGACAGAGGCATGAGGTGTAAATTAAGACTAGGCAGCCGTGGTATCAGGCATCCCCCTATGTTCACAGAGTTGTCCCCCACACTCATTGTTTTACAAATTAAGCACTATCCCGGCCCGTTCCATCTACATCCTTTGCATGGTCGCCAGCAAAGCAGATAATGGTCATAAAATTGCTAATTTCATGAACATTACATTGTACTATAGGAAACTGTTAATCAAACATAAATAATACGTGACTTGATTACAATGCAATGCAGACCTCGATTATTTTTGTTAGCAAACGATGAGGGGGGCTGTGGGGGATGGGTGCATGTTTTTAATGCCACCAAACTTCTGCGTAGCTCCCGGTTAGTAATCTTCAGGTACTAAGAAGCACGGTTTATGCATGTTGTTTCTGAGATCATTGTGATTCTCGAGTAAAATGTGGGCAACTGTAAATGCTGATCTTTTCCTCGCAAGTGAGGTAACATTGTCAAGGAAAGGTATGTCACATTACACTTGAAAGCACAGCTCAGGTAAAACTTCACAACCGTCACATGTAATACATAGTTTCTGTTATAAATGTGTGTAACATGTAGCCCTGACCTGCAGGGGGTGGCATTGAGATTAGCCCACTGCCTCAAACACACATGAGGCAGTGGAAGACTGGACACTGGCCTACATGGCTCGGACTAGTCGCCATTGAAAGGTAGGCATTTGGAGCTGGATACAGGAGAACCGTCACTTGCCCTTGCGGAGTGCTGCTCTCTTTTCTAGGTAAACAGAAAACAGGCCACCATTGACATTTTCCGCTTTTGGTATTCTAAAGGCAGTTAACGGTAGGCAGTGCCCATTACCACATTTACAGAATACTACTGCGTCACAGTAGTACAGCAGCCATGTCCCCATTCACTAATGAGAAACCATCGGTACCAAAGGCATGTTTATGATAAGCTCCATACGAGAGAACGTGCCAAAGAGTTGTTGCAGACTGGGGTTACACGGGGGCAATGCCAGCAACTAATCACTGTGCAGGCTTTGCCAAGGTGCAGCCAATTCATAGATTGGGGCAAAAAAGTACGGTGGGTTGTGCAGGGGATGCACTGATTTCCACCTAATTTTGATAATCTGATCAGAGATAAATGCTGCATTAATTAATTTATATCAAAAGATAATTTATGGTTATTTTTTTTGTAGGTTTGTAGGAACTAATTGCTAGCAGAAGGCCTTTTATCTCTATGCTTCCAACAGTTGATATGTTTTTGAGCTAATTTTTTCTCGATAATGTTAAAAATGTTACTCAATCTTAATTGATGCAGCTACTTAATTTTATACCTCATCGTTTAATATCTAGATTTTCACACTTAAACGCGTCTTTAACCAGCTCTAACTTTAAATCCAGATTTAAATGAAGGACACCCATTTCACCCTGTTCCTAGAAAGTGCTGTGGATACCTCACCTAACATGAACCCTTGTATGTATTTGGAGGAAAGAGAACTACTTCCATCGTACTTGTTGCAAAATGGGGGTCATAGTGTTGCCTACAACCTTGGAACAGTTCAAATCACAAAGGTAAATAAACTAAGAAGTTATGGGCACTAACTTTCTATGCTTTGCTAGATTATGCTGCTACTGCAAACCAATGATCTAAGGGAACCACCAAGACTCCTTGGACAGTTGTACTAGAAGTTAGTGTGCATTTCAGAAAGAAATATATTACAGGAAGAATCAAAAGAGAAATTCAAGGGCTCAGATCGAATCTTAAGATGAAAACGTAGGATCATACAAAACCATCCTCAATGGGATGAGCCATTCACAGAAAGCCCCCCAAGAATAAGGGACGAACCAGAATGCTCAACTAACCTTATGTGCATACAATACTCCAACCAGAATTTAGGCAACAGAAGTACAAGGGTCGGTCACCCGACTACAAGGTCAAGGCTCAGGAAAGGTTCCAACATAAAAGCGCATGCAAACCACCTGCTCTTCTCAAGACCTTTGAATACCGAAGTGTGCAAGTAAGCCTTTGCCGAGAATGGATATCCTAGGTGACAGTGATTAAGAAGTAGGAATAGGAGCCCACTTGTGTGTGGGACTGCAAGTAAACAATATTCAATGAAAGTGTGGCAGATGACAAGCATCACAATCTTGCCTACATAACTGCACTTAACCCAGGAGAAACACACCAACAACAAAGGATACTATTTCACATCCATTGTGCCCCTTAACCCACAACATATATTCTATCATACCTTACTATACTAAATACTTAACAGAAATGAATTAAACCAGGGCTACAGAAAATTGACCAACTGTATTAACCACGTGTAAAAGCGCAAATTACTAACTGGCAAAGGTTACTATGACATTCAAGGCACTTCTACGCCATACAAAGGGGCCTGCTTTCACTTTGGTTTCTGAGAGGAAACAGTTGTTTGGGATACCATGGTTTCAGGCCCAAGGTAACAAAACTCCCACCGAAAACGCTTGAGGTTCACAGTTAGCTGTAATTGGTCCATTTCTTCTGGCATAAGATTTCTAATGGAAATACATTTGTTTAAGTGAAAAGTTGCTGTGCTGTAATTGGAAGTCATTCCTTTCTTTGGTGCCGAAATTCCTGCACCTGTCACAAAGGGGTTGGTCTGTTTGAGTCATGGGTTTCCTGTTTCAACAAAGGCACATTATGGGCTAGATGTATCAAATTTCGGTTTGCATTTCCTAAATAGCGATTTTTAAGAACTTGCTATTTAAGAAGTGCAAAATGGGATGTATGACAATTGCGATTCTGTAATAGCGGTTTCTTAAAAGTCGCAATCGCATTTACCGAATCGCAATTAGGGAATGGGACATTCATCCCTATGGGCCAGGTGCGAATGGTTTTGCATTTCCAATTAGGTAATGCAAATCCAACGTGTTGGGGGCCTGAGGCCCCCTTTGATGCACCCCAAAAAAATATCAGTGGATATGTGAAGCGCACACATGCCATAGGGGCATATGTGCCCTATATGTCATTTTTTTAGATGCATTTTTAAAATTGCAAACGGTTACCACCAAATTGGATTTGGTGGTAATTGCATTTCCTAAATGCCCAATTCGCATTTAGGAAATGCATGATACATGTGCATTGGAAATCGTAAATAGGAATTTCCTAGTTAGAGGTTCGAAATTTGTGATTTCTTAAATGGAGATGCAATTTCAGGGAATCATTATTTTAGCGATTCCTTGAAATTGTACTGCCAATACCTTTCATAAACCTTGAAAGGCATTTTTGCATTTTCATACGGTCGAATTTTGCGATTCGCACCATTTACGAATGCAAAAAGCTTTGATACATCTAGCCCTAAGTCACTAGAATAAATCTGAGGGTGAGGTTTGATTTTTTTGTGCCTCAGAGGTTGCACCATTATGAAATATTATTTCTTGGAGTGTAGAAGTCTTCTATGCTAATCTACAGCAACAGTTTTTATCAGGACAAAAGTACTTTTGCCTTAGAAGTCTAACACACACAGATCAATAGCCTTTCTTACACATACAGGAAGATGAAATCAAGTCTGCACCTATGGTCTTACACTGACTCTTGTCACAAAGAACAGAAGAAGAAGATGCTGCGTCTTCTTCAGAAAACATTATATTCCATTAAGTATCTCTTTTTGAGATTTTTTGTTTCTGCCCTATAGACCAATGACTAATATTGGGATCTTTCATATATTGCACCTTCAAGTTCTAATTTTCTAAGTACAGACTAACACTTTTTAGAATGTCCTTGTGTTGTTATGGAGAGTAGTCCCCTACATGGCTTTGGGGATTTTGCATTCTTCTTCAAATTTACCATAACAATTTACCAAAACAAACTGCAGCTTATTTACCCCGGCCTCAGCACAAGGAACATGCATGTACACTCGACTTTAACTGAGTTCTATAGTTAGGCTCTTAGGTCCAGAGGAGCACACTCTGTGCATCTCTTTAAAGAGCATAACTACATCCACTTTGCTGGGCTGTGGAGGACTGATTGTAGTGCAACTATATGGTTGCTAGTGCCAAGGCAGGCCTTTTAACCAATCCATGTATGGAAGAGTCACCTACTGGCCTCTTGCGCCTTTTAAAAAGTGGTCTGCCAGTCTCTTACAACTGAGTCCTTTCTCCACTCAAGAAGGACATGGATGTGGCATGTGTGTATATGTTTTGAGGATAGATCTATGGAGCATGTGTAGCACAAGTGGTAATACCTACATTGGGACCTATTTTGTGTTTGTTACATTGAAGTGGTACATCAGATGGCGGGTGAGTTACATGGCAGATGTGAGTTCCAGGGCTTCCCCCAGGATACTCCAGGGAACCTTTCTGCTGGGTCATGCTGAAGAGTGTTAAGGAGAGGAAACAGAGGGCACTTTGAGGTTACGGAGCTTGCCCTGTCCTGTCCCGTACCACTATCAACTAGATGGCCTTCCCCACAGGTTAACAGGTAGGTACGCGGGGCAGTTTCCCTTGTCTTTGTGCCCTTGTTTAGGGTTTCTCATGCCTAGAGACTCCAAGCTTCCACCTACCTCCCTCCTCTGACTTGATCAAGTTGGACTTGGCCATGGCTTGGCCACAGAACATGGCGGGCATGACTCAGTGATCTCCTGTGCCGGACCAGGCTCTACTGGTCTTTCTACAGTCCATAACTCACAAGACCCACCGCCAAGCACAGCTTAGCTACTCTAGTACAGTGGTGACTTCCTAGAGCACCAACTTGCTGAATGTTCCAGCATTTTCATCTGCACTGACCTTGCAACCTATGTTAGCCTCAAAATGACGGCCAGGTGCTGAGGCTGAACCCCACTGCAGCAGCCAGACCTTCCTGACTTAGCTTAAGAACTGGAGAAATCCGCCAAGAGCACCAACACAACTCTGTGCAGGGCCAGGGGGTGCCCAAGGACCTGCATACTGCAAAGGATGGCCAGATCTCCCCAGAGGAGCCAGTGAGGAGTGGTGTGGGCGGTCACCTGGGGAAGCTTCAATGGCTGAATCAATGAGCTAGGAGTTCTCCTATATAGGTCAGCCCAGGGGGCCCGTTTGAGATCTGCAATCAAATAATAGATGACAATAGGAGATATGTTGTGATAGATGGCACACCACTGCTGCTGGGCAGTAACTATGCGCCCAATACAGAACAACCAAGTTTCTATGCCTCCCTCACTCCAGTGCTAGCGTTGTAACTTAATCACCCAATTATTATGGGGGGGGGGACTTTAACAGGGTATTGGACACACACCACACCACGACCACCTCCCACCCTTCATTGCCAGACGATCCAGCACACACCACAGTGAAAGGCCTCAACACTGGACCCTCATCAAAATATGGTGACATAACCATCCTCAATACCAAGAGTACTCTTATTTCTCAACAGTATGTGATGGCCACTTACATTTAGGCTGCTTTGTTGCATACTCCTGCCTTCTACTTGACCTGCACATAAGGGAATATCTGGGCCGAACCACATCAGACCACAATCCATTGTTTTTACACCAACTGTGTATGAGGCACTAAACCCATACTCACATGGAGACTACAGTGTAGGACACTTGAGGACCCTGCATTCCATGAATAAATTATGGAGTGTATAGACCTATACTTTAAAGGGAACAACTGACTCACATTCCACTAATTGGGAGGCCTTTAAAGTGACAATATGGGGACAGTGCATACAGATTTCAGTAGGGGTGAGAAACATATTGCCCTAGAACTCGATTCATTGAATTGGCACATCCAAGGCCTAGGAAACAGGTTGATCACCAGTGCTGCTTCTCTTTCCCACTTACACAAGGTAGAGAAGAATATGCAACTCTCAACGAACTGCAATGCTTTCTAGATCATACACAGCCCAACAACAAAAGGAAGGCAACAAGCTGGGAAGATTACTCGCTTGGTTGGTCAACCGTGACAGATGGGGCACTATCATGACTCAGTTAACATATATTGATGGGTCTCTTCAATAATCTCAAGCGACTATAAATGAAACATTTCCTCAATAATACAAATCGATATATGCCAACAATGATACCTGACCGGACTCCAACACAGAGACTTACCCAGATGCTATCACCTGACTTACGCTGACCCACTGAGATAGAACTGAATTAGGGCATCTGATCTCCCTATAAGAGGCTAAAGACACCATCTCTTTGTTAGCCTGAGGGAAAGTCCCCAGAGCAGATGGCCTACTGCTCAAATTCTATATATTGTTCACCAAGCAACTGGTTCCCAACCTAGCCGAGTTCCATAACTAGGCATTTTCACAAATGCTTCTCCCACCCACTACTCGAGAGGCACTGGTCGCATCCCTCCGGAACCCTGGCAGCCCTTTAGAGAAATTACCACCATACTGTCCCCTCTCCAGCTTAGATGTTGGCTATAAAATACTGGGAAAACTCCTGGCCAACAGGCTGCTACCACGTATTACCCATATTGATAAGAATGGTTTTATTCCAGATAGCAACACGTCCCAGAACTTTCACAGATTGTTTAGAATAGCCTTCCCTGACATGGCGAAACCTGGCTGTGGTAGTGGTCGACATAGATAAGATCTCTGCTTCTCTTAACTGGAGAGTATTACATAAGGTCTTAGATCGCTTTGTCCTGGGCGAAGTATTTCATAAATGGATTAAACTCCTCTACAACCTTTCAACAGCGAGAGTGTGCACAGGCCGTATGATCTCAGAGCAGTACCAAGTTTTCTGCAGCACCAGGCAAGGCTGTATCATCTCTCCTTCACCTTGCAAAAGAACCCTTCACAATTCGATTACGGTCAATCGGCAGACTGTGGCAGGGCTATTGATACAATCTCACCTTCTGCCAATGACCTCTTACTATATCTTAGAGATGCAGAAACCAGCATAGATGCGGTTATCGGAGTTTTAAAACAATTTGGCTTGATGGCAGGCCCGAAAGTGAATTCAGAAAAGACTACAATATTTCCACTGAGACCTAGGGCTCCACTAACATGGGATTCCAGTATGGCTATGCTTCCCAGATGGGAGAGTAATACCTTTAAATGCTTAGGGGTGGTGGGCCTATCACACTAAAACAGACATCACTGAAGGAAATATAAGGGTGGAAGGTACAGCCACTCCATTCCCAAGTCTCCTTTTGATGCCCCATCCCCCTAGCGACAGCAGACCGGATAGCAGAAGCCAAAATGGTGATTTTACCTCGACTGGTCTACTACTATGCAAACCTGCCTTGCATCCTATCCAAGGCACATTTTAAAGAGATGGACAGCCTCCTTTAAGATCTTTAGGATCTGATTTGGAATGTGAGCCGCCCTATGTAGGAGGCTGGCCTAGTGTATGGTGGGTAGCTATGTTACTTACACCTTATACCAGGTCCAGTTATCCCTTATTAGTGTAGTGTAGGCAGTGTCTAGAAGCCAGGCTCTCTAGAGGTAGCTGTGGATGAGCAGCCAAGGCTTCTCTAGGAGACATGTGAAGCTCATGCAATACCACTGTAGTCACACAGTACTCACACACATGAAAGAAAATACTCAGTGTTACAAAAATAAAGGCATTTTATTTTGGTGACACAAATACCAAAAATACCATAGAGACTATACCCCCTTAGGAGGTAAGTACTACATAAATTATATACACTAGTATGCAGAAAGACATAAAAACAGTTAGAAAACAGTGTAAATAGTGAAAATCACAATAGTTACAAAGTGGCCTAGGGGGGAGCACAAACCATATACTAAGTAGTGGAATGCGAAAGTTGGTTCCCCACCTAGGCAAGTGTAGTGTGTAGAGGGGAGCTGGGAGTACTAGAAAAGCCCAAAAGTAAGTACCAAATCCAACTCCAGAGACCAGGAAAATAGGAATAAATCACAGTAAGCTTCCCAGATCACACACAGAAACAAGAAGAAGAATTATGCAAAACCCAGAAGATACTGCAAGACACCAACAGTGGATTCCTGGACAAGAAGGTCTGTGGAAGAAGGGGACCAAGTACAAAGAGTCCAGGAAGAGCAGGAGCCCCTGCTAACCCGGATGAAGGTGCAAAAGAACCACCGGTGGAGAAGAAAAGTCAGTACTGCACACAAGAAGATGAAGTCAGATTCCTGGAGGATGCAAGTGATGTCCCACACTGGATGGAGAATTGCAGTCGGGTTTGGGTCAGAGGAGTCTGCCAACAAGCCTTGGCACATGCAAAGTTCACGGTTATCGGAAAATGGCCCTGCCGGGGACCAGGAAGATGCCAACAAGCCTTGGCAGCTGCAAAAGACACTATGCACGGGGTGCTGTTTTGTTTGGGGACACATGGTCTTACCTTCAGCAAAGCTGGACAGTTGGAAGAGAGGACTGTCTTGACCATTTCAGTCCACCAACTGTGATACAAGATCCACGCGGCACAGCAGGAGAGGGGATCCACGCAACCAGTCTTCATTGCAGTTGGTGCCTGCTTCACCCCAAGGGAGATTCCTTCTTCTTTATAATGCAGGCTGAAGACTGGCCGTCTTCAGAGGATACATGACGGGGGAAATGTTAAAGTTGCTGGAAGGAGCCGGAGATACAATGTTGCAGGAGGCGTCTTGCTTCTTTGTTGCAGCTTGTAGGTTTCTGAAAAGTCCAGATGCAGTTTCCTCGGTCAGAAGTCGAAGTAGAGGATGCAGAGGACTCATGCTGCAGTCTTGCAATCTGAATCTGAGGAACCACCCAAAGGAGAGACCCTAAATGAATCCAAGATGGCAAAACCCCTGGACCCTCTGGAGGAGCTGGGAGTACCACCCCTGGGGTGCTGATGGACAGCGGAGTGGCCACTTCCCTTTGTCCAGTTTCGTGCCAGAGCAGGGACTGGGGATTCCTGAACCGGTGTAGACCACTTTATGCAAGGAGGGCACAAAATATGTCCTCAAAGAATTTCCAGTGGCTTGGGGAGGCTACCCCTCCCAAGCCTTTAACACTTATTTCCAAAGGGAGAGGGTGTAACACTCCTCTCCCAAAGGAAATCCTTTGTTTTTGCCTTCCTGTGCTCGAGCTTTTCAAGCAACAGGAGGATAGAAACCTGTCTGGGAGGTGGCAACAGCTGGGGCTGCCTGGAAACCTTCATCACCACAACCCAACCCAACAATGGCAGAAGAGGTCAAATGAATATGAGAGTCAAATCAGAATGGCCAAAGGCTACACAAAGGGCCAAGAGAGCAAACGCTTATATGAGACCAGCCACCCTGAATGGAAATTCCAAAGGGCAAAACGGTACCAGCCTATCAAGGAGGAGAAAAGCTGATTCAGAACGTCTCAAGGTTCAAGAAAATACTGATAGTAGAAAACAGGGAGGATGATGGTCAGATGTTGCGAAGTGTCCATGAAAGCCTGATCATCAGGAGGGTACCCCGCATCCCACCATCATCCCAATGAAGTCGAGTGACTACAGCAGACTTAGCTCAGAAGTGTTGGGATATTGGGCGCGGAGTTAAGGGCCACCTTTGGTGAGGGTGGGGGGGGGTTGCAAACTGCTGAAACACTTTCAACAATTCTGGAGCCTACGTTTTTTAATTAGTTTATGTAGCAGATTTCGTTAGTGCAATTTCACCGAAAGTATATATGCGCTTTACAGGTCAACAACAGCGTGTTACACAGAACTGATAATTTGTTAAAGTAATAAGTGGGGCATAGGTTTAAAAATTGACCGGTTCTGGGTAGAAGAGTAGCGACCGGGGAAGAATTGAAGAGCGCATAGTATTTAACAGAAGGGGGAGGGGAGAAGTCGGGATTGCGGAAAGAGGGGGTAGCAGGTGTAAGGAGAGTAGGCAGGAAGTGAAAGGTGATAACGGGAGTAAGGGTAGAGGAAAGGGCGAGGACAACATACGGTATGATCTTAGCTCTAATCCGGAGATGCTACATAAGACATAAACTAATAAATGGGAGGGTAGGTAAGAAGCCATTTTGCCGGACATCAGTGGTCATTCATTACTGCACGAATCCAGATGACCGGGATGGCAAAAGGTGGGGGGGCGTGGTATCGGGGCTCACTTGCAGACGTGATGCGCGGTGTCCTGTGTTTGTCTGTTGCACCGTAAAATCGTTGGGCCCCTTGACTCTACAAGGCACCATGAATACGTGCTGCTGCAGACAGATACACAATTTCACCGGACACAATGACCTGTATTTTTGTAAAAGAAAATACCTATATATTTTAAACATTTTTACGAACAAAACAACGAAAAGCCATTAAATACGTATTTTATACCGTGACCACACAGTCCACTTGTGCCAGCACAAATCGCCTAACTCATTTACAGACGCACAAATCCAAATAAGGGTGGAGAGCTAAATGTATTTATATCAGGACAAACAGAACGTGTTTTACTGCTAGAAACGTTGCCGGTGCCCCAAACAGCACTCAAACCTCAAAATCTTAGGACTCTGGCAAGCAAGAATGAAGCTTGGTAGCCATTCAATATGTCCAGAAAGGACAAAACCAGAAACTTTCCCTGTCAGATCGAAACAATGACAGCAGACGTTTAGCATAAAATGAAATATATAGAACTTACAAGCTAACCCTCCAAAATTGGACGGGAGGTTCCCGGACGTGAGTCCTACCTCCCGCCAGAAGATCTTGAAAAACACGACTGCCTCAGCTGTTCCTCCGACTCTAACCAACTTCCACCTGAAGACAAGGTAAGCTGTCATAAAGTTTCTGGGTAAAGGGTGTTACTGGGAGGGCCTTTACGGCTGTACTTCCCCGTGGATTCTGAGATTGGTTGGAAATATGATCCGCCCACAACACAAGACCACGCCCATCCGCCCAAAACACGCCCTCCTGCTGCACCGGAAAGGATCTCCAGTACTCCGGAAGGCGTAGGTGCTACTCTGCCTGAGCAGGACCTGCGGGACCTGTTTAATAAGAATCAGTACGCTGTAGGAATCTGTTAAAACTGGTATGGCTGAGGGGTTAACACTCAGTCTGAAGACTGACTGCGGATAGTGAGCTCTACCTGATGGGAGAAGAACGAGTGCAACTGTGGTTGCTATTTGGCCGTTTTCTTTCACCGCAAGGACCAGTATTTAAATGCACTGGGCGGTACAACTATTTAGAAAAACCCCTAAAGCCGGCATTTTTTTCCCTTATTTAAGTGCATATTTAAAAGAGGAAATATGGAAAATGCTCTTTAAAATGTGTTCTGGAGCTGCGTTAAGTAGACAAAGACAAAAACGGTATTAACAAGCACTGGCAAAGCCAATAGGTCGCACCTTTGCAAAAGGTATTAGCATTGCAAATGTGTTTTAGCCATGTGCGTGACTGCTGTTAAGTGTGCCTAAAAGTTACGGGAGTGGAGTGGAATTGAGTGTTGTAGAGGGAAGTGTCATGGACTAGGGTAGTGTAGAGTGGAAGAAAGTAGCATAGGGTTATAGAGTGGAGTGTCCGAGTGAATTGGCATAGTGTGTTATAAAATACAGTGGAGTGTTGTATACTGGAGTAGAAAGGAGTGACAGAATGGAGGGATGTTGAGGGTTGTACAGTGGTGTGGTATAGAGTGGTTTATATGTAGTGTGGTAGTGCACTGCCATTGCAGACAAAACATTTTCAATTAAAATGACCATTACATTTGCAAGGGGGCGGCTACTTTTCTCTGGGAAAGGAATCTGTCCTAGATCTGCAATGGTTGCCATATGAATTTGTTGAGTTTAGCACAAGCACTGAAAGGGAGGATCGTGTTTATACTGATGAAGAGGGGGTGGCAATGCAAATCTTGGAATAACATTCCGTGGGCGCTAGCCCCATGCTGTTTCTGCTTTGATCCATGTTGCTCTTTTCCAGGCGTAACAATTGTTCTGCTTCCCACTCTTCCAAAGTCATGATTTAGGCCCTCATTTCAACTCGATATTGAACCGCCAGCAGGCCGCATTTCGACATACCTGCTGGGCCGTAACATTGCAGCCGGCTCCTAATGGAGCCGGCGGCAATGTGGCGATGCGGCGGGTGCAGCTGCACCTGTCGCACAATCCACTGCCCGTAATTCGGGCAGTGGATTGCGCGATGTGACTGTGCCTGGGGGCCCCTGCACTGCCCATGCTAAGTGCAGGGGCCCGAGTCCCGTTACCGCCAGCCTTTCCATGGCGGTAATTACCACCATGGACAGACTGGTGGATTACAACCACTGGTCCCGGCGGTATGAGCGTGGCAGGACCGCAACGGTCATGATGCAGCTGGTAGTACTGCCCGCCTGTTGGCGGTACTACCAGCACAATAACCCTGGAGGTCAAAGACCGCCAGGGTTAAAATGAGGGCCTTATTGTCTTGTTGATGTAAAACTGAAATTTGAGCAGTTTGTATTTAGAATAACCCCTTCTTAGCCCAGGACGCAATGGTTACGTCCTGAGGCACAGTGCTCGTGTGCCCAGGATGTAACCATTACGTCCTGGGCACAGAGCCCAGAGGAAGCGCTAGTTCCTCCCTCTGTGGGGTTCCCCCTCACCCCCCAAAGGCAGGGATGGAAGGGGAAGCCCTTCCCCTTCCACCCCCAACTCCCCCACCCCCCTCTGTGACGTCAGCGCGTCACAGAGGCCTCCTCCCATCGCGCTGGAAGCGGAAGAGAAATGCAAAAGCGTTTCTCTTCCGATCACGTGGAGGAGGCCGGAGAGGCTTAAATGGGAAGGAAAGGAATTTCCTTCCCTTTGAAGTGTCTCTCAGCGTTTTAGCAGCCGGATTGCAAGCAAATGTTCCAATTCAAGTCTGCCTGTTCCTGAAAGCTGGGAAGATGGTGATCTTGCCACCGCAAACCCTTTGTTGATGCCATTTTCAGGGAAAAAAACACGAGCTGCCTTCTGCAGCCCTTTTTTCCAATTTTTTTGAAAAAAACAAAATGTTCACTGTATTTTGGCTAATTTATTGGTCTCCTTCAGGGGAACCCACAAAGTCGTGGTACCTCTAGAATCCTTAGGATGTTGGAAAAAAAGGACGCAAATTTGGCGTGGGTAGCTTATGTGAACAAAAAGTTATGAGGGCCTAAGCGCAAACTGCCCCAAATAGCCAAAAAAAAGGCTCGGCACAGGAGGGGAAAAGGCCTGGCAGCGAAGGGGTTAAGGCAGACTGTGCCACATTTCTGAACTTTGTTATTAAACATCTCCCACCAGCATGAACACTATATAAAGTGGACATTATGGGTTAAGCTTATGTTACTATGGGCACACAGCACCTAGAAATAGCTATTGTATCTTCAGGGTACATTTGGACTACTTATAAATGTACTAATAGGAGCAAGATTGGTGACTCCACATGAGGTATGATTATTTGAATAAGTAATAAATGAGTTCATGTATCTTTAAGTAATTTTGAAAACATTAGATATGTATGTATAGGAGGGAAATTGAAGTAATCAATTGTATAGGAGTAGAAAATAATACGCAGGAAATGTGTGTTCAAGTATGATACCTAATTTAAGTTGAACTTTCTAAGTAGGAATACACTTCAAGATGGCTGCCATTGGTCCAAGTAGTAATTGTAGTCCATCCTTTATGTTTAATATGTTAGTTATAATGGAAGCAGTGGCGGCCCGTCCTTTAGGGCAGAGGGGCCACGCCCCCCCACCCCATAAAGAGTGTCTGTCAGGCTGAACAAAGGTCAGCCTGACAGACACTCTTCATGTTCAGGTCAGGCAGCCAGGAGCAGACATGCGCGATTTGCGCAGACTCCTGGCTGCCTGAGCTGAACTTTGCTGGGCTGAGGAGATCACAGCTCCTATGGGCGTGACCTCCTCGGCCCAGCAAAGGTGCCTCGAGGCCCTCCCCTGGGTGACGAGGAAAGCGTCACCAATTGACACTCTCCCTGGACGCTTCAGTTTAAGCCCTGAAGCGCCCAGGGCGAGTGTCAATCAGTGACACTTCGTCACAGACTGGGGTGGGGTCAGCAGTCTCACTGACCCCATCCCACTCTGTGACGAGGCTGGGACTGCTGAGGGAAGGCAGCAGTCCCAACCCTCCTGGGACCTGGAGGCTAAAGGTAAGTGTGTGTGTGTGTGTATGTATGTGTGTTATGTTTTACATTGAATGTTTGGTGCGCGCATGCATGTTTGAGTGTTATGAGTGTTGTTAATGGATGTGCGTGCGTGTGTGAAAGAATGAATGTGTGTGATCTTGTAAAATGAATGTTTGGTGCGTGCGTGCATGTTTGAATGGAATGAGTGTTGTTAATGGATGAGCGTGCATGTCTGTGTGTGAAAGAATGAGTCTGTGTGTGAGCCCCGCCCACCCCCCTCCCAAAGCTGCCAGCCGTTACTGAATGGAAGGGGAAAAGAGGTTTTGAATATCTTTGAATATCTCTTTGATCAAGGGAGCAGAGATTCCTGAAACGTGTTGGAGAATATGGTTTTGCCAATTTCTGTTTTTCTGCCTGATTATAGAGACTGGGACTGTAGCAAGTAAGTGCCTGTGACATTGTCTTCTTTTTAAGAAGTACCATAGATGATTTATAAGGGTTCGTGACCCTGTTGCAGCCTGCTGTGTTGGATGCTGACTTACATGCAATTTAAAGCCTCCTTTTTCCTCATTATCGCATAAGAGACAGAGTACTTGTCACAATCTTGTTGCACCTTTCATCACAGAAACATGGCTCACCACCATGCCCTTGCACGTCCCAGTCATTCTTGTTTCAACAAGCTGCAGAATCCAGTATCCAGTACACAATCCAAGCATATACGAATGAAGAAGGCCTCACCATCACCAATATTTTCTCCAGGGTCTGCACCATATGCAAGCAATGAATAATCCATTCAGCTTCTCAACCGCCAGTCCCACTTCCCACAATTCAATCCACTACCTTCCACCTCATATACAGACTTCCCATGCAGAACAAGGACTTCATATTCTTATAATTCTGGGACCTCTTCACCACCTTACACGTCCACATTACCCTCCTCAGTGACTAGCCATGTAACTCAAGAAAATTGAAAAATAAGAGACACACTCCCAAATGCCACCACCACGCTCATTGTGGTGCACATGGAATAAAGCACAAATTAAAATTAACCTTTACACCTTTAAGAAAAGGAAGAAAGGTGAAATTTTTAGCCAGGGGACAGGCTTGGATGGGGACAAGGAAAGCTTAAAAAGGAATTCAGGAAGTGAAGGAAATATTTTATACATAAACTCGATTGTATTTAAAAGTGCCCCTCAAACCTATCCCCCAACTATCTGTGACTTTTAAGGATAATCCAACAGTGCAAAGCAGTCTACTCCTTCAAGATTCCTCTCCACTGTTATTCGGTTCCTACGAATTAGGTAGGGCTGTGTATGGGGTCAACATAAACTTCAGGATATAAGAACTCAGATGGGCCTACACCATCAGGAAATGTTGACCCGATTCCTAGCTAGCCCACAGTGCCCCATCTGAACCCCTAAACTTACATGGTACCAGATGGCATCAGCAACCTCGAACATGACTACTCTGATTCCCAAGGAAATCATGGACACAATCTACCCTTTCACTGTTACTCTGCATGCCCAAGGTAAATGGAAAAGTTACAAAATGTTTTTTCAAACATTTATTGAAACACTCATATTCTTGCATAGAAAGAATAAGCTATTATTAGGCAGATGAAACAAGCATGGTTACCAGCATTATGAGAATAGTAAAAAGATTAACAATTCAACCATGATAATGTTACTACGTTGTTACACTCCTATCTAATACTACCTACACCATTGGTGCTCACAAACACTGTTTCAGGGGCCGCAAAGTTTAGTCTGTGATGCGACGAGGGCCACATTGATGCCAGCAAAGTGGCAGTCTTGGAGGGAGGGGGGGGCGGAAAGGTGGGTGTTGTTCATGTGTAATAGGAACCCAGGCCACTCTATGAGTGAAAATAACAACTAACCTGCCTCTTAGTTCACTATTGGCAATGTTGTCAGTGTGTGGAGAAGAATTAATGTTTCTAAATTCATGTTTCAAAATTAACACTTTAAAAAATACCTCTCAATGCATTGATATAATATGATGTACTAAAGTAAAATGATTCTGCATGTTAATGAAATACACCCTCTGAATTTGTAAGAGACCTTACTATATTTTTACACTTTTACTAAAAGAGGGCTTTGAAAATGAAGGTGTTCTTATAGTTAAGTGGCGCAGGACGACCTAGTTACTTCCTTTCTTTAACTTCAATCAACCCTTAAAAAAATACTTGCCTGTTTATTTTTGTTTTTTTATGCTAGTGCTGAGACGAGTGAACATCTACGGGGTGCTGCTGCTGATCAGGGGGCCTCATATAAAGGTTAAGAGGGCCGTACTTTGAGTATCACTGACCTACTCTATCAAGACCATCGTGGGAATACCCTCTGCCAGATCCATTGGGATAGCCTAAACCCCGTTCCTGGGTAAGAAGTGCCAGGAAGCCAGTCCGATGTAGTGCAGGCTAGTGTCCTTTGCGAGATAGAGATCAGAGACAGCGGGACTGCATCTCAGTCATAGTGCACCGCATTCGGGGATAATCCCAGCAGAAGTGTTAACCTGCTCATTGTACCTCAGAGACAGTTTGTATAATGAAAGCACTGTACATATTGCACTGTGTTAGAGGTGCAGAGCTGATGAGATCATGTGTCCGGAGCTTCAGAGCTATCTCCAATGGACAATCATGATACATGGGCATTGCGTTCTGTGTGTCTAGCCTTAGACAAGGTGTACAGACTACAAGGCAGCAAAGCATATGAGGAATAAGCTGCAAGTACAGTGTCTTCTCAGTACATTATCACATAAGTGTAAAAATATGTAAAAAAGTCACCATCAGAAAAAGATGTCAAGCTAAAATGTGCAATCTAAAATGGCGACTCAATGCAGGCCCTAACAGGCTTCACCACACCGTAATATTACACTGCTATTCAATGTCAGCAGCCATCTCTAGGCTAAGAAGCTCTTTGCCACATTAACATTGGAGAATATCTAAGACTTATCTCCATGCCACACCTTGAGTCTTGCAAATTTCTACAAAAAGGCCCTAATTGCCCATTAACTGTCTGCAACTGTGTTCTCTTTCTTTGCATCTGGTCTCCATAGTCTAGAAAGAGGAGCACTGTCCTACCATTTCAATAAAGCCACCTTGAGTACTATTGGGTCTCGGAGATCAGGGTCCTGGAGCACCACTATGATGCTTCCTCCTTTCAAGGCTGTAGATAGAGCTGAAGCTTAGGAGAGTAGCCTATAAGTCTTATGTATCATATTTAAGTCAGGAACCAAAGTACTTACAATTCTTTTTTAATGTTAGTATTCGTTTTAATATTTGTAAAGCACAACATTCATCCAAAGTTGCTTCTATTTTGCTGTCAAGCTTTCAGGCCTTATGCTCCTGAACTATGTTCTCAACTCCCCTGGTCTGACCCTTCAGCTGCAGCACCTTGCTACGCCATGGCCTCACTATTTTTTTTTCCTAACACTTTGACTCCATTCTCTCCAGGCATGATTCCATAGCCTCAGATCTTTTTTTCATCTTTTCGTGTAAAGAGTGCCATCATTTCTCTGTAGCCTCTAGCCAGGTTCCCTGTGGCTGAATTGTTGCCCTCTTGTTCCACATTACCACCACCGAGGTGTACAAGAAATCCTATTAACTCTATTTCGCTATGTCAATACGATGCCTAGTCTGCAAAAAAATAAACTCCAAGACCCAAAGTTTTTATCAGAAGCCCATTACCAGTGCTGACGAATGTCGGAGTGCTGAAATACCAAAGAAGTGTAGCCCTGATTCCCCCTCATGCATTTTTAATCTGCCACCCTACACTCTGTGCCCCTTTATCGCAACCTTGTAAGTTCTTTGCCATCCTTTTTTCTCCCTTTGTCACTGTTTTCAATAATTTCTCTCCCCCCTTCGTTCTGCCTTTTCTACCTTTCTCTGCATAGTCTCACTGAGGATCAGATGGTCTACACGTCTGTCTCAGGGCCATTGCCAGGTTGCAAGGATCTGCACTAATACACCAGAGCCAGCCTTCTGCTGCTTGGTGCATCCCAGCCCCCACGAGTTGAGTGTCTAGTCTGGGACTGACACTGCCTGCGCCTTACATGGGTGCTGGGGGCTCCCGTGCCACCCTTACTCATCGTTCTCAGTGTTACCTGCTGCTGATCTTAAGGAGAAACTGATTCAATACCAATTATACAGCAGCCACTCTCTCATCGGACTTCAGAGCACCTACAGTCATGTCCCATCAGCATCACAGTGTAAATACCAGCCTGGGACAGACGGAGGTCTGTCACAAAGGGGTCAAAAGCGAAGAGGAGCCTGAAAAAGAAGCTGCCATCTCCCACAACACCAGCTCCTCCAACCAGAATATGCCATTTTTAAAGGTTTTTTGATCTGGACTACAGCGCCCAAGTTGCTGCTCAGCCTTGGAACACAAAGGCTCTGAAGCCATGTAGGAGCTTTCCAGTGCCATCAGTTCCTCTGGTGACCTTTGTATCACCAGCCTTCGAGATTTGTACTTCCCGCTGTGGTTATTTTGCTGCCTCCTTATTTCGCGATTGGTGAGGTTTGGAGTGGACTGCGGTGGTGTGCAGTGGCGCGTCCGTGCAATATGCAGAACCTCACCAATACAACACACTGGCTCGATTACTGCAATGTCATTTCTGTTTGCTCCTATCACGTTTACCTTTTATGTATCTCTGAGTCAATCATGTTACATTGTGATGGTTTAATTGGTGTAATTTCAATGCTGATTCAAAGACCTTGGAACTTTCTGGCCGCTATCGTTGCATAGGACTCTATGATAAACAGAAATCCTCGCTTCTCCCTCTTCGGATGCTACCAGTCTCCTGGGGAGCCAGTAACCCTACGAGAAGGTCAACGCCGATGTATGTGCAGATCACACTGGTCTCAAGTAAGATGGACTTCAAGAAGTTTCCATTGTTCTGTGTTTTCCGGATATTACAGCACAGTGTTCCAAAGCACCTACTTCCTTACAATATGGCCACCCCTCTTGTATGGGAAAGTATTTTGTGAGAGACTTCTCTACACCCTCAATTGCCAACAATGTGGATATTGATGCTGCTCCTTCTAGCCCTTATAAGTTATGTTTCAAGACATTGTTGTACCTCATTTATACCTAAGCCCACTCTCTCTTCTCCTTTGGAATTCAATATATCATATTCAGCACTGACTCGGTTCACTCCTTTATCCCTATAAACAACCTATTGATCCATTGCCTCAGTTATCTCTTGTGCTTTGGTGCCCATCTGCTCACCAACTACTGACCTACCTAATCACAATATCATGTCTGTGTTCAAGCTACACAAAAACAGGCTATGATTGTTGCTCTGGTAATAACAAAAAAATATTTCCTGCACCCCTCCACTTTGAATGACTATAATCATATTTACCTGTTGCCATATGAATCCAAGAGTCACTAAAAACACATTAACAACCACCTCAATGAGTTTTTTTAATGTAACGGGTGTCTGGACTCCCTGCGATCGGGCTTTCGTACTCTTCACAGACCACAGCACCAAATCCTCCCACTTTTTGAAAACTTTTTTGTTATAACTTTTCAGCTATACATTGCATTAGGTTACAAGCTAAAATACAGTTACATAATAGCATACATGTCTCTTGGGATGTGGTTCATATTTTCCGTATTAACAATGAGAAATAAAAAGTACATAACCGAATCTTATCAAAGTGAGTCAGTGACAAAGATCCCTATTAAGCTTTAAATCTATGTATTAATTAGCGGTGAAGTAGCATTCTTTTAACTGTTCAGATATGGGCCCCCAGCTAAAAAATACTATCCAAATAGGCACTAAGGATGTAGTGTGTATACAGGTATGTCTCATTACCTCCGGCTTCACACTTCTACTGAAACTGTTTGTTGGGGTCCTGGTGTACAGGTGTATTCAGCAAAGCTCAGTATCACTTCACTCCACAAAACAGACAATGGACGCTTATGCATCCCAAGCGCCTCTTCATGTCGCAGAGCATCCTCTTCCACCCCAAACCATAGGTTGACACCCTTTATCTACCTACCACAGGAAGGGCCACTACTTTTCTTCCACATCATTGCTACTAAACGTTTGACCAATGCTAATGCCAAGTCTAGGAATCTATTACCCATTTTTGTTTGGGTTTGGGGCGATTGAATCCTCCCAACAAGCAAACCTCAGACTTTCTTTCCATCTTTCTGTCCAGCTCCAAACCATATGAAAAAAGTCTACAGTAAGAGGTGCATATTGTGAGTGCTCCATAGTTTAAAAACTGTCCAGGAGCCAGACTATATTCATTTATAATTATTTCCAGCAGAATTAGCATTAGGTCTTTGGGGAAATATTCAGTTTGCGGGGTTGGTAGAATTCGGGAACTCCATGCTATGTGTGTAATGCGGAGTTCCCACTAAATTTTGCCATCCTGTGTCTTACAGATTTTTTTTTTTTGTTGGCATGCCCAAGACTTGTTTTGGAGTGTGCTGGCGAGTGTGATGAGATTTGCCGGCAGCTAGCGAGCATACACAAGATATGCTGGCCGCTCGCACGACTTCTGGTTGCCACAGAGCCATTCAGCGCTATTTCTGTGATGCCGGTGAACGTGAGCAACCGCAGATTCTCTACTCAAGGAGCAGCTAAATCTACTCAAAAAGACGTTTTCAAGTGACTATTCTATTCCAACAGACCATTCAGGTTGTTTTCTTAGTGCAAAAAGTATTTTTTTTAAATGTTCTCTTTTTTGCAACAGGAAGGAAGACCCCACAGAGACTTTAACTTCCTCTGCCTGCCCAGCAGCCTCCTCTGATTGCTTTGTACATCTCTTGGTCACTTTTGGTTTGGATTTCAAGGTGGAAGGATCACTCTCTTTGTCTGCAATTCCTGCTGCGATGTTTAAGGACATTGTTTTTGTGATATCATGAGTAAGTTGAAAAACGTTGTCAAAAGGGTGTTTGTTTGATCGAGGGCATGCACCAGTATTTATTTGTACTTTTATTCTATTTTTAAATTTAATTGTGGTTGTGGTGGGTGGCCTGGAGTTTGAGTGGGGTTCTAGTTATTATTTTGCATTGAATTGTTTATCTTTTGCAACGGAAAACATTTGCACAGTTCAGTACATTTTCTCAATGTTTGTTAAATTTGCACTATTTATTTATTTTACTATGTGGGCTAGTCTGCTCCTGGGCCATCCAGCCAGTACTAGTCACATGTATATGAATCAACTGTTTCTGTGGTATATGCTGTTTTAAAACATCAGTTATGCCAGGAATGGCATTGGATTGAATAAAAAATGTGGAGTTTTTTGTATTTCAATTTTTTTCAGCAAAAAAGTGTATTTTGGTCTGGTAATATTTGATGCCTTGGGCGGATGTGTGTTTTTGTAACATTTTTATAGCTCACTTAGGTGGTCAGTATGACCCTGGTGGTCTTCTGTCCCCAGGGTTAATGTGGCGGTATCACCGCCAACAGGCTGGCGGTAATGACTACCAAATAATGACCATGGCAGTGAGCCCTCCTATAGACAGCCAATGTACCACACCAACCGCCAGCACGGTACAAACAGCGACACAGCAGTAGCCACCTACAGGCAGGATGAAGACAAGGATCCGCCCACCATTTTATGACATAGCACACCACCAGGATTTTCGGGGCGTTAGCAACACCATCAAAAGACTGGTAGAAACACATCATATAAAAGGAGACACTCCCCTCCAGGGACACACAGGAATCTGCGGCCGCCATGGAACCTGAACTGCAAGTCTTCCCGATGCTGTACTACGCCATGGCCATCCTGGAGCACCAACGCCAACAAAGACAATGACGGTGAGTACAGTTGCCTAGCACACAAGGGAGGGAGAGGGGGGAGTGACACACACACACACACGCACAACACACACCATACACACACCACACACCATACACACACCACACACCCAGAACCAGATGCAGAGGAAAATAACAGTAACAGAACCCTGGAGTAAAGAAACCCAGGACACATACACAGTTCCAACCACTGTATTCCTGTTGTATGAATATATAAAATGTAAAAACATACACAACTGCAGAAATAAATACATGCAGACCCAAAGGGCAGTCCAAAGTCACAATTGCCCACAGGGCAAAGTCCAAGCCCCAACTTGACTCCTGACAACAACAGGACTCCACTGTTCTGGGGCATCATGTTGGAAATGGGTAGGCACCTCATGGGGTGGGGGGGTTGGGTAAGGCACTCATTGGGAGGGGGCTTCCTGCTCACTGGTTCTGGAGGGGGCTGTTTGCCCACTGGTTATTGATGGTGCTCCCTGACCTTTGGTTCGGGATGCTGCTCCATGGCCTCTGGTTCCGGATGGGGCTCCTTGTGCACAGTTTTGAGTGGGGCCTCCTTGGCCATGATTTCGATTGGGGCCTCCTTGGGCATGGATTTGTGTGGGCCCTCCTTGGCCTTGGATTTGTGTGGGCCCTCCTTGGCCTTGGATTTGTGTGGGCCCTCCTTGGCCTTGGATTTGGTTGGGGCCTTCTTCGCCTTGGATTTGGTTTGGGCCTCCTTGGCCTGGGATTTGGTTTGTGGCTTCCTTGGCCTGAAATTTGGTTTGTGGCCTCCTTTGCCTTGGATTTGGCTGGGGCTTCCTTGTCCTGGAATTTGGTTTGGGGCCTCCTTGGCCTGGGATTTGGTTTGTGGCGTCCTTGGCCTGAAATTTGGTTTGTGGCCTCCTTTGCCTTGGATTTGGCTGGGGCCTCCTTGTCCTGGGATTTGGTTTGGGGTCTCCTTGGCCTTGGATCTGGGTGTGGCCTACTTGGATGGGTTTTGGGTGTGGCCTCCTTGGCCTTGGATTTGGTTTGGGCCTCCTTGGCCTTGGATTTGGTTTGGGCCTCCTTGGCCTGGGAGTTGGGTGGGGCCTCCTTGGCCCTAGGTTTTGGAGGTGGCCCTGTGGTCTTGCCAGTCTGTTTGGGAGGGGGCACCACTTTAGCCCTCCGTTTTGGGGGGAAGGAGGAGTGTCCTTGGTGCAAGGGGCCGGCGTCACACTCATGTGCCCCTTAGTGGCAGCTGGAGTCAGACTGGGGATGGGGTTGGGGGTGGAGCTGTGTCAGACTGGGTGCTTGAGGTACTGGGCTGGGGTGGTGGGATCTTCCTCTTACGGGCAGGATGGGGGGTGGGGGAGGGAAGACGTGAAGGTGGGCAAGGAAAAGCTTTTTAGGGCCAATGGGATGGGATGTGGGAGGAGGGATGGGAGTGGAGGTAGAGGGAGTGGTTGTAGAAGGAGTAGGTGTGCTGGACTTGGGTGCAGGTGGATGGACAGTGTGTGTGTGTGTGAGGTTGATGGTTGTTGGGGGTCTGAGTGTGAGCATGTGTGTGTCTCTGGAGGGGGGCAGACAGGGTAGGGGAGGACAAACAGGACATGTGGATGGATGTTTTAGTGGTGTCTGCAAGTGAGGTGGGTGTGCTGCATGAGGTAGTGGTGGTGGTGACTGCACATTTGGTGTGGGGGTGCATGTCTGCGGATCTGCTGTTGTGACAGTGGACAAGGCTGTACAGGTGGCAGGTTCTGGGACTGTTGATGCAGTGCATGCAGGTGTGAGTGGGTATGTGACTGTGAGGGAGGAGGAGGATCGGGACACAGTGGAGGCAGTGGATGATTCGTGTGTATCTGTGTGTTGGCTGTGTGAGTGCTTGTGGACTGAAGTGTGCTGCTTGTGTTTGTCTGTGCGAGTCTTGTGTGTTGTTTTGGGTGCATGCTTGTCAGAATGTGTGCGTGGGATGGGTTGGGGGTGAGGAAACCGGGACTGGGTAGTGGTACTTGGAGGGGGGACGGATGAAACAGGGACACTGGCTGCCGTCAGTGAAGAGGCCAGAGCCTGAAACGATCTCTGTAGGGTGGCAAAGCTATCGTGGATGCACTCCAGGAAGGCATAGCATTGCTGCATCTGGGATGCCATCCCCTGGATGGCATTCACTATGGTTGACTGGCCTGCAGAGATGGATCTCAGGAGGTCAATAGCTTCCTCACTGAGGGCAGCAGGGCTGACTGGGGCAGGACCTGGGGTGCCTGGGGCGAAGGAGACGCCCACTCTCCTGGGTGAGCGGGCATGGGCAACATGGAGGGGGGCTACTGGGAGGGCGGTGCTGGTACGGGGTGGCAGTAGAACCTATAGCGGGGGTGGTCCCAGAGGGGTCCACCACCACCAGGGAGCTCCCATTGGAGGACAAATCAGGAGTCAGTGGTATCACCTCCTGTCCCCGCCATGGTGCTCCCCTCGCCCTCCATCCCACTGGTCCCCTCAGCATCAGTGGACTCTGCCTCCTGGGTCACGTGGGCTGCAGCTTCCTCACTCGCCAGTGCCCCTGCTCCTTCGCTAGATAATGCTAATGCACACAAGGATAGGTAGACAAAAGGAGAGAGAGGGGGGAGAGAGAAAGGGAGCACAAGGTCAATCTCAGCACCAACAGCACAGATGGCAGACACATCACTGTCACACACTGAGACTCATAATGGGCAGTATGGACCACACTGGCATACCATCGGCTAATTACCACAGCAGGTAGGAGCCAAACACTGTGAGCTACACACCAACTGGGACCAGCTAAACCCTGTCTGAGATGGGAAGCCACCTACCTAGCTATCTAATACATGCTTTCCACCCTATTAACCTGAGCTGGACCACGCAGCAATGTCTGAACTGACATATTGGGGCATCCGCTGACTAGTACCCTGCACCTCAAATCCCATGCCAGGCAACAGAGTTGGTTGAAAAACACACTGTACCCACCCCCTTGTGGCTGCTGTGATGCCCTCAAGCGCCCATCCAGCTCTGGGTAGGCCACTGCCAGTATGCCGCCGGCCATCAGGAGAGTCAGGTTCCGTCAGGCACCCCTCCCTCATTAGGACGCCGTCCCCAGCTGGGCCTCCGCAGTCTTCCGGGCCCAGCATCTCAGGTGCTCTCACCGTTTCCTGCAGTGGGTGCTCTGCCTGCTATAGACCCCAGGGTCCTCACGTTCTTGGCGATGGCACACCACAAACCCCTTCTTCTGATGGGCACTGACCTGCAGAGGACACACAGAAGGTGGGACACCATTAACCAGACAATCCAGCCTGTCACACATATGGCCCACAAAAAGCATTATCCCCTCATCAGGCACACACATGACCCGTACCCCTGCATTAGCGCTGCCACCAGCCATACCCCCCCATCTGACACACTGCCAGCACACACACACACACACATCTCCATGCAGCCATGTCGCATGCAACGTAACCATGGTGTACTCACCTGTTGGTCTGCAGGCCCATACAACTGCCCATACTGGGGTAGGACTCCATACACAAGGCTCTCCAACTCCTTCGACGTGAAGGCTGGGGCCCTTTCCCCTGTTGCACGAGCCACCGCAAGTTCCAGACACAGGTCACAGCAGCACACGCAGTGGAGATGTCGTCCTGTGGAAAGTAAGGAATCAAGTGAAGTGGTAGAAAGTAAATGGGGTCACGTCCGTGGCGGTGAAGACCGTCACCGCTGACGTTGATCATCATTGGTTCCCATTCTCCATAGAGGCCCATGTTAGCCAATGAGAAATTGCACAGCGGTGCAGACCGCCTCCCGCCATGACGCGCACACCATCAGATTGAGGTCACTTCCACCTGTCCATGAATACAGGACAGGTGGGTGCCATTTTCTAATGCTGGTACACATGTACAGATTGATAAGTGCGTCATTGTAGTCGAATGTACTGACCTACACAATTCCAGTGTCCAACATCCAAGCATGCTCTGTGTACACTGCTGTAGTGTGTTCATCGTTCCTGATGTCACTCCTTTCTTACATTTTTGTCCCTTAGGTACCAACCACTGCCGAGGAATAGGAGGAGGCAAATACCCGTGTACAGACCCCTTGTGGACTTGGCTACACTGGCGGACTGGCACATCATACTCGCCTATCGTTTGGACAGGGCCACAATCACAGAGCTGTGTGAACAATTGGAGCCTGATCTGATACCTGCTATCCGTAGCACCACAGCAATCCCCCCTCTTATTTAGGTTCTCTCAGTGTTCCATTTCCTGGCAGCGGGCTCTTTCCAAGTGACAGTGGACTTGTGAGGGATGTCACAGCCAGTGTTCTCTATTGTGCTTGCAAGGGTTTTGGCAGCCTTGCTCAAACACATGTGGAGCTACATCGCATTCCCCCAGGTAGATGATTTACCCCTGTGAAGGCTGGATTCCATGCAATGTGACATATACCACATGTTATTGGGGCCATTGACAGGACCCATATTGCCTTAGTCCCCCGCAGGGCCAATGAACAGGTGTAAAGGAATCGGAAGAGTTTCCACTCACTCAATGTCCAGATGGTGTGCCTTGCTGACCATTACATGTCCCACGTCACTGCCAAGTATCCAGGGTCGGTGCATGGTGCCTTTGTCCTGAGGAATAGCAGTGTCCCACAGCTGATGGCACAACTACAGAGGCACAGAGTGTGGCTAATAGGTGAGCCTGAGTCCCCACCCAATGTATGTCAGTGTATACCTTCAGGAGTCATAGCCCGTGCCATTGTGTAGGGATAATGTGTGTCCTTTACTTCTTGCAGGTGAATCTGGCTACCCAAACCTGTCCTGGCTCCTGACCCGTTAGAAATCCAAGAACAGGGCCTCAAAATAGGTACAGTGATGCTCATGGGCGTACCAGGAGGATTGAAGAAAGGACCTTCCGGCTCCTGAAGGCTAGGTTCAGGTGCCTACATCTGACAGGTGGATCCTTATGCTACTCCCCTGAGAAGGTCTGCAGAATCGTTGTTGTGTGCTGCATGTTGCACAATTTGGCCCTCAGACGGCATGAACCCTATCTGCAGGAGGAGGGGGGTGACAATGCAGCTGTGGCAGCAGTGGACACTGAGAACAGAGAGGAGGATGAGGATGTGGACAACAGGTCACATTTGATCCTGCAGTACTTCCAATGACACACAGTTAAGACTGTTGAATTAAACATTTCCACATTTTAGTGTTGTGCTGTGTGACTGCAGCATAATGCAAGTCATTACCTTTGCATCACACCTAGCTGTCACCCATGCCTTCCCTTATTGCAGATGTTGGTGTTGTGCCAACAGTGTACTGCTGTGATGTTTACAGACTGCTGAGACACATTTGTTGGATGGATCAACATGTTACTGGACATTTACACAGGATCATGCAGTTCATTACAGTTCAAAACATTGTACATTACCTGTAGATAAAGCACTAGTACTCAAGTTGTGTCCAAGGGTGTATATTGAAAATTTGTATACAATGGGAAGTGCAATAGAGTGGGGTGATGTTTGGGAATAGTCCAGTGTAGTGGGCCAGTCTGTTTGTTGCACAGGTCCAGTGTCCAAGAGGCCAAAGGAAGGGGAGCAATGGCAGATCAAAGTGGACAAAGTGACACAGTGGAACACAAGAGGGACATTCAGGAGGGCCTCATTTCCTGCCGGTGGTCTAGGTCTGTCTGGGTCGCAGGGACCGTTTGCGGGGTGGTTCACCTTCTGCAGGGGGAGGGGTGCTGCTGTCCTGTGGGTCCTGTGGCAGGGCCTCCTGTCCACTAGCTGCAGCAGATGTGGAGGGCTGGTCCGTAGACTGGCTAGTGGAAGGGGCCTTAATTTAACAAAAGAAGGGGGACAGGGAGATTAACCAAGGTCCAGTGTACAGCCTCCCTCAATACTGAACAAATCAAAAAGAGTACACAGTTCCTAAACAATAGAAATCAGAAAGATAGGCACAGGTTCAGTAACAACACTTCTAATAATTAGAAGCATAAGCCCTCACACATCTAATGGATGTCATGCTTCATCATAGGGCCTGCTCCTCGTCAGACTGGCGCTGCAATGTCGGACGGGCTCCACACAGGGGCACTTTGCCGGAGATCTTAAAAGAAAGTGTGTGCCATAGTAAGGATTGGAATGGATTCAAACCTCCCCTCGGGAAGAAAAGGCAGAAGAGAGAAAAAACAGGATAAAATTTGCTCAAGGTCCTCCAAACGGTAAGTTTTAATTGGTGCGGAAGGCCTTGGTCAATCCATTCCAACCCATACTATGGCACACAATTTCTTTTAAGATCTCTGGCAAATTGGCCCTGTGTGGGGCCCGTCAGACATTGCAGCACCGGTTTGACGAGGAGCAGCCCCCAAGATGAAGCATGACATCCATTGGATGTGTGAGGGCTTATGCTTCTAATTATTAGAAGTGTTGTTACTGAACCTGTGCCTATCTTTCTGATTTCTATTGTTTAGGAACTGTGTACTCTAGTGTAAGGGGCCCGCTGGTGTGCTGTGTAGTCCCTCATGATGTTGGCCATATCACCCAGCACCCCTGCAATGGAGACCATGGTGGTGTTCAGGGCCTGCAATTCTTTCTTAATCTCTTGGTGGTGTTGCTCCTGCAGCCGCCGGTTCTCCTGCATGATGTTTATCACCTAACCCATCTTGTTGATAAGCCCCCAGGACATTAGTGAGTGCCTCCTGGGCAGTCGGTTTCCTGGGCCTGTCCGCCCCCTGGCACACAGCTGTCCTCGACCGTCCCTGGCCTCCTGTGCCTGTGTCCCCTGAACGGTGTGCCCACTGCCACTGACCCCAGGACCCTCATTGTCTTGCTTGTGAGGTGTGGACTGGGATCCCTGTTCAGGTGGGCACACTGCTGATTGACGTGTCTTGGGGACAAAGGTCTGGGGACGTTGGGTGTCTGCTGTGGTGTTGGATACTTAAGGGGGAGGCTTTGTGGTGGACTGGGTGTGGGCTCGGGTAGCCGACCAACCAGTGGTTTCTGAGGGGCCTGGGAGTTCATCCAGATCCAGAAGTCCAAAGTTGCCGTCGTCACTGGGGGCATCTTCTGGTGGTGGACTTTGTAGCCGTGGCACCTCCTCGCCGCTGAGATTGGTTGGGGCATCTCTGGTGATGTAAGTGGTGTATTATGCTACATGCCTGTGACATATTCTGCATCCCTAGCTTCCCCTGTATTATTGCTGTTGCCCTGCCACCTTTGTTTGTGTATGTGATGGAATGTGGGATTGTTAGTTCTCCATGCTGTGCATGCATTGGTGGTGGGGTACCTGCAGGGGTGGAAGGGGTGTCCATGCAGTGGGTATTCCATGGAGGGCTTGGCATTTAGGTTTGTTAATTGTGGTGGTGCACTGTGTGGGATGGAGTGGGGTGATGGGTGTCAGGGTGAGGGGTGATAGGTAGTAAATGTTGACTCACCAGTATCCAGTCCTTCGGCAAATCCAGTGAGTCCCTCAGGATGCAAGATTGCAAGACTTGCTCCTCCCATGCTGTCAGCTGTGGGGGAGGCGGTTGAGGCCCATTGCCAGTCCTCTGGATAGCAAGCTGGTGCCTTGCTGCTGTGGAAACGCACCTTCCCCCGTAGGTCCTTCCACCTCTTCCTTATGTCGTCCCTTGTTCGTGGATGCTGTCCCACGGCGTTCACCCTGTCCACGATCCTCCGCCATAGCTCCATCTTCCTGGCAATGGATATCTGCTGGATCTGTGCTCCAAACAGCTGTGGCTCTACCCTATTTCCTCAATCATGACCCGCAACTCCTCATTAGTGAAACGGGGGTGCCTTTGTGGGGACATGGGTGTTGTGTGGTGTGTGTATGTTGTGCAGGGGTGATGTGTGATGTGGTGTGGTGTGTGGTGCGTGATGGATAAATAGGTAGTTGTGATGTGTGCGCAGTTCTATTTCAGATTGGCGTAGCTAAGTGTAACCGTCGTATCGTGTTTGCAAAGGATTGTGGGTGATGTGGGTGTGTGTTTTATAGTGCTGTTGGTGGGTGTGTGTATTCATGTCAGGTGTGGGTTTTTGGTTCTGGCCAATGTTGTCTTGTTTTATATGTGTGTGGCCATATCCGCCGCAGCGGTGTTCAACGCCAATGGTTTACTGTTGTTGAATGACCGCTGTGGTGATTGGTGGGTCATTATTTGGAGGGCGTAGTATTGGTGGCGTAATGGTATGGGTGGTAGTTCCGTCAGTTTATCATGGTCAGTGGGTCTTGCAGATTTGTGGTTGTGGCTGTTTTCTGTCGGTTTTGTGTGTGTGTGTGTGTGTCATAATCTGGCGGACGGATGTTCGACTGCGGCGGTATGTTGGCGGCAGTCACCACAGCGTAATTCTGAATTTACCGCCAATGCCATAATGAGGACCCTCATTTTTGTTTTGGCATTGCTGAAATAATGGTAGTGTTTTCTTTATTGTTACTATGCCTCCTTTGTCTGGCATCTTTTCTGAATCAAGCGCCAGTATCGCTTCTTGAGTTGCGGGGCGATGTGAGTCCGTGGGGAGGTGAAGGATGATCCTTACAGCTGAATTTTGTATTGTCTGTAGTCTCTTCAGGAGGTGTGCAGTGATTTCTACTAAAGAGTATTAGTCCAGCCTGCTGGTGACAAGGGCTTGAGTAACGGTCCTTCTGGTGTTGATTGGACGCCCCCTGAAGATCTTACAGCGTAGAGTGTGGAAGAAGGTTGACAAGACTGTGTTTACCTGTTTCTAATAAACAACTTGCTGTCCAAGGCGATGCCGAGGTTGCAGCTTGGTCTGTTTGGGGGGGGGGGGGGAGGAGTGGGAGCGAGTTCAGCAGGCCACCTATAGTTGTTCCATGGTGTGGTGTTGTTCCCAAAGATGAGGACTCCCGACTTCTCTGCGTTGAGCTTGAGACAGTTGTCCTTCAGCCAATCGGCAAGGTTCATCATACATCTGTGGAAGCTGGTTCTGGTGGTGAAGGGGTCTTCTGACAGTGAGCGGATGAGCTGGGTGTCGCCAGTATAGGAGATGATGTTGACTCCGTGCGATTTGACTTTGTTGGCCAGGGGAGTCATGTACGTGTTGAAGAGGGTAGGGCTGAGGGACAATCATTGTTGGACGCCACAGATAATCTTCTTGTGTTCTGAGGTGAATGGTGGGGGGCGGATTCTCTGCTTTTTTCCAGTGAGGTATAAGGCGATCCTTTTGAGGGCGTCTTCCTGGATTCTGATTTGGTAGAGTCTGTTGATCAAGATGTAGTGTCGAGCCGTGGGCGCCCGTGGCGTCTCCTGCTTGGGCTGCAGTGGGGTCGGCGGTCCGTTTCTCGGGCGGCTGGGCCCACCACGGCCTTCTTCCTCAGCCATGGTGCGCATTGTTGCCCACAGAGTTGGGCGTCGGGCCTTACCACGCTCAATGCGTGGCATGGATAGTCACTGCGGTGTGTCTGCGCCACCCCAGAGTGTCTCTCAGTTCGTGGGAGAGAGTGATATTGTTCCAAGTGGCTTCAGGGTTGAAGAACTTCATGATGGCAAAGATCTGTCTTTGCTCCCCATGCCATGTGACCAGGGGCCATTTTGTCTAGTTTGTGTCCATAGGTCTGCATGTGTTCTTTGTTGTCCATGCTTCCTTGCTTGTTGTTCGACCATTTTGTGTAGCCACCCAGTGTGCTTTTGCCATAGGCCAGCATGTGCTCTTTGTTCTCCAATGCCTCCTTGCTTGCTGTTGTAGTTGTTTGGCCATGTGGCTGGTGGCCATTTTGTGAAGCCAGTCAATGTACTTTTTAGGTCAGCATGGGTTCTTTGATGTCCAAGCCTCCTTGCTGGTAGTTGTTGATTGACCATATGGCTGGCAGTCATTTTGTGTAGGCAGTCAGTGTGCTTTTGCCTTAGGCCTGCATGTGTTCTTTGTTGTCAAATGTCTTACTTGCTTGCTGTTGCCGTTGTATTACCATGTGGCTGGAGGTCATTTTGTGCAGCCAGCCAGTGTACTTTAGCCATAGGCCTGCATGTGGTCTTTTTTTGTTGCCTATGCCTCCTTGCTTGTTGTTTGACCATGTGGCTGGTGGCCATTTTGTGTAGCCAGCCAGTGTGCTTTTTCCATAGGCCTGCATGTGTTCTTTGTTGTCCACATCTCCTTGCTTCTTGTTGTTGGTTTAACATGTGGTTGGTGGCCATTTTGTTTAGGCAGTCAGTGGGTTTGCAAAGCCATTTTCTAGGAAGACTGATATGAGCGGCTATGCCTTTTGTTATTGGACATTTTTTTTTTTTACTTTTCTCTGATATCTGTTTAATATGTTTGAGAATTCTTGTAGTATATGTATGAACATAGTTATATATTATATGGATTTTTTCATTTTTCACCTGTACCTCCTTACCTCTCAAATCCCAATGGGGCCCTCATAACCCCTAGTACACCAGCAATTAATATTTGTTTATTTATTTATTTATTTTTACATTATTTCCTTTAAAAAAAAAGTACATTAATTTTTAAATAAAAAAAAAAAGTTTACATTTTTCCTCCATCCACCCCTGCCTGCTATAGGCGCTTCTTTGTACACCAGCATTAATTTATTAAGGATTGCCATTATTTATTGTCCCCTGGACCCCCTGCCTGCCACAGGCACACAGACGCACACACATTAGCATTAATTTTTCAAGGATTATTTAATTCTCTCCTGGGCCAGCCTGCCTGCCATAGGCACACATCAGCATTAATTTTTTAAGAATCATTCCATTTTCCACTGGACCCTCTGCCTGCAATAGGCAGGTATATTTCACTTTCCCCTGGATCCTCTGCCTGCCATAGCCACTCACCAGAATTCAGTTTTTAAGGACTATTCCATTTTCCTCTGGACCCCATGCCTGCCATAAGCGCATAATGTTATTAATTTTTTAAGGATTATTCAATTTTCCCCTGGACCCACCTACCTGCCACAGGTGTCTCACCTTAGATGCACATAAAGCATACAGTTACATTTGTATATTGGTATCCTGATTAAAAATGAAGTATAATGTTTAAAACGGAACAACGAAAGGCTGACTCTGAAAACCCAATGACTGTTGGTGATTCCTTACCATCGCTGGCAATCTCCAACACTGAAGATGATTGATTACAGCTTCCAGTAACCAGACTGGGTCAACAGATCAAAGAGCCAAGAAGATTAATTGAAGAAATATAGTTGTACATAGTCTGTCTCCTAATTTTTTTTAAATGTGCAATTTTTCATTTAACTGAGGGGGAAAAGTAGTGTCTTGCATGATTTAGAACGGAACCTTTCTGGCTCCCTGAGGACTCCTTATTAGTGCGTGACATAATCGTTAAATGGTGTGGTTTGACTTTATAATGGATACACGGTTGTTGATAATTATTTAGGATAATAAGTAACCACACTAAATTATATTTTCTGTACTAAATGCTTTTCTTGCTTGTTTGCTTTTAGGTGCACAAAAGACATCACCCACAAAGTATTGACAGGTAGAAAGCCTTCACAAAATGATGTGACCACAACACATAAGTCTTCCAGTCGCTTCCACTTGTGAAGCGAAGTGCAATGGCTAACTGACAGAGCTTTAAAATGGCCCCAAAGAAAGGTGCTGCCAAGAAATTGGCCAGTGAGGATGAGAAGAAGAAGCAGATTTCCACCACTGGCATGCAGCCCCAAACCACTTTCAAGAAATGTGTGCCTGCTGCACCCTCCTCCAGGCAGCAAGATGGGAGCAGCATACCTGCATCAATGGCACCACCCCATCCTAGGCCCAGGGCCATTTCTCTCAGCAAGGCAGCCACTGCAATCATGGCAAGGAGTGGACTGAGTCTGAATTGGAGTTGTCTCAGCCGCAACTAGTACCCAATCGTTGCAGGTAACTGAGCAAATTGGACAGGAGGAGCTGCAGCCAGAGCCAGCAATAGTTCTTCCTGAAGTTGGAGCAGAACACGAGGTTGAGCTTCCTGCTGAGCAAGATGTACCTCTTCGTGAACCATTGGGTTCCCGATCTCCAGCAAGGAAAAAAAGAGTACTCCAACTTTTTCTCCAAGTCCCCACTCTGATGATCTGAACATGGTTAGGTCCAAGACCCCCAACGAGTAACAAGGGAAAAGAAAAGTTCCTGAAAGCCTTATAATTGTGGAAGGTGTGGAGGATGAGGACAAGCCAGTCACTGTCATGAAAGCTGGCTCAGGGGACACCGAGATTACCCATCCTATTCAACCTGCTCCAAGGGATGTGGCACTGGTACTGAAACCACCACCATCTTCCATATTTGTAACGCCTCTCCTGAGACCTGCATCCACCAGTATCTCAGTCAAAGTGTGCACTGCAAAGAGGCAATCGTTAACACACCCAATTACCTCCAGTTCTTCAGGCATTGGCAGTGGCTCCGGTGGCCCACTAAAAAAGATCTCTACCCCAGTTTGGGACATCTTTATGATTAGCAAGCAGGAGGATAACATTGTAATATTTTCCATTTGCTACATGAGTGTTCGTTGAGGTAATCCTGGTTCACGCTATGGTATTGGAGGCCAAATGACCCATATGAAAAAACATTACACAATCTGGTGGGAGGAGCACCTTAAAATAATTGCTACAGTTGGTGGGGGCGATGAGAGGGGAATCAACTCCAGTCACAGTGGGAGGGAGACAGCTTTACGCAAAGCAGACCAGTCCCCATCAGTGTGCCAGTATCACCAACTTTAATTACCTCAAAATGGCAGATTGAGACACTGCAGCATACAATGACTGCTCTAAGACGCACATTGAGTCTACAACCTCCTAGTGCATGAGAAAATCAAAATATCCAGGCTACTATTACGGGCATGTCTAGACCAGAGGGGCCCTATGACCTTAACCACTCAAAGGCACGCTGGTACAATGGGAAGATGGCTAAAATGATAGCACTGGACCTCCTCCCTTTTTCTTTTGTGGCAGTGGGAGTTTTAGAATTTGTGGCAGCCATCTGCCTAAAATGGAAAGTCCCAAGTCAGACCAATTTGACAGAGTTACTATTCCAACACTCCATCACAATGTGCTGCAATTGGTTGGGCAAACTTTGCAGTAGAGCACTGTTCATATTATCCACCTGACGACAGACATGTTGACGAGTTGTCAAACAAGTGATTACATAAGTATAATTGCACTCTAGATCTCTTTTTTGGGAGTTAGGCAACAGCTATTTACAGGTCTCAGTGCGGAAGAAACTTTTAAGGGTGTTTGGCGGCATGCAACAGTAGCCATGTTCGCCATGAAGAAAGCCCATACAGCTGCAAACCTCTTGGAAGCTTGTAACAGCAAGGTGTTTGAATAGCTGCAACCCAGAGGTCTCAGAACTGGATTTGTTGCCACGGACAATGGCAATAATATAATTAAGGCCGTGGCAGATGGTGGCTATTTCAGGGTCTTGTGTTTGGTGCGTTGCGTCAACTTGATTGTGCAGGACTTTCTCAAAAAAGAAGACATAGGCCCTCATTATGACATTGGTGGTAAATCCCATTTACTGCCATGCTGACTGCCGCCAACATAGCGCGGCGGCGGCAGATATCCGTTCACCATATTATCACACACACACACACCAATCCGTCACTATTCAGCCCCAGACACAAGTCCGCCACACCAAAGGTCAGTGATAAACTGGCAGTATCCGAACCCACACCATTACACCAACAGAACTACGCCCATCCCATTATGACCCATGAATCACCACTGCGGACATTCAATGGCGGTAAACCATTGGCGATACATATCACTGTGCTCAAAATACACACACACATACAAAGCAACACCACATTGGACAATTCAAACTACACACACCTGACACCCATACACACACCACACCCACACACTCACACCACTATAAAACACACACCCACATTACCCACAACCCCTTACGACTACAAACCATTGGCATGAGACAGACACAACGACTACAGACAAAACCAGAGTCACACACCACCTACACCTATACACCACCCACGCACCCCACATCACACACCCCAACACATCGCCCTACACACCCTCACCAACACATCTCACACAACAATCATGGCACCACAAAGACACCCCAGATTCTCAGAGGAGGAGCTAAGGGTCATGGTGGAGGAAATCATCCGGGTTAAGCCACAGCTATTTGGAGCACAGGTGCAGCAGATATCCATTGCTAGGAAGATGGCTATGGTGGAGAATCGTGGACAGGGTCAACGCTGTGGGACAGCACCCCAGAACATGGGACCACATCAGGAAGAGGTGGAACGACCTACGGGGGAAGGTGTGTTCCATAGCAGCAAGACACCAACTCGCTGTACAGAGTACTAGCGGTGGACCCCCACCTCCTCCCCCACAACTAACAACATGGGATGGGCAAGTCTTGGCAATCTTGCATCCTGAGGGCCTGGCCGGGATAGCAGAAGGACTGGATTCTGGTAAGTCTACTTTACACTACTACTACCCGCCTACCTGCATGCCATCACATACCCCCACCCTCACTCCCATCACTCCACCACTTCCCACACACCCCACCATCACATCCCACCCATCCCAATGGCAATCCCTGCATGCACCACCAATGCATGGACATCACTCACAGCCCTGCATGGACACCTATCACCAAAGTATGCACACTAGAGAGAATCAGCTAGCCCACCATATGCCAACTTACACAAGTTAAAGCTGCCGGGGCAAATACAACCAAATAGGGCAACACACCGATGTACAATATGTCACACACAGAAACAATAACACAGCATTTACATCCCCACAGGTATCCCAGCCAATGTCAGCGGAGAAGAGGTGCCAGCATTATCCAGTCCCCCAACTGAAGAGGCCCACAGTGATGACAGCAACTCTGGTCGTCTGGATCTAGATGATCTACCTGGCCCATCAGGGACCTTTGGACAGTCGGTTACCCACGCACAGTCACACACCACCACAGAGCCTCCCCCATCTGGAAACACCACTACAGCACCCACTCAGGGTACCCATACCTCTATCCCCAGGATACGTCAATCAGCAGTGTGTCCACCACTACAGGAACCCCCGGGCATACCTCATACCCAAGACAATCAGGGACCTGGGGTCAGTGGCGGTGGGCACACGGTTCAGGGGACAGAGGCACAGGACAACAGGGAAACTGGGAGGAGTACTGTGCGCCGGGGGAGGACAGGCCCATGGAACCGACTCCAGGAGGCACTCTCCGAGATCCTGGGAGCCTACCAACATTCCCAGGATATGCTGGGCCAGATCCTGGACAACGTGCAGGAGAATAGGTAGCTGCAGGAGGGACAGTACCAGGGGATCAGGGAGGAATTGCAGGCCATCAACACCACCCATAGCAGGGGTGCTGGCAGACATGGCCAACATCAGGAGGGAGGCAGTCTCACAACAGAGGGCCCCTGCCACTTGCCAGACATCTGAACTGCCTTCCACCTCCGCTGCCGCTACTGGAAAGGAGGCCCCGCCACAGGACTTTCATGCCACCAGCATCCCTCCCCCTGCAGAAGGAGAACCACCCCGCAAACGTTCCCTGCGATCCAGGCAGAAGCCAGAGACTATTGCCAAGACCCCTGCCAGGAAATGAGACTCTCCTGATTGTCACCCTTGTGTCCCACTCTGTCACCCTGTCCAACTTGAACTGCCATTGCTCCCCTGCCTATGTCCCCTTGGTCTATGCACCTGTGCTACAAACAGACTTGAACTATACCCTGGACTTTCCTCCATCCTCACCCCATCCCCTTGCACTTGCCCCCCAATATCTTAGCACCTCAATAAACACCTCTGGAAAAAATATAAGTATGGAGTATGTAGGATTTTGTAAGTATGTATTCGTTTAACCAGGTTCAAACAATGCAATTCAACTGTACAGTAATGTTCACTTCGGAAAGACCTGTGGTGTCCTGCAGTGATCACACCAGGAGCGATAGTGGGGCACCAACATCCGCAAAATGAATTGCCAAAGTGTACAGTGAGTGGGCATAGAAGTGGGAAATAACAGCACACCAGTGCCGAAGATAATCTAAATAATGACAATGAAATGTAAAGTAAGACTGTCTTACCTGTGTGTCATTGGAAATATTGTTGTATCACTGTTGTTCTGTTGTCCTCATCCTCATCCTCTGCCTCCTCATCCTTACTGTCCACAGGGTCCACTGCTGACACACGGGCATCTCCATCCTCCTCCTCCTGCAGAAAAGGCACAACATGCAGCATGCCACGATTGTCTGGCAGACCTTCTTGGGTGAGTAGCACAGGGGTCCACCAGTTAGATGGAGGCACCTAAACCTGGCCTTCAGGAGGCCAAAGGTACATTCGATTATCCTTCTTGTTCACCCATTTGCCTCATTGTAACGTTCTTCTGCCTTGTCCTGGCATTCCTCACAGGGGTCAATAGCCATGATAGGTTGGGGTAACCTGAGGTACCTGCAAATATCGAGGGACAACATTTAGCCACACACTATACCCATACACCAACATATGCTGGGTGGGGACCAGGGCTCACCTATTAGCCATACCCGGGCCTCTGTGGTTGGGGCCATCACATTTGGTATGCTGCTAATCCTCAGGATAAAGGCATCATGCACAGACCCAGGATACTTAACACTGATACGGGAGATGTACTGGTCCACCAAGCACACCATCTGTACATTCATGGAGTGAAAACTCTTACGATTTCTGTACACCTGTTCATTTTGCCGGGGGGGACACAAATGCAATATGAGTTCCATCAATCACCCCAATAATGTTGGGGATATGTCCCATTGCATAGAAGGCAGCTTTCACGGTGGCCAAATCCTCCACTTGGGGGAAAAAAATGTAGCTGCACATGTGTTTAATCAGGGCAGACAACACTCTTGTCAGCACTATTGAGAACATTGGCTGTGCCATTCCTGCTGCCAAGCCCACTGTCACTTGGAAAGAACCTGTTGCCAAGAAATGGAGCACAGATAGGACTTGCACAAGAGGGGGGATCCCAGTGGGGTGACGGATAGCAGATATCAGGTCAGGCTCCAGTTGGGCACACAGCTCTGTGATTGGGACCCTGTCCAGTCTATAGGTGAGGATAATGTGCCTGTCCACCAGTGGTCTGTACACAGGGGTATGTATCATCTCCTATTCATTAGCAGCGATTGCAGTCTAAGGGACAAAAGAGTGAGGAGTCGGTCACAAACTGAACATTGGAGACACAACAGTACAATGCATGATGTTAACTAGTATTGGGCAATTGGGATTTGTCCTGTATGTCTAAGTTTTAACTGTGAGGTAGTTATTATCCAGGGCCTGCCCCCGCCAAATGGCGTCCGCCTGTCCTGTGTAGAGGGACAGGTGGAAGTGAGGTAATTCCGCTGACGTGCGCCGTTGCGGTAGGCATTCGGGAACCACAGTGCAACTCCTCATTGGCTAACATTGGACCCCATGGGATACAGTGGCCAATGGTGATTTACGCCGGCGGTGACAGTACGCACCGCCGCGGATGTGACCGCCATTTTCTATCTGATTCCTCACTTGCTACCTGACCTTCAACAGGAGAGGACCTACACTGCATGTGCTGCTGTGACCTGTGCCTGGAACCTACCATGGCTTGTGTGACTGGGGAAGGGCACCTGCCTTCACCTCAGTGGAGTTGGAAAGACTGTTGGATGGGGTCCTACCCCAGTACGGACTTCTGTATGGGCCTCCAGACCAACAGGTGAGTACACTGTGGGTACAATGCATGTGGCATGAATGCATGGAGTGGTGTGTGTGAAGGCCCCGTGATGTCTCCTGGGCGGCGTACAGCTTGTATGCTGGGCCATGTGTGTGTAAATGGTGAGGGAAACGGGTATGGTGGGCCATAAGTGTAACAGGCCGGACTGTCTGACTGTCATGTGTGTATTTCCTCTGCAGGCCAGCGCCCATCAAAAGAAGGGTTTATGGCGTGCCATTGCCAAGGACGTGCGGACCCTGGGGGTCTATGGCAGGCGGAGCACCCACTGTCGGAAACGGTGGGAGGACCTGAGACGCTGGGCACGGAAGACAGCAGAGGCCCAGCTGGGGATGGCCTCCCAATGAGGAAGGGGTGCCTGTTGAACCCTGACCCCCTGATGCCCTGCATACTGGCGGTGGCCTATCCGGAGCTGGATGGGCGCTTGGGGGCATCACAGCAGCAAGAAGGGGGTGAGTACAGTGCACATCATCACAACTTACGCATGGTCAGGTGGTATCAGGGTGGGGGATGTGTGTTAGTGGGTGGCCCTAGGCCAGGCCTGACATTGCAGAGTAGACCCCCTGTTGGCCAGGGTTCTGAAGTGATAACTCTGCTACCTAGCTCGTAGGCATCCACAACTGGTCAGGGCTGTTTGGGTCCCAGGTGTGCTGCATTTGGCGCTGTGTGCCCCTCCTCATGCCTTGGTGGCTAGCATTATAACTGGTAGTGCAATGCATAGTGTTTGGGGCTGTTCCCCGTGTGTGAGTGTGCTGTGTACCCCAACGGTGGTGCTCGTGCAGCCATTGACCCAGTGTATCCTTTGTCTCTTCCCCGCCTTTTTGTTTTGTCATCCTGTCCTTTTGTGCATTAGCATCATCTGGCGGAGGAGCAGAGGCACCGGCGACGGAGGGAGCAGCATCCCACAGGATCCAGTAGGCAGAGTCCACTGACGGTGAGGGCAACAGTGGGACAGAGGGCGAGGAAAGCACCACGGCAGAGACTGGAGGGGACAGATCGAACACAGATACCTCCTCCAATGGAAGCTCCCTGGTGGTGGCGGACACCTGTGTGACCACCCCAGCTACAGGTACAGCCACCACCCCGGTACCAGCACTGCCCTCCCAGCAGCCCCTCATCGAGTTGCCCGTGCCTGCTCACCCAAGAGGGTGGGCACCTCCTTCGCCCCAGGCACCTCAGGCCCTGCCCCAGTTAGCCCTGCTGCCCTGAGTGAGGAGGCTATTGACCTCCTGAGATCCATCTCTGTAGGGCAGTCAACCATTGTGAATGCCATCCAGGGGCTGGCAGCCCAGATGCAACAGAGTAATGCATTCCTGGAGGGCATTCACACTGGCTTGGCGGTCCAACAGAGATCAATCCAGGCTGTGGCCTCCTCTCTGATGGCAGCCATTGTCCCTGTGTCCACCCTCCCCCCTCCAACTTCCTCTTCCCAATCCCATTCCCCTCAATCCCAACCTATTCCAAGCACACAGGCAGACGAGCATGCACACAAGACAACACACAAGAGTGGCACAGGCAAACACAAGCACCACACATCATCCCACAGGCACTCACACAAACACCATCCAGATGCAGACATACCGACATCCACTATTTCCACTGTGTCCCCCACCTCCCTCCCAGTTGCGTCTCCACTCACACCTGCATGCACTACATCCTCATTCACTACCAGCATCACCACCACACCTAGCAGAACACACACCTCACTGGCAGACACCTCCACAACAGCCATGCACACGTCCCCTGTGTCCTCTCCCACTGTGTCTGTTCCCCCCTCCCAAGATACACAAACACAAACACTCAGACACCCAAAGCCATCCACCTCACAACAGCATCTAGCCCATGAACCTGCACCCAAACACAGCAGACAGACACCACCTACAACAACTCCCTCTTCCTCTACTCCCAAACCTTCTTACGCCCAAAAGTCCCTAAGAAGCTTTTACTCTCCACCATTGACCACTTCCCTACCCCACCCCCTGTCCTTTACGTCTGTCCAGGGTGGCAATAACCCAGGCAAGCACCTCAGACACCTAGTTCACGGGTCCAGTAGTCTCCACACCCACTCGTGGTGGGAAAGGATCCAGGGCACCTGTGCAGAGGTTGAAGGAGCATGCACCAGGCAGCCTCAAGGAAAGGGTGCCGGTCCCAGCTGCCGGCCAGAAGACCAAAGAGCCAGCTCCAGCTGCCGGCCAGAAGACCAAAGAGCCAGCTCCAGCTGCCAGCTGGAAGACCAAGGAGCCAGCCCCAGCTGCTGTCAGGAAGAGCAAGGAGCCAGCCCCAGCTGCAGCCGGAAGACCAAGGAGCCAGGCCCAGCTGCTGCCAGGAAGGGCAAGGAGCCAGCTCCAGCTGCTGCCAGGAAGGGCAAGGAGCCAGCTCCAGCTGCTGCCAGGAAGGGAAAGGAGCCAGCACCAGCTGGCATGAAGGACAAGGGGCCTGGTGCAGGGACTCAGTCAGAGCCCCCATCACCAACCATGGTTGTGTAGACGTCCCAGGCTGCAGGGGATGGGCTGGAGCCCCCACACCACCATCAGCAGCAGCACCACTACCACCAACAGTGGGCAGCTGTCCGAGGCTGCCCACCACCACCACCAGTGGTCAGCTGTCCGAGGCTGCAGGGGATGGGCTGGAGCCTCCCCCCCCCACTTGCAGCAGCACCACCACCACCACCAGTGGGCAGCTGTCCGAGGCTGCAGGGGATGGGCTGGAGCCTCCCCCCCACTTGCAGCCGCAGCAGCACCACCACCACCAGTGGGCGGCCGTCCGAGGCTGCAGGGGATGGGCTGGAGCTTCCCCCCCCCAGCAGCAGCAGCAGCAGCACCACCACCAGTAGGCAGTCGTCCGAGGCTGCAGGGGATGGGCTGGAGCTTTCCCCCACCAGCAGCAGCAGCACCACTACCACCATTGAGCAGCCGTCACTGCCGGCGGACGGTATGTAGTTCTGCCTCCATGGGCTGCTGAGCGGTCTGCCCCCTGCAAATCCAGTGGGTATGACACCCACCAACCCCAGCCTCCCCAGGATGAAGAGTATTGGGCATAATGCCCCCCCCCCAGAACCAGTGGGGAAGACACCCACCAACCCCAGCCTCCCCAGGATGAAGAGCACAGGGCACGATGCCCCCTCCAGAATCAGTGGGGAAGACACCCACCAACCCCAGCCTCCCCAGGATGAAGAGCACAGGGCACGATGCCCCATTCAGAACCAGTGGGGAAGACATCCATCAACCCCAGCCTCCCCAGGATGAAGAGCACAGGGCACGATGCCCTCTCCAGAACCAGCGGGTCAGACACCCACCAACCCCAGCCTCCTAAAGGATGAAGAGCACAGGACACGATGCCCCCTCCAGAACCAGTGGGTCAGAAACCCACCAACCCAGGCTCCCCAGGATGAAGAGCACAGAGCATGATGCCCCCTCCAGAACCAGTGGGTAAGACACCAACCAGTCCCAGCCTCCCCAGGATGAAGAGCACAAGGCACAATGCCCACTCCAGAGCCAGTGAGCAAGTCACCTACTTGAGAGACTGTGGCCTTGCACTCCCCAGGACCAAGCAGTGGGCAAATCACCCACTTGAGAGTCTGTGTCCTTGCACTCCCCAGGACCAAGCAGTGGGCAAATCACCCACTTGAGAGACTGTGGCCTTGCACTCCCTAGGACCAAGAAGTGGGCAAGTCACCCACTTGAGAGACTGTGGCCTTGCACTCCCCAGGATCAAGCAGTGGGCATGTTGCCCCCTCCAAAACTTCTGTTATCTGCCGGCTGAGGTGACCCTCCGTTCCCTGTCCCCTGTCCCCCGTCCCCCTTAGGTGTCTGCCTATTTTCCAACTTATGCCCCTGCAGTCTTCTCTGCGTGCTGATGCAGGTGACAAGTGGGGCCTTGGACTTTGGCCTGTGGCCCTGTGGCCACGCACAATGAGGACTGGGCAGTGTCCCTTGAACTGTACATATGTATATATCCGTTGCACAGAATTTTAGTTTTTCTACTGTGTTGATCTTATTACACTCACTTTATCACATTCCTGTTGTCCTTGCATTATTCCTCAGGGTACGGGGTAAATATGTTTTATTACTGCAGCTGATAGTGTGTATGGTGTTGGGGGTGGGTGTGGGGGTGTGTTGCGTGTGTGTGTGTGTGTCACTCTCTTTTTCCTCCCCCTCCCCTGTGTGCTAGGCCGCTGTTCTGAGCGTGGTCGTCTTCGCCGTTGTTGGTGTTCGTGTTGGAGCAGGATGTAGAAGATCATTGGCAATATCTGCAGCTCGGGCTCCATGGCGGTGTGGTTCTTCCTTGTGTCTTCAAAGGTGAATCCTTTCCCTTCTGTGCAGTGTTTCCACCAGGCTCTTGATGTTGTTGGTACCTCCCTGGAAAAGGTGGCGGTTTCCAGGGTCATAATATGGTGGCTGTAGGCGGCTACCGCCGTGGTGGCTGTTGTTTCCGCCATGGCGGTCAGTGTGGTAAAGTGGCTGTCTATCTGGGTTCTCACCGCCATGGTCATAATTTGGCAGTACTTACCGCCAGCCTGTTGGCGGTATTACCGCCACTATATGACCGACCGCCAGGGTTGTGATGAGGGCCCTAGTCAGCAACATATTGACCATCTGCAGAAGAACCCACACTAATTTCAGCAATTTTTTTAAAGCCCAGACGCAGTTGAGGATCACTCAGCGTACTAATAGAGTACAGGTTAAAGCCCTCATAGAGGATGCGCCAACACGTTGAAATTCAACCTATTACATGTTGCAACGTCTGTTTGAGCAGTACAAACAGATCAATGACTGTGAAATGTATGACCATGGAGGTGGATGAATGAGGCCTAGTCAAATGCCTGACACAGATGCTACTTACTTTTGACATTTTCACATGGGAAGACAGCAAGGAGGACAGTACAATGAGTCAAGCTATCCTGTAGTTGCATCTGCTACAGGACCAGTTGAAAAAGGTTTTCCAAAGGCTCATCGGTTTGATTGGCAACAGAGAAGCGCATAAGTTGGTTGAGAGCTTAATCCTTTTCTTGGCTGTTAATCCAAGGTTGCAAAGAGACACTGGCCCTCATTTCAACCCTGGAGGTAAATGCCGCCGACCGCCGTGCAGACGGCGCCAAGATACCGTGACTGTGGCGGTATACCGTTACGGGTATTATGACCCACACAGAGAAATCTGCCACTATACAGACACCCACACAAGTCCACCAGCCCAAAGGTCAGTGATAAACTGGCGATACCAAAACCTACGCCGTTACGCCAACAGAAATATGCCCACAGCATCAGGACCCACGAATCACCGCGGTGGTCGTTCAGCCGCGGTAAACCATTGGCGGTACACACCGCTGCACTCAAAATACACACACACTAACAAAACTACACCACATTGGATAATTCAAACTACACACACCTGACACACATACACACACCACACCCACACACCCAATCCAATATAAAACACCCACCCACAATACCCACAGCCCCTTACAATGAAAAAATGATTGCCAACTGAGAGAGAGACAAGCCAGGAGCACCTACTGAATCAGAGCCAATAACACCATCCACGCACCTCACAGCACACACCCCAACACATCACCCCACACTCACACATACCACTCACACTACACCCATGGCACCACAAAGACACCCCAGGTTCTCTGAGGAGGAGCTAAGGGTCATGGTGGAGGAAATCATCCGGGTAGAGGCACAGCTATTCGGATCACAGGTGCAGCAGACATCCATTGCTAGGAAGATGGAGCTATGGCGGAGAGTCGTGGACAGGGTCAACACCGTGGGACAGCACCCCAGAACAAGGGATGACATCAGGAAGAGGTGGAACGACCTACGGGGGAAGGTGCGTTCCGTGGTTGCAAGACACCAGGTACCCGTACAGAGGACTGGCATTGGACCTCCACCTCCTCCCCCACAACTAACAACATGGGAGGGCCTCGCAGGAGTAGCAGGAGGACTGGACTCTGGTAAGTCAAATCTTTACTACTTTATCCCCCCCTACTTGAATTCCATCACAAACTCCTACCCCTACCCTCACCCCCATCACTCCACCACCTCACATATACCCCACCATCACAACCCACCCATCGCAATACCAGGCCCTGCATGCAACACCAATGCATGGACCCCCATCACAGACCTGCATGGACACCCATCACCACAGCATGCACACTAGTGACAATCACTTTGCCAACCAAATCATAACTCATACAAGCCAAAACTGCCTTGCTAATAACAACCCTAGAGGGAAACATACCCATGCACAAGATGGCACACGCAGATACAATAACACTGCATTTCATCCCCACAGGACCCCCACTCAGCGTCACCGGGAGGAGGTGCCACCAACGTCCAGTCCCCTCAGAAGAGGCCCACAGTGATGACAGCAGCTCTGCACGCCTGGATCACGATGACCAACCTGGCCCATCAGGGACCTCTGGCCAGTCGGTTACCCTGCCACAGTCCCAACCCTCCACAGAGCCTCCCCCTCAGGAAACACCAGCACAGCACCCACCCAGCGGGCCCATCCCTCTGTCCCCAGGACACGTCAATCAGCAGTGTGTCCACCACTACAGGGACCCCAGGCAGCCCCACAAATCCAAGACAATCAGAGACCTGGGGTCAGTGGCAGTGGGCACACGGTTCAGGGGACAGAGGCACAGGACAACAGGGAAGCTGGGAGGACTGGTGTGTGACAGGGGGAGGACAGGCCCAGGGAACCCACTCTCCACGAGGCACTTGCAGGGATCCTGGGAGCATACCACCATTCCCAGGAGACCATGGGCCAGTTAATGTACAAGTTGCAGGAGACCCAGCGGCTGCAGGAGGGCAGTACCTGGGGATCAGAGAGGACCTCAAACACATCCACACCACCCTGGTCACCATTGCAGGGGTGCTGGCAGACATGGCCAACACCATGAGGGAGGCAATAGCACACCAACAGGCCCCTGAAACTAGCCAAACCGAAGAACAGCCCTCCACCTCCGCTGGCACTAGTGGACAGGAGGCCCCACCACAGGAACAACAGGCCACCAGTACCCCTCCCCCTGCAGATGGAGAACCACCACGCAAATGGTCCCTGCGATCCAGGCAGAAGCCAGAGAACATTGCCAAGACCCCCGCCAGGAAATAAGACTCTTCTGATTGTCACCCTTCTGTCCCACTATGTTACCCTGTCCACCTTAAACTGCTAGTGCTCCCCTTCCTATGCCCCAATTGGACAATGCACCTGTGATACCAATAGACTGGACTCTACCCTGGACTTTCCTCCATCATCAACCCAGCCCATTGCAATACCCTCTCCACTTATTAGCACATAAATAAACACCCTTGGAACTAATACAAGTATTGAGTCTGTCAAATGATTCAAATATGTATTCGTTTAACAAGCTGTAAACATTGCAATTCAACTGTACAGTCATGTATACATAGGTATGACCTGTAGTGGGCAGCAGTAAACACACCAGGAGCCAGAGTGGGGCAAAGAGATCTGAAAATAGAGATGCTAAAGGGTACAGTAAGTGGCCATAGAATATGGAAAATCATGATGCCATGTACAATGTCCAACACAAAACTGCAATGGAAAATGAAGCTACAGTGTCTTTCCTGTGTGTCACTGGAAGTACTGTTGAATGAGTGAACTTCTGTTGTCCACATCTTCTTCCTCTGCCTCCTCTTCCTCACTGTCCACAGGCTTCACTGCTGCCACAACACCTTCCCCAGGCTCCTCTTCCTGCACAAAAGGCACCTGACGTCTCAAGGCCAGGTTGTACAACATGCAACATGCAACGATGATCTAGCACACCTTCTTGGGTGAGTAGTACAGGGATCCACCTGTCAGATGGAGGCACCGGAATCTGGCCTTCAGGAGGCCAAAGGTTCTTTCAATTATCCTCCTTGTTCACCCATGTGCCTCATTGTAACATTCCTCTGCCCTTGTCCTGGCATTCCTCACTGGGGTCAGTAGCCATGAGAGGTGGGGGTAACCATAGTCACCTGAAAATATTAGAGGGATACCTGTTAGACAGACATTCACCCTTAGGGGCATCCCCACACCCATTTACCTACATCAACTGGGTGGGGACCATGGGCTCACCTATTAGCCACACCCGGTTCCTCTGGAGTTGAGACATCACATATGGAATGCTGCTATTCCTCAAAATGGAGGCATCATGCACAGCGCCAGGATACTTGGCATTCGCATGGGAGATGTAATGGTCCGCTAAACACACCATCTGCGCATTCAGAGAGTGACAGCTTTTTCCATTCCTGAACACTTGTTAATTTCTCCGGGGGGGACACATGCAATATGTGTACCATCAATGGCACCAATGATGTTAGGGATATGTTCTAGGGCATAGAAGTCAGCTTTCACTGTGGCCAAATCCTCCACCTGGGGGAATGCGATGTAGCTGCACATGTGTTTCAGCAGGGCAGACAACACTTTGGTCAACATGTTTGAGAACATAGGCTGTGACATGCCTGATGCCATGGCCACTGTCGCTTGGAAGGAACCACTTGCCAGGAAATGGAGCACTGACAGGATCTGCACTAGAGGGGGGATACCTGTGGGCTAGCGGATAGCTGAAATCAGGTCTGGCTCCAATTGGGCACCCAGTTCTTGGATTGTGGCCCTATCAAGTCTGTAGGTCAGGATAATGTGTCTGTCTTTCATTGTCGCCAGGTCCAACAGGGGTCTGTACACGGGGGGATGTCTCCATCTCATAGTCATCCTCAGCGGTTGAAGTCTAGGGAGAAAAACGGTGAGCAGAGGGTCATATTCACACATATGTTAAAATTAAAATGCATTTCTTTCTTTACAGAAACAGTATGTGACATCGAGAGTCAGTTGATGTGCCAATGGCTGTTGTGACGCAGTTAGGTGCCATGGCCTCTGTCCCCCTGAAACGGCGGCTGCCTGACCTCTGAGGAGAGACCAGTGGAAATGAGGTAATTCCGCTGGCGTTGTGCTATGGGTTCCAGGAGCCAATGGCGATGTACGCCGGCAGTGACGGTACGCACCACCGCAGACGTGACTGCCATTTTCTATCTGTTCACTCACTTGCTACCTGACCTTCAGCAGGAGAGGACCTACACTGCAAGTGCTGCTGTGACCTGTGTCTGGAAGCGACAATGGCTCAAGTGTCTGGGGAAAGGGCCCCTGCCTCCACTTCAAAGGAGTTGGAGAAACTGGTGGATGGGGTCCTACCCCAGTACACTTTACTCTATGGCCCTCCAGACAAACAGGTGAGTACACTGTGAGCATGATGCGTGGGCCATGAATGTATGGAGTGCTGTGTGTGTAAGCCTCATGTAGGGGGTGCTGGGGGTCCTAGGCAGTGTTCTGCATGTAAGGTGGTCAAAGTATGTGCGTAGGGGATGGGAGGGATATGGTGGGTCATGAGTATGACAGTCAGGACGGTATGAATAATACCTTTTCTGCTGTATCTTTTTCTGCAGGTCAGCGCCCATCCGAAAAAGGGTATTTGGCGTGCCATCGCCAAGGAGGTGCGGACCCTGGGGGTCTTTGACAGGCAGAGCACCCACTGCTGCAAACGATGGGAGGACCTGCGCCGCGGGGCAAGGAAGATGGCGGAGGCCTAGCTGGGGCTGGCCTCCCAACGAGGAAGGGGTGCCCGTCGTACCCTGACCCCCCCTGATGTTCCGCATCCTGGCGGTGGCCTATCCAGAGTTGGATGGGTGCTTGAAGGCATCACAGCAGCCACAAGGGGGTAAGTACAGATTCAGAATCATGACTGCGCTTGTTAAGGTTTTACGTTATTCCATACGGTGGTTGATGCTAAACGTCGCACATCTGAGACAGAAAAATTATGAGTAACAAGTCAAATGGTACAATCATGTGGAGGGTGCCAACCTGGTGCAGAAACCCAACCACCACGGGTTTTGAAATGCACAGAAACAATGGCAGCAATACAGGAGAACCACCTATGTCCTGTGCTGTACAGAACAAAATGCCAGGCAGAAAGAGCAACCAGGGCACTCCGAAGTGATAAGTCCAAGAAGGAAAAGCTTGCAGAGTAATTTTTAATCCTTATAAATGAAAGATTGAATACATATCAAGAGATATTAACGTCCATATGTTCAACAAAAATATGTGAATTCGGTAACGGCCTAATCCTTAGGAATGAAAGATCGAATACATATACAGAGAAATTGACGTCCATATATCGTAAAAATATATGAGAACACGGTAACAGCCAACACGTGTTTCGTCCAAAGGACTTCTTCAAGGCTGAAAGCAAAAACAGATTGGAACTTTTAACAGATACAATCACTACCAGCCGGTAGGTACAAATAGGAGTGACATGTCAGTTTAGAATGGAAGTTAACAGCAAGCGACATTATTTTTTGACATACAATGTAAACGTCCATTCAAAGTGTGAGAATAGTCAGAATAGAGATACCCATAGTCTTATAGTGTTGCGTATCAAAAGAAACGCCCTACAGAAAACATAGCGGTGGATATAGAAAAAATGAGAGAGAAAGATTACGTGTAAATGAGTAAGACAGTGAAAAGCCATCACACGGGAAATGCGTGCAGAAACGATGGTGCACCTTAGCCCCAGGATACAGGATAGTGATAAAGCTCACATCCTATGTATGTAAGTGAGACAAAATAGTGTCCTTAGAGAAATGTAGATTACCTCGAGGACAGAAGTAGGGTTAACTAAAATGTTTCCGTTAGTACTCCGAATGAGGATTCTACATCTGTGGAGGAGACCCAAGAGAAATTGAATTATTGATAAGAGTTTCTAGTCTAAAAGTAATGTGACAAGGATGCGGTGCAGGAAGGTAAAGCAATCTTACCATGGGTAAACCATGAGTCCTCCATCAAAGTAAAGATGGAGCTCCATATCTCCCAGGAAAAACATTTCTATAAAGTAGATGGAGTATCCTGTAAAGTGTATCCGTGGTATAGGAGATACACTATGAAAAGGGGCCTAAATGGACCCAGTCTGTAAATTAAAAACAGAAGGAGGAGAGAAAGAATTCCATTAGAAGCATAAAAGAGACCCGAAAGCAGTAACTATGATAAAAAGGAGTAATTAAAGTTATCTTGCGATGACTATGAGAGAAAACAAGGGGGACGGGGCTCCAATTTAAATGCGTTTAAATGTTCTCTATTTGGAAATGGGTCGATCGCCAGATAGTACATAGTAAAAACGCTGCCCAATACTTCGAGTCTAATGAGGTGTGTGACAAAACTTCTGTCCAGAGAAACGAGTAGAAAGGGTCATACAAACGGTATCTTTACAAGAAAAAGCACACATTAAATTAACCTAGTGGCAAGGCAACGTGTTAGTCAGGTCAAACTTGATATTAGCAGTGTCCAAAAATATCTCCGTGCGTATAGGCATGTAGCCCACCCTAGATAAAATCTAACAATTTATCCTAATGCAATCTATTTCAAGAGAAAAATAGAGGTGAAATGAATGGAAAGCATGCACCCTTACCCGTACTTCCCCAGGATCCGGGAATCTAGAGACAGCGAGACGTGTAGTAGATTTAACAGCGCATGATAACGTTGTCGTGTTCCAATGCGGAAACAGGAAGTTGTGGAGTGTTAGCGTATATAAACGCGTACTCCGAAATGAACGAAGGACTAACCCCTAACCTAACTGCAACGCGGGCATGGAGTACAGACGTATTCCATGGGCGCCATGTTGTGTGTGTTCGCGCGGGTGTCCGCGCCCTGGTGCCTTGATTAACGACGTAAAGAATAAGTAGAGATGAGCTCTATCGGTTGAATGTCAGTATTTAAATCGAGAAAGCCCATATTGTGGGATTGTTGTGCACAGAAAACAAAAAGATCCCATCACCGGAGTTAAACATAGATACAATGGTTGGTTGTAAACAAATCTCCTTAGAAGGAGCAGAGGTATATAGAGTGCATGTGAAGTGAGTTCTTTGTAATGTCGCATCGGTGAAGAAGAATGCATGACATTAGGCATAATCTAAATGCATAGACACCTATCAGGAATATATAACTAACAGTGTACAGCATGTTTATAGTGAGACATATTTTACAATAATGCTCTTTAGCAATGTTGTTACGGCATGATATAGAGGACACAAAGAAAGCACTCCAAAGTTTGTGATGAGAGACAAATAAACGCAATTTTGAAAGGAACAGTGGATTTTCAATGCTATTACAAAGTACATAAACATATGTATTGTACACACAAAAAAGGAAGAAGGAAAAGGTTGGAAATAGGCAGCAAAATGTTAACACAGAGGTGAGTTTCCTTGTATCTGTATACTTATTTTAAACACCCCTTGGGGAATATTATGATATGTAGATGGATCCAAAGTTATATTATATGGATAGGAAGGTCACTGATCACATAGTGGGGATATAGTGTGGAAGCGGGGCACAGTACCTATTATTAGAGGAATACATGAAGGTCCTTATGAATATTGAGGCCCTGTTCTACCGCTCGTAATTTAATGATCCACCTACTTTCAAGGCGTCTAAGGGCCAAAGTGCGGTTGCCTCCTCGAGGCATCCTATTTACAGAGTCAACCCCATGGATATGTATGTCCAAAACTTCTCTGTGTCCATGAGATATTTTTGGACAGTGCTAATATCAAGTTTGACCTGACTAACACGTTGCCTGGCCACTAGGTTAATTTAATGTGTGCTTTTTCTTGTAAAGATACCGTTTGTATGACCCTTTCTACTCGTTTCTCTGGACGGGAGTTTTGTCACACACCTCATTAGACTCGAAGTATTGGGCAGCGTTTTTACTATGTACTATCTGGCGATCGACCCATTTCCAAATAGAGAACATTTAAACGCATTTAAATTGGAGCCCCGTCCCCCTTGTTTTCTCTCATAGTCATCGCAAGATAACTTTAATTACTCCTTTTTATCATAGTTACTGCTTTCGGGTCTCTTTTATGCTTCTAATGGAATTCTTTCTCCCCTCCTTCTGTTTTTAATTTACAGACTGGGTCCATTTAGGCCCCTTTTCATAGTGTATCTCCTATACCACGGATACACTTTACAGGATACTCCATCTACTTTATAGAAACATTTTTCCTGGGAGATATGGAGCTCCATCTTTACTTTGATGGAGGACTCATGGTTTACCCATGGTAAGATTGCTTTACCTTCCTGCACCGCATCCTTGTCACATTACTTTTAGACTAGAAACTCTTATCAATAATTCAATTTCTCTTGGGTCTCCTCCACAGATGTAAAATCCTCATTCGGAGTACTAACGGAAACATTTTAGTTAACCCTACTTCTGTCCTCGAGGTAATCTACATTTCTCTAAGGACACTATTTTGTCTCACTTACATACATAGGATGTGTGCTTTATCACTATCCTGTATCCTGGGGCTAAGGTGCACCATCGTTTCTGCACGCATTTCCCGTGTGATGGCTTTTCACTGTCTTGCTCATTTACACGTAATCTTTCTCTCTCATTTTTCCTATATCCACCGCTATGTTTTCTGGAGGGCGTTTCTTTTGATACGCAACACTATAAGACTATGGGTATCTCTATTCTGACTATTCTCACACTTTGAATGGACGTTTACATTGTATGTCAAAAAATAATGTCGCTTGCTGTTAACTTCCATTCTAAACTGACATGTCACTCCTATTTGTACCTACCGGCTGGTAGTGATTGTATCTGTTAAAAGTTCCAATCTGTTTTTGCTTTCAGCCTTGAAGAAGTCCTTTGGACGAAACACGTGTTGGCTGTTACCGTGTTCTCATATATTTGTAAAATATATGGACGTCAATTTCTCTGTATATGTATTCGATCTTTCATTCCTAAGGATTAGGCCGTTACCGAATTCACATATTTTTGTTGAACATATGGACGTTAATATCTCTTGATATGTATTCAATCTTTCATTTATAAGGATTAAAAATTACTCTGCAGGCTTTTCTTTCTTGGACTTATCACTTCGGAGTGCCCTGGTTGCTCTTTCTGCTTGTTAAGGTTTTACCTGGGTGGGGGATGTGGGCTGTGGGTGCCCCTAGGCCAGGGCGAACATGGCAGGGTAGGTCCCTTATTGGGCAGGCTTGAAGCACTCCTACCCCAATAGTGTTAGTGGCCATCTACTACTGGGCAGGGTCCTGTGGGTTTCATGTGTGAAACTAATGGCGTTAGGCAATGTACCCCATGAGCTTTGTAACTGGTAGTGCATGGCCTATGCATAGGGCTGATCCCTGTGTTTTGTGTACGCCAGCGGTAGTGTTGTTGCTGGCATTGACCAAGTGTATCCTCTGTCTCCCCCCCTTTTTGTTTTGTCACCCTGTCCTTGTGTGCATTAGCATCATCTGGCGGAGGAGCAGAGGCACCTGAGGGAGCTGCATCCCACATGGGCCTGGAGGCCAAATCCACTGACGGTGAGGGCACCAGTGGGACGGAGGGTGAGGGGAGCACCACGACTGAGACAGGAGGGGACACTACAGACAGCGACTCCTCCTCCGCTGGAAGCTCCCTGGCAGTGGCAGACACCTCTGTGCCCACCCCAACAACAGGTACAGCCTTCAACCCCTGTACCAGCACCGCCCCTCAGCGTGTTTCCCATGCCCACTCACCCAGGAGGGTGGGCATCCCCTTTGCCCCAGGCACCTCAGGCCCTGCCCCAGTCAGCCCTGCTGCCCTGAGTGAGGAGGCTATTGACCTCATGAGATCCCTCACTGTTGGGCAGTCAACCATACTGAATGCCATCCAGGGTGTTGAAAGGCATTTGCAACAAACAAATGCATACCTGGAGGGCATTCGCTCTGGCGTGGCGGCCCAACATAGAGCATTTCAGGCTCTGGCCTCCGTACTGATGGCAGCCATTGTCCCTGTCTCCAGCCTCCCCCTTCAACTTCCTCTGCCCAGTCCCAATCCCCTCAACCCTAACCTATCTCAAGCACACCTTCAGACCAGCATTCACCCAAATCAACACACAGAAGTGGCTCAGGCAAACACAAGCACCACACTTCATCTCACAGGCACCCACACAAGCACCATCCCCATTCAGACACACCAACATCCACTGCCTCCACTGTGTTCCCCTCCTCCTCCTCGTCCACCTCCCTCCCAGTAGCGTCTCCACTCACACATGCATGCACTACATCCTCATCCACTATCTCTAGCACCAGCACGCCTATCGCCACATGCCCCTCACTGGCAGTCACCACCCCCACATCCATGCACACGTCCCCTGTGTCCTCTCCCACTGTGTCTGTGACCCTCTCCTCCCAAAGTACACAAACGCAAGCACACACACACCCAACATCCATCCACCTCACAACAGCATCCAGCTCATGCACCTGCACCCAAATACAGCAGACTGATACCTCCTACAACCACTCCCTCTTCCTCCACTCCCAAACCTTCATCCTCTTCCCGCCCCAATGTCCCTAAGAAGCTTTTCGTAGCCAACATTCCCCTACCCCTCCCACCCCCCGTCTTTCACCTCGGGCCATGGTGGCCAGAACCCAGCCCAGCACCTCAGCCACCGAGTCCACGTCCGCTGTGGTTTCTGCAGCTGTCAGAGGCTCTAAGGGGGCACCCATCAGCCCAGCCAGTGTGCCACCAACACCTGCCAAGGCCAAGAAGGTTCAGTCACCTGGCAAGGGCAAGAAGGGGACAGCATCCAGCAAGGAGGAGGAGCCACAACCACCCTGCAAGGCCACATCAAAGACTCCAGCTGGCAGACCGAAGGAGGCACCACACTATCTGCCAAAGGCAGGAAGGGGCACAGAACACCAGCCAGAGCACTTCAGCCGTCCGAGCCTGCAGGTGAAGGCCTGGTGGCTACCAGCACAACTGCCAGCACCGGCACCTGCACCGCGGCTAGCACCGCCACCTTCACTGCTGCAAGCACCACCGCAAGCACCACCGCAAGCACCGTCGCAGGTAGCACCACTGCCAGCAGCAGCAGCCCCAGTGGGCTGCTGTCCGAGGCTGCAGGGGAAGGGCTGGAGCGTCCCACCACAACTGGCAGCACCCTCACCAGCACCGGCACTACCACCACTTTGCAGCCGTAGACGCCAGCGGATGGACTGTAGTCCTGCCTCCATGGAGATTCATGCATCCTGCCCACTGCAAATCTCGTGGGTCTGACACCCAGGTGATGGACTGTGACCTGGCACTCCCCAAGTCCTGCATCACTGGGCACACAGCCGCCTCCAGAACCAGTGGAAGAAGGCATCCACTCACCCTATCCTTGGCAGGATGAAGCACACTGGGCACACATCCACCTCCAGAACCAGTGGAAGAAGGCATCCACTCACCCTATCCTTGGCAGGATGAAGCACACTGGGCACACAGCCCCCTCCAGAACCAGTGGAAGAAGGCATCCACTCACCCTATCCTTGGCAGGATGAAGCACACTGGCCACAAGGCCCCCTCCAGAACCAGTGGAAGAAGGCATCCACTCACCACCTCCTTGGCAGGATGAAGCACACTGGGCACACAGCCCCCTCCAGAACCAGTGGAAGAAGGCTTCCACTTGAGAGACTGTGACTTTGCACTCCCCAGGACCAAGCAGTGGGCAAACCACCCACTTGAGAGACTGAGGTTTTGCACTCCCCAGGACCAAGCAGTGGGCAAACCACCCACTTGAGAGACTGTGGGTTTGCACTCCCCAGGACCAAGCAGTGGGCAAACCACCCACTTGAGAGACTGTGGCTTTGCACTCACCAGGACCAAGCAGTGGGCATGGAGCCCCCTCCAGGAGCAGTGGCATAATACCATCTTCTGGCTGAGGTGCCCCCTCCTTTCCCCGTCCCCCTGAGGTGCCTGTGTGTTTTCGACCTGATGCCCCTGCAGTGTTCTCTCCGTATTGAGGCAGGAGTCACGTGTGGGCTTGGCCTATGTGTTTTGGGCCAGTGGGCCACGGACTATTTTTGTGTGGACATTGTCCCTCATTTTGTATATATTGTATATATTGTTTATTTATTTATGGACGTATTTCTCAAAATTTCTAATATTACACTCATTTGACTCCATTCCTTTTGTCCTTGCGTTATTCCAGAGGGTTAAGGAGTGTATATATAATGTTGTTGCATGTGTTTGTGTGTATGGTGTTGGGGGTAGGGTTGGGGTGTTGCGTGTGTGTGTCACTCTCTTTTTCCTCCCCCTCCCTTGTGTGCTAGGTGCAGTACTCACCGTGGTCGTCGACACGCCGTTGGTGCTCCTGGTATATCAGCAGACACACCAGCATGGGGAAAACCTGCAGCTCAGGCTCCATGGCGTCCTGGTTCTTCCTTGAGTGCCAAGAGGTGAGTGGTTTCCCTTCAGGGTAGTGTTTCCGCCGTGCTTTTGATGCCGTTGGTACCACCCCGGAAAAGCTGGCGGATGGGCGGGTTGTAATGGAGTGGGCGGTACATTGTCTTCCGCCTGGCTGTTGGCGGTTACCGCCGCGGTGTTTGTTGCTACCGCCGTGTCGGTTAAAGTGGCTGTCTGTGTTGGCGGTTTCCGCCATTGTCATGATTCCATTTTTTTTACCGCCAGCCTGTTGGCGGTATTACCGCTGCTTTAACACTGACCGCCAGGGTTGTAATGAGGGCCATTACGTTCTCCAAAGAGTATATCTGTACCACAATACTTGATCCACAGTATAAAAAATTACTGGCTACTTTCAATCCTTTTTCAGAAGGGGATGTTTCACTATGCAATACGTGGATTGTTGAGCAAGCAAGAGACCTGGAAGAGGAATCGTTGGAAGTTAGAGTCCCGGGCAGAAGTTCTGGTGTGCAGCCTTCAACCTCCAGAGAGGGCAGTGCTGTTGTCTCACAGCAGCCAACACCAGCAACAAGAACAGCAGCAACAGCAGCAACAGTAGCAACAGCAGCAACAGAAGAATCAGACCCAAACTCTGTAATGGCTTGGTTTCAAGGTGCAAGGCTTTTGTCAAATGCAGAGGGGAAGGCAAATGGTGTTGAGCAAGTAGCAGCACCAATGACTATTCAGCAGATGTTCTAGGACTACCTGGATGACTCAAAAGAGGTCTACATGCGTCATGTACCAGTGTGTCTGCTGACTGTGTATTCAGTGCAGCTGGCACAGTTGTCACTGTCAGAAGGACCAGTCAGTCACCTCAAAACATGGAGAGATTGACCATGATTAAAATGAACCAACACTTCATGCCACACAATTACTCTGTTCCTGAAACACTACAGGAGGAGGAGGATGAGTGTGATCCGTCAGGCTCGAGTGTGTTAGCTAACCAACTTCTGAGTGAGCCACCTGAGTTTGGGGGCAAACTCTACTTCCCTAAAGGAGTAATGAATAGGCAACTACAGACCTTTTTAATTATCGTCCAACTGCTTTGTAAAAAAAAAAATCAATATAGCTGGAGGAACATTATATATTTTGTTTGTGTCTGCCTTATGCAGCCCCACCATTTTAGGCACACATATGACCAGATTGGAGCTGGACCAGTGTGCAGTGAAGAAACCTCCCCATTCCCTTTAAGAACATTGGACACAATACCTGCCTCCTTTCTACCTTTCTATGCCTATCCTTTTTTTACATTACCTAGCAGGGCTGCACCAGTAAAGATCATTTGATTTACAAGACTGCCAAATTGCCAATATGCTGCTTCCATCAAAAGAGGAGGTATAGCTATGTACCACCGTGCTTCGATTGAAACAGGTAACTATTGCACCAATGAGTGATATGTTATTGAGAGATTGTGAGTGATGATCGATGATCCATGTGTTGGCAGACAGCGAGAGAGGGTGTTTAACTAATTTGTAAACTTGATTTCGATGACTGGAAATGTTTGGGGCCTATGGGTGATTTTTCATGAAAGTGATTGTCCCTTTCATTTACTTGCAGGGCCACTCCCTGCTGTACTTTGTTTCTAGTTTTTCAGAGACCAGACCAATAAGTTTAGTTAACAGACACAAATCTACACAAAATGCTCTAATTCTTTTTTTCTTCTTGTCCATGAACAGCAGTGCACTACAAGTCTATCTCTCTCAATCTCATTTGGCTAGGGACGGAGTCGGACTGATTCATTACTCTGAGTTATGACTCAGGGCCGGACTACCTCTACAGCCAAAAGAAGGAAATTATCAAATACCAAGACATACATTCCAAGAAGAATGCAGATGCACCACCCAATTTGACATTTAAATACAGTATAATTTCTCTTTTAACAATCATCATTTTGAGAACTGTGTAGGCTTACTCCATCATAATATCTATTTTTCAAACTTAGATGACAAAACATTTAGATGTATAATAACTTGGGACTCTGTGGCTGAAGGACTGTTTGCAATGCATTTAATTGAACTGGGCCATTCCTTCATTTGCTTCCACAACAATGGCCCTCATCGACCTGATGAATATCGTTCTTGTGTAGTGCTTGTCTTTGTCACACCTTTCCCAATTACCCACTCCCATTCATTCATTAAGCCCTTAACTCTCTTCCCCCAGGATGTGTGATTTATTGAGGTGTGACTTAATTTATACCATACATAAATCACACACTTGGTGGGGTGGATGAGGTGGAAACAATATCAACTCACTATAGGATCTTCTTACCTGAACAATACAAAAGTGCATACAGCCCCACTTACCTACCCAAGCATGAAAGGGATAACATAACTCATCATCATAGTGCAGAACAGTCAGAGCAATATCTGACTCTGTTCTAGTGTCCCATGATAGTGCACACTAGTCCAAGAGTTTTTTTGTCATGGTGGTCTGACTCACTCTTTCATAAATTAGACAATAACTGTGTGTTTTTTCAGTCTAGTTGCCTGTGACAAATAAATAATTTTTCTGATGAATCCGACAGTTGGAGTTCACCGCATTGGAAAAGTTGGGAGCGGGACATCGCTTTGTGATGTCTTCCCTGGTAGCATTAGAAAAGAACACTAATACCGCCACCATTAAGAATTATGAAGACCCTTCTGGGAACTGTGCAAAAAGGTTTGGTACCATTCCCGAATCAATTCAGGAAAGAAAGAACTAGAAAGACTTAGTAACGTAGTAGTTAAGTTGGACTTTTGAAGGCAAGATAAATTATATTTTTGTCTATGTTGGCAGACCCCTTCTGGACAAATAGTTACAGGTGGTAGCACAATGGCAGTTATTACACTAACTTCTACTATAGAGTAATATCGATTTGTGGCTGGGTGCTGCAAAACATCATCAAGTGAAAAAGATTTGAATTAGCCATGTTTCTGTTGTCAGATGGTGACACTCTGGTGGCTGGGTATAACTGGACTGCAGGAAGAGGTGACTAACCTAGTGAACAACATGGCAAGGGACTTCAGGTAAGGAACGTTTAGGGGGAAACAATGTATATAAATTTGACAATTTGACAAGCTATCAGGGGGGAGCTGTGTGGTGAAGTCTCTTAACACAACAGAACACTCAACAATGATATAGTAAATTATACTACGCCAGCTAGCAATAGAAACACTGATAATGAATGAGGACAGAGGAAAAAAGGAAAACCCATTTATTTTTATAACTCACTCTCTTTACCCAAAACAGGCCCACCCCCTCTCCAAGCCAAAATGTCTCAAAAAGCTAGTTTGATTCAATCCAAACTCATAAGAAAGTAACAAAGTCCAATAAAGTCCATACCCTTTCCCAAACTTTGTCCCCCACCCTCTCCATCCACAACATACTCTCCCACCAAAACAAACAAAATCAGTAAAAAAGGGCTTTGAGGACATCCCGTTCACAGGCCAAATCCTGCTGCCCTTGGTGGAGTAGTGCCGTCCTGTGGGTCTAGGTAGCCAACTGTCATAAAATGCGACGGAGGAGTCGGTGTGTTAGGTCGGAGGAGTGGCGGGCAGTGGTGGTATGGGTGGCAGTGGAGGACCTTGGCTGTAGGTTGAGGCATGGCTGAGTTGGATGCGGTTGTGGCTGGTGGCCCGAGGTACCGTGCCTCTGCCTGGGCCTGTACCTCCTGCTCCTCTTGTTCCAGGGCCATCAGCTGGAGATATTGGCCTGCCATTCCCTTCAACTTTTGTTGCCGCAGCCGGGAAGCTATCTCCTGCTGTGTTGGTGGGCAAGTCAGGGCTGGTTGGTGCCTGCCATCATCAGCAGAGGAAGCTATAAGGAAGTAAGAGAAGAAGAAAATACAAAAACACAAATTGTGATGCTCAGCTCCAACAGAGTTATACTGTCTATATTGGCACAGTACAGTAGCAGAACAATGATGTTCCCCTAGGGCCATTGGAATTTTATTTGGATGTGAGGATTGATATTAGTAGTGATGCTAATCAGTCACACACAACCTGGGCCAAATTTTTCCACCCATGCATCACATCATAGTTAAGTAATCAATCATGGCACTGACTGCAAGGAATAATTAGGCCAGAACACCAACATATTCAAATGAAAAGAAAACATGATTTTTCAAAAGGATTTAATTTCATAGTGAAACAGAACACACACTGGGTGTGTTAAAAACCTGTATAATAATTGACTATGTAACATAACGGAGCCATGCTGGTGTGTCTGGTGGTTTTTCTCCAGCATATTTTTGGGGCAGCCCAGCTGTAGCATGTTATGTGAACTTATAATTCCAGCAGTGCTGCTCTTCTCCAACTCCCTCCTCCTTTCTACTACGCTAAGTCCAAACTTAGGTTATAGGCTTAGGATGATAGTCTGGCAGATGGGACACACTTGGTGGATCATAGATATCCCATCCACCATATGGTACTACAGTAGACAGTGTAAAGAAGAATATGATGAACTATAGTGCAGCAAACTCAATATTTTATTTCTCACAGAATATCCTATCCACAAAAATCAGGTGCAGGCCCTTAGTCACACATTGCACCCAGGCCTCCAACACAGATTATTACATTCTTTCACTTGGCAGTGGGAAAATAAATTAGTCCACAGGTAGGTAAGTTGTAAGGGTTTGGGGTAGCTAGAGGTTTAGCTATGTAATGGTTGGTTGGATCAGGTGTAAATAAATGATCATGCACTACGGATTGATGGTTTAAATAGTTTCCCTCCCATCAATCAATACAAAGAAGACCTTCAAAGGCACATTGATTGATGAGAGGAAAAATATTGGAACTGTCAATCTGTCCTTAATAGATATGGAAGATAACTTCGCTTGGGTAGAGATATGTGGCACAGACATCACATGTTGAAGAATTTAGTTTAGGTAGGCTGGGACAGAATTACAGAATAATGAAGTGAAGCACCAGTAGGCAACAGAGTAGGCACTGGGAAACACACCTTGTCTTCGGTTTCTGGTTTGTGCATTGCAGACTTAGGGGATCATTATGACCCCGGCGGATGGCGTTAATACAGTATGGAGGAAAGTACTGCCAACAGGCTGGCTGTACTTTTCTCCATATTTAGACATTGGCGGTTTGGCTAAAGACAAACCGCCAATGTACCACACCGACCACCATGGCGGTAATGACCGCCGGGCTGGAGACTTCAGTCTCTAGACCGGCGGCCGTCACTTGCCTGCCTGCAGGATAATGACCCCGCCTACCGCCATGGTTTTCGTGGCAAACTTACCGCCACGAAAACTATGGCGGTAGGCACTATCAGTTACAGGGAATCCCTTCCGTGTCACTGATAGGGGTCTTCCCCGCCCCCTCCTCTCCAGGTTCCCCCTACCCCTCACCCCCCTTCCTCTCCAGACACCCACTACATACACGCACCTTCATTCACACACGAACACACGCATACACATACTCATTTCCACAATCTTCCACGCATGCATACATCCATTCACACACACTGACATACATACAAGCACACATGCATTCACACAATAGACATGCACTCACACATCCATACATGCACAGACATACAACACGCTACACACACCCGCATGCACGCACAGACATACACCCCCACACACACACACCCCCACCCCTCTCCCCTGTCGGAGCACCCAACTTACCTGTTGTCAGGGGGTCCCCGGGCAGGAGACGGGACGGGGCGCTGCTGCCAGCAGCAGCGTCCACCGGCAGAATACCGCCAAGCCGTATCATGGGTCATGATATGGTCTGCGGCAGTCTACTGGCGTGGCGCTGCTCCTGGCAGCAGCACCACCTTACCGCCATCCGACGGCATGGCCACAGCCGGATTTCCGCCATCCTTCTGGCGGAAATCTGTCTGTGGTCATAATAGGGCAGACAGTTGGTAGCCGCGGCGACAGTCTTTTGGAGGCCGTCGCCACGGCGGTAGGTGCTTTTTACCGCCGAGGTCGTAATGTGCCCCTTGGTTCCCTCGTGCCGCAGCAGTAGCACATTAATTTAATCATCGCCTGCACTCACTTTAGCAGCAGCAACATTGATTAGTATCACACCCCACTTCAGTTTGAGGTAGTGATTTGCCAAGAGCAGAAACTTGACTCTGGAGGTGATGGCAGGATATCTGCCTCACTTAACCAGTTCAGTACATTGTCAGTAAGAAAGCAAGGTGACTTAACACTTGTCCCTGCCACAACTCGGGTAATATCTTCCGCGGTTGCCTCAGCCTGCACCTCTAGCAACATCCCAGCTTCGACAGCACTGGCCTGGTGAAAAACATAATGCACCCATCTTAGTTACCAGATAGCCACCTAATTAGTTATTTTGCATGCGGGGAGGTGGCATTGTGCCCAAAAATTAGTGATCCCACCTCTGCCCCGCTAAAGACGGGTCAGGGCCGCACCCCTGTCCTTGTGCAAGGTCCGCATGGGGTGCAGGTGGTGCTTATGTTGCCTGCTTCTGTCACAGAGTAAAGTAAGAGTAAACAAGGAAGGAAAGAAAGGAGTGGAACAGGAAGGAGTAGGACTGGAGCACAACAGGAGGAAGACAGACAGGATAGGCCAGAAAAGGGATAAAGTACAAAAAAGTTCCAAAATGTAAAATAAACACAAAACTTAATACAGGACCAATAAAACAAAAACAAACTAACTGTAAAAAGGTAGGGATGGAGGCATAGGAAAGTGCAGATGGGGTTGGATAGATTGGAAAGAGAGGATGGGTTTCAGCCAGCAGGGAAAGACAGAAGCAAGCAAATAAAATGGCTGCGGACTTGCGGATTGAGCAATGCCATTCACATTGCTTTTTCTGTGCGGGACGGGATACTGGGCTGCAAAAGCAGCACGAACGGGTGGACCACCAGTCTTTCCATAACTCCGCAGAATTCCACGTAGTAACACTCTCTGAGGTCCACACAGATTAGCATCAATTTTAAATAGCAAACTCCCAGTGTGAGAATTCTCTCTTCCATCCAATGAACTAGCTGCCTGGCAGTAAAAAATATAAGCGGCTCTCTGTGTGGGAAACCAATCAAGGGTAACACTGAGGCATAAAGGGGGTGGCTAAAACTCTTTGCAACACATTTTTCCATCATCTCAGTGCTACTGATAGGAATAATCTAAGGATTGGGTTTCTAATGTTCTTTTGCATTAAATGGGCTATCAAGATTCCTTGGTTTGGTTCCTTCCCCATCACCTAAACTCCTCAATACTTTCCCCATCCAGCCACTAGCGCAATCATCTTTGGATTAAAATACTTTATAGAATTGAGCTGAAAGGCCATTTAGCACCGGCGTCTTATTTGCCTTCAAAGTTTTAATGGCTAGTCCGACATTCTTTTGGGTGATAGGATTCTTCAGGGATTCTCTCTGGGTTTCTGTGAAACTCGGGAGCTGTACCTGTTCTGAAAAGGTCTCCCCATGCTCAGAGGGTGCGGGATCACCCCTATAGAATGCAGCGTGAAAATGACGGAACTTATTGACCTTCATGACCTCATCTATGAAATGGGTCCCATTCTTCTGCCGCCTGGTAAAATAGGTCATAATCTGGAACACTTAGGCCACCATCCTGATTGGGTTGCTCAATGTCTTTAATAAAACCCTCTGCCTTTCACCATCCAACACCAGTTCTCTCATCAGTGCGAACAACTTGACTTGTACCCAGAATGGAAGATTAATAAAAAAAAGTACAGTAATCTAGATAAATTGACCATGTTGGTGAGAGCTAGCCTAGACATAATTGTCAGAAAGAGGGAGCACCAAAATGCCACAGTCCTGCTCAACCCTCTTTTTGCTACCTCCAGGTTACCGTCTCTTAGGTGTATTGACCAATGATATATATTCACCCCCAAATATATAAGGGTAGGAGAGCCCATAGCATTTGAATGTCTTCTAAATCAGGCTTTTCCCCACCGGATTAACTCAGAAAACATAGGACTCATAACTATTTGCCTTAAACCCAGAGACCACTTAGTGAGGAGAAACAGGGTTCTGGGACAGGCTTCATCATGGCCGACAATGAATGGCAGAGCAGCAAGACCCTCTTCTCTCCATTGCTTCTGCAGGTGGAGATGAGCAAGTAGCCACGCCTCCTGGCATTCAAAAAGAGGGTGGAGAGAACGGCTTGTCGTCAGATGAGCAGAGCAGAAGAGGAGATGCATACTGATTGAGACCGAGAGCATTAATTGCTGATGAGGGACAAGAGTGAGAGGACACCACGAGGAGCGGACTAACAGCGGTCAGCTTTGTGGAAGGAAGAAGAACAACTGGAAAGGAGATAGTGGTGTGAAGAATCAGTGAGGCAGTTGGCCTTGCCTGTAGAGCAGAGGATATGGCAGGACATGACCGAGCTGAGAAAGCATTCAACTACCAACCCTAGACTGTAGGAGAAGAGATTCCAGGAGCACCATATACTGCAAGCTTGCCTGGTAGCCAGGGAAGTGACATGGATGCCCTGGATCTCGACGGCAATGCCTAGGAGATGAGTCGTGGCCAGAAGCAAGTGCCGGGGGCCACGCATTCATTTTGGTGGGGGTGATGTGGCACACGAAAAGCCTAAAGAGCACAAGGGGGCTTGGGGTAGTACCAGGGAGATAGGTATCATTTGGGTGCATGCAGAGAGAAACACTTCCTCTTGGTGGTGGTGGCACTGGTGAATGGTGGCATATAGCTATAAATGAGCTGATCCCTTCTTTGGGTTTACTTTTGTGGGTGATCATGTCGCTATCTGGCCTGGATGTCTGTGAGAAGATACTATACAGTCAAGATAAAAACCAAGACCAAGACTGCCGAAAGCACCAGATTCTGATAGTGCAACCAGACTGGATTCTTATACAAAAAATCTAGTTGTCACCAAATCCAATGCCCGTTCTGAATATAAAGTGATAAGTTGTGTACATATAGGGTGTGCAACCTGTCCCGCAATGCCCCTAGACTAATCTCCTCTCCTCATGAGGCATGCATCTAAAGGTTCATAGCAGTAGTAAAAAGCAGGGAGGAAAGAGGGCATCCCTGTTGAGTGCTGTTGAACATTTGGAACTAGTGCGAGATGCAATTCCCCATCTTTAGTTGGGCCAAAGGTTTTGAGTATAGTCCCCTAATCAATTTTATCCAACTAGACCCCGTCCTTATTTGAGCCATAACAGTCTCAAGATAGTTCCTTCTTGAGGTCACCAGTGCTACCATAGCTCCAGGGTGCTCGTCCAAGATTCTGTTCAGTCTTCTGAGGTTAGAAGAGGGATTGTGGGTGGATATGAACCCATTTTGGTCTTTATGGATCAACAGGGGCAAGTGCTGGTAAAGTAAATGTGACGAATATCCTGTTTGCCGTATTATGATCCCTTTATATCATATGGGGATCGTAATACGGGATATCTATCCCATTTGTGACAGAGCATTCCTTCCGCCAAGATCTAAATAAGGCCCTAAAGTATTTTAAAATTTTGATTTAACATTGAGAGAGGTCTGTGTAATTCTGCAGTGCCCCAGTCTTCCCTGACTGAGAGTGGGGTACCACCAAGGCCTTCCTGGATGAGGCTGAAAGCTCAGCCTTCTCCAAAGCCACTGTGTAAACGCTGACCAGATGTGACACTAGTAGGGTAGGATGTGACACTACCAGATGTGACACTAGTAGGGTGAAGTGAGTCTGGCAAAACTATGCTGGAAGACCCGCTACAACTGAGGTTTTGCCTCTGGCCAAGTCTTTGATAGGCCCCCGACATTGTTCTCGGTGATTGGACCACCCAGTTTCGCCCCCTCTGCCAAGTCCAGTAATCTTAGCTGGGCTCTATCCAGAAAGGGTTTTGCCTCTGGCCAAGTCTTTAATAGCCCCTGTAACCGTATTCTCAGTAATCAGACCACCCAGTCTCTTCCTGTCCGCAAAGTCCAGTAATCTTAGCTGTGCTCTATCTAGATATGTTTCCACCTCCTCCACCATTTCCCCTCCATTCTGAGCATAGAAAGCACTATAGCATTAAAAAAACGTAATTACTTTGGTTCTTCTAGGCATGCACAATTTGGCCACTAAGGTTTGCTGTTTGCATGATGAGTTACCCCCTACTCACCGGCCGGATCAGCCACGCCAACATTTTCCCAGGTTTACCATCTCCCTCATGCATTCTATCAGTGTATTCCTTATACTTGTAGCAGCATACTTTCTCAGTGACCTCGGTGTCTCTCTCCTTATTCTCTGCTAATTTAGTCCTAGAGGCAGGCAGGCTGGCTAATTTAGTCCTTTAGTCCCCCACATCTATCTGTAGCACAAGAATAATTTTTTCTAAGTTTAGCAATTTTATATTTTATGCTTTCTTGACTCCAATAAAACGTCCTCGCGCCACCACATTAAGGGGCTTATTTAAGAAACGTTGCACTGCACAGTGTGAAGCGCCACTTTTCTTTCACCCATTATCTCCCCCCTGCCACCACCATGTGTGCTTCGTATTTAGAATATGGGGCACCATGGCGCAGGGTAGGGGGCGATACCCTCATTTTTCAAGACACCATTGATATACTCTGCAGGAGTAGCACCAGAATATTGGCGCTACTCTTGCAGAGTACCTAGGGGCCCATTATATAAATAATGGAAGCCCCCTTTTAACGTCTGCTCTGAGTAGGCGTTAAAAGTGACGTGAAAATAACACAAGGAAATCTGTTAGATTTCCTTGCGCCATGTTTTCGGCCCCCCTAACATGGGAACGCCCCCTTTGCATACATTATGCCTGGTGCAGGCATAATGTAGCACAAAGGGTTACAAAGTGGCACAATGCATGCATTGCACCACTTTATAAATATTGCGCGAGGATTTTGGCCTTCTATCGCCACATTAGAATGGTGCTAGGGGTTCTTACATATGCCCCTTAGTGCTGTAGATGACCCACTGTTGTCCTCAGTGCAATCTCCAAAGTGTGGAGGATGTAAATGGGTCATCCAGAAGGGAGAGTGCAGGGGAACTCCTTGGGCTTGCACCAGAGGCTTCCCAACATGTAATTACCTGTGGGGCAGACACGGAATTGCTTTTGCGCGAGCCCCCACCCTTCTCATTACCCATCAGTGATGTCAGCACATCAAATGCCGAATTTACAGATCCCACCAGTTGGCGCCATGAGGAGGTGGAAAAGGCAGCTTTGCTCATGCATCTATTGGGATTACTCCTCACAGTCACTACTTCTGAGTTTGAGGGAGGCTTCACAGGCACACCACAAGCATGAATCCCACTAGAAGCCAGGGATCTGTGTTTTTTGGGGGTAGGAGTCAGCTGCAGTGGGTGTAAGTAAAATGTGAATGGTGAAATAACTGGTCGGTTGCTGAAGTGGGATGACATATTGCCTATGATGTGGTGGGTGGAAGCAAAATGTGAATGGCTGAATAACTTTTATCAGTGGCTGAACTGGGCTCACTGATTGCCCCAAGATTTATGCTAGAGGGGGTGGAAGTAAAATTTCAATGGCACAATAACTCATTGGTGGTTGAAGTGCACTGACACATTGCCCTACACTGTGGTGGCTGGAAACACAAAGGCACATGGTGCACATGGCTAACTTAAATGTGAGTCACCCAGTGTTGTCTCACAAAGACATTTCTCCTGGCATCAGTGACGACTATGGCAATGTGTTCCTTTGACTTACTGGGTGTGTTGCAACTTGCAGTAATTTATTTTCTTTCTTTTTTTCTTAGGCAAAGCTCTTCGAATTGCAGCATAGAGACAGATAAATGGTTTTTCCCTTATGAGATTGTTGTCTTTATCACACTTTACTATACTCTGATTTTCACAGCATTGTATTGCATTCCTGCACTTCATTGCAAACACATAGCATTCTACGAGTACCTCTTCATTCTTCACAGCCCAGAAAGTTTTAGAGAACAGAGATGAATAACTATTTCCCAGGCCCTACCTCAAATAATGAAGGAGAGCTCTGAGGAAGGGACTGATAATGAGACAGCATCTGAGAGAGAGGACCATGGAAAAGAATCAGTAAGTGATATTTCAGTTGAAGTTCTATCCAACGATGTTTTGTCTTCTAGTGACTATGAGGAACATGCCGATAGCAGTTGTGATGTCCCTTCATAAGCACAACCTCTCCTGCATTGGTGCAGTAATAAGTTAGCCCACTTTACAGTGCAGGCATGGACTGCACAGAGCGCAGGCAGGGTGCTCACTTGACAGCATCCCAATTTAGTTCAGCCACAGTTCTACTGATCACTGTAGTTGCTGAATGTAAACTGAATACTACATTTCTTTGACAGTTGACCACTTCCATATTTTTCTGGATGAAAACTTCCTTTACAAAATTGTGCACAAAACAAATATGCATGCTGAACTGTTTCTGAGGGAGCATTGAGGCACTCTAAGCCCTAATTCTAAGGTAAACCTGTGGACACCCACTTCACTGCTGAAAAAACATTCCAAGCTTGACACTCAACATGGGAATTGTACACAAACCCAACAGTACTGTCCTGCTGATCTACTCGTACGTTTTGGACAATACCCAGCTTCGCACCTGTGAGCAGAGATAGGTTTTTGATTTTGCACCTTATGCTGCATTTTAATGAAATTCTGCTGCTTTGTCCCGGGATCACCCATGCCATGGGATGGGAGACCCCATCCCAGGTAAGTAGGGTAAGTATAGGTAAGTAGTTTCTTTTTTTATTAAAGTGCCATTGGGGTCCCAACTTGGCACAGGGTGCAATGGCCATGCCCAGGGACACTGGTCCCCTGTTCTGGCCATTGAGGTGGTGGGCATGACTCCTGTCTTTTCTAAGTCAGGAGTCATGTGGAATGGATGGTTTTGCATCAGAAAATGACGTTAGGCTGGTTAGAGGCATTTGTTTGCCTCTAACCAGCTTAACGTCATTTTTGGTGCAAAACCCCCTTCTCCCACACCTCCACCCTCACCCGGCTAATGTTATTGTTTTTGTTTATGCTAGCCCACCCTTTGCACTGGCTTGCGCCATTCCATAAATATGGCGCCCGGCTGGCTCTCAGGAATGGCACAAGAAGTGCTAAACCTTTTGATGCAAAACTACGTTAGTGCAGTCTTGCATCAAACAGTACAAATATGCCTCTTAGTCTTTCTGGAAGTGCTCTTTAGGGAACTTAGAATCTTCCCCGGCATGTTTTTCTGAGTGTTCAAATGCAGATTTGTTCACACTGTCCGATGAATGGAACACAAGTGCATCCTCAGGCACCACAACGTACTTCCACACACTGGAAGGAGTTGGATTTAGTGCAGTGAGTGAGCTGAAGGTGCATGAACGACTAGTCTTCCTGAGCCTAGGCAGGCTGTCACATGGATGTATTAGTAAAGGGTCACCTGGCATGAGCACAATGTTAGTCAGGATTCCAAGTGAGACAAACACATGATGAGGGAGTCAAACCTTTCATAGGGTCTTGTGTAGGTTGAAGGCATATGGTTAAGGTAGGAATGAAACACAGATAATGGCACCAACGAAAGCTGTAATTAACTGGTGGCATGTGTGTAGTGGCAGTATGTGTAGCTTTAGGCTGGCTGTATATGTAGCTCTTGACTGGCAGAATGCCTGACGTTTGACTGGTAGTATTTGTGGTGTTGGCTGGCGGTATATGTGTAGCGGTTTGCTGGAGGTGCATCTTATGTAAGTTGCCTAATGACTGGGTGAGTAGTGGTGTGATTGATGTTTTAGTCCTGTGGGTGTATTAATTTGCTAGCCCCATTCGAGTGTTTTGTTGTCTTCGGGTTGTGGCTGGGGGTGTGAATGGCTTTGTGTGGCATGCATGAAAGGTGTGTGAATAGAAACATTTCAGTGCTTGGTGACTTGCCATTATAACTCACAATAAGGATGGCGTGCGTTCAGTTTTCTGATACTCAAATTATCTTACAGAGAAGTCTCAGATATGATTTATGTGAATCATTTGTTAATAGTATTTGGATTTGGACCCAATGATTGTTGGTTGTTTCAAAACCAGCCAGTATGAGCCTGTACAAATGTGCCTGTCCAATTCAGGAATACAGGACAGGAAATGTCCTCATGTTTTAGTTATGTTTTCTAACCTTCAGTGCCAGTGCACATTGTCTCACAGAACAGGAAAAACTCAACAGAGAGAAATATATTTTAGGGGCCTCCTGAAACCAGTTGCCATATTGAAGCCAGTCTCACCTACGAACATTGTGCTGTAGGTAAATTATTATTAGCTTGACTGGAGATGACGATATGGTAATAGAAGTTTGGCATCTACTAGAATGACTACAAGATCCCGTGTCAAAATGACCACAGCTGGCTATCGTATTTTAGCCCTGTGTGGGCGGGCTCCCAAGAAATAATTAAAACCCCTGATATTTTTGAAAACTGAACACGCAGAGGAGTCCAGACTGGTGTATCTTGTATAGATCCCAGTATCTATTTTTACTCACAATGCCCTGCAAACCTCAAACTTCGGCTAAAATTGTGCATTTGCCTAATGTTTCAATAATGGAAAGTTCCAGAAGCTGCAGGGATCCACAAAATGCTTACCACAAGCGTTTCCACACTTCTCCCGATAGAAACAGTACCAGATGTATTGTATTGTATTGTATTGTAATAGTATTTATATAGCGCTTACTACCCCTGACGAGGCGTCGAAGCGCTTTTCAGCGAGTAGCACGCTACTCCGGAACCCAACAAGAATTAGTGATGGATTAGTATCGGGAAATATGAGTACAGTTTTAGTATTATTATGAGTTAATTTGAGCCGCGGATATGAGAGTTTGTTAGATTGATTGGAGTAATGGAGGGGTGGAGGAGGAAAGAAATCCAGAAGTGTTAATTGGGAGTACAGCCCTCAGTAGTAGTAATGTATTGTCTTGATCAGGCAGTATGGAACCCAGAAGCGCTTGAGTGGTGTCAAAGTGTGACACTGGTCGGGGTCAGAAGCCACAGCTGGCAGTGGATTTCCCCTCTGGCAGCATCAGGACCAGCACTGATGAATGACGAGGCAGCCCAGTTCTTGAAGCTGAATAGTAATCAGCACTGGAGTCTGTGTGGAACCTGAGCTGGCTGAGCTGACTGGCTAAAACTGAGCAGAGGACTAATTTGCCAGGATATCTCGACTGAAAGGCAAACCAGAGGGAGCTGGAAGAATGCCAAAAATATGCAGCATGGCCTGTGCCACTGCTAATGGCCTTGGGCACACTGGGATCAGCTCTTCTATCTGGAATTGGAAGCAAGACTGACTGCCACCTGGATGCCTTCGAGGCTTCTGTTTAGAATAGGGAGCGGTGGGATGGGATTGAGTCCTGCTTCACCTTTTGTTTTTGCTTTGATTTGGACTTAATCAGGAAGGCCTGTGTAGGAAGTTGGCTCTGTATGCACTATCCCAAAGTAAGGAACAGTATGCACAGAGTCCAAGGGTTCCCCTTAGAGGCAAGACAGTGGCAAAAAGAGACAACACCAACGCTCTACTCTGTGGCTGTACCTAGTGTCTGTGACAAACAAAGCCCCAAAACATGACATGGAAACGTCAATTTGCCGGCATGAAAACAATCCTTTTGGGCAATATGGGGTGCTGCAGAATTTGGACCTGGGCACGACCGCTGCCCACGGATACCTATCATACCCGACATTTCTGAAAACTAGACACCCAGGGGGATCTGAGTTGGTGTGACTTGTGTGTATCTGGCTACCTTTTCTTACACAGAATGCCCTCCAAGCCCCAAATTGGCTAAAATCATGTATATTTCTCATGTTTTTGTGAGGGAAAGTTTCAGAATCGACGGGGACCCACACAATTTCTACCACCTTGCATTACCACTCACCTCTCACAATTAAAGGCACTACCCCACTTGAGCGACTGGGCCTAGTGGCAGGGATATGCATGGTTTAAACCAGGGACAATGCAAGTCCTCTTAGGTGGTTGATGCAGATGAGGGAGGAGAACCCATAACTCTTCAAGTGGTCCATATACTAACTGCTTATGAACTTTACAGTGGCCTGGGGCTGACAACACTAATTCTGATGTTTTTTCCAGGTTCATCTACCTTATTGATAAGAACTCATTGAGGGTGAGTATCTCTCCCCGCTTTCAGTTGATAGGTGCCCATTTATGTCATGGGCCCCAATTTCTGCATGCCTGTATTTGCTGAGTTCAGTTTTTACCCTGGCAAACAGTAGTAACTGCATATCTGGCCTTTTTAACTTACCTAAACGACCATTGAAAATGGTGCCTTAAGTGCATTGATGGCATGTAAAGTGAAATATCATGCATGGGCTACAGTGTCTATTTACACCACCCACATGTAGGACACAAAGAGGCTGATGCACTAAATTATACAAGAAGTGATGGATGGAAAGCTTCAATTCATCTCAGCCACTGGTAATTATTTGGGGCTGCATCCCAGTTCATTTTTATCTTGTACAGCAAGCAAACTCAGTTTAGACCCAGCCATATGAAAATCGGTCTTGACACTGCTCCAATGGGAACAGTCCAGTCCAAACTGCTAGGTCAGGTTCTCCCTGAACCAGAATACAAGCAACCTAGGACAATTTTGCCCTAATTAGGGCTCACCAGCCAGGAATAGGATGGTTCCAGTGACACAATGTGCACTGCAGTTAGGGTGCAGTTTAGCTCCACTGCAGTGACACATGGCCAGGAAAAATGATTGTGCCATATAGGGAAGGCCTATTTTTATATACATAAATCACTCCAGAAATTTACCCTCTAAAGACACAGGGTAGGGTGCATATTTATAAAAAATAAGGCACACTACACTTTGGGGTTTGTGTGCCCTCACAGAGAAATAAAACCCAAAGCTATTCTACTGTGTTGGCCAGGTTATGCTTTTTAGATGTAAGTGGGATTAAAATCTTTATTTGCCACCTCCATTTAGGAAAGGGCAAAAAATATCTTCAAAGGTATTTTTTGTTTAGTTTTTAAATCCTGACATAATGGTGAAATCAGATTTGTGATAACTAAAGCAGAAAAGCAACTTTGTAAATATGTAATTTAGCATGTCTGAGCCATAATTGGTTTAAAACCAGTTCTCTCACCCATTACACCTCCAGAGTGGGAATCCTTGGCTGTGAAAGTTAGCAACTCTAGCTCAGAGGAGAATGGCTCACCTCTGGGTTCAGGAAGGGCCTATCTGTGTTAACAACTGGCCACGTATTAGGGATTAGCTATCTCGGAGTTGACAGGAATAGTTGGCAAAATAAAAGGCAGCTTTAGCTACACCTTTTTGGACCTGGACATGCCAAGGAGGGCTTCTGTGACTCATCTCTGGAACCCTCCTAGACAGTGAGCCTCCAGTCGCTGTAGGAGGGTGAACTGTTTTTTACCCTCTGAGGTAGGAGAGCAGCTAAGAAGCTGATGATAGGCCTGTCCCATGACCACTGGGTCCCCAATCTCAAAACAGGATTTCCTTGGTAATTTGTTTAGTAAGACAAAGAGAAAGTGCTACAAAAGGAGTTGGGGATTGCGAGGAAAACATTATGATTGTGTGGTAGAATTTCTCCATACATTGGCTAGTGCATAGGATATGTATGGCATCTGCACTACCACCTCCTTTGAACATTCATGGACGTGGTACGACTCAATCTGAAGTAGAATGCCCTGCTGGAAGAATAATCCTGACTTCTGGCTTCTGTTGAAGAAGAGGACTCACACAAGGACTCCAGGCCCCTGAATTCTACTGTAATGCATGGACTCGAACTGCTCTCTAAGGGCCAAGTGGTTGGCCTTCTGTTTACCTGCTTAAGGGATACATACGGCAAAAGGACTGCAGACTCCAAAAGGGTCCAGTTTGTAAGATATCTGGCTCTCTGTGGAGGTAATGGTTGCAGGACAGACTAGAAGAGGCTTTCCAAACAGCTGGAGACGAACATCCTGTTTTAGAGATTGGCAGCCTAGTTACTTGGTTATAAACATGACGGCTATTCTGTTCGTCTTACTACAAGTGTATTAGGTAATATGGCACTTGAGATAAGCCGGATGGAATAGCAGTCATGTTTGTGAAGGGGTACCCATCCGTCACGCTCTAGATCAGGACCCAAGTCTCAAGGTAAAACTTTATCTTGGAACAACTCACTTGGTATATCTAACATCTGATACACCACGGCCTGACATTGTGCCTAGATTCCAGCGCACCACAAATTGTTGCTTTTCCATAGTTCTTGACTTTTCCTAGGTGCTTTTTGCCTTAAAACTTTAAAAATCCTTATCTCTGGTTCTCTTTAACATATTTTGGTGATGTAGGTGTGCGCAGTCCCTATTTTTCTAAATTGCTTTGGAGATTTTATTGTGTTGTGTTCTTTACTTTGGATTGTTGGTACTGCTTGAACGTAGCATTTATCTATAGGTTGCCTTGTGCGTGTGCAATAGCTACCAGGGGTTGAACAGAGGTTCTCTGTTCAATCCCTGGAAGCTATTTTGACCTAACCAGAGTCAGGTATTGAGTTGTGCTAGCTTCTCCCCTCCAAATAAATAACCCAATTTCTGACACTGCCCAACCATATCTTTCCTGCTCTCCCAGTTGCGGCTTCAAACCATCTTCGTGTCTAGCTTCCCCTGTCCTTCTTCCTCCTGCTCATCATTTGTGGATGTAACCTGTCGCTTTCCCTCTACTGGGAACTTATTTATATTCCCATTTGCTGTTCCTCCTTCTGCTTCCTGCTATCTCCCAAAATTGCTGTGCAAGGCCCCATCACCTTTGCCTAATGTGCCTTGCATTGCTGACTGCCTCTCCCAGCACTCCCCATTCCAAAGGCACAGTCCTTCCTCTCTGTCATTGACGGGGTGACACCAGCGTACTGATGTCATTGGTATAGTACCTTCACAATGCTATATTTACAACATGGTACCTTTACCACAATGTAAATATAGTTGCAAAACGTGTCAGTACAATATGTTACTTTACAACACAAGTTGTTACAGTGGATTAGTAACTACTGGTAAGTTAAGTTGTTGAAAATATGGTATTTAGCGTTTAGGGGTTTGGGAAGTGACACATATAGTGATGATGAGGAATGCGGGGTTTACCCCTTAAAAAACATGTTTTTAGGGTTTAAGGGTGAAATGTAAGTGTTATTGAGGTGATGTGAGGGACTTGGAGAGGTTGACCTCCCCACAAGAAAATATGTTTTGTTAGGGTTTCGTAGCGGAAAGTAAGAGTTTGGGTTGGTAATGGAGGATTAGGGTTTATGCCTATAAGAAATTATTTTTTTAGGGTTTGAATGTAACGGTTTTAGGATTTTAGGGGAACAGGATAGGGAGGATTTTTTAGCCCAATTAATTTGGGGTGTGAGAATTTAATTAAAAAAAATGTATATTACACACTGATGCGGGCAGGTACACAGAGCAATAGATTGCTCCCACTCGGAGGGAGCTGCATAAATAACTGCTTCCTCTGGGCGGGAGCAATGCTGGATCCCGCACCATGCGGGGAACCAACTGGGGCCGTAGTGGCCCTGGGTCTCCCCCTGCAGCCCCCAGCACGAGCATGGTGGGTGCCCTGGGTGGGCACCAGGGCACCCACCTATAATAAAGACAGGCCTCGGGGGATGGGGTCCCCAGGGCAATACTGGGCACGGGAAGGAGGACCTGGTTGACTCACCCTTTTAGTATACATATGGCCCTGGGGCATCGGCCCCCAGGGCAAAATGAGGCTCAGGGAGGGGGCCATGTGCCCCCTCCTCTTTTAATATACATACAGCCCTGAGGGAAGGGGTCACCAGAGGGTAATGGGGCTCGGGGAGGAGGGGCGCGTGGTTTCCAGGGCCTAATAGGACTTGGAGAGGGGGGCTGTACACTCCCTTCCTTTTAGATTTTGTCCCGGGATGGAGTCCGTGGGGACAAAAAAGGCTTGGGGAGGGGGGCCACATGGCCACCCACCCCATTTTTTATTGCATTTGGCTGCGGGGTTGGGGTCCCCGTAACCTACTAAGGCTAAGGGAGCAGGGCTGCATGACTCCCTCTCCTTAGATTTTGGTCCTGGGACTGGGGCCCTCAAGGGCCAAGAAGGCTCAGGAAAAAGAGCTGTGTGGCCCCCTTTTCCTTTTCATATACATTCGGCCCTGGGCGATAGTGTCCCTTTGCCTAACGAGGCATGGGGAGGAGGGTGCGCGCCCCCCCTCCAATTTTCATATATGTGCTACCATGAAGGAGGTGCCCATCCACTCCCCTTTTTTTATTTTATGTGGCCCTGGGGGATTGGGTACCTGGGGCCCAAGAAGGCTCGGGCAGATGCTGCATGACCCCTCACTCCTTTTTTACTGTATTTGACCCTAGGTATGGGGTTCCCAGGGCATAAGAAGTCTTGGGGGGGGCTGCCTGCCCCTTCCTCTGTTTAATTGTATTTGGCCCTGGGGATGGGGTCACCAAGACCTTTTAAGGCTTGTGTATGGGGCTATGTGGGCCCCTCCCCTTTTTATTGGAACTAGCCCCGGGGGATGGGGCCCCTGTGGCTAATTAAGGCTCAGGAGAGGGGCTGCACCCCTCCCTCCCTTCCCTTAATATGTATGTTTTGGCCCCTGGGTTGGGGCCCTGGGGACCCAAAGGCTAACCCTACACTGTGCACACCAAAGGCTGTGAGCAACGTGGGTTTGGCAGTCTGCTAGGTTTTTGACCACAGGGCCTGGAGGTAGGCCAAGCCCTGTGGCCAACCCCGCTGCGCACATCCAAAGGTTGTGCACAGCGCAGGGTTGACTGCCTGCGGGAAATTGGAAGCAGGGACCGGCTGCAAGACAGGCCCGGGGGCTAACCCCATGCCATGCATGACCGAAGGTCATTCTCTTCTCTTCACTAAAAAAATGCTTCATGTACACCTGATGGTAATAAAATTGAAACTTTTGTTGAAAATCCCTTCGGCTCAGGCCTTTTTAATGCTGGAGCAGGCCTTTAATGGCCGGTATAGACTGCTATGGGTGGGTTATAAGGCTGTATTAAACTATTTTAAAAGTTGTGGCCTCGCTATAGGGTCATATTTTTTTGTTTCCTTCCCTTGAGTGGAGTGCAGAACAACCTGTCACATTTAAAAAATAAGTGAATGAAGATTCTAAAACTTTAAGGGCTCCAATTTATGAAAATAAATGACATGTCCTGCTGGATCCCACTCCTGCTGCCGAATGAAGCCCCGGCGCAAATATACGTTTTTTCTCAATGGGAAAAACATTTTCTTCTTGTGGAAAAACCTTGCCATATACCCACAACGGGTGATTTCCTCTTTCATCCTCGAAGGGAGTAACTTCAGCCCAACGCTGGAGTAAATCTCAGACCCTTTCCTGGGCAGAAAGGAGTCAGAGAGGAATAGGGAGGGATTGTCACGATTCACCCTTGGCTTACCATCTGTATCAGAGAGGGATGGTGTGCTGCCCCGGTTCCTGCAAGTCTTACTCTGACGAGGTAGGGGAGACCCCTTCCGGTAGCCACAGTGCTGTTGACAATAGTACGCCACCACAGTCCGTGCCCTCCAGAAGGAGTCCCAAAGGAAAAACCCCAAGGGGAAAAAACCTCCAACAGGAACTCCCTGGAACAGAAGGAGGACACAAGGAATTAGCACTCAGAAGCCTGGAAATACTGGAAAGCAGAGGAAAAACAGGAACAACTGGAGTCCAAGCGAAGACCAGCCAGAGCGTGACCACCACAGCAGAAGTGTTGTAACGCAATGAGAAGAAGAAATGATTCCCCTTATATACCCCTCGACAGGAAGTGATAGACAGGAAGAAGTAAAACCACCATTTTGGATTGGGAAGGGGCTATAGCAATAGATAGGGAAAGAAACCATAGTAAAAAAGGGAACAGATGCATGCAGGGAAAAGAGAGGTGCAAGGTGTGCTGGGAAGGAGAAGGCATGGCTGCAGGAATCAAAAAGGAGAAAAGGAAGGGACTGAAATGGGGCACCCGGTAAGTGTGCGATGCTGGGGGGGGCGCAGACACCCCATGACAACAGCCGCGTCGCAAGCTGTGTGCGGCGATGACCGACGCCCAATCCTGGGTCTCAGGCCTCGCCGTGGCAAAAAGAACAGCGCGCGGCTGGAGAAAAGGGCTGCCGCGGGCCCCGCGACACCTAACACGGGCTGCGTTTCCCACCGCAGCGCACGGCCGGAAAAAAGGGCCGCCGCGGGCTCTGCGACCCCCAACACGGGCCGCAGCTCCCGCTGCGGCCCTGCCAGGAGACGCGCAGGTCGCCGCGATGCAACAGGGATGGGCACAAGGACAACGCTCACACATATATAAGGGGTAAAAGCCTGCTTTAATAGAACAGGTCTGAAAACTGTACTTCAAAACCACAGCCTAGGCAAAATGCCTTACAAAACTAATTAGCCTCACTAATACATGGAGGCTTCCTAAAACCTCACCCACTTCTTCTAAAAAAAACACTTACCCCCCCTTAACTCTCCCTTCCCACCCCAACTCTGTGACACAATTCCTGCTCCCCTATGATGTTTTCGCAACTGTCCCTTGTTACCATTGTCCCCTCCATCCCTTTGGCCCTTGACCATATTCCCGACCTCTCTGATCTGTGTGCACACCCAACTTTTTGACCTCCTCCCATCCAACAACTGTCTTCTTGTCACAGAAACCATGAAAACCCCTCTGTGTTTTCTTGCCCCATCCATAGGAGAAAACACACGCTAGCAAGCCTACCTAGCCACTAATCCCACAACCTCTCCCCTGATAACGCTGCAATCATTAAACGGAGTGTAATATTAGCTACCCATCATGGACAAATTCACACCATCTTGTATGAAAAGGGACATATCCTCCTGGACTATCTCTGGATGTTTCAAAACTGAAATACCCATAGTGCTGCAAAACCCTCCCATCTCTATGTTCACCTTCCTCTGCTGTCTCTCAGTTGCACCATGCTCCCAAGCCTCTCTCCATTCTCTCAGTGAATAAATTCCATCCATAGAACGTGTGTGCCTGACCAATGATTCTTTATACTTGTGAAATCCAATTTCATGGACTTCAACAAACCTATACCTGATAATGCCACCAGGTCATTTTCTACCAGATGAACTATCAACAAATCAGGTGACTGTCACCCAACCAAATGTCTAAAAAGCATACCTTGCAGCTCGCCCCATCTTATCTCACTTTTTCCTTACCACAAGATAACCCCCTTCACTTCAACTAAACCAAGCTGACTGCTGAAAATCTGGGATTCTGCTTGCTTTTCTGCCCAACGAACCAAGGAATAAGCCACAATCCAAACAGTAGAAATGCAGTTGCTTAGTTCAGCAAGACAACCCAAATCCACAACGCACATAACGCTTGTAGCAACTAGATTTCATTTTCCTAACTGCTTTACCTCATCATCCACTGTCATGCCTTGCTGCTTGGCTGCAGTAGTAGCCCCAATCCTAATGTGTGCCATAATCTGTGGGGTGCAGACCCATCCGGCTCACGACACAGCATAGTACACCCAGCACCATTGAAGGCTGTCAGGTGAGAATCATCCTCATGAAAAAAGTACCTTGATGCCCCACCTAAAAATGTTTCAAAAGCAGACCATCTATCAATCAGACAACAAGGAGGAGAACTCTTCCTTAAATCACCTCCTACCCCTGTCCAACTGATCCGTCTTACAATAAGCCAGTCAAATCCTAATCTCATCAGCTGAAATGCCAACATTGAAATGCAGTAGATCAGTTTTCACTTTTAACTAACAATTCAGAAATTCGAAATGCCCCAGGGAAAAGCCAAACCATGCATAAGGAAACAGTGCAACCTCCCATGCAGAAAAAAGATTGTGTCTAATTGTTTTAGAATGTCACAGAGCAATGTACAGTAAATCAGCCTCCTCCTGTTACAACAAGCCCCACTTTTCCTTGCCCACCCTACCAATATCCTCTTACAAACATCACCCTCCATCAGATCATGGCACCAGAAACACTTCCTGTAAAATGAAATGCCATCCATCTAACCAAATATTGTGACAGCTGATAAACCCAGCTTAATCTGTCCCATTATAAACTCCATCGCATCCGCGTGCCAAAGCACAAAATCCAAAGAGCCCACATCTCTCCTGCGTGCCCCAGAATGTATAAAAGTAATCCAAGCCTGCTTGTAAGTCCTTCTGGTTGATACAGCCACTGACTTATCAATCAAGTCCAACATTTTTATTCTCCCAGCGTCCACAGATCCTGAGGCATCCTGGTCTTCAACTGCATTGCTCCTGGTGCAATCCCACAGAACCTCTGCCACTGTGAACGAGATAGTGCATCCACTATATTATTATCCACACCTGGGCATATCTCGCCATAAACAATATGCTGAATTTCAGAAAGCCCAATAGAAAAATTCTCAACAACCTCAAAAGCTTTTCATCTTTCACCTTCTGCAAATTCAGAAGTGTCATCACTGTCTGATTATCCACATGAGACACCACCCTTCTGTTGTCCAAAAGCTCCCCCCATAAAACCATTGCCACCACCAAAGGAAAAAACTCCAAGAATGCAATGCTTCTTATCTTCGACAACTATGATGCAGGCCATTTTTCCACCACCCAACGATCATCCCAAAACAAGCCAAAACCATGGCCTCCTGCAGCATCAGAAAATATTTGCACCTGCCACAACCAGTCCTCATCCCTAGACAACATAGTAACGCCACTGAACTTTGAGAAACAAAATCCACATTCTCAAATCTGCTCTGATACTGGCCCTCAAACACACTCGATAATGAGGTAAACCTGCACCCTTTACTGAAAAACCAAGTAATCTGCAAAAGGCACAACCCCTTCTCCCGACTCTGCAAGCAGAGTTCAAATGCCCAAGAAGGCGTTGCTCTTTCTGTAAGTCCAACTTGTTACAAGCTACCACTTCCTCCAATAAAAGAATCAGTGTCTGCATCTTGGCTTTGGGTAAGCAAACCTCCATCTTTCGAGAATCCAACTAGATACCAAGAAAAATCATTGGGGTACATGGACCTTCTGTTACTTAGGGAGCCAAAGGGACTCTCAATTCTTACGTAGCGGACTTGAACTCTTGCATTGCCTGGAAACACTCCCCAGACTCACCCTTCCCCACCAACAAAAAAATAATACAAATAGTGAGTGATGTGTCGCACCCCATTCCTGAACTGGAAAAAAACACTGGAAAACTGAACTAAACATCTCAAATGAGGCAACATCCTGTCACTGTAAACTTTCCATCAAACTGCAGCCCCAACATTGGAAGATCATCTGGAGAAACCGCCAGAAGGTGAAAATCGATCCAATTTAGCCATCTCTGCCCCCCTCCCACAGGCACCAGAGCTACAGACTCATCTACTGAAGAACAACGCACAGCTGAATCCTCATTCACTATGAAGTCATTCGCTGACTCGCCTTGGGGCCATGGCAAATAATGAATCAATCTGAATTCCCCTTGTTGCTTCTTAAGCACCATGCCTAACAGGGAAATGGTTAGATCTTCAAGGGACCAATACACAATTGGACCAACAAACCTCCCGTATTTCACTTCCTTGTCTATTTTACTTCTAACAGCCTCTGGATTCTCTATGGTGGAGAGTAAGTTGTTTGCCCATCGCCCAGTCCGAGGTCCTTGATAGAAAAATCTAAAACCTTTCATACAAACATTTTGCTTCCTCCTTGTGGGGACAAACCTGTAACCAATAACTATGAACCTGAAAATCAATTGGCGCAGCCATGATGGATCCTCCATTGAGGTCTTGTACAGATACCCCACTTGAAGGACCAGCAAGCTCCATTCTGCAGCTATTGCCCTTGACCTGCAATGCCCACCCTAAAGTGGGTGGAACGCCCTTGAAAGGGCTTATATTGTAAAGGTAAACCACTGGCTGCATGAACCACTGGAATATGTCTGGCTGATCCCATCCATAGCTTATTATCAATGTCCACTCACTCTTTTTGTCCGTTCACTGCCAAACGGGCCCGAAACTCCTCATCATATTGTAACAAAGCAACCAAATCCTCCATAATCCATTTGCGCTTTTCTCACTACATCCATATACTTAAACATTGAGACACATTGGTCCGGAAGGCGTTTGCAAAAAACGCCAGCATAAATAAAAAATGCAGAGGTCTAATTCTCATTCGTGGTAGGAACACGTGGGTGATGTGCCAGTTCCAATTCCTCCTCCTTGGAGCATTCCTTAGCCTGTACTTCCCTATGCACCAGTTTAAAGACATCAACAAACTCCCTCTTCCAAATTTTCTCCTTCAGATTCTGTGTGAGATGCACCCCAAAGGCTTTGAGATCCACATGTAAGGTAGCTTTCTATCCTTAACACTGTCCCCAGAACTAGCATGTGCACTAGATATATCTGCAGTCTCTCCTGTAGCCGCAGGCGTATTATTTGACTATGCACCCGCTTTTAGCTTGTCCGCCTGGATAACAACATTTTTAACCACCACCTGTAGTCCTGTCATGCCCTGCCTATAATTCTTTAAACAGACTACCCTCAACTCTCACAAACACCAACCTAAAAATGGGTCTACCACTAGCACCAAACGCAGTTTGTCTGAGATTCTTACAAGTAGGTAATGTAGCATTAAGGTCCAGCTTTGCACCCGCCTTCTACTCTCCACCGCCTGTTCTTGTGCCTGCTCATGTAAAACACCAATGCTCCTACTGTTGTTAGTTCTGTCCCCCGCATACACCTTCCTTCCTACCTCTTTGGGAACCATGATAGTCACATCTTCAATTTCCCCATCCTCTAAAGCCATGTAATCCAGTATTTCTTCTCCCACATCCAAACCAATTGACCCAAGCCCCAACACACTTGCGCTCGATTTTTCACCATCCCCAACACCTTCGTCATTAGCATGGACATGGTGTTGCTGCTCCTTCAGCATCAAGCAGATCACTCTGGAATCTGCTCTCTCTACGGCCCAGTGTCTGGGAGGTTCCCAGGCCTCGACCAGATTCTGGAAACCATCACTGACCTCAGACATCAGCGTTGCTGTGACCAGTCGGCCAAGGCTGCCCAACCTCTGCGATTTGTGACAACTCAAAGCCCCTTCAGACACCACAGGCTGTACACTACCCACTCTGCCTACCTCACTTGAAATCCCACTGCCTGACCTGACGGACATGCCTCACTTCTGTCCCCACCCTTACAGTACCTAGCTGCTTTGTCTTTGCTGGGTGTGTATGCTGGACATCTGTCATAAACCCCTCACATGCAGTGATTACCCCATTGTTGACCACCCACTGCAGCACCTTATTCTTCGTTGGGCTAACCCAGTGCTTCATTTGTGCTTGTTGTTTCCGGTGCTGAGCACCAGCACTTATTTTTGAGGGCCGGGGCTTATTCTTCTGCCTCAAGCATTTGCTGCGAGCAAAGACACATATGGGAAAGACAGAGGAACTGAAAAACTAAAAAGCGTCACAAAGGGAGAAAGTAGAAAGCTGCAAGAGTGAGCTGAAGGGGCAGGGAGTGGCTTTATATGGATTTAAGATGCCTGAGATGGGTTGAGAATTAGGCCGCCTCAGTATTCCGTACTCACACATTTAATTGCAGCAGTGGTGTGTTTAAGAGGAGGACGCTGAGCACCGGCACGTTTTTATTTACAAATTAAGCACTGGGCTAACCTATGGGTGCAATGTTCAATTGCTGTTCCTAGGCCCCTTGCACCTGCTGCCTATACTGACTACTCTTGATTTGTTCCTACTCCTGTGCTTTGAAGTCTGTACCCTCCCCACCAAAGCACTCCCCGTCGCTTCTCGAGTCTGATATTAAAATCGGCTCAGATCTCATAGCCGTGTGCCGTCATCTTGTCAGGCGCTGCCAACAGTCTTTCCTTAGCATACGTAAACATGATGTCAGCCGCTGACAGAGAACCCGCCCCCTGCTGCCAGCAACATTTCATCACACCCATGCAGTGTTTACAAATTGGGCTATTTCCCGCACAAATGGGTGACATTTTTCCCAAATGTGCGGAAAATATCACATGTGGCAGGTGACTGATGTTTGGGCTGGGGAGGTCCCTGTGTGCTTATTTTTCGGAAATGAGGCAGAGCCCCATCTGTGGCTCGCACCAAAGGTAAGGCACAGTGCCCTGAGCTCAACTGGTTGCTCACCTCGTTATGTCTGCCAGCTGTATAGCCCTCCCCCAGGTGAGCGCACACCTCCTTCTCTGAGGCAACAGTCGCATGCTCACACATGATACAAGTAGTTACATTAAGGCACGATGACACATGCACATTAATATAACTACTTTTATCATTATTGAGTCCCCCCTCCCCCAAGTAGTGTATGCTTGCTTGAAAAATGGAGATTCAAGCTTGGCAGCAGCTCAGGGACTGAGCTCGAACAAAAAATCTTCTCTCCTCTTCTAGCTTGCTGGTCATGCTTGACGGCCAGCCTGACATAAACAGTGATTAGGGCTGCAGTCAGGCACTGAAGGTCGAAATGGCAACACACAAGCAAAATAGCTGGAGCTGAGGGTGAAGGCTGACTGCACTAATGCACGGTGTCCATGCTACAGTTCATTGCCAGACTAAGTTTTCTCATGGCACATGTTTTCTAAAATACAGTGCACCTGCAGGTCAAGGTAGTTAGGGCCATATGTACAAACACTTTTTCCCATAGACACAGAATGGGTAAAAAAAATTGCTACATCTGGCCCTAAGTGCTTTAAATCTAAATTTTGAAGAGCAGGTACTCACTATCCTAAAGCAGTTATTTTTGCTTAGAAGTGCTGCTACTCTGCCATTTAAAGTATTGAACCTTCTCGGACCAGTGCAAGTGCTTTCTTTTTCAAATTAAAGAAGTGAAGATACTCAGTACCTGCATATAGCAAGCACTGTAATAAAGTGCATTAAAGTCAGGGCCACTGGAATTATGCGACAGGGGAGAACCAAATGATGTGGCAGGGTAGACTAAATTACGTGGCAAGAAAAGGAAATATGCAACATTAATGTGGCACATTTTGTAATATTATTACTTTCCTATTTTGTAATACTTCTTTCTCATATTTACACTTGCTAACACTGTACGGGTATAAGTTGCACCTCGTTAATACCAGCTTAACACCCAAATATAGCAAATAAACAGAGGAAGGCAATCAGTCAACCTTTGCAAACAGCGTTCCACTGCACATAAACATGTGTTGCTGCATCTTTAGTAACTTTTGAAATGTTTGAGTTATATCTGCAGATTATAGAGCAATTGATGGATTATGTGGCAAATGTGGCAAAAACATAATTATGCGAAAAATGCTGCAGCCGCTGAATAACATAGTTCCACTGGCCCTAATTAAAATACTAAAAAGAGTTCTCTTTTGACAGTAATTATATCTTTTTTGTAAAGACAACCCAACTACTGCATTATGTGTTCAATTCGGACTTTGTATTTCTCCAGACTAAACAGTCTAAACGTATAACGCATACCAATATGGCTTATATGTGACTCCTACTCCTTGTAACCATTGTTGTCTTATGTTATATTCCTTGCATTTTGATTTGCACACTTAAATGATTTATTGTATAATGTGTGTGATAGAAAGTGATCTCACAGCCTACCTTCACCCAGGGATGAGTAGAGCTGCAAAAGACATTAAATATGAAGTACTATTTAAGTTATTGCTAGTGTCATAACTCATAAAAAGAGAAACATCTGTCCTTCTTACAGTACATGCATAGCTCTTACATATGATGGGGTTGAATAATGTCAAAACGTTGCCTCCAAATCATAGTTTCTGTTAAGCACCTGTGAAGTGATAACAAGATTAGTGTTTTTTTTCCCTTCATTGCATTGGCAGCTCGAGTATGTTGGTCTCAGCTGGAGGTGGCAAAAAGACCCCACCCCCTTATTCTACCCAAGTTGCTGCTTTGAACGGAAACCAAAGACGTTGTGGCAAATTACCCTGGGACAAATTCAGCATATTTCACTGATGCTGGCCCGGATCTTGATCAATATTTGCTGCCAGAAAAGATTGGGTCCCTATCATATCCTGCACTAATGGAAGTGTATACATAAAGAACAGAGTGAAATGCTGGTCCTGAAGAGGTAAGTAACAGTGTGAGATGTGCAGATGGAGGATTTCAAAAAGATGTTGAGAAGAAAAAAAAGGTACCATAGCCCTAGCCTCACTGTGCCCAGAAATATGGGCATATGAAAGTCGCTGTGACCCAGCTTCCAGCTGTACAGGTGCAATTTACATGTGAAAACTATTCTGTGTGCATTGCAGAGAGGGCAAGGATCGGATGTGAATGTATTCCAAACCCTTAATGGCATTCTGGCAGGCACTGTGAGAAACTTATGCTGCTTTCAGCCGCAGGACTTAGTTGTGGCCCGTCATAAAACCTCATCCACAATCTGAACTGACCTAGGCACTTGGAGGTGACTCAGTTCACAGTGTGCACTATACAAAAGTCATGCTGCACCTAAAAAAAACAAATACTTCTAGTAAATGAAGGATGGAATGAAAATGAAGGTAAAATGTAAATAGGGACTGCTTTGCTAAAACGAATTACATTATGTTTTTTTACATGGATTATTGAGAAATAATTCAATGGTTTTGCCATAAAGTTTAAGGATGTGAACTTAGACCTGGTTACGGACCTGTTTCAAAATTAGTTTTAGGATGGGAAAGGGGCCTTTTTCTTTTCACCGCCAATAGCCTTGCTTTCATTTGGTCCCCAAAAACACCCACATGCTTCTTTCCAATATTGGGAGCTTTAGTCTTGTCTGTGCTGCAAAACCAAGGCAACAGCGTAGGTCCTGTAAAACATTTAGGGCCATATTTATACTTTTTGACGCAAAACTGCGCTAACGCAGTTTTGCGTCAAAAAAATGAGCGCCGGCTAACGCCATTCTGAAGCGCCATGCGGGCGCCGTATTTAATCAATGACGTTAGCCGACTTTAGCCGGCGTTAGCCGCCGGCGCTGCCTGGTGTGCGTGGAAAAAAACGACGTACACCAGGCAGCGCCGGCGTAGGGGGATATGGGGCTTGGGCGTCAAGAAATGGGGCAAGTCAGGTTGAGGCAATTTTTTCGCCTCAACCCGATTTGCGCCATTTTTTTTTCACTCCCGACCCCCATAGAAATGACTCCAGTCTTAGCAAAGACAGGAGTCATGCCCCCTTGCCCAATGGCCATGCCCAGGGGACTTCTGTCCCCTGGGCATGGTCATTTGGCATAGTGGCATGTAGGGGGGCACAAATCAGGCCCCCCTATGCCACAATTTTTTTTTTTTTAAAACACTTACCTGAACTTACCTTAATGTCCCTGGGATGGGTCCCTCCAGCCTTGGGTGTCCTCCTGGGGTGGGCAAGGGTGACAGGGGGTGTCCCTGGGGGCATGGGAGGGCACCTCTGGGGCTCCTTCAGAGCCCACAGGTCCCTTAACGCCTGCCTTTTGAAGGTGCTAAAAAACGGCGCAAAATTGGCCGTACGTCATTTTTTTTGACCCGCCCACTCCCGGGCGTGAATTTTACCCGGGAGTATAAATCCGACGCACATGCCTCGGAGTCGATTTTTTAGACGTAAACCTTGCATCTCATTAACGCAAAGTAGGTGTCCACGCTAAAAAATTACGTAAACTCCATGGACTTTGGCGCTAGACGCGTCTAACACCAAAGTATAAATATGGAGTTAGTTTTGCGTCGAAATTGCGTTAAAAAAAACGACACAATTCCGGCGCAAACGGAGTATAAATATGCCCCTTAGTGCCAGACTAAGTGGTCATGGTGGAGGACTTTGGAGTGAAGGGCAGGGGACTAATTAGAGTAAGAGACTATCTCCTTCCTGGCACTCTTACATTTTAACTAGAAGGAGCGGGCCTCTTGTCATACTGTTATGACCCTTCTAGCTTGTCATACCAGTCGTGCTGGAATTGCTTTAACCCCAGGGTGTTTTTTTTTATATGTGTATCATTGTGTGGCGTGGTGTTAATCCTGCGAGATCCATGAAATATAATATTTTAGAAGGCACATTAATTAAATGGTTTCAGCATTTCCACACTTGAGCTTAACCTGCTCTTGTAAAGTTAATCAATCAGTGCCAGCCTCAGGTTTAGATTTGTGGTGCCAGAAGTGCCAATTTGAAGCATCATAGAGAGGACTAATTTTCACAATCACTAATTATTATTAGAATTTGGGCATGATTGAAAATGTGCATAGGTGTTCATTGAAACTCTTCCTATTATACACATGTTGAACCAAACTTAGAAAATTGGTCCGAATGTTTCCTGAAGGAGGTTTTTGCATACATTGAGGGATACAACTTTGGGCTGGTTTTTGGGCTGATACTAGTCTGCATTGGGCTAAATTTGGGCTTGAACTCAGACAGCTTTGGGCTTGGGACGGGTCTCAAAATCTGGCAACACTGCACCCGTGCCCAGCATTCCCCGCCCACCTGCTCCTGAATTGAGACAGCTCGATGCCGTGAAAGGCTTGCAGATGACTCACGCATCTTTGAATGACCTTCCTTCGGTGGGTAGGTAACCTGCGGTTCCTCGCCATCAGCAGGTATAATGGCTACTTTTCTGCCTCGCACACTCTTCACTCTTGGGCCTGAAATTCTTCGGTTTGATCAACAACGGAGAGCAAGCCAACACCCAGGCTGCTACTCCCCCGGCAGACACTTATTTTGGGTGTTACAAACCCACCCAAGCTTGTTCCAGCACAATTGTTTTAATTAGGACCACCCTGCCTTCGCCCTGTAAAATCGTCAAGATCTCCACTACTCTAGTAACACCCACCATGACCGAATAAACTCTATTACTATTACTCAATGTATTTCTTGGTAAATTCCTGGCAGGCATAAAAAAGGTAAATTCGATTGAAAACATATGTTTACAAACAAATTTACCTTTGTGATTAAAGTCCTCAGTTTATAGCTTAATGAGGATCATCAAAGCAGGCATAAAAAGGTAAATTTGATTGTAAACATTTGTTTACAAGTAGATTTAGCTTTGTGATTAAGGCCCTAAGGGGCATATTTGTACTTGTTTTGCGCCAAATTTGCGTCATTTTTTTAACGCAAATTCAGTGCAAAACTAACTCCATATTTATACTTTGGCGCTAGACTTGTCTGAGTTAAAGTCATTTTTTGGATGTGAAACCTACCTTGCGTCAATGAGATGCAAGGTAGGTTTTCCTGTACAAAAAATTACTCTATGGCCTTAGCGCCATATTTATCCCCGTGCTAAAATTACGTGCGGGGGGCAAATAATGGTGCAAAGCTTGCTTATTTAACGCCTAAGTCAGGGCAGGCGTTAGGGGACCTGTGGGCATGTTTCCATGGTCAGAGACCATGAAAATAGCCCACAGGTGCCCTTCCCTGGCCCCAGGGACACCCCCACCCACACCAGAGGGACACCACAGGATGGGGGACCCATCCCAGGTAAGTCCCGGTAAGTATTATATATATTTTTTTCCTTCTCAGGAGCACTAACTTGGGGCCCCCTGCATGGCATTGGCCCCAGTTGCCATGCCCAGGGGATGTTTGTCCCCTGGGCATGTCCATTGGGGTGGTGGGCATGACTCCTGTCTTTACTAAGACAGGAGCCATGTCCTTGGGGGTTGTGCGCCAGATAATGGTGTTACTCTGCTTAGAGGTATTTCTTAACCTCTAAACCAGTGGTCTCCAAACTTTTTTATGCCGTGCCCCCAAGTTGAAAAATAAAAATCATTGCCCCCTCAGAATATTTTTTGGAATATGTTTTTATTGTTTCTTCAACAGTGAAGAGGAAAAAAACAAAAAAAAAGATTACAGTTGCACTCCAGGGTAGCAGGATAATACAAATTTATTATTTTTATTTTTTATTTTTTTCCTACGTATTCCAAAACAGATTCCTCATTTATTAATGTCCACTTAGTGATGTAGATACTATTATGCATTTGAGTGAAGAATCTTGGAAACGTATTGTTCACAGGGAGTACAACAACAGCATAACATGAAGAATAATGAACAAAAGGCTGAGAATAGAGAGAAAGACGAGAAAGATGGGGTTGTGATCATGGTGGGCGCGCGGGGGGGAAGGGGCAAGAAGGAGAGGGGAGGCGGGCGACGCCGGCACACCCGGCTAACAAAGCCCCCGATGGAGACTGGATCATTACGGTATATGCTCGCATTAAGGCAACGAGCCAGGACTAGCATGGGGGCCCGGCACTCACCCATGCTCGGCGGTGGGGCAAAGGCGGGACAGTCGCCCTGGCAGGGTGATGCCACGACAGTAGATCCGTCTGGGGTGATCAGTATGCCCATGTGCATTCCCTCTTTTAATTTAGTGTATTGCCAGAAAGCTTCTATTACTAATTATGTTCTGTATGTCGTCTCCTTCCAGTTACGATTGTTTCAATTATTACTTTCTGGTTTACAACTTTGTTGTGTACACTGGGATAGCCAATTGAGACAATATTACAATTACAACCTGTAAATGCTATTTGTTACCTTTCCCTGCTGTTTATTCAGGGAGGTCGGTTATCATCTTTGTCATACTGTTATGACCCTTCTAGCTTGTCATACCAGTTGTGCTGGAATTGCTTTAACCCCAGGGTGTTTTTTTTTTATATGTGTATCATTGTGTGGCGTGGTGTTAATCCTGCGAGATCCATGAAATATAATATTTTAGAAGGCACATTAATTAAATGGTTTCAGCATTTCCACACTTGAGCTTAACCTGCTCTTGTAAAGTTAATCAATCAGTGCCAGCCTCAGGTTTAGATTTGTGGTGCCAGAAGTGCCAGTTTGAAGCATCATAGAGAGGACTAATTTTCACAATCACTAATTATTATTAGAATTTGGGCATGATTGAAAATGTGCATAGGTGCCCATTGAAACTCCTCCTATTATACACATGTTGAACCAAACTTAGAAAATTGGTCCGAATGTTTCCTGAAGGAGGTTTTTGCATACATTGAGGGATACAACTTTGGGCTGGTTTTTGGGCTGATACTAGTCTGCATTGGGCTAAATTTGGGCTTGAACTCAGACAGCTTTGGGCTTGGGACGGGTCTCAAAATCTGGCAACACTGCACCCGTGCCCAACATTCCCCGCCCACCTGCTCCTGAATTGAGACAGCTCTATGCCGTGAAAGGCTTGCAGATGACTCACGCATCTTTGAATGACCTACCTTCGGTGGGTAGGTAACCTGCGGTTCCTCGCCATCAGCAGGTATGATGGCTACTTTTCTGCCCCGCACACTCTTGGGCCTGAAATTCTTCGGTTTGATCAACAACGGAGAGCAAGCCAACACCCAGGTTGCCACTCCCCCGGCAGACACTCATTTTGGGTGTTACAAACCCACCCAAGCTTGTTCCAGCACACTTGTTTTAATTAGGACCACCCTGCCTTCGCCCTGTAAAATCGTCAAGATCTCCACTACTCTAGTAACACCCACCATGACCGAATAAACTCTATTACTATTACTCAATGTACTTCTTGGTAAATTCCTGGCAGGCATAAAAAAGGTAAATTCGATTGAAAACATATGTTTACAAACAAATTTACCTTTGTGATTAAAGTCCTCAGTTTATAGCTTAATGAGGATCATCAAAGCAGGCATAAAAAGGTAAATTTGATTGTAAACATTTGTTTACAAGTAGATTTAGCTTTGTGATTAAGGCCCTAAGGGGCATATTTGTACTTGTTTTGCGCCGAATTGGCGTAATTTTTTTAACACAAATTCAGTGCAAAAATAACTCCATATTTATACTTTGGCGCTAGACTTGTCTGAGTTAAAGTCATTTTTTGGATGTGGAAACCTACCTTGCGTCAATGAGATGCCAGGTAGGTGTTCCTGTACAAAAAATGACTCTATGGCCTTAGCGCCGTATTTATCCCCATGCTAAAATCACATGCGGGGGGGCAAATAATGGTGCAAAGCTTGCTTATTTAACGCCTAAGTCAGGGCAGGCGTTAGGGGACCTGTGGGCATGTTTCCATGGTCAGAGACCATGAAAATAGCCCACAGGTGCCCTTACCTGGCCCCAGGGACACCCCCACCCACACCAGAGGGACACCACAGGATGGGGGACCCATCCCAGGTAAGTCCCGGTAAGTATTATATATTTTTTTTACCCTCTCGGGAGCACTAACTTGGGGCCCCCTGCATGGCATTGGCCCCAGTTGCCATGCCCAGGGGATGTTTGTCCCCTGGGCATGGCCATTGGGGTGGTGGGACTCCTGTCTTTACTAAGACAGGAGCCATGTCCTTGGGGGTTGTGCGCCAGATAATGGTGTTACTCTGCTTAGAGGTATTTCTTAGCCTCTAAACCAGTGGTCTCCAAACTTTTTTATGCCGTGCCCCCCAGTTGAAAAATAAAAATCATTGCCCCCTCAGAAGTTTTTGGGTAATATGTTTTTATTGTTTCTTCAACAGTGAAGAGGAAAAAAACAAAAAAAAGATTACAGTTGCACTCCAGGGTAGCAGGATAATAATTTTTTTTAATTTTGTTCCTACGTATTCCAAAACAGATTCCTCATTTATTAATGTTCACTTAGTGATGTAGATACTATTATGCATTTGAGTGAAGAATCTTGGAAACGTAATGTTCACAGGGAGTACAACAACAGCATAAAATGAAGAATAATGAACAAAAGGCTGAGAATAGAGAGAAAGACGAGAAAGATGGGGTCGTGATCATGGTGGGCGCGCGGGGGGGAAGGGGCAAGAAGGAGAGGGGAGGCGGGCGACGCCGGCACCCCCGGCTAACAAAGCCCCTGATGGAGACTGGATCATTACGGTATATGCTCGCATTAAGGCAACGAGCCAGGACGAGCATGGGGGCCTGGCACTCGCCCATGCTCGGCGTTTGGGCAAAGGCGGGACAGTCGCCCTGGCAGGGTGAGGCCACGACAGTAGATCCGTCTGGGGTGATCAGTAGGCCCATGTGCATTCCCTCTTTTAATTTAGTGTATTGCCAGAAAGCTTCTATTACTAATTATGTTCTGTATGTCGTCTCCTTCCAGTTACGATTGTTTCAATTATTACTTACTGGTTTACAACTTTGTTGTGTACACTGGGATAGCCAATTGAGACAATATTACAATTACAACCTGTAAATGCTATTTGTTACCTTTCCCTGCTGTTTATTCAGGGAGGTCGGTTATCATCTTTGCTTTCCATGATTATCACGAAGGAGTTCCAGGTGTCCACGCCTTTGACCTGGATCCCCTTTTCCTGGAGTGATCGAAGCGTCTGTGCCTCCGCCCTAGCCCAACGCAACAGCTCGGCCTGCCATTGATTAATACTTGGGGCAATTGGTGCTTTCCAGTGCATGGCTATAAGACGTCTATACATCGCTAGTGCTAATGCGATGCATCTGTGTGTTTGTTTCCATCTCTTAGTTCCTACCCCTATACCCAGTAGGCATAATTCAGGTGTTGGAGACAACGGGGTATCAGTCCATTCGGTTAATAAGTTTATTATGTCGTTGCATGTGTTTAGAATTGGGGGGCAGTCCCATGTCATATGGAAAAAGGTACTCCCTCAGAATTTTTCACAATTATTTTATAAAGCTGCCAATGTTTAAATATGTCTAGATGTATTTAAACATTGCAGTTAAGTACTGTTACCATTTTAAAAGTGCAATAACATGTTTCTGCTTAAAACAAAAAACTGTTATCTGTGTAATGCTTCTTTTGGCCAGAGCCTGGCGCCCCCCCTGGGATCACTTGAGGCCCCCCTAGGGGGGTCCGCCCCCCCCACTTTGAAGACCACTGCTCTAAACAGTGTAGTGCCATAATTTGGTGCACCACTTCCGGTTCCCCCTATGCCTCCCCACCCGGTTAGCGTCATTTACAATGACGCTAACCGGGCATTACCACCGGCTACCGCCATTCCATAAATATGGGCCCCGGCTGGCGTCCAGGGATGGCGCTAGTCTGCGGTATACTTTTATACGCAAAACTGTGCCAACGCAGTTCTGCGTGTAAAAGTATAAATATGGGCCTAAGTTTGTCACCTAAGGGGCATGATCAAAGCATACAATGACGCCTGGCTGGTTTAGTCTTGCACCGCAGGTGCTCTCATAAGCAGTATTGCTGTTGCTAAGTATTCTGAACTGGAGTGAAGTTACCCTTCTTATTGTTTTGTTGGTAGGACTGTATACATTACCGCAATAGTACATTTGGTTCTATTGTTCAGCGCCTGTAGTCAAACGTGAAAACGGTGATTACTATTCTTGCTTTCATTATGCGAGGGATCAGGGGTGCACAGTATGCAAGCACCGTCAAACAAATGCTTACAGGTGCTGCCCAAAGGCAAGTTGAGTGACTCACTTCTGTCAACGGGTGTTATGGAAGCAGTCCTTTTAAGCACGTCGACAAGTTTACGACCAAGATCAAATCATCAACTTTGACAGCTGAGTCACTTTCAGTAGCAGTAACACCTAAAGTTGCCATCGCAATAGATAAGACCCACCAAAATCCTTGACACATTTGCAGGGAAGGATGTCATTTGACATCACTTATGGGCTCCTTCAGTATTGCAGCAACCATTATTAGGTCTGTAAAGGTCCCTCCTCCCCACCCCAGTGCCGAGCTCTTATTCTGAAATTTGGAACAGTTTGTTAAGTCTTCATAATTTTTTTCACAGAAGATATCCAGTCCAAATTTTTTCAACAAAGGTTGAAGATTCTGTAGGTACCCAGGGTTTGTGGATTCCCTTAGTGGGGGGTCGAGAGAATAGCCACATAGTGATAAAATGCTGTTTTTTCCACATAATGGGAACATTGTGCTGTTCAAGTGTGGTTTTTTACTATGCAATACTATCAACAAAAGGTTTGCTATGCTAAGATTGCCATGATTCCAAAAATATTTTTTCATCACAGTTCTTACAATTTTTTAAGTGGTGGACAACATTCAGACACCTAGCTACCAGTGGCGGAGCCGGTGCAATGCACAGGGATGCAGAGGTGGGAGAGGGCCTAACTACAACAGGCCCTTGAGCCCTGAGCGGGCACCTAAAAAACCATGTTGGAGCTCCAAAGTTAAACAAGCATTAAAGAGACTTTACTTCTTCTATCGTAACATTTGCTGTGCGTTCATAGACAGAAGCAAAAATGTCAGTCTATTCTTCTGAAGAATTGCTGCTTATTCTTTTGACATGGAGACTGATGTTTACTTGGCTTTTGCTTACTGTGAAGTTTGTGGATTTAGTAAAGTGAATTATGCAAAAATCTTGCTGGTGTGAAAGGAAAGGCTGTAGGGTGCCGATCTAACGCACAGCAAAATTGCAATACTTATTAATGAACTGTACAGATATTTCAAAATAAATATTTAGGGAAACACAAATGAAGAGCTTTCTTTTCAATTCTTGTGGTGGAAACAAATATTTTAATAGGGTAAAAACAAATCAAGTTACTTTACTTGGTGATGTGTAAATGGCACATTTGCTGACCCATATTCTTGTTTGTGTGCCATGTAGTTTTACCAGTAAAATTGTATATCTCTGCAAATGTGGTCTTTTCAGTGGAAAATGTGCTGTCTCTAAATGAAAAATGGCTACCACTACATGCTTTAATAATTTATTTGTGACAGTGAGCTTCTAAATGCAACACCAGGTACACACTACACCCCCACCACTGTCTTGCTGAAGGGGGTTAGCTCATTTTCGTCACTTATTCTTTGTGTGATTTTTGGATTTTTCTGAATCCTTATGAGTTAAGTGATGTAACATTGATTGCAGCACCATTAGTCTGAAAGTTGTTCCAGCATCAATGCCTACTAGGGTCACAGGAGGCCTCATAACACTTGGAGCTTAGTGTTAGCCGATTCCCTCAGCTGGAGGATTCAGACTCCAAGCAGCAAATCTACTGAAGCGCCTACGGGGGCAAAGTGAAGGCCTCATTGTGCAAGCACTGAATGGCGAGCAATGTGCATGCTCACTTTTGTAAATGTAGAGTGCGCCATTCGGCCCTGGCTGCCTGACACCAGCAGAGAGCAAAGGTGATGTTTTGTCCATCTTACTGAGTGGCTTCTGAAGACAAGACCCTCACAGTAATACCTGCATTCTGCCTGATGGGTGGAGGGCAGATGATGGCAGTTGGTAAAGGAACATTGACTTGCTTAGTGCTGGAACAGGGAAAATGATTAATATGAGCATTGTCTCTTTCAATTTATGCAGAAAACACAGCTAACTTTAAACAACTACTTGGAGCTACTAGTGCACAATTCTTCCTTATTGAAAGCAGTAGAAGTAATAGTTATCCTTTTGAGACCCATGGACATTGACCTGAATCACAAAATGTTGCTCCCCAGAGCGAGATACTGAGAGAGGTCTGAATGTGGATGTGGAAGTGGATGAGCCACAGAAAACACAAACCAGATCCTAGGCCCTGGTTCAACCCAAGGTCTTCTTGAGCACTCACACCCAAAATGAGTTGATATTTCTTGTGGCTTCTTCCTGCTATCCATGCTCTAACCTCATGGACCAAGAATGAAAGACAAAATATTAAACTAGTGGTTGGGTTACACAAAGTGAGACCAGAAAATCTGGGATCAATCCCGGCTTGGCCGCTTGACCAAACTGTGTAATCCTAGGCAAATATTTTATTTTATTGTGCCTCCTATTTTATCATTATTGCATATGAGAAAACCTTCAAAAACGTAAGGATGTGTGCTGTACAAAAATCTTTCTTGTATTGGACTATAATGTTGCTCTGTGTAAAATAGGAATGTAGCCCACATATAGGGTTGCACATGACAATTGACTTGCCTCTGAGTTCACTAATAGTACTGTCATCGGCAGGGAGTAGAGGCATGAATGTTAGAAAACTATCACTTTTAATAAATGCCTATGAATGCAGTGATATAATCTGATGTATTTAGGTGAAACGCTTGTCAAAGAAACATACTTGTTTGATTTTGAAGACATGTTCTCATATTTTTACATAATATTTGTTGCATGATTTCCATGCCAAATGTTCCTGTACCTCAGCTCATGCCTGGGCTTTTAGAGTCAAGACAGGCTCTTAGTGCCAAGACAGACCTTTACCTTGACTCTTCCTGTTAATTTACTGCCTCGCCCACCTCTGCTACATTATTGTGTATAGCAGTTACTCCTGTCAGGAGGAAGCTTGCAGTTGCTCTACAATTCCACACTTGTACAATGTCTTTGAAGCAAGCTTTCACTGGCCCTGAGTACCACATTTGATGTGAAGAAAGCTTCCACTGGCCATGCAGTGCTACAACTGTTCCATTTCTTTGAATGAAACTTACACTGGCCCTACAGTACCACATTTGTTCCATGTCTTTGAAAGCAGCCTGCACTAACTCGCCCTGCAGTAACATACTTGCTCCATAACTTTGAAGGAAACTTGCACTATTGGCACTGCAGTACCACACTTTTTCCATGTCTTTAAAGGAAACTTGAACTGGTCCTGCAATACCACACTTGTTTCATGTCTTTCAGGGACGATTGTGCTGCACGTGACAAGTGCTTTAAGACTTTTGTGTGTGAACCAAGTACCCTCCTATTGCGGAGGAGTGTCGCCCCTCCAGCCAGCAGCAAAAGCTGCAAATCTTTCACAATGAAAGGATAAGAAATTATGTTTATTATCATTTTGTTGTGAAAGGGGTGGGGCATGCGGGGGTGATGAGCAGTGAGGGGAGTGCACTGAGCACTCGGGCCAGCCAAACACACATGCGCAGCGTGCTCTCTCCAGCCCGGCACTGTGTTGCTGGACTGAAGAGAGCAGGCACAGGCTCCCAGTCTGCCTGGGAGCACCCTGGCTGGGTGCTCCCAGCCAATCCTAATGCTGCTTTGAGCAGCATCAGGATTGGCCGCAGGGCAGCCTGGGAGACTGTGCCTGCTTGCTGAGGAGATGACGGAGGATCGACGATGCAGAGGTTAGATTTTTTTCTTCTTCATTTTATTAATCTCTCCCTCTCCACCCCGCGCTCCTTCCGGCCCCCGTAACTCCCACGAGCCGCGACTGGTATTAGTTGAGCCCTTCAGAACAGCATACATACAATTGGGCATTGGAACAACCATCTTCAGCTAATGGCTTTGTTGCCAATGTTTGGCTCTGCCTAGAAAACAACCACTCATCTTTGGGATGTCAGGTAGTCTGATTAACAGTATTTTGCCTGTTTACTCTGTGTTACTCTGCATCCACCCCAGCACCTCCCCTGCAAACCCAGACTTGTGTTAGTTGAGTAAGGAGTGTACCAGCAGCTCTTCTGCCATTGCTACTGGACCATAACTTTCTTATGCAGAGCACCAAGCATCAATGCTGCAAACTTCAAAACTATTTCACCATCCTGAAATGGTATTCTGCATACTCTATCATAATTTACTATTCCAAGATTGCAGACTAGTGCAAAATTTCACTTTTTAATTTTTTGCATTTAAGCTCTTGCTCTCCACATTTAGTTGGGATATTTTTTCTTTTGTTTCCTTTATTTCTATCTTTATTTTTTTAGCTTATGCTTGCACTACAAAGAAAACCACATTGTTTTTAGAAGGCAAATAGGACTTTTTTATGCCAACATCTTCCCCACAAAAGTCCACAAAGAAGAGACTTACACACTCAGCATTCCCCAAATAGCTGTCTGGTGTCGGAGGGGACGGGGCAGCCCAATGCCATGATGGGCATGACCCTCACCCAATTCTTTAAAAAAAAAAAATATTTCCCATGTGTATAGTTTTCTACTCTCAGGTGAGCACATTAGGATAAAAGCCACAATCTGCCACCAAGGGCAGGAAGACTGTCTTCGGTTTGGTGGTGAGGGTGGCTAATGACAGAATGGTCTAGCTCCCACCGCAATCCTTTTTTTTAACCTTTTCTCCCATTTTTCTAGTGTGCTTTCTGCACCCTGCCCCTCCCTTAAGCAGTACTGACAGAAAGTATTAGGCCCTGAGGTAGGAGGAGTGCAGCCTAACAGCAGGGCCCCATGCCATGATAGGTTGGCACCCATCCCATTACTTTTTTTCAAATTCCTTCCTTGGTACCTAGGGGGCTTTATGCCACACATCTGAGGTAGCCAAATTGTGGGTAACACCCCCCCCTCCCCCCTCCAATTTTCACTGCTCAATCCTATGAAACCTTAAGACTATATTGGGTTTGTGTTTGGTTGGGGGGGGGCACTGATACCAACCAGAACTCTCAGCAGGCTGATCGACTACTGTTGCTTGTATGTATTCCAAGTACAGTGTCAGGGACAGTGCTTAATTTGTGCTTGTTGTTTCCGGTGCTGAGCACCGCCACTTATTTGTGAGGGCCGGGGCTTATTCTTATGCCTCAAACATTTGCTGCGAGCAAAAGACACATATTGGAAAGACGGAAGAAGGAAAAACTAAAAAGCGTCATAAAGGGAGAAAGTAGAAAGTTGCAGGATGAGCTGAAGGGGCAGGGGTGGCCGTAAATGGATTGAAGAGGCCCGAGATGGCTTCTGGATTACGCTGCCTCAGTGTTCAGTGCTGGTAGATTTAATTACAGCAGCCTCGTGTTTAAGAGAAGGGCTTGGAGCATCGGCACCTCTTTATTTACAAATTAAGCACTGGTCAGGGACATGAAGTAGGTAGGGTGTGGGTGTGTCTGTTTGCCTAAATTGAGTGAAATTAGCAAAACATATGCTAATGTTGTGGAGAATGTGGCGTAACAGCCAGAGCTGCTAACTTTGGAGCTGGGGAACTCGGTTTGAGTCTCTGCATCATTTCAACATCTGGGCAAATCACATAATCTCCCTGCATCTACCAAAAATGAAAGTGTCCTTGTGTAGCGTAACTGGTGCTGATGTAAAGCGCTCCAATACCTTTGGGTCGAGTTCACGCTATATAAAACTGCAAAGAAAAAACATCCTTTCTGCCCACCTACAAATACATAAAAACATTTTAAAATTCACAAAAAATATAAAACATCATTTTTTTAAATTTTAATTGGAAGGTTAGAGTGTTTTTAAATGTAATTGATGCCATTCATTGTCCATATAATATCATATTTATTGCACTTGCAGTGCTCCCACAAATCAATCTGAGTTTACCAGCTTAATTTTTAGCCTCCAATTTCAAATTCCTCTACATTTTAAGACCGTTTCAAAACTTTCATTGTTACATTTTGCTTCTTTATTTATGTACACCTTGTTCATTTGTTAATATTATTGAATTTACTAAGCACTCGCGAACCCCCTGAGTGGGTGCCGCTGACCCTCAGGGATCCCCTGACCACAGGTTTAGAACCACCGTCCTAGAGGGCGAGTCCTAAGTGATGTCATTGAACTCCAAGGGAACATAAACAACCTGACCTTATAAGTAGGCACAGGTTCTTTATGACTTAAAGTACTTAAAGTAACAGCGAACAAGGCACAAATTGCATTGCTTGGTGTTTGGATAGAGCAAGCAGGAGTGTGACTCGGTTGTAATTCACTGTGAATTCAGGGAGTTATGTAGAAAAAGAGATCATTTTGGTATCATAGGAATGATTGTCTCAAGACATCCTACTGCTCTGACATCATGATAGTGTTCACTGTACTGCAGTGATGTCATAAATAATCTGTGATTTTTAAGATGAAAAGTTATTAGGCTACACTACACTCACCATACCCTCGACCACACTCATCATTGCGACAAAACTCAGAAAATCTCTGATATAGATTCCCGTGGGGTCTGTTGGTTATTGCAGCGTCAGCCCAAAAAGGAGCCGCCCGGAGATGAAGCATGACACCCATTTGGGTGTGTGAGGCCTCTTTCTCCTGGTCACCTGGATCCGGTGGTTCAGTCTCCTCTCTGGTTCTGCCTGACAGCTTCAGGATTTTCATAGGAACCACATCCCTGTTTTTTTAAAATATCAGCTTTTCTGATATTATCATATAGATACAATGCGATCTCCCTGTTTTATTGCAGTCTTATCAGTGCGGCGAAAGCCATAAAATATAGAAGTTAGATTGTCCCAGTTATTTATAGACGTTTTTCCTGATGGGTAGTACATCTCCATGGCACAAAGTAGAATGAGTGGCGGGTTCTTGAGTAACGCAGTGCACCAGTGCATTACAGTATGCCTTTTACATTACAAATGCTGCAGCGATCCGTTTCACTTTTTATGTCTGCACCCTGACACAAGATCTTTTTAAGCTACTCATGCCAGTTACAATAGGAAGTTACAGACAAAACATGATTCAGATTGTTATAGGCAGGCTGCAGGAGCAAACACTGGCAGCAGATTGTTTGTATGAGTAGTATTTTGACACAATTTTATATATAAATCGCTTTAAAGGTTTTTTGATTTTTGTAATCCATGCAACACCCTAAGGTGGTTTATGATCTCTTCTATACACAAGTGCTAGAACAATACCTTAGGTCTTCTCCATGCACAGTTTATACGCTTTCATATTGCATCCCTTATACTATGTTAAATCATAGCATTGATACCAACACTCATGACATCTCAAATGACATAATTTATGAGAACAGTGTGCATGGTAGCAGGCCTATACATAATTCATGTAGTCTGCTTAGCAAGTTTTCAACAGTGTGTACAGAGGTCTGCAAGTTATAGTAAGTTTTGAATGGGGCGTAAATTCTACTTTAAGTTACAACTAACTTATGAATTTGTAATGTTTGTGTCGGTTAAGTTTGTTTGCTATAGAAATAACATACAACATTTTCCTAAATATAACTTATCTTTAACCTTTGTTTTTTTCATTCAATTGCAATGCTTTTTTATTAAAAATGTATTTCAAATCGTAGAGTGGAGACTTGTAGAGTGTATTGTAGGAGAGTGTTATAGACTGCAGTTTCATAGGGTGGAGTGTCATGGTGCACTACAGAGTGGAGTGTCGTAGGGTGTTGTGGCGTACAGTGTTGTGACATAGACTCTTGCAGCTTAGAGTATCATGACGTACAGTAGAGATGCGTAGAATAGAGTGGAGTGGTGTAGAACGGAGCGGTGCATAGTGGGATGGCATGTCGCAGATTAGAGTAGAAATGTCAGAGTACAGTGGAATGGCGTGTCATAGAATGGCATGTTGTAGAGTGTCTTACAGTGGAGTGGAGTGCTGTAGAGTGAAGTGGCATGTCATAGAGTGTTTGTGGCATTTTGTACAGTGGAGTAGCATGTCGTAGAGTGGAGTGGCATGTCGTATAGTGGACCGGGTGGAGTGTCATAGAGTGCCAGAGAGTAGAGAATCGTGTCGTAGAGTGGACTTGTGTTTCATTGACATAGAATGGAGTGGCGTGCAATACAATGGAGTAGAGTTGAGGGGCAGACAGTAGAGTGGCATAGAATGTTGTGTTGTACATTGTTGAGTCATAGAGTATTGTGGTGTAGAGTGTTGTGGCACAGAGTGGAGAGGAGTACAGTGGAGTATCACAGAGTGGACGGCGTAGAGTGGTGTGGCGTGGAGTGGCATTGAGTGGGGGCATGTCAGAGTAGACTGGAGTGGCATAGAGTGTAATGGCATGTAGACATAAAGTGGAGTGGAGTGGAGTGTCATAGAGTGGTGTGTCATAGAGTGTCCTAGAGTGGAGGGGCATAAAGTGGAGTGCCGTAGAGTGGAGTGGCATGTCTTAGAGTGATGTGGCGTACAGTGGAGTGGCATGTCATACAGCAGAATGGCGTTCCATATAGTAGAGTGGCATGTCATAGAGTGCAGTAATATGTGCTTAGAGTGGTGTGGCATGTCGTAGAGTGGACTAGTGTGTTGTAGAGTGAACTGGTCTGTTGTAGAGTGGAGTGGCGTATTGCAGAGCGGAGTGGAGTGGCATGTCATAGAGTGTATTTTGTTTTAATTTTTTTAATAATTTTAATAGGTACAGCTGTACATTCTAGATAGTTTCTAGGAAGTACTGCTGTACTTTGTAAACTTTAAAAAAAATATATACAACAGTAAAAATATGTTTGCCAAATTATTCAGACTTTGTTAAAGTGCTTGTTGGAAATGGCCCTTTCTGCAGGGTCATCCCCAGTTTTTTCGCCTTCCTCCTCCTATTTTTCTGACCCTGTTGGTTTTAGGACTCTGGGCACTTCGCCACTACTAAACAGTGCAAACGTGCATGTGCTTTCTCCTCTAAACATGGTATAATTCGTTTACACCTATTTGGCATAATTAATTAACTTGTAAGTCCCTAGCAAAGTTCACTATATGTGCCCAGGGCCTGCAAATTAAATTCTACTAGTGGGCCTACAGCACAGATTGTGCCACCCACTACAGTAGCCTTTCAAACATATCTCAGGCCTGCCACTGCAGGTCCTGTGTGTGCAGCTTTAAACTGCCATTTCAACCTGGCAAGTGTACCCACTTGCCAGGCCTAAACCTTCCTTTTTATTACATGTAAGTCACCCCCTAAGGTAGGCCCTAGTTAGCCTCAAGAGCAGGGTGCAGTGTATTTTAAAAGCTGGGCATGCACTTTTAGGTTTAACATGCCCAGATAGTGAAACACGCTTAAATTCCCTTTTCACTATTGCAAGGCATATCTCTCCCACAGGATAACATTGGGATTACCTTAAAACATTTTTAAGTGCAATTTCCAATTGGGAAAAGATAGAAATGTTGTGTTTGGTGTCCCTGGACTCACACTTTAAAATCATAGATGATAGTGAATTTGGATTCAAAATTGTAAGTCTGAAAATGCCACTTTTAGAAAGTTGGCATTTTTTTTACTGTAACCATTCTGGGCCTCTGCCTGTCCCTAAGTATATGTCTGGGGTAGATGACAGCCGGGCTTTGTGCATTCCTTCTAGACTGTCACAGAATGGGAGCTTAGGTATGACTTAACGGGCCTTAGTGGCCAATTAAGTGGCCTGATGTCGGTGGAGTTTAGCACTGCTTCACTTACACCTGAATAGGACTGAGCCTCTCCCCCCACAAAGGGCTGCATAACCTATGTAGAGTGTCTGGAGCCAGGGAGGGCAGGACAGGTACTTTGTGGACTTGAACGGAATGCCTGTAGGTTTCTCCCAACTTCCAGAACCAGGGCGCCACAGTATAAACACTGAACCCTAAACCCCACAAAATCAGAACTCTACTGGAACCAAGGACATTGTGCCAGGAAAAAGGACTGCTGTGCTGCCAGGAGGGACTGTCACTCTGCAACTACATTGGTGTGTTGGCCTACTGCTTTTTGTGTGCTGTGCTGTAGGAGGGACTGCCACTTTGCTACTTGCATTGCTGTGTTGACCTGCTGCCTGCCGCTTCTTGCCTGGGAGTGAGAAGGACTGGACCTGTTCTCTGCATCCTTGAACCCAAGATTTTCCAAGGGCTTGTTGGCTTGCCCCCTGTTCTTCTGTAGTCTCAGGGACATTAAAGACTTCTGCAACTAACCTACTACAGCGCCTGGACTCTGGCATCTGTGAGTCTACCCTGCCAAGTGATGCCACCCCAGTCCTGGACCCTTGTAGTGGGTCTAAGATGCTCTTCCTTCTGTGGTTTTCATTGGAACCGACGCACAGCGACGCCAAGCCCTGCAAAGCCCCACCGCACAGCTACCCAGGATCGATGCAAAGCACCGCGAAGCCCCGCAAAGCCTCACCACACAGCTCCCCAGGAGCAAGGCAAATTGACACCAAGCCCTGCAAAGCTTCACCGCTCAGCTATTCATAATCGATACTGGACAACAGGAAGTCTTGCAAAGCAACGCCGTGCAGACTGCGCACCAGGATTTAAGGTACTGTGTTCATCGGGCCCAAGTGTGTCCCTGTAGCCGGCCCATGCTACATCGCGGTCGGCCTAAACTTGTGACTTTGTCCCAGTCCAGTGCGACCAGATAACCCCAGTCACCTAAATCTTTAAAAATGTATATCTCAGGATCTACTTATTGGATTTTTGTCGTTTTGGTCTTGTTTAAATCAGATAAATATTCTCAATTTGCAAACCTTTTTGTGGTGTCATTCACTGAGTTATTGTAATTAAGTGTTGCACAAATAATTTACACATTGCCTTCTAAGTTTGGCCTGCCTGCTCTGTGCCAAGCTACCAGAGGATGAACACAGGTTAGTTTAGGTTGTGTATCTGACTTACCGTGACTAGAATTGGGATCCCTACTTGGATAGGGTACTAACTTCAACCAACTAGAGACTCAATTTCTAACAGTGCCTCCTTTCTTCCTATAGCTTAAAAAAATAGTAATAAGCTATATTTCATGTAGAAATATCACAAAGCAGCCGAAGTGTGGTCTAGACAATCTGGCTCCTTTTTCTTTTGTAAGGGCTTTCATTTACCAATATTATTGTGTTTTTTCATTGTTAAGTACTGCGTGTACCGCAAAATACCAAATTATACCTCAAAATACCAAGGTATACCGTGGCCCAATATATTGCTACGTTTTTGTCCCTTATTACTGAAAAACTACTCTTTCCACACCATCATTTTTTTTTATTTTTTTTTTTTAATATATTTTTATTAATATTTTGTTTTTACACAGTTTCATGCTTGTACATATTACATGCAGTTTTGCGTACATTGTTGTATTCTACTTTTTTCTCATTGTTTGCATCTTTTATTATCATTAGACTTAATGATTTTTATTCAGTAGATTATGTACATTTACTCTATTAAGTTACCTTTCGTTACTGCAATTCGCTGTGCTGTGTATTAAACAATCCAACATCAAACCTGACCCCTTTCTTCTTTATAACTTGGGAGAGTGGTGTTTGGGGCTAGGTGTGGGAGGGTAGGGGTGATGGAGGGGAGATAGAGGTGAGGGGAGGGGGAACCCGAGGTGCTCGGTGTATAGTCTCTGCTGACAATCAGATTAATTTAGTTGGGCGTAGGGAAAGGAAGAAGGGGAGAAAGAAAGGAGAACAAAGGACCATAAACGGTCAACCTTTACGACTTCGTGCGATTGGCTTTCGTGGTTGCTAGTTTGGAGGCACTGTAATGTACTCGTTTTTGAATGAGGGAGGACGGGGGTCCGGGGCGCACCGGCATTCGGCGAAGGTGGCGGGTCGCTCACCCCGCCCACTGGTTATGTCAGTGGTTCAGGGGTCAGGGATTCAACTATCCACCCACCTTTATTCTTTATGCATTCTATGTGTGGTTTGGGTCTGATTTTGGGTGCCTATCTATATGTTTCCACCATTTGGTTCCGTCCTCAATGTGATTTGAGTTGCACTGGTTTCTCCTACTGAGTTTACCATTCTCCTATTTATATTCTCCCAGTTCGTCATTATATTCTCCCACCCCGGGGCTATAGGAACCTGGCAAATATTTCTGGCTTCTTCCGCCTTTAGGACCTACAGTTCAGCTCTGGACCATGTTGATATATCCCTTTTCCAGTCAGATAATTGAGGGTGAGCCGCAGCCTTCCAGCCCCTCGAGATTAGCCGCTTATAAAGGGCCAAGGAAAGGTCCAAAAAGCGCCATTCCACTTTTCCGCATAGTGCCGCTGGTCTGAGACCCAGCAGGCACAGTTCAGGGGTGGGTCTCAAGTCAATTTCAAACAATTCAGACAGGGTAGGCAATATTTCCCTCCAGCCCGTCTGGATCACAGGACAATTCCAAACCATGTGGTCAAAGTCTGCCCCTCCTCCTCCACATCTCGGACAACTCCCCAAAGCCCCTCCGTATATACGGAACAATCTGTGAGGCGTGAGGTAGGTTCTATGCAAATAATTATACTGGATATATCTTAACCGTGTATTACGTGATATTTTCTGAGGGTAGGCCAGTGTCCTCCTCCATTCGGAGTCAGTTAATTCCCGCCCTATTGTTCCCTCCCATTTTCCTCTCAGCGACCGTAATGGATCCAAGGCTGCCCCTGCTTGGGCCCGATATATTTTAGTGATCAGATGTGATTCCTCTCCTAATGTCAACAGCGAGTGCAGAACCTCGTGTATTGTAGGCTCCGCGTTCACTGTGCCCCAGTGAGTCTTAAGAGTATGTATTAATCTCCCATAAAGCAGGAACTGCCCACCGGGAACCCCTTTTTCCATTAATTCAACGAATCCCCTCAGCACTCCCTCCTCGAAGAGTCCTCCCACTACTTCTATTCCAGTTGACAACCAGGGGCCAAGTCCGGTGTTTCCCGGCTCTTTCCCCTTGGGTTCTATGGCAAGCACCGCTAGTGGTAGAGCTGGGGAGTATGGGGGGCCCACTCCCACTCTCTTCATGCATCTTTTCCAGCATGCCAGCGCCACTTTTATCATTATATTGTTCCCAGGGGGGGTTATCTTCCTGTTTGTCATGCATGTCGCAATCCATGCCGAATCTATTGGTCCTTGGGCTGTGTATAGATCAAGTTGGCCCTGGCCCACTAGCCAGCCGGATATCCACTGTAGTTGGGATGCTAGATAGTATGCTTCAAAGTCGGGGGCTCCCAGGCCACCCGCATTGGGTGGTCTGCAAATAGTTGCAAGTGTAGTTCGTCTGCGCCCATTGTCCCATATTAGTTCTCTGAGTATTGCATTCAGGTCGCGGAACCATGCTCGGGGTATTAGTATTGGTAAGTTGGCAAAGTAGTAGAGGAGTCGGGGGAGCATGATCATCTTGGACAGCGCCACCCTGGCCATCACCGACAGCTTCAAAGAGCGCCAAAATTCTACCGAGGGTCTCAGGGATCGGAGCGCGCTACCAAGATTGCCCTCTCTTAAGTCTCCCACGTCATGATAAATCTGGATCCCCAGATATTTAAATGTCTGTGGGGCCCATTTCAGATCTATTGGGCATGTTGCTGGGCAACTATATCCGGGCACCAGGGGGAACACATATGTTTTATTACGATTAAGTCGCAATCCCGACACTACCCCAAATTCCTCCAGTGCGGACAGGGCCCAGGGGAGGCCACTCGCCCCGTCTCTAAGATAGATCAGGATGTCATCTGCATATAGCGATATAATATGGTCAGTAGGCCCCCACTGAATCCCTCTATCAGCTCCCTCCCCTCGTACCCAGGCCGCCAGGGGCTCCATCGCTAGGGCGAACAACAATGGGGACAGGGGACACCCCTGTCTGGTTCCTCGATGTACTGGGTAGGCTCCAGAAACTGTCCTACCTGTCTTGACCCTTGCCAGCGGGGATGAGTATAGCAGGTCCACCCATTCAACCCAGCCCTCCCCCAGGCCCATCTTCAGCATTGTCGCCCTCAGGTAGTCCCACCTAATTGAGTCAAAGGCCTTTTCAAAGTCCACTGCTAGCAGGGTCCCGGTTGGCGGCTTCGATGCACTAGGCATATGTATGATAGAGAAAATACGCCTAAGGTTTAGGGAGGTGCTGCGACCGGGTATGAAACCGTTCTGATCAGGATGTATCAGGGTGGGCATAAGGGGCAACAGGCGATTGGCGAGGATCTTACTGAGGATCTTAAAGTCGCTATTTAGCATTGATAGCGGGCGGTAGTCTGTCACCGATGCTTCTTTGCTGTTTGTTTTAGGAAGTGGCACTACCAATGCCTCGCGCAATGTGCGTGGGAGTTCTCTGTTCTTTGCCGATTCCCTATACATTTCTAACAGTCTGGGGACCAGTAAGGTTTTATATTTTTTATAAAAGTCCATAGGAAGACCATCTGTTCCCGGGGTCTTCCCAGGGGCCAATTGTGTAATTGCCTCAACCGTCTCTTCCGCAGTCACTGGGCCCCCCAAGCCGGCCCTGCCCTCTGGACTCAATACTGGCAGTGGAATCGTAGCTAGAAAGTTGTCAATGGTCCCCCTTTCCATGTCAGCGGGCCTCCTATATAGGTGTGTGTAGTAATCTCTAAATGCGTCATTTATGGATTCTGGGCTGAGTCTACGTGTACCTCCCCTGTCTAATACGCTTGCAATAGGGTCACTATCTCTATTCGGGCGCACCAACCATGCCAATAGTCTACCAGACCTTCCCTCCTCTGACTGTATGGATGCCAAGTGTCTTTGCATATTATGACATCTAAGTCGCTCTTCAGCCTGGGAGCACTCTCTACGTGCACGATCGTATTCTTCGTCCACTTGCCCTGCGGCGCCCTGTTTCAGCTCCCCCTCGTGTATGACTCTCTCCAACGCATTTAATTCTCTCTCGAGCGTGCGTTTTATCCCTACTGACTGGCCAAGACAGTGACCCCGTGTCCCCACTTTAAGTGTCTCCCACTCCATGCCTCTGGAGGAAGTGGATCCCTGGTTAGTTTCTATAAGTTCTGTTAGGTAGCATCTTAATTCCTCCCTATATGCCTGATCTTCAAGCGCTGTCGGGAGCATTCTCCATGCCGGTATGGGGGGTCTGTCCTGTGATGCTCTCCACGTCAGTAATAGAGGGTTGTGGTCTGATATTGTGCGGGCAAGGTATTCAGCATGGGTCACTCTACGAGCCAGTCCCGGAGTACAAACTATCCTATCTATTCTGGTATGTACCTGGTGGAGACCTGAATAAAACAAGTAGTCCCTAGTCACTGGGTGTTGTAACCGCCAAGCGTCCACTAGGCCCCAGGCGTCTAGCCACCCAACTAAGTTTTTAGCTGTTTTGGTTGATGCTGCTCCCAGCAGTGGGGGGGTAGATCTATCTAGGTCTGTGTCGAGCACTGCGTTAAAGTCTCCACCTATCAGTACTTCCCCCGTGTGTTGACGAGTAAGGTGCCTAGACAGAGTCATCATAAATGTTGTTTGGTCCTGGTTGGGGGCGTATATGCAACTCAGGGTCAACTGGAGCCCCTGTAATCTCCCTTCCAATATGAAAAACCTTCCCTCATTGTCAATGTTGGAGGAATCAATCGTGAAGGGGACCCCCGCCCTAATCCAGATCAAGACTCCCCTTGCGTAAGCTGAATATTCTGTGGCGAACACCTGCCCCCTCCACCTCCGCCTTAGCTTCTCTCCCTCTCCGAATGCGAGGTGGGTTTCCTGTAGCATAGCTATTTGCACCCCTCTCCTTTTCAGAAAGGAAAGGATCCTATGTCTCTTAGCAGGAGTACCCATCCCCCTGACGTTCCAAGTTATGATATTATAATTCGCCATCCTATTCTAAAAGCCTGTTGCATGAAGGGCCGGCACACCCCAGGCCCCAATCGAGGCCCCCACAAGTATGTACCTCCCACATGTTCGTACCATTTCGCACGTGTAGCCGATATAACTAATAACTGCAAACCCCAACTCCCCATCCCCAGGGCACCTTCGGAACTGTAGGCTGCCCAATAAGTACTGCAACACAGCAAATTATTCAAACACATCACTTCAATACTCGCCAGTCAGGACTGACAGGCAAGAGTCAGGTTCGGGGGGGCGGCCTGGTCCGGAGGGGCCATTTCGTTTCTTATCTTGTCTCGCCTTTCAGCGCCGGTGCAGGGCCAATCTATGCAAGATCATCAGCGGTCTGCGGGGTCACTTTTGGCGCATAAGTCGAGTCCCCAGAGCCGTCGGGCGAAGACACTACCGTGTCTTCCGATTCTTCTTCAGATATCTCCCGGGTCGGCGATTCTCCACTCACTTTGGCCGCTGCCTCCAGGGCCTCCCTCCTGCCAGTTTCTCTCTGTGTCCTCGTTGGTGCTAGTCTCTGGCGGTCTCTGAGCCTTTTCCCCTTCGGGGCCCGCCGGGTCCCGTTCTTCCCACGACTTTCCGGTGTCAGTCGCGTCGACCGTGTCCCCGACCTTTCGAGCCATTCCCATGCCTCCTCTGGAGCCTGGAAGAACGTGGTCTTCCCTTCCGCGATCACTCGTAATCTTGCTGGGTAGAGCAGCGAATACTGTATCCCCTCTTCACGCAATGCTCTTTTAACGGCTAGGAAGGAGGCACGCTTGTTTTGGACCTCTAAGGTGAAGTCAGGAAATAGTGTCGCTTCACCATTGGCTATTTTAAACGGGCCCATTTCCCTGGCTTTCTGTAAAAGAATGTCTCTGTCCCTGTAGTGCAGGAGCCTAGCTATTACTGTTCTCGGTGGCCTGCCAGGAGCCAGTGGACTAGCCGGTACCCGGTGTGCTCGCTCCAATGAGTAGAAGGGGGTCAGACATCCCGGTGCGACAACTGTGCGTAGCCATTTCTCCAAAAACTCCAACATATTCGGCCCCTCGGCTCCTTCAGGGAGGCCCACCACACGTATGTTATTCCTTCTGTTCCTGCCCTCTGCTTCTTCAGCTCGCTGTTCAAGCTTCGCCACTCTGCCAACCAACGAAGTCACCTCCGCTGATACATCATCATGTTTTGGGACTACTTCCGCTAGCGTTGCCTCCGCTTCTTTTACTCTATCCACCAGTTTGTGATGATCAGCTCTCAGGAGGCCCACCTCTATCGCCACCTGATTGATGTTGCGCTGTAATGTGGATTTGGTGTCCTCAATGGCGCCCAGAATTTTGTCAAGAGTGTCTTGCATTTTGTTTTGCGGCTGGCTTTGCGTGGTCTGTTCATTCTCCCCCAGTGGTGCATGTGCCGGGGTATCCATGGTCTTACTCTTATGCTTGCCCTTGGGGGGCATTTGCCAGGCAAGTAGGGGCGACTCAGCGAGGCTAGCGCCCAGTGCGCTTAGGCCCAGAACCACTAGCGGTCCCCCGCAAACCGAATGCTCTCAAGTGCGCCTTGCTCAGTCCCCCCCTTCGCACAATTTCTGCTCCACAGGCAGGGGATCAGTTTTTGGCTAAAACGGAGCTGACACTCTATTATGGTTCTGCGTTGCTGTATGCATAAGTGTTTGGTTCAGCAAGGACCTTCGATCCGGTTCGGTCCGGTCCAGCAAAGAGAGCCCCGTACCCGGCAACACGGGTCCCCGACCTCCAACACAGGAAGATGGCAGTAGGTGACGTCAGGTGAATCCCCGTTGTCTCGCCCCACAAAAGACAGCCAGCGCTCAGCCCAGGGCACCCGGGGCGCGGTAGTTTGCGTTGTGGGCCCCCAGTGGTTCCCGGGCAGCAGACCCCAGGGCTCCGGCCATGTGTTCCCCAGTTGGACACGCTCGAAGTGGACTCCTTACCGGGTGGTTCCGGAGGGCCTCTCACCTCCGTTTCTCACAGGTCTGCGTAGACTCTCAGTCAGGGGAGGGCGTCAGGCTCCGTCCTCCAAGCAGAAGGCCGGTCCGATGCTGACAGGGGCCTCCAGCAGGCGCTCCGGGCCTCACCCCATCCTCCGGGCGGCACCGCCCTCGAGGCCAGCGCCGGGCGCCGAGCCCCGCTTTATTCGAGGCCGCGGCCCAGGTCCGCGCCGACGCGCGTAAGTCCGTCCAAGGCCGCCCCTCAGGGCCGCGGCCGCACCCCGGTCGCCCCGCCCGTGACGGCCGCTTCTCCGCTGCTCCCCCGCTCGGGGAGCTCTCTGGCTCAGTGTGTCAACGCCTCACCCGCCGGCCGGCCGGGCCGCGGCCTCCTCGCGGGCCCGATCAGCCCGGGACACTCAGGGACCCGCTCCGGGGGGGTAAGACCGCACCTCCGCGATCTCCCCTTCCACGGCACCCGCCGCTTACCGCTCCGCACACCGGAGCACCCGCCTCAACGCCTCCAGGCACCGATGCAGAGTCGGCCCCTCCGGAGCCGATCCTTCAAGCGTGCGCCATGCTCGGCTCCGTGGCCACGCCCCCCTCTTTCCACACCATCATCTATATTTCTGCCAAATTTCATAAAAATCCATTCAGCAACTTTGCTACTACATCCGTCTAAAAAGTCTATGGAAAATGCATTGGTGGAAAAACGCTATGAATAGGTCGGCACACTTTCGTGGAGATTCATGAAACAATGGCAAAGTCATTACCAAACAAAAATCCGACAAATTCCTAACTCTAAGAATCCTAACTATAACTAAAAAGTGGCTACCTACCACCACTCTGTAATATATATATATATATATATATATATATATATATATACACAACACACATCGATCGATATATCAGTTCTAAATAGCTTTACATGAGCACCAGATTACATTACATAAGGTCAGATTCATTTTATTTCAAGCACAGGAGAGTAAGTAAATTGCCATTAGCGAACACCAGGACTTAAACCTGATTCCCGATATCCAAAGTCGACATGTCTGGCCCTAAGGCCACATCCATATTTCTGAATTTATGGGTGAAAGTCAAAATCAAATATATTACTAAAGTATCATGCCGCACTATCATTTGCAGACAACACATTTTCCATTGAAACGGCCACTACATTTGCACAAAGTGTTACTAACTAAACTAAATAGCACACAAATTATAATATTTGGAAATTGGGTTTCAGTGAATATTTATTATTTGTGCGTCACCAAGTAAAAGTGTCTTGGTCTGTTTTGATCCTAATGAAATATGTGTTACCTTCACATTTTAGAAATACAAAAAATGTGCTTCATTTTTGCTTTCCTAACTGCTGATATAGTCTGAAATATGTGTGCAGTTCATTAATAGGTATTTACATTTTGTTGTGTGTTACAAAAAAAACAACCTACAGGCTTTCCTTTCACACTCCATGTACCCAAGCAATATAGTCAGATAGTTCACTTTAAAAACTCCTCTCACTTTGGAATCGGATAAAGACAATTAAACACTGCTCCCCAAGAACATTCTCTCTAAGTTAATTCGTCAGATGACCTAACCTGACCTTGGACCTGTCTTTGAAGCATAGCAAATGTGACAAGATAAATACAAAATAAAAAGGCATTTTTATTTATTGCTCTTTGGTGACCCACCATTGGGTCGTGACACACAGTTTGGAAAACGCTGCCCTAGACAGTTGTGTGGTGAGTGTAGGGAACAGTGAACAATTAAATTGTTTGAAATAGTGATTATGGAACTTACGGCCTGATCACGAGGCTGGCGGTCTCAAGACTGTCAGCCTAGTGGTGGCGGTCAGACTGCCGCGGCTGTGGCGATCTGACCACCACATTACGAGGTTGGAGGGCAACCTACCGCTGTCCCTGCCAGACTCAGTGATCCCTATAGGCTGACTGCGGTCCTGGTTGTAATCAGCCAGGGCACCGCCCTGCTGATTACAACCTTGTTCCCTGCCAGCCTTTTCATGGCGGTCTGACCGCCATGAAAAGGCTGGAAGAGAACAAGTGCAGGGGGCCACAGTGGGGCCGCTACACTGCCCATGGCATTGTTAGTGCAGCGGGTCCCCCTGCCCAGCACTCTTGCCTGCTGTGCAGCCATTGTGCATTTCAGGGGTGTTGGTGCATCCTGCTTGTGGCAGCATTGCCACCAGCTCACTTATGAGCTGGGAACAATGCTGCTGCACCTTTCCCATTGGGCTGACGCGCAGTAACCTTAGTTCCCACCCGTCAGCCCAGTAGGAAAAGGGCCGGTGTGGAGACCCCCACCTCGACGGCGGACTCCTCACAATGGGTCTGGCGGTCAGATTTTACGACTGCCAAACTCGTAATAAGGCCCCCAACTCTTGCTTTTTATTCTATTGTACCTTATCCACACTCTTTATTTGATTACATATTTTTGAAAATTTCAATAAAGACATGTAATTAAAAAAAAGAAATACACACAGTGTATTTTATTTCAGGGCCTTGTTTCACTTCTGTTTGTAGTGCTTCCCTACAACCTTTGAGACCAGGGGTCTTAATGGCAGCATCAGGGATCCCAAAGGTCAAGTTAGGAGTAGCAGGAACAACTATAGATATTTTACTCCTGTTAGCAAACAACCCAAGTACACGTCCTCCAATCTCCCATTCCTTCCTCATGTCCTTCCTCGGCCAATTCCTTACTCCTTGAGGATTAATCAGTGTTATCTCTCTGAATTACTACCTCCCAAAGCTGGTTTCTGTGCCTTTGCTAATAGACCTTCCCCCCATAAAAAATGACACTCGCCTTGGAAAAGCCTATTTTTTTGTGCCCTTTTCGAGTCTCACTACTTCCCATGGGCTCGAGATGAGTTTGCGCACTCTTGTTTATCTTTTTGTATTTATTTTTTGATAGGGGTGCAGTGGCCCTTTATCAGAACTCAAAACGGACCGACTCTTTTGGAATTATGCTTTTCTTAACATCAGGTCAGCGGTGCAGGGGCCCTGCATCCTATTTGATTTTTCGTGATGGATAAGCTTTATTACATTATGCAATGCGGGGCCCTGCTATTATTTCAGTTTTTTCCCTGCAGTACCATCTTTTATCCAGAGGTGCTTGGGTCTGCCTTTTTATCTATGAGGACACACTCTGCACAGTGTTGGGAGAACGAATGGAGGTATCATTTTTAAAACGGCGCCGCTTGCTGGTAGGGCCACTGCTTTTGTTGGAAGAAAGACATACGAAAAACAAAATTTACTGGCAAGTGGTGGAGATAGTGATACTGGACAACAGAGAGGGCAACATCTCCACTTTGCTAGACATTAGAGAGCGCAAATGGATGGACTCGCTTGAGAGCGCTGCAAAGCGGCTGAATGATGAGAATGACCTATGAACTACAACTGATACGGTGGGATATGGTCTAGTCTCACTGTGATAAATCTGTATAAATCTGCAACTATGTGTTGGCTGGAATTTGGATACAGGAGGTGATTAAGTAGGTGGATATACACAGCGACATCCTCTTTGATTGACCAGAACATTGAGGTGGTGACATTGTGAGTGCTTCTGTGCTTGGGCAGAGTGTGGTGCATCAGTCAGATGACATTGGTCCTGATGAGACCCGTCAAATTATAATATGGGTCAAAAAGTTGACACCCCTTCCTTTGGTTGTTATATCACTGAAATATGTGAAGATAAATTTATTCTGAAAGATACTTATCTCAGCTGTCCAGAATTAACTTACAACCAGGTAAGTAGTACAATGTCTATACAGTATGTTTGATGTGCCAAAAAACATCCACAACATACACAAACGAAATAAACCCACCTCGTACTCATCCGTACAACAAACTGGTAACGCCTGTACCCTCTCTATCAGTATTTCAAACGTAATGGGTTCTCTTGCTGGTTTATCTCCACTAGCTCTAACCCTGCTCCAGCCCTTCAGCATTTTACCCAATAAATCATTGTGCGATGGGTCATAACCAAAAAACAGTTTCCCGTAACAGGAAACGCCAGCCAGTTTTCCCCCAATTGTAGCTGGAGATAAACCCTCCCTGATCAGAAAAAGCATGAAATGTCTGGTCCGTGCCTCAAGCGTTCGCAGGCTTTGTGCCCAAAAATTGCCCCCAAACTGTTCAAAAGATTGAAACTCCAACCATGCAAGTCTGTAATTACGCTGCGTGGATACTGCTAATGACATCTCCACCAGCCCCGTGATCATCATGCCCCCCATTAACAGATGTCTGCCGGGACCACAGTCTTGTTCTGTTCCGCTCCAGGTGCCAACTCGCGAAAACGCTGCCACTGTGAACGAGATAGGGAGTCTGCAATCTCGTTGTGAACCCCCGGTATATGTGCAGCTTTAAATATAACATTCAAAGATGAACATAAAAGCATGAACTGCCGCAACAAGTGCAAAACTCTGAGGTCCCTTGCTCTCTGCCTGTTTACCAAATCTACCACCGCCATGTTGTCTATTTGAAAGATCACTGTCCTGCTGGCTAACTCCTGTCCCCACACTGCCAGTGCCACTAAGAGGGGAAAAAACTCCAGAAACGCAATGGTTCTCCCTTGCTGCATCCAAGATGCAGGCCATGTCTCCGCACACCACCTCCCATCCCAATATAAGCCAAAACCCGACGCCCCTGCCGCATCTGAGAAAATCTGGACCTGCCATACCGTGTCCGACTCCCCAAAAGACATCGGTACTCCATTGAAGTTTTTCAAAAAGATCTCCCATATTCTAATGTCTTCTCGTAATGTCAAGGACACTCGTATCCTATGGTGCGGAAGTACGGCACCTGACATGGAAAGTCCCAAGCGCCTACAGAAAGTCCGACCTCCCCTAACTACCCTACACTCGAAATTGAGGTAACCTAACAGCTTTTGAGCCGTCCGCAGATCCATCTTACGCAAAGTGCGCACCACTGCTAAGAACTCTAGTATCTCTCCTACTTTCGCCGCTGGCAATCTAGCGACCAACTCTCTCGCATCTAGCTCGATGCCCAAAAAGGTTAAAATCGGCATAGGCCCTTCTGTTTTCTCCGGGGCCAAAGGTACCCCCGCCTGTTGCGCCAGCCTCTGAAAAGTGTCCAGAGCCCGCCCACACGCCCCAGATGCCGCTGTTCCTACGAATAAGAAATCGTCCAAGTAATGCGTCACCCACCTATGCCCACTTGTTCTCACGAAGACCCACTGCAAAAAAGTGCTGAACGTCTCAAAAAGAGTGCATGATATCGCGCAACCCATGGGCAGCACCCTGTCCACGTAAATGTTGCAGTCCAGCTGCATACCCAAGAGGTCAAAATCAGCTGGATGAATGGGGAGCAATCTAAAGGCTGATTGAATATCGCATTTTGCCATTTCCGCCATCCTACTGCACCTTAGGACTAACTTTATTGCATCATCGACTGACGCGTAGATTACTTTGGAGTCCTCTTGGGCAATGAAATCATTAACTGACGCACCTTCAGGCCATGACAAATGGTGAATCAAACGAAATTCTCCCTGCGCCTTTTTGGGTGCCACTCCCAAAGGGGATATCATCAAAGCATCACTTGGCCACCTGGAAAACGGGCCTGCTATTCTGCCTAGGCCCACTTCCTTTGCTAATTTGTCGCGCACTATCAGTGGCCGCTCTTTGGCTGACCGCAAATTGTCAGCCCATCTCCTTTCCCGAGGGCCTTGGTAACCTATTCTAAAACCTTCTCGAAAACCCCATTCCAGTACACGCGCTTTATCCGTATCTGGGTAGATGTGCAACCATGGCAGCAGAAATTCCAGCCCAACTGGTGTAGGACCCCTTTGGTGCAGGAGCGCCATGCGCTCCTCTCCCTCTTGCAGCCATCCACTGCTCTGCTGGGCTGGACAGGGAGAAACATTGAATGACTGGATGACGGCCCCGCACTTGGAGCAGTCATGTTTAAACCTGCATTGTGCTCTGGAACAAAAACCCTTGTTAAAGTTCCAACAGGCCCCCGAAGTTGCCCCCGTCGTTTTTGTGGTGGCGCCTGCCCCTCCCTGGGCGGGGCGAGCCTGAAAGGGCTTATAAGTCACTGGCAGGCCACTCGCTGTGTGAGTGGACGCCGCTGTCTGCGCCAATGCCATCCATTGCATCCACAGTTCGGGATCTACGTCACCCCAAGGTTTCTCCGGATTAACACTCACCTGAGCCCTAAATTCCTCGTCATAACTGAGCCATGCGAAACCCCCAAAATGCATTTGTGCCTTTCTAATTATGTCCATGTACTTAAAAAGTGCAATGGCTCTGTCCGGGTATTTCTCGCAGTATATACTGGCAAATATCAAGAAAGCCGATGTCCAGTTATCCATTGTGATATGTACCCGGGGCCTGCGCGCTAGTTCCCACTCCTCCTCCTTGGAACCTTCCTTCGCCTGTATGTCCCTATGCAGTAGTTTAAAAACATCTATATATTCGTGTTTCCATATTCTGGCTTTTGTTTTCTCCGCTATGTGTGAACCAAGTGGCATAGCTAAACCCATATACGGCAGCCTCTTCTTGTGTCCTCCCCCTTCCTTGTCCTCTACCGTCTTCTCCCCCGCATCCGCCTTCCCAGTTGTGGCTGTGTCTAGCGTGGCGGTGCCTTCTTTATCCTTGTTGTCGACCGTCTTTTGTATGGCGTTATTGCCTGATACATCCAAAACTGACCCGTCTCCTACACCAATGGACCTACTTGTGTTAGCCTCCCTTATTGTCTCTCCCCCTTCGCCCCACACTGACCACCATCTCTTACCTCCAACGTTATCTCCCAAGCTCCTTGGCACTCTCCTCAGGCTTCTGCCGCGCGGCATGGCTTGCCGACCACCTGTGGGCCCTTCCATTGGAGCTGCAACCTGTAACACAGAGCACGAAGAAGAGGTTGCGCCGCTCTTGCGCCCTCGCCCCCCACCTTTTTTAACAGCGCTCACCTCCCAATCTCATATTTCACCATCTTCCCATTCCTCCCCTTCCTCCTCATAGTCCAGTTCCAACTCATCCTCTCTTTCCCACTGGCCCTTGCGTTGGGCAAAATCTCTTGCATTGGTTGATGTATTCTCACTCGCCTCCGTACCCGCATGACGCGTGCCATCGGGACGGTATCCGTGCTCCCCCGGTGTGGAGAAGGCCGCGGGAGACCCCTCCAATGCTTCGTACCAACGCGTTTGAGCCGTGTTGCGCCCAGTTGGCGTAGTCCGTCTCTTGCCAACCTCTGTCGTTGGCATTGCTGTATTTCTGCCCCCGTGACCGTCTGCGTCACCGGGCTTCCCCGCGCCCACTAACCCTTCGGCTGCACGAGCCTCTTGTCTCTTCTCTCCCTTTGACTGTGGGACCCATACCCAGGTTCCGCTTCCTGGCCCCAGCTGCTGCGTTCCTACATGCCCTCTCGCCTCTCTGGTCCTTGGGGTTGTTTCGCTGGGAGCGTTCGCCTCTTCCCTGTCCTTACACAGCTGTGCCCACCTGACCTCCATCTCGAGAACGACCCTGCGCTGTTACCGAATTCTGGCCTCCAAATCCCAGGTCTCTGCCTGGTCCCAATTCCCTTGTGTGTGTGGGATCTGCACCCCTGAAGTCCCTGGTTCCTGTGCGGACCTGACTTTCCCCCCCCTGGTCTGGCGGGGCGTTGTCTTGGCCCTCCCCGGCCCCCCTCTGTGTTTTCCCACATACTTGCCTCTTTTCTTTGCCGGTGCCCCGAAACCCCCGGGGCTGGGACCTTCCCCTCTACGGTATGACAAATCTAGCGGGGCGAATTCCTCGCTGGGCCCCAGTAGGGGCCGCTCTGCCTCCCCGTCTTGCTCTGTGGGCCCCACCTCCCCCACCTGCTGTCCCACGGTGCCTGCGGAGTCCGCCCCTGCCGCCACGCTGTCTGTTCCCGCGTCCTGTGCGACTTGTGTCTCCCCGCTAAACATCAGCGGGCTCTGCACCCCGGGAAAAACCTGTTGCGCAAATGTGCCCTGCCCAGAGGCCACAGGCCCCTCATCCTTATCCCCATCGGAGTCCTGGGACTCGCATGCCACTATTGCCGCCGCGACCCGGCCCGATGCAGCCCTCGTTGGGCGTGACATCCCCACCCAGGCCTGCTCTAGAACCCCTGGTCTCAGTAAGTCCGCCCTGCCTGCTTCGCCTAGCACGCGGAGCGCGGCCCTCACTGCGTCTGCGTCGTAGCTTGTTGCCATGTTTCTGAGCCTGTTAGCTATAAAATGCTATTATTGTTATATTAATATTTATATATATATATATATTTTTTTATATATATCCCCACCCGGTGGCCCTATTGGGGGCAATACACTGTGGGCCTGCTCTGCCTGCCTGGTGCGGTCTGCTGTGCTCCCCCTGGTGGGGAGACGGCTTATTGTCTGCCCTTAATGCTGAAAAAACCTTATTTTTATTTTATCCCTATTATTATTATTATTATTTTTTGGGGGGGCCTATGGGCTAAAAATGCCCTATTCCTTATTATTATATATATATTATTTTTTTATAAATTCCCCTTTTTATTTCTGCCCGAGGGGCCCTCCCCGCCTCCTCCGCGTTCCCGAGTTGTTTTTGGCCCCCGCGGGGGTACGACGATGCCCGGGCCGCAGTTAAACCTGGGCGCGCTAAATTAGACCACCGCGCGGTCTCCGCACGCTGAAAAATGCCCAAGGGCCCGACCTCCCCGTCGGCCGGTGCGCGCTGTGCCCCAGCTGTCTCCGGTTGCTGGGAGACTATGATAATACTCCCCCCTCGCTGCCTGGCCTGTCCTGAACTCCCTGACTCCTTACCTCTACACAGTAAAACCACACAGTCAAACACCCTCACAATCTAAGTCGGTGCGGAGAAAGAGGCCGACCCCACCCTCGACCCCCCTTATAAACCCCTAACTAAACCCACCCCAACTTACCTGTCCACCAATAGGGCGCCTCCACGCCACTTCCTCCGTCCCGAACGCACCCGCGGAGAGACTAGACCGAGTCTCTCTCTCCGCGGGCCCCTTCATTTTGATTAAGTCTTCTCTCCCGCCGTAGCGGGGTGAGCACAGTAAAGATTTTCTAGCGGCCAGCTCGGGACACCCCGTCGCCTTTCGTTGTTTGAACCCCTCAGGCTCAAGCTCTTTTTTTAGAGAAAAAAAACAAGTTGCAACACCCGATTTTTTCCTACAAAGGGTGCTCTGCAGGCAGAGGGGCGGAGGTATCTTTTTTTAAGTGGTAGGAACGCTGCAGAATTAGTTTTCTCCTTTTCCTATGGGAAATAAAGAAAAGAAGTGGGAGAGTTATCCGTTTTCCCAGCACAAAGAATGCCTTTTAAGCCTCGTTTTCTCTAAAGGAGGGAAAAATGTGTACTTCGGCTTATTGTTTCTGTGTCATTCCAGTATGCCTGATCTGTTCGTGCCATTTTATGCATGTTTCAAAAGGTTTGTTTTGTGTACATTACAAACCTTTTTTGGCGTATTTCTTGCCTAAAATAATACTTGTATTTAGACTTGTTTTTTAGGGAATTACAGAGGGTTCCTTGATATCTGACAACTCCATCTGCTATTTAAGAGAGCCCCCTTTCCATAGTTTCAGATCAATGGTCGCTCTTCCTGGTGTGAAGATGGGTAAACATCAAAAGAAGAATCATCTGTCTCCTCCCTCTGCTAGGGAGGAGTACCTGCATGGAATAAGAAGAGATGATAGGGGCAAATCTCAGCTACCCTATGACTGACCAGAAGCTGCAAAAAATGGTGACAACGCTTCAGAAGCCTATGACAGATACAGAGGACTTAGGGCCAGATGTATCAAACATTTTTGCGATTGCAAGCAGCCCAACAGGCCTTTTGCGATTGCAAAAATGCATTTTAGTATGTATCAAGTCCAATTTGCGATTCTGTAACTTGTTGCAATTGGAATATATGAAACTCCACGAGTTCCATTTAGTGATTTGCAAGGGCTCGCAAATGGACCTACCTCATTAAGCAATTTGCGACCCATTGCGAATGGTTACAATCACAGAGATGGTGGCCTGCTTTTCCAGCTGGTGCTAAAAAATGGTGCAAGCCGGTGCAAAACTTTTTGGGGCAAAACTGCCCTAGTGCAGTTTTGCACCAAAAAGTATAAATAAGGCCCAGACTGCTTTCAAAAGTGCATTTGCAGGGTTAAGTATACTAATGAGATCAGTGATTTACACAAAACATACCTCCCAATTTCTGGTTAACGATTTTCTATCTCTCTTCTTGTGCATTCAGGAGGATGAAGATTGCTCAAAACTTCTGGCTCGCATGGAAGTCTAGAATACAAGAAAAGAGAATGAGCTACAACTAATGCTCACTGTTGTCTACAATGTAAAACAACCAAACAATCAAGATAACAGAAATATGAAAAAATAATATTTATTACATATGTATGTACAACAACATGAAAAAACGCAATAATCAAAGTTAGATATAAAAATATTTACATATTCACACAGAAGGACACAAAACACTCATATATAATGAATAGACAGAGACAAAATGTTACACACGACAAGACACAAAAGATAATAGAAACATAACATTAACAAAAGAAAATCCAAATTGTCCAAGATACAATAAGATATAAATTGAGTATGCACTTTCTCTTTCTAAAGCCTTAATAATATTCGTACTAATAACATGTTATAACTTCAAACAAAGTAGCGTCCCCACCTAATTCATGACGAGAAATTAATTACTTGGATCTTAAGGTTCATAAACCATTATAACAACTGTAGGAACTAAGCCTACGGGCGTTTCGGCGGTGACCATCCAATTTGTAAAACCGCCTTCATCAGGGCAGTTCCTTTTCCAATATTAGGTAACTAAAGTCGCAGGTCTTATGGTTTCTCGTCCTCCCAACCTGAATCCAATCTGATAAACATAAGAAAACAAAATAATATATTTAATCAGATTCCTTGAGATCCAAATCTCCACCTACATACTACCACCAGCAGATTATCATCATAAGAATCCAAAGTGCAAAAACGAAGAGAAAAAGTGAAGAGATGAATAAAAAGTGATTGAAACACAGAAACAAAAAAGATTCAAAACCAGAAGCCAGTGCAGAAAAATTAGAGCACCAAGTACATGCAAAAAACACCATCCAACATATGTGTTCTCCCCGAATAGTCTCCGCACCAGGTATATTAATAGGAATAATTACCAGATGACGATATGGGTGCGTTCCCTCAGAGAGAGAACTTCAACTTCTGATAACCAGGGGCTCCTTGTACAATACTCACAATCAGGTAGGATTCCTCGATATATAAAGAGCGAGTGCACGTATAAACTCAAAGATTACTCGTTTCAAGTTCAAAAATACATCAAGGACCCCCCGTTTTGATGGAAACTACGGTTTTTAAAGAGGGAATAGCCTACCTTTTGATACACTGATTTCTGTATGGCAAGTGTTCAACACGGCCGTCCGATCAGAGATTGCCGGATACGGCATTCTCCATTTTAAAGTCAGGCATCACACTCCTAATTGCGGTAAAAACCGCGAGACGACTAACGAAATTGCATGATTTCGTGCTACCAAAGCGTCAAGAGATGGGGTCGGCCATCTTAGAGTGATCGTGAATGTAGCCTACTGTTGGAAAAAAGAGATCGAGAGTAAAACATAAAAGTAATACAAACTGAAAAAAACATACCATTCAGTGTTTAATTAAGAGAAACCACACCACCATATAGGTACCAAATAAACAATGAAAAATAAGAAATGAAAAAATGGAAAATGGAAGGGGAACAAAAATCTACTACAGTGGTTCGTTGCAGCACGCCCCTAGAAAGTCATAGCAGATGTATGGATATACATCTTTTCTTTATCTTAGATGAACCAGGGCCTCTCTATTATATAACGGAATCGAAAAACTTCAAAGGAGAAAACGGCAAATGCCGCCCACGATGTAAAAAAATCATTCACTTCTAAGCAGAAAAACACACCTCAGGAAGAATGCACATTAAAGCGTTTTCCCAAGGTATACACTCATTGAGACCTTTATAATGTGTGTCCAGAGTAAAAATCCAAAACACTTCCCGCTTCTTTCTTATATTCTCCCTTACTTTGCCTGGAACGTCCTTAATTTTTTTCCAAAATTGTCCACGTCAAATCATCCAGTTCATGTTTTTCTTTCAGCCAGTGTTGCACCAGGGGAGCTCCCTCCCTTTTATTTCGAATATTCGATAGATGTTCTGAAATTCGTACTCTAATTTCACGTCCAGTTTCTCCCACATATCCCGCTAGGCAGGGACAGATAATCAGATACACACAATTAGAGGTTCTACAATTAGTCATGTCATACAATTTATATTTCTTTTATCCCCATACCAATAAGTCACTTACAATGGCTTTGGGGCATGCTTTACAGGTTCCACACTGGTGATTTCCCAAAACTGGGACAGTACCAGTGATGGACTTTTGACAAAATTCTTTTTCTCTTGGTAGGGCTGCCTTGACTAATTTATTACGGATGTTCTAATTTTTTTTAAAAGCCAAAAGCGGTCTCTCTAGAGGTTAAAGAGTTTGGTCACTATTCAGAATTTTCCAATTGTTGTTAATTATTTTCCTGATTCTATCATTCATATTTGAATGTTGTATTTTGTACGTTGTTGGAACATACTCTCTCTATTGTAGTATTTAGCCCGTTTGTATGAGTCTCTGATCAGTCTCTTAGGGTATCCCCTCAAAAGTAGCTTTTCTTGGAGCACATCTGCATGCATGTTATAATCGCTCAATTCCGTACAGTTTCTGCGGATACGCAAAAACTGACTGAAGGGGACACCTTGTTTCTGACTTCTAGGGTGGTAACTATCAAAGTGCAGGATGGTATTCTTTGCCGTAGGTTTACTGTAAAGTGATACCTCTAACTGAGAGTTCTGACTTTTTATCCAAATGTCTAGGAACTCAATCTTGTCCCTACTTTTATGTATGGAAAATTTAAGATTTATATCACATAAATTAATCCATTTACAGAACTCTTCCAGTTGATCTTCATCTCCTGACCAGATAAAGAAGACATCATCTATATACCTCGACCAGAGCCTCATGTTTTCATAAAAAGGGGCAATTTCATTGTATATATGAGTCTGTTCAAATAGGCCTACATAGATATTGGCAACACTTGGAGCACAAGCTGCTCCCATGCTAACTCCCTTCTTCTGCTGGTAGGTCTCTCCATCAAAATAAAAAAAATTACTTTCCAATACAATCTTGAGGCAATCAAGAACAAACAGCAAATGGTCCGTCATCCCTTCCTTATCAAAAATTTGACGAACCGCCTGCCAAGCTTCATGTTGGGGGATGTTTGTATACAGGGCCTCAATGTCCATGGTCACCAGAAACTCAATGTCCGGATTGAACCTAGCCCCTTCCAAGATTGAAATAATATGTCCCGTGTCCTTAATATATGCAGGAAGTTGTACTACTCTCGTTTTAAGAAACGTTTCTACATATTTTGATAGTGGTTCCGTAACGGACCCTACCGTGGACACAATAGGTCGGAAAGGGGGATCCGTCTCATTCTTGTGAACTTTCGGAAGACCATATAGAATGGGAACTCTAGTAGTCATAGGATTTAGGTATATGTATTCTTTTTCACAAATCAATCCATCATTATATGCTTTCAAACTAACTTCCTGGATTGCCTTTTTCACTTCCATTTGCCAGCCACTATTAGCTTTACTGTAATGTTCTGGTATTCCTAACATAAGACTAATCTTGTGTTTATATTGATCCATTTCAAGGAGGACAATTCCCCCCCCTTTGTCACAAGGTTTAATGACAATGTTTTTATTCTGCTGTAGTCTCAAAAGGGCCTGTTGTACATTTCTCGTCAAGTTACAGTTAGGCTTGGGAGTGAATTTACATACTTTTTTAACCTTTTCAAGGACCAAATTCTCAAAAATCCTTATTTCAGGTCCCACCATGTCAAGGCTCGGGGTGAATGTGGATATAGGTTTCAACCCAGACAAATTATTCTCTACAGTATTATTTTTATTCTCAAAAAATCTGCTAAGCCTAATGCGTCTGAAAAATTCATATAAGTCAGTAAAAAGTCCAAAACAATTGATGGATACACTAGGAACAAAAGATAAACCTTTTTTCAAAATAGCTTCCATGTCTGTGTCCAAGGTACAAGAAGTAAGATTAAATACTGGTATAGGATCTAGTCCCTTCCGTATTGTTGTCTCCTTGTCTGCAAAAAGTGTGTAGGGCTGTCTGTGTTGTAATACCTGCCCCTCTGTTGATTTCTGAACCTGGCACGTTGCGATCCTCTCTGGGATAAAAAACGGTTGGGCTGGTTGAAACCCTCATGGTAGGAGCTTCTATTACCCGATTGTTCCAATCTATCGCTAGTGCCTTCGCCCTCGGACTCAGATGTATCAGAAAAAGTGAAAATTTCTTTACTGGTCCAAAATTGTCAATCTGACGGTTGACCAGTCTGATTGTATTCTTGATAATATTTCTCTGATAAATAAGGGTAAGCTTTCTCTTGGATAAACCATCTGATGTCTTTTCTAAGTTTATCTGACTTTCTTTTTATAAGGTAAGCACCAAAAGAGTCTAATTCCTGATTTACCATCTCCAGTTGTTTCTTGGCTTCCTGAACAGAATCTTGGGTTTTTAATTCGTCTTCCAATGTCTGTATTTCTACGGCTAATATTTCAATCAATTCCCTAGCAGTCTCCACAATAAGGATCATCCAATCTCGGAAACATCTATTCGATATTAAGGACCATTTCTCTAAAAATTTACGAATTTCTGTAAACAGACCAGGTATGTTCCTCACCCTTAATCCTGCTGGTATTACTCCTGCTCTCAGATATTCTAACATAAAGTCTGCATGCAATTCTGTTCGTCTCGCTTTCTTTTTCAATTCCACTAATTTAAACCACCCTTTTTTGGGTTGATTAAAGCCTGGGTTAGAACCTGACCCTGTCCTCGGTTGTCCTAATAATTTAGCCAAATGGAAGTCTAGACTAAGCTCCTCTCTGACATTTTCTTTAATAATCTCAGGATGTTGACTATGGCCTCAGGAGGAATTGAGGCTGCTAGATGTCGTCTCCATATAAGAGAATGGAAGGTAGAGGCATCATGAAATAACTGTCTATTGAGAATGCTGTGTGGGGTGTGAATAAGTTGTTGGGAGAAAAATTGTAAGTGAACGTGCAAACAAACGCATGTACAGCGTTTCTGTCTCCAACATAAATATGCTGGAAACAATAGGACATTTTTTCCCAAAAAACGTGCAACATAAAGGTGTGTTTTTGCAGAACTGATCTAGGATTCAACACAAGAATGCTCAATCTAAAGATTCTTTTCAGCAGTCCTCAGGGGGTAAGACCAATCGGAAGCAGTGTTTCTGGCTATGCTGAGCAGAAAGTAGATTTGATTCCTGTTGGGGTTCATCTCGTTATGGTCGTTGATCACTGGAGGCAGCCGTTGGAGGACAGTTCGATATTGGACATCCTTTCTCGAGGGTAAACCATAGATTTTTCAGGAAGCTACCTAGTATGTTCATTTTGTTCAGATGCCTTGGCCTAGTGATCCCTGAAAGAGGCAGATGTTAGAGGACAGTGTTCTCACACTGGTCAAGGAGAGTGCAATCCTGCCAATCTGTGTCCGGGAGAGGGCGGTGGTTAGTACTCAGTTGTTTTTCTGGTCCACTAGACCTTTGGCCAATACAGAATGATTATAGACATAAAGGGGGTCATTCTGACCTCAGCGGTAAAAGGCGCTTACCGCTGGTCAGAAGACCGCCATAACACCGCTGCGGCCGCGGTAAACCGCCACGGTCATTCTGACCCGCAACTTGCAAACCGCCAAAAACCCGACATCCACAAAAGTCCGCCACACCAAAGGTCAGCGAAAAAATGGCGATGACCAAACCTCCACCGTCACGCCAACAGAAATACGCCCATACCATTCCGACCCACAAATCCACGCGGCGGTCTTTCAAACGCGATATTCCATTGGCGGTCAAAATACACACACACATAGAAAACTCAGCCACATTGGTCAGTTTTAAACACGCACACCTGATACACATACTAACACCACTCCCACACACCCAACACAATATAAAACACACACCCACATCACCCACAAACCCCTACGACCCGAAATTATTGACGAAGGCTAGAGAGAGAGCACAGAATAGACAATCCCACAACACAGAGGCACACAACACCATCACCCACACAGAATCCACGCACCAAACACCACACACCACCACACGCACCACACTCATCACCACAAACGCCACCCCACACCTCATCCACACCACGGCACCCCAAAGACACCCCAGGTTCACTGACGCCGAACTCAGGGTCATGGTGGAGGAAATAGTCCGTGTAGAGCCCCAGCTCTTCGGGGCAAAGGTGCAGCACACCACAATTGCCAGGAAGATGGAGCTATGGCAAAGGATAGTGGACAGGGTCAACGCGGTGGGACAGCATCCACGCAATCGGGATGACATAAGGAAGCGCTGGAACAACCTACGGGGGAAGGTGCGTTCCATGATGATCAAGGCACAACATTGCGGTGCAGAAGACTGGCGGCGGACCCCCACCTACTCCCCCAGAATTTACAGCATGGGAGGAGGAAGTCTTGCACATCCTGCATCCTGAGGGCCTCGCAGGAGTAGGCAGAGGAATGGACTCTGGTAAGTCAAATCTTCACTACTGCTTCCCACCCCCACCCCACCTGCATGCCAAATCATACCCCCACCCTCACCCCCACCCCCATCACACCAACTCCTAGCAAAAGGCTCACCATCACAACCCACCCATCCCAACACCAAGCCCTGCATGCGACCACAAAGCATGGACACCCATCACCAAAGCATGCCCACTGCACACACACATCACCCCCACAAGCCACCCTCACAAAAGCCCCCACAAGGGAATGCCTGCACTTGGGTACACGGACACCCACCCATCACACGAAATGCCACACACAGAAGCAATAACCATACCTTTATACCCCTGCAGGACCCGAATGCCACCACACCGCCACAGAGGGTCCAGAGATGTCCACCCCCAGAAGAGGCCCCCAGCGATGACAGCAGCTCTGTCTCCCTGGACCCAGATGACCAGCCCGGCCCATCGGGGACCTCTGGACAGTCGGATCCCCACAGACAGCCACAGGCTACACCAGACCCAACCCCCTCTGGGAACACCAGCACAGCTCCCACCCAGCGGGCCCATGCCTCTGTCTCCAGGACACGTCAATCAGCGGTGTGTCCACCACTACAGGGCACCCAGGTTGACCCACCACCCCAACAACAACAGGGACCTGGGGGCAGTGGTAGTGGGCACACCGTCCAGGGGACAGAGGCCCAGGAACACAGGGGAACTGGGAGGGCTGCTGTGCGACAGGGGGGGGACAGGCCCAGGGAACCGACTCTCCAAGAGGCCCTCTCCTCCATCATGGGAGCTTACCACCACTCCCAGGAGACGATGGCGACGGTACTGGCCCGGTTCCAGGAGATCCAGGCACTGCAGGAGGAACGGTACATGGGGTTCAGAGAGGAACTGAGGAACATCGGTTCCGCAATGGGGACCATCGTCGTGGCCCTTACCCAGATAGTCACCACATTGTGGGACCATGTGGCACCCCAAAGGGCCCCTGTCACTAGCCCAGGCCAGGAACAGCCTACCACCTCCGCCGGCGCTAGTGGACAGGAGGCCCCCACACAACAACAGGCCACCAGAACCCCACCTCCTGCAGAAGAAGAACCACCCCGCAAGCGGAACCTGAGATCTCACAAGAAGACAGAGTAGGATTGCAAGACCCCCACCAGCCTAAGATACCTCCTGATGTCATCCTACTGTCCCACATTGTCACCCGGTCCAACCTTTAACTGCCCCTGCTCCATCCTTCTACAGGCATATGGACAATGCACCTGTGCGACTGAGAACTGGACTCTGCCATGGACATTACTCCATCCCCACCCATCACCGTTTTACAATCATGTACCTATATGTAGCACTTAAAATAAATCACTTATTGCACTTAAAATAACAGGAGTCTGCTTGTATTCTTAACAAATGTATTACACATAACGGTGCAATAATGTCCAGTTACTTTGTGATGACAACATACCAATTTCAATAAGCTTTAGTCCATGGGCAAACAAAGCTGAAGTCAGGCAGTGGGTCATACAGCTCTGAAAAGGGAAGGGAAAGTCACAAATCAGTTAACAGGAACTGGGGGGAAACACAGACAGTGGAGACGCATGAGGCCTTAAGTAAATGTAAAAGGGCGTGGGTGATTCTTACCTGTGTGCTACTGAAAATATTGTTGTATGACTGTATTCCTGTTGTCCGTGTCGTCCCCGTTGTCTTCCTCCTCTTTACTCTCCACAGGCTCCACAGCTGCTACAACACCACCATCTGGACCATCCTCCTGCAGAAAAGGCACCTGGCGTCGCAAAGCAAGATTGTGAAGCATACAGCAGGCCACGATGATATGGCACACCTTCTTTGGTGAGTACATTAGGGATCCCCCTGTCATATGCAGGCACCTAAACCTGGCCTTCAGGACCCCGAAGGTCCTTTCTATGATCCTCCTAGTTCGGCCATGGGCCTCATTGTACCGTTCCTCTGCCCTGGTCCGGAGATTCCTCACTGGGGTCAGTAGCCACGACAGGTTGGGGTAACCAGAGTCACCAATTAGCCACACACGGTGTCTCTGTAGCTGTTCCATCACATAAGGGATGCTGCTATTTCGCATGACATACGCGACATGCACTGACCCAGGGAACTTGGCATTTACATGGGAGATGTACTGGTCAGCCAAACAGACCACCTGGACATTCATCGAATGATAACTTTTTCTGTTTCTGTACACCTGCTCACTTTCTTTGGGGGGAACCAAAGCCACATGGGTCCCATCAATGGCACCAATGATGTTGGGGATATGTCCAAGGGCATAGAAATCACCCTTCACTGTAGCCAATTCGCCCACCTCAGGACAAATAATGTAGCTCCGCATGTATTTCATCAGGGCAGACAACACTCTGGACAAAACCTTAGAAAACATAGGCTGAGACATCCCAGATGATATGGCCACTGTTGTCTGAAAAGACCCACTTGCCAAAAAATGGAGTACTGACAGAACCTGCACCAGAGGGGGAATCCCTGTGGGTTGGCGGATGGGGGACATCAGGTCTGGCTCCAGCTGGGCACATAGTTCATGTATAGTTGCTCTGTCAAGCCTGTATGTAAGTATGATATGTCGTTCTTCCATTGTCGACAGGTCCACCAGCGGTCGGTACACGGGAGGATTCATCCTTCTCCTCGCAAGTCCCAGCGGACGGTGCCTAGGAAGGACAACATGGAGCACAGAGTCAAGCAACCCACAGGTTCGTTCACACAGCTTGCACAGTACACGAATCGCTATGCATTGAAAGGCTTGTATGAGTGGCAATGCAAGGCCTAGGCCTGTGTGACGCAGTAGAAATTATGCCATGTGGGCCCTTGAAATGGCGGCTGCCTGACCTGTGAAGTGTGACAGTGGGATGTGAGGTCACTGCGCTGGCGTGGCACACCGTGGCGGTAGGCGGTCGAAGACCGCGGCGCAAAGCAGCATTGGTTAACATAGAACCCTATGGGTCTCAGGAGCCAATGACGATGTGCGCCGGCGGTCGCGGTACGCACCGCCGCGGTACGCACCGCCGCGGGCGTGACCGCCATTTTCTAACTGCTTCATCACTCGAGACCTGATCATCCACAGGAGAGGACATATACTGCAAGTGCTGCTGTGACCTCGGTCTGGGAGATACAATGGCTGCTGCGACTGGGGAAAGGGCCCCTGCCTTCACTTCCGAAGAATTGGAGAAACTTGTTGATGGGGTCCTCCCCCAGTATGCGCTACTCTACGGTCCTTCAGACCAACAGGTTAGTACACAGGGTGCACGTTAAATGGGCTATGCCTGTGTTGAGTGGGGTGTATGTAAGATGGTGGGGAGGGGAGCGAATGAGGAGTGCAACGCACGAAAGATGAGAGCATGTGCCACATGGCAAGGTTGGGGAGGGGGGGGCCACTCACATTGACCAGGCAGAAAACTGATGCGATTTCCTTTACCACCCTGTACATGTCACATAGGTCAGCGCCCATCAGAAGATCGACATTTGGCGTGCCATCGCCAAGGACGTCCGGGCCCTGGGGGTCCACAACAGACGGGGCACCCACTGCCGAAAGAGGTGGGAGGACATCCGCCGCGGGACCAGAAAGACCGCCGAGTCTCTGCTGGGGATGGCCTCCCAACGTAGGAGGGGTGCCAGCCGCCAATTGACCCCCCTGATGTCCCGGATCCTGGCGGTGGCCTACCCCGATTTGGATGGGCGCGTGAGGACATCACAGCAGACACAAGGGGGTGAGTATCAGCACATTCTGCTATCTTTGCGCGCAGTGAAGGTGTCTGGGTGGGGGAGGAGGGCTGTGGCTATCTCTAGGCCAGGGAGCATTCTGTAGGCTAGGCCCCTCCGTTAGACACGGCCCTGTGCCCCCGCCCCCCACCTCTGTAGGGTGCCAAGTACAGCTATCCATGGTCCGGCCTCATCCATGTGTGCATTTGTCGTCCATAGACCTGTAGGCCTAGTCACAATAACTGAGTAGTGTACCCCGATTGCGTGGCCTAGTGCAGGGGGCTTCTGTGTCTGTCCTCTCCGACAACAGTGTTGCCAATGCATGCACTCAACCTGTCTTCATTTCTCCCCCCCCCCATTTTCTTTGTCTTCCTGTTCATGTGTGCATTAGCATCATCAGGCGGAGGAGAAGTGGCATCGGCGCACGAGGGAGCTGCATCTCACATGGCCCTGGAGGGCCATACAGCAGACTCCGAGTACACCAGTGAGACGGAGGGCGAGTGGAGCTCCACAACGGGGACCCGTGGAGACGTCAGCGACACCGACACGTCCTCGGAAGGGAGCTCCCTAGTGGTGGCGGCAACATCCGTGCCCACCGCCACAACAGGTACAGCCGCCACCCAGCGCACCAGCCCCGCCCTCCCAGCAGCCCCTCAGCCTTCGCTCCGTGCCCGCTCGCCCAGGAAGGCGGGCATCTCCTTCGCCCCAGGCACCTCAGGCCCTGCCCCAGTTACCCCTGCTGCCCTCAGTGAGGAGGTCATTGACCTCCTCAGGACACTCATTGTTGGGCAGTCTACCCTTTTGAATGCCATCCAGGGTGTAGAAAGGGAGGTGCATCGGAGCAATGCATACCTGGAGGGCATTCATTCGGGTCAGGCTGCCCATCAGCGATCGTTCAACGCTCTGGCCTCAGCACTGACGGCAGCCATTGTCCCTGTCTCCAGCCTCCCTCTTCTGACTTCCTCCACCCAGTCCCAGTCTCCTGTTCCTCTGCCTATCCCATCCACACCATCAGACCAGCCTGCACACACCTCTACACCCAAGGGCAGCTCATCCAGACATAAGCACCACAGATCCCACAAGCATTCACCCAAGCAACATCCAGATGCAGACATGCCAACAGTCACTACCACCTCTGTGTCCCCCACCTCCTCATCTCCCTCCTCCCTCCCTGTGACGTCTCCACTCACACCTGCATGCACACCACCATCAGCCAGTACTTCCATCACCAGCACACCCTCCATTACAGTCCGCACACGTGCAGTCACCACCCCCACTGCCATTTACACGTCCCCTGTGTCCTCTCCCAGTGTGTCTGTCACCCCCTCTTCCAAACCACACAAACGCAGGCAGCCACCCACCCAACAGCCATCCACCTCACGACAGCCTCCGTCACAAGCACCTGCACCCAAAGACAGCACACTTGACTCTCCTACAACCACATCCTATTCCTCCACTCCCATACCCACTACACCTACCCGTCCCTGTCCTTCCAAAGTCCTTTTCCTTTCCAACCTTGAGCTCGTTCCAATCACTGACCCACCCCCTCCATCTGGTAAGAGTAAAAAAAGCACCTCAGCCACCACCAGCCCTGCATCTACTGTGACCATAGTGCAGGGCTATTGGAGTCCACCAGCTCCTAGGGCAGGAACATCGGCCAGCAGCAAGGGGACAGCCAGCCCCCCCCCCCTGGGAAGAGGACAAAAAAAAAAGGGCCGGTGCGACAAGCCTGAGACGGCTGCCACCAAGGACAGTAGCCTTGCCCCGTCACCTGCCACATCATCAAAGGGAGGCAAGGGCCACAGAGCTTCAGCGAAGGAGGGCAAGGGCAGCAGGGCGGAGAAGTCAGGCAGCAGGCGAGCTGCCCATGAGGGACCCACCAGCCCCATTCCGGTTGTGACGGACGACACCCACGGGCCCAGGACTCCATCACAGGAGGGCCCCGCGACCGCAAGGTCAGATGGCGACTGAGCGGGAAGTCTTGGCCAGGTCTGGCTCCCTAGAAACACAGGACAAGCACCACTGAACAGGGCCCCGCCGGGAGAAGCACCGCTGAACAGGGCCCCGCTGGGAGACGCACCGCTGAACAGGGCCCCGCCGGGAGATGCACCGCTGAACAGGGCCCCGCCGGGAGAAGCACCGCTGAACAGGGCCCCGCCGGGACAAGAACCGCTGAACAGGGGCCCGCCGTGACAAGAACCGCTGAACAGGGCCCCGTTGGGAGAAGCACCGCTGAACAGGGCCCCGCCGGGAGAAGCACTGCTGAACAGGGCCCCGCCGTGACAAGAACCGCTGAACAGGGGCACGCCGTGACAAGAACCGCTGAACAGGGCCCCGCCGTGACAAGAACCGCTGAGCAGGGGCCCGCCGGGAGAAGCACCGCTGAACAGGGCCCCGCTGGGAGAAGCACCGCTGAACAGGGCCCCGCCGGGAGACGCACCGCTGAACAGGGCCCCGCCGGGAGAAGCACCGCTGAACAGGGCCCCGCCGGGACAAGAACCGCTGAACAGGGGCCCGCCGTGACAAGAACCGCTGAACAGGGCCCCGCCGGGAGAAGCACCGCTGAACATGGCCCCGCCGGGAGAAACACCGCTGAACAGGGCCCCGCCGTGACAAGAACCGCTGAACAGGGGCCCGCCGGGAGAAGCACCGCTGAACAGGGCCCCGCCGGGAGAAGCACTGCTGAACAGGGCCCTGCCGTGACAAGAACCGCTGAACAGGGGCCCGCCGTGACAAGAACCGCTGAACAGGGCCCCGCTGGGAGAAGCACCGCTGAACAGGGCCCCGCCGGGAGAAGCACTGCTGAACAGGGCCCTGCCGGGAGAAGCACCGCTGAACAGGGGCCCGCCGTGACAAGAACCGCTGAACAGGGCCCCGCCGTGACAAGAACCGCTGAACAGGGGCCCGCCGTGACAAGAACCGCTGAACAGGGCCCCGCCGGGAGAAGCACCGCTGAACAGGGGCCCGCCGTGACAAGAACCGCTGAACAGGGCCCCGCCGGGAGAATCACCGCTGAATAGGGGCCCGCCGTGACAAGAACCGCTGAACAGGGCCCCGCCGGGAGAAGCACCGCTGAACAGGGGCCTGCTGTGACAAGAACCGCTCCGCTGGCCCCTTCATCTCAAGCACCGCTCCGCTGGGCCCTTCATCTCAAGCACCGCTCCGCTGGGCCCTTCATCTCAAGCACCGCTCCGCTGGGCCCTTCATCTCAAGCACCGCTCCGCTGGGCCATTCATCTCAAGCACCGCTCCGCTGGGCCATTCATCTCAAGCACCGCTCCGCTGGGCCCCGCCGTCTCTGCACCGCTCCGCTGGGCCCTTCCTGTCAAGCACCGCTCCGCTGGGCCCCGCCGTCTCTGCACCGCTCCGCTGGTCCCTTCATCTCAAGCACCGCTCCGCTGGGCCATTCATCTCAAGCACCGCTCCGCTGGGCCCCGCCGTCTCTGCACCGCTCCGCTGGGCCCTTCCTGTCAAGCACCGCTCCGCTGGGCCCTTCATCTCAAGCACCGCTCCGCTGGGCCCTTCATCTCAAGCACCACTCCGCTGGGCCCTTCATCTCAAGCACCGCTCCGCTGGGCCCTTCATCTCAAGCACCGCTCCGCTGGGCCATTCATCTCAAGCACCGCTCCGCTGGGCCCTTCATCTCAAACACCGCTCCGCTGGGCCATTCATCTCAAGCACCGCTCCGCTGGGCCCCGCCGTCTCTGCACCGCTCCGCTGGGCCCCGCCGTCTCTGCACCGCTCCGCTGGGCCCTTCCTGTCAAGCACCGCTCCGCTGGGCCCTTCCTGTCAAGCACCGCTCCGCTGGGCCCTTCATCTCAAGCACCGCTCCGCTGGGCCCTTCCTTTCAAGCACCGCTCCGCAGGGCAACGCCGTCTCAAGCACCGCTGGCCCATTGACAGTGCCGGTTCAGTGTCGAGCAGGGCTTCACGAAGCACTCTGGGCACCATGCCTCCTCCATTAACAGTGGAGTCGGTAATCCATCTGATGGACTGTGGCTTGGCACTTCCCAGGATGGAACAGTGGGCAAGCCACCCACTGTAGAGACTTGAGAGACTGTCGCTATGCACTCCCCAGGATGGCACAGTGGGCAAGCCACCCACTGTAGAGACTTGTGAGACTGTGGCTTTGCACTCCCCAGGATGGGACAGTGGGCATGGAGGCCCCTTGTGGATCTGGCGTCGTGGACTCATGTGGCAGAGGTGCCCCCACTTCCCTTCCCCCTGAGGTGCCTGTAGTTTTATCATCTGATGCCCCAGCAGTGTTCTCTCCAATGGTATCTGGTCTCCTGTGTGGGCTTTGCCCATGTGTTTGTGCACATTGGCCCACGGACTATGGAACTTTGACATAATGTGCAGGACTTATTGCCTATGTATATATTTTTGACTATGTTCATTCCTTATTTTGTATCTTTCATATAGCATATTTCCCATACCTTCAATGGAGCTATTTATACATATATTTTATAGATCATTTTAATTGTGTCTTTGCATTATTCCGGTGGGTTTGGGGGGTGTCACTCTGACTTGTTGCTCTGCATTGGGGTGTAGGTATTTGGGGTGGGGAAGTGTGTGTATGGCGCATGTGTGTGCCCGTAAGCTTTCCTCCTCCCCCCTCCCCTGTGTCGTAGGTGCAGTACTCACCGTTGTCGTCAGCGCCGGCGTTCGTACTCCTGGTAGATGAGCAGGTAGACAATAGCTGGTAGGATGTTTAATTCGGGTTCCATGCTGTCCTCCTTCCTCGTGGAGTGTGTAGAGGTGAGCGTTTTCCCGTTCGTAGTCTGTTTCCGCCGTGTTTTTATCGGCGGGGCTCCCGCCCCGGAAAAGGTGGCGGATTGGTGAGTTGTGATAGGGTGGGCGGTACATTGTCTGCCGCCTGCCTGTTGGCGGTGACCGCCGCGCTGTTTGTCTGTCCCGCCGTGGCGGTCGGAGTGTTAAAGTGGCGGCCTGTGTTGGCGGTTCCCGCCAGGGTCAGAATTCCTTTCTTTTGACCGCCTGCCTGTTGGCGGGTCGGCCGCCGCTTTATCACCGACCGCCAGGGTTGGAATGACCCCCAAAGTCTCTCAACAGGCTTTTTCCTACAGTTCACTTCAAAACAGCTTGTAAAGAAGTGTTCCAACACTTTTCAGTTTAAGTCCTTTATTGCACCCACCACGAACCAACCTTATACACAGCTCACTGACCAAATCTTCCTCATAGACTGTCCCTCAGGAATCTCAGTCACCCAACATTCCACCTGATGACACACAAGCAGTTAAAGGGATAGCATGCTGGATTGCTGGATTACAAGAGAGCTTATACAGAGGGAGAGGCATGTCATACTTTCTCCCGGACAGATTAGTAAAGAATCTTGTTTCGTTAGTATAATATACAAATGCTCTGTCTAATTCCCTTAAATAACAAGTCCTCTAACTTAGTCCTTTCCCCTCTAAACTCAGATGCATTTCTCTCACTGTAATACAGAATAACAATGTTTACTATTGTCCTTTGGAATCCATGAGATGTGATTTTCACATATGTCTCTGAAAACTTATGAAAGAGTTCAAAGTACAGGAACCCAAACTAGTCCATTCTTGAAAATCTGGAAAATAGGCAATCCGAACAATGGCAGCAGTGAAAATAGGAATAGGACAGACACCAAGTGCAAAATAAGAATGTGCCCCAAAAAACCCAGAAATGTGATAAAAATAGAGGCATGAAATTGGAAATGATCATAAGTGCAATTTGAATGGGCAAGATAGTGAAAAACGCAGGAAGTCAAGGTTCCAACCTGATGCTCCTACCGCAAGATACTGGCTCCTCAATCATCACTCGATGACTGCCATTCATGGACTGCTTTCGGAAGCAACAACACTCCGACGTAATTCTCCTTTTATATGATACCATTCAAAATGGTCACTGATTCCAAAATGCAGCTTCTTGCGAGATTTAAGTACGTTTTCTTCTGTTGTGGTGTTCACCATTGAACATGCCATCTTTCTTCTGACCCATATTAACATCATATCTAGCACTCCAATTGCAGTAAGCATTCATCAAACACCATTTAAACTTATTTCCTGTAACTCTAAAGTTCCTGTCATTGCTATGTCATATAATCACAACAAATTATGTTGGGACGTATTCACAAAGATCGTTTGCAGGATGCCTACCTGTATGTCCTAAGTGCAGCAGAAATTTCTCAGGTTCTTTATAGGGGTAAAACATTGGCAGTTTTGAGTGCTCTCATTTTGGTTAAAGACAGCTCCAAGAGTTTTTAACAAAGATCCTTGGTCCAGTGATTATGAAGTGATGTCTTTTCTTCTCATGCAGCAGACTTGCAGTCCCCATACCCGAACAACCTTCTGATTCACTCCCACTTTTTTGCATAGATTTTGAATGATATCAAGAAAGAAATCAACAATCAACATCCTTCAATCTCTGGAGTTTCTAATAAATTGGGAGAACTCTCACTTGCTCCCGATGGAGAGTTTTGAATATATCAGGGCATGGTTCAAGGTCGATGTGTAAAAGGTTTTCCTATCAAAGGGTCAGAGAATGAAGGTGAGGAACCCCAGGAGGCTACTTATGTCCAGGACAGAGGCTCCAGTAAGGAAATGGGGTTTGTATACAGGAACTATAGCTAAAATAGAATGTATCTAATAGTTTTAATTTTTTTTCTGATTTCCCTTGTTTTAGGCTGCCATACTGTTTCTTATCATCTCAACAAGATATCGTCTGGACAAAGAGGTGGCAAAGTGGAGGCTCACATTCTTAATCACTGGACTCCAAGTACAGAGAATTATGAGTTTCTAATCCCGTTGACTCAGGTTATCTGGGTGCACCTGGCCTGGTGGCTGATTCCCTCAACTTTAGAAAGGGGTCATAGTTTGTTACTAGGGGAACAGAGATTCTGATGCCAGCAGTCTGGGAAGGGGTGCAGGTTTGGAAGATCAGACAGCCCAGGGCCTATGGTCAAATCATGAGAGATACCAGTCCTCCAACTGTAATTAACTAATGGCAGTAGGGAGATGCACTAGTTCTCAGGATGGACAACACTGTAACACAGTTTTATTTGAAACACCAGTTTGGGACAGACTGTGAGTTCCTGAATCTCTGGACTCTGATTTGCTCTTGGGCAGAAAGCAACCTTCATTCTCTCATAGCTATCCACATATCGGGTACACCAAATGTATTCAATAGCCTTGGTATTCAGTATATATGTCTCAGAATGGGGTTACCAAGAGTGGACCTGTTTCCAGACAATACCAAAGCTCAACTTCCTCCATTTTTATAAGGTTTCAGGATCATGAGAGATAGGGGTAGATGCCCTTTTGAGTCATTGGCTAAGAACTCTTCTATATGGCTTTCGTCTGATTCTTCTAGTCCCCAAAACACTTAAAAATGCCTCTTTGGCCAAGGAGGACTTTTTTTCTTCTTTGTTGGCTATTGATAGGCAAGGAATGTATTCTTCCTTCAACCCTCTTCCCTTGAAGGATCCAGCGCTTCCTCTAGCCTTGCTGAGACAGCCTAATCTGTTGGTCTGCAGGTTGAGTTGCCAAGACTTCTGAAAAAAGGGGTTTTCTCTTCTTGTGTCACTGTCAATGCAGGCCTCTGGGAGACCTTCTACTATTGTTGCGTGGGCTCCCATTATCCTAAATGAGACTACTGGATTTCTGGGCAGCAGGGTCGTTCCTGGTGTGGGGGACTTAGTCTTACCCACTTAGAAGGACCTTTGCTACCTTCAATCCGGTTTTGCTCCGGCTAACTAGCAGTGCCTCATCTCTCCCAAAGGGAAGGGATGATTGGGCAGCCGAGCGCATGACATCTTTGGAACCTCTCAGGGAAATCGTGGTCACTCAGATCCAAACCAACTCTCTCATTTACAGTATGATCTCATATACAAATGACAAAGGCAGTTTAAGTTTTATATAATGTTTTAATAAAACTACTGCATTTTAGATATTAAGGCGTGAGCCGCAATAACCAGAACCATACAACACAGTAGGATTGAAATAGTCACGAGGAGAGTGAAACATAAGAATAACGCTATCATGGTGTTAACAATTTCTACTCTCTCTCAGCTAGTTCTATTTCGAGCACAGCATGTTAAGCTTCTAACTTGCATTTCAGATTCCCTGGGAAGACATCAACCCTCATACCTGAGCAAAGGCCTGTGATCTGGTGCAGCATCTGCAACGAGGCAGTCAGCGTCTAGTTGTGGTTCCCTGGTCGGAATCTCCCTCTTGCGTGTATTGGGACAAGGAAGTGTTTTTATAACTAACATGTCAGTGTGATCACAAAATGTCCCTACGCAAGAATGCCAAAGACTAAACTCCTACCACGTCTATCGGCAATGTACCAGACTGTATCCTTGACTGAAGCACAGAGTGAACAAGAATGTGTTATTGAGAACTCCAGTGCTGAAGTAGGCTAAACAGTGTGGTATAAAATATAAAACAAAACCGTAGAACTGGTTATTCGAAAAATAACAGTACGAAGCCGAATAAAAAGCATTTAGAGCAAAGTGCACAGAGGCTCTAAGCTGCGAGCAAAGGAATAAAATACATCCAGGGCAAAGTGCACAAAGGCCTAAAGCCTGAAGCTAACGCGCAAAGGATACATAAAACTGACCACACTACACCCTCCCCTTGTCGGTAGCAAGTGGTTCTAATAATATAAAAATATGCTCCTGATACAAAATAAAATACATCAAATATATTTCGACAAGTCCAGAGGACAGCAAAGCAGAAAACTAATTCATATTGGAAAGCATGTGACGTTAAAGCCAAATTTGATACAATGTAAATTTTCAATAATAAAAAAAAAATCACATTTTCAGACAGAAGCCACGGAAAGCAGGAGATCCTCTACTTCGACAGATGTCAATATTGGAAAATCCACGCCAAAAACTATCATGGAGCAGGTGTGTTCCAAAGCCCCATAACCATCCAGGGCGGCACCCCGTGCAGGGCCTATGAATGAGACAATACCATCTTCTTCCAGGAAGGGAAGCTCATAAACTGCCTCACGAAGCAAACGCAACCGTAGTGCACAAGTCTGGGAATGAGCCCTAATCGGGAACATCAACAGATTAGCATCAACCACTGGGGGGCGCTGCAGTGAGAGACAGAGAGCCAGTGCATGTTCAAACGAGCACCAAAGGCACCGAAACACAGGTTGCACACAATCCAAAACCGGTCGGAATGACAGAGAACAGTCACACTCCAATTGTCTCAGGAGTGTTGCTCCAAAATGCTGCATCATGCGTTCACGACACAGCTGCGCTGACGGGAGCGCCAATATGGGATCTCGTCGTGGTGGGACAGCCATTGCGGAAGAACGGCAGCAACAGCAAAACACCAGCCAACAAAGCCAAAGTAATCGGAAATCCTCCAAAAATGCTTCCGAAAATAGAGTGAATAGCCGAAGGTATTAAACCGAATATAGAAGAGAAGGTATGAGCAAAACCAACACCAACGGCTTTGAAAAAATGTGCAATTCCAGCAGTGCTGGACGCATTAAATATACGTCCCACGAGTTCACCAAAGTGACTCGGAAAGTTAGTATTTAAAAGGGACTGTATTTCCGCTGATGACCTTAGCACCTGAAGTGCGTAGGTCTCGCTAGCAGATGTAAGGGCCACATGCTTTTGAAAAAATAGAGCTTTCAGTCGACTCAACTTGTCGAAATTCACCTTGGAAGTAGCAATATGAGGCCAGATGTCCGTTACCTCCTTAATTTGAGTGGGGGAAACAACACATTCCCGCAGCACGTAACGGCCTTTGTGACAACGACCACGTAAACTATTCCGGCACGCAGGCCCCAACAGGGTTCACTGTTAAGAAGGACGTAACTGCAGTTTGAAAGCACCTGGAAAGTGTTCTTAATTACTGGTACTGGAACTCCCTTAAGATAACAAGCTAAGTTAGCAATCGAGGCATTGCACGCCCCGTGCAAAGACAGCTGTTTACAAACCATCGAATGGCTGACAGAAGTTTCGCATTCGCTACCGCTAAGAAAAACCTCCCTCATACCATTAAGACATCTGTATAAAAAGGGAAGCTCCCACACCTCATGTATGTAACTGTCTCCCAACCGTTCATATCTACCCACCGGAATGTGTTTTAAACAAGAAGTAAATTGCAGAGTGGAGATAGGCAAATTAATAACCCCGTGAATCAACCACTCGGACGGAATCTCAGCCACAGTAAAAGGCAATTTCTCCAACTTTTCAATATTTAACATAACATATGTTGCTTCCTTCTTAGCCATCAGTTGTTGTTGACGTGTCAAATTAAAGGAAATTAATATCTCCCTGGCACGAATGTGCTGCCACGGAACGCGACCTGCCTTCAATGTCTGTAGAGTCCAACCCAACTGCATGATGGACCGCGTTTGACTCTGCCCATGATATAAAGAAGACATATCCGATTTAATAATGTCTATAGCAGAGGAAACAACGTTGTCAATTGTGTATACACGGTCTGAAAGGGTATGCATCCCATTATCCACAACAGACAAAGCCTGTATCAAATTGTCCTGATCAATCTGTCTTAACCGGGCCGCTGCCTCCTGTTGTGAAAGCTTCCAAATTTCATTATATACTTCATATAGAAAACGTTTCTTCCGCGGCATTCTTGGTCCTGACAAAAAATCTTGTAAGTCAGCATCATTAGACAGTAACGTGAGATGTGTCTTAACTGCATCCAGCATGGATGACTTCAACCATTGCTGACAAAGCTTCCCCACGCTGTATGTAGTAATGATATCAGCATGCTCTGGTGATATGTAGCGAGGGTCTGCCCTACTAGTCCTGAACCCCCCCGAAGAGGTGACAAAACGCTGATGACACCCATTAGTGTCTATGGGCCATAATAACCACTCGCCCGGATGTATCAATGAAGTGTTAAGCGTACCATTCTGGACCCAGTTTGTAAGCTCACTAAACGTGGCATTAATATATCGCTGTCAATTGTTCAATTTAGAAGGGACAGGTATACTAGGCAAATTCACATTTCCAATCGTTGCGAAGCCCATACAGCTAGTCTGTTGCACAGTGTCATTGAGGAAAATCATTTGGACAGGAATAATACACACCCTAAATAAAGTGCCCCTGCCCCGCATTTGCCAATTTTTCGTTCCCCAGACACTTTTCAAATCAACAGTTTTGGACCAGTACTCATACCCCTCAACCGAAAGTTTAGATACAAACGATTTTGAATACAGTAATTTAGTGTCGGTCAATAACATTTGCTTATTAGCATGCGGAGTAACTTTAAAATAGTAAGACTTAGCATTCTGTTGATTATGCCCAGAAAAATATGCAAATTTATCATAATACGTTTTAGAGCTCCCCTGTGGAGGAGTCGGGCAATGTTCCCATTGCATATATTCAAAAATTGACTTAGGGCTACTAGCTTTATGAATAAAATGGTGTCCATAATAATTGTAGCAAAACATGTCACCATGATTATCTCGAAATAGGTAAGCATCTTCATCGTCATAGACAGTATAATATTGCAACTCTGTCAACATAGAATCTACTGTCTTCACATCCCAATCATCAGATACAATGCCTGGTATAACGATATCATTCATTGATAATTTGAGAACATACGGTATTTGAATCAATTCAGTGGGACCATATATATCAAACATTACTCTATCCCACACAATCCCATCCGGAATTGGCACTGCAGAAATGTTCACAAAGGACAAGTCTCTTCGAACCATATGAGATTAAAAATGTGGTTTCAACACCGTCTCCACGTGTTCAATGTCAGATCGTTCAGGAAGAAAATGACCATGTATTACCAAAAAAAAGGTAACCACAAATCCCAACCACAAGAAAATAGTCATTACAGTCATAAAAAGCCACAGATAGTTCCAAGGAAAAACAAAATATGTGTGTTTAAGCCAATACAGCAGCTTACGTGAACCCCGGGCTGAAGATAAAGAGGACGAAGAGTCCGACTCGGTATCATCAGTGTTGTTGAAGCAGCCAGAGGCAGTTGTCGCAAAAGGTGCAACCGTAAACAAAGAAGCAGATGGTGGTTCTCGCCTTGGCACGCTATAAACCACATTCTCTGTAATGTCAGTAGAACGTAAAGCAATCTGATCAAAAGATTCTAAGGCATTCGCTGACTGTGGAACAATCGCCAGATCACCTTCCACCCTCCCCAAGCTCGGAGAGGAAATAGCGTTGGTGCAAATCACCTGCAGCGGGACTTCGTCCCCAGTAGTGAGAGGGATTCCGGAACTACTGGGTGTCCCTCTTGGTCTGCTGTGCAGAATCGGCCACATGTTGTAACTTGACATTATCAATGGAAACAAAGCGATTTCCTTTGGCCCGTGCAGCGGCGGTAAAATTACAGTTCTCGTGCCGCTTATCCCTAATACAGGGACAGGCACCCGATAAGAAGGACCAAATTCTTTCTTCACTGCGACCTTTTCACGCACTAGATCCCCAATCCTGGGAATCCAACCAGTAGGCGTTACTGGCTCATCCTTAATTCCTGTGGAGGCAGCACTTGCAGAAGAGTTATCTTCACAGAATTGTTGTAAATCCTGCAAAACAGTGACACGATCATTTATGTCAAAGGGCGTATCTGCCGTCTCCACACCAGGACCATCTAGATCAGGAACATGCATTTGTGTTCCAAACAGGCACTCATATGAAGTACGACCCCCCAGGGACCTTCTAGGCAAGTTTTTAAGTGCTCTCTGTACTCCATACAGGTGGGCTAGCCAACCATGACCCGTACCTATAACTCTGGCCGTTAAGGATTGCTTTAAATCGCGATTTAAACGCTCCACGACAGAATTTACCTCGGGATGAAATGGAGACGAGAACTGGAGCTGGACCCCCAACGAACCCATGGTGTCCCTGAATGCCTTAGAGGCAAAGGCAGGGCCCTGGTCGGAATGAAAAGCCACAACTGCATATGTATCGACAAAGATGCGGAAATCTTTAATAACAGTTCGAGCGTCAGCCGAGCGTTGTGGCCAGACCCACACAAATCTGGAGCACGAATCTACAGCAACCAATATATATTTGTATGCACTATCAGGCGTCAGCGGACCACAATGGTCCAAGTACACACATTGTAAAGGTTTATTTGATATGAGGAGGGGTGTCTGCTGCGGGCGTTTAGCCGTGGAAACTTTAATTTGTTGACAGATGTCACAACAAAGGACATACTGCTTTGTCTCTTTATAGAGACCAGGCCACCAGTAACAGGCCTGTAAGAGTGAAATTGTGGCTGCCACGCCTGCATGGGCAGAAGCCGCCCCCTCATGTGCTGCAGTAATTAATTGAGGTCGCCCAATTTTATTGGGAATTTCACGTACACCAACGCCTGGTATCTTAACAACAGCGTTTAGCATACCACCCATACAGTAATTACATTTAGAAGGAAATCCTTTAGGAAATGGCGTGCCATCAGCCGTAGCTTTTATGGCAGCCAAAATCTCTGTGTCTGGTTTGGAACTCAAACGAGTTACTGCGGCTACAGTGGCAACTACCACTGCCGACTTCGCGGCTTCATCAGCCAAAGTATTCCCAGCAACGTGTATTCCAACGCGCTGGTGTCCAAGTGTATGCACAACATGGACTTTAGGAAGCGTTTCCTTCAGATCCGCAACCTTCCCCCACAGCAATTTGTGTTTAATGGTGTTGCCTTTAGAATCTCTGAACCCATTCAACCTCCAGTAGTGTAAATATTCATTGAAAGACTGAACACAGTAGTAGGAGTCACAGACCAGCAAGGTTAGTATCGCCGGATCCGCATGCTCCAATGCTAACAATAGAGCTTTTAGCTCAGCCAACTGTGCCGTACAATCTCCCAAGGTCTGTGTATAAGTATGTCGGGGGCAGAACACTTCCCCCTCCATATAGCCGCTCACCACCGCACATGCAGCAGAATACTGTTGTTTAGTCCCAACCGCTGGCTGAGCAGAGCCATCTGTATACATGACCACCTGATATTGGTCAATAGGCAATGTACCAGCGGGAACTGGGTACTCCATTTCATATTGAAGAAATTCCTGAGTCTGCAGTTTTGGGTCAAATATGTAATCTACATCAGTGGCCGTCAAAGACGTTGCCCATTGTATCCATCGCGGGTGTAAAGCTTTCGAATTAGGAACACTCGCTTTTGTAACAGCCTCTAAGGCTGGAATCGGGGAAACGACAATGATGCGTTGGTCCTGGGCCAGAGGTCTTTCCTTAATCACAGCCATCTGTACAGCAGTGAGTATTTTCTCAGTTTGTGCAAATCGTTGTTCTGCAGCAGAATACAAGTGGGACTTGTATGCTATCGGGACTGTCTCACCCTCATTAAAGGTGACATATGTAAACCCAACGGCACCAGATGCGTTTTGTTGTCCCGTGTGTGTAAATGCTTCACCGCTAAGAGATCAGTTTGCAAATCTCGAAGAATATGTGTATGTTCAATCGTCCAAAATCTACTCGAAAAATTTGGGCGAATCAACTCGTATAAGGGTTTTATACGCGTAGCATAATCAGGAATGTAAGTTCTGCCAAAATTCTGAAACCCCAACAATGACTGGAGCTTCCGAACCGTATTAGGAGGCTGCAATTGAGCACATTTCTCCCAAAAATGTGGCGCTAAGCTCTTGCCCTCATTCGACAACTCATAACCCAGGAAAATGACGCTGAGGAAGGCAATCTTCGATTTCCTAAAATTAAACTTATAGCCAATCTCAGCAAACCCCACAACAATGTGTGCTACACACCTTAGATGTTGCAGAATCTCATTGTCTGTCAAATATATGTCATCAACATATGATAACGCTTCAGGGTCCAACTCGTGCAGAATTTCAGTTACACGAGGCGAAAATAGTCCTGGGCTATTCTTATACCCCTGAGGCAAACGACAAAACTTTTTCTGAGAGCCAAACGCACTGAAACTGGTATAGTCCCGACTTTCGGGCGCTATGGGGCATATTTATACTCCGTTTGCGCCGAATTTGCGTCGTTTTTTTCGACGCAAAACTAACTCCATATTTATACTTTGGCGTTAGACGTGTCTAGCGCCAAAGTTCATGGAGTTAGCGTAATTTTTTTGCGTGAACACCTTCCTTGCGTTAATGATATGCAAGGTAGGCGTTCCCATCTTCAAAAATGACTCCGATGCATATGCGTCGTATTTATACTCCCGGGCAAAAATGACGCCCGGGAGTGGGCGGGTCTAAAAAACCCGCATTAGCGCCTGGGTCAGGGCAGGCGTTAAGGGACCTGTGGGCTCAGAATGAGCCCAGAGGTGGCCTCCCCTGCCCCCAGGGACACCCCCTGCCACCCTTGCCCACCCCAGGAGGACACCCAAGGATGGAGGGACCCACCCCAGGGACATTAAGGTAAGTATTTATTTTTAATTTTTTTTGTGGCATAGGGGGGCCTGATTTGTGCCCCCCTACATGCCACTATGCCCAATGACCATGCCCAGGGGACAGAAGTCCCCTGGGCATGGCCATTGGGCAAGGGGGCATGACTCCTGTCTTTGCTAAGACAGGAGTCATTTCAATGGGGGTTGGGCGTCGTAAAAAAATGGCGCAAATCGGGTTGAGGCGATTTTTTTGCCTCAGCCTGACTTGCACCATTTGTGGACGCCTATATGCCATTTTCCCCCTACGCCGGCGCTGCCTGGTGTACGTAGTTTTTTTTAACGCACACCAGACAGCGCGGCCGGCTAACGCCGGCTAACGTCATTGAATAAATACGGCGCCCGCATGGCGCTTCAGAATGGCGTTAGCCGGCGCTAATTTTTTGGGCGCAAAACTGCGTTAGCGCAGTTTTGCGTCAAAAAGTATAAATATGGCCCTATATTTTGGCAGAAAAATCCATTCGAGATATCTAATGTTGTTTTGTATTTTTTACGCACAATATTATTCATAAGCGCTGCGCTGTGTGAATTCTGTATTGCATATGTGCGTGTATGTCCATTTAAGTGTCTGTAATCCACCTATATGAATGGTCCGGTTTAGTAACTGGAAATAAGGGATTATTCATCGGCGAGACACAGGGTTCAATTACACCCTGGTACTCCAATTGTGTAAGAATTTTCCTAACCGATGCCCTTGCCTCAAATTTGATAGAATACTGCGGCTGCGGCTGAGGTTCGCCCTTTATTGGAATTACATGATAAGGTGATTGTCTATCCCACCCCACGCTATTTCTATATAGGGCGGGGGCCTGTGCTAGAGCCCATGATTTACTATAGGACTCCGCTAGTTCTCTCGGAACAAGTGGTGAGAACAAAGGCGTAATAACCTCCTCCCCAACCGGACATCCGCGAACAAAGTCAGGTGGCCAATCTTGTTCGGCCAGCAGAACGTCATATGATTTTACCACCTGGTCCCAAAAGATGGCGTGTACAATGCGGTCAATGTCCCCTTCTAATTGCAAAGTTACTTTATATACTCTATCGGGATCAGAGACACGCATATCTGCCGTTTCGACTTGTATGAAGTCATCAGTTGCTTTCACCTCCAGATGCTCTAGAAGACTCCGGCGAACTATTGTGACCTCTGCCGCGCTGTCTAACAGTGCTAACACCCATGTCTTGTTCTTCAAGAGAACTCTCTTCTTGAGCGGCATGTCTTACCGAGACTGCTGCCACTTTCTTCTTTTTAGATTGTTGTTTCTGTTGGATCGGTTTTTCTTCTTGTTTGACAGAAACCTCAGTTGAGCGTTGTGATTCCTGTCTCGGTTTCACGTACTCATTTTTCCGCTCTGACCGCCCACCTCTCTCACTTCTCTTGTCCGGGGAGTCCTGAAAGGAACGAGATTGGCGTGTATCAGTATTTTGATATCTATCAGGCGTCTTCAAATTATCCCTATTCCTGAGATTATACCTATTCTGCGGGGTCTCCGGTTGCGGAGACTGTCCCCCATCTTTCTTAGGTGTTTGCTGTTTTTTCTCCCAGCGCTTTTTAATACCCTCAGGTTGCTGTTGTTTAGTAGTATCTTTACTATTCTTACCCTGTAACTGGGGTTTCTGCGATCTAGCCCCAAGGCTATCACGACTGATACTTGAATACGTTTCTGCTATTATTCTCGGCAGTTCCCACTCCTGGTTCCCTTGCGGGACGTCTCGAAGACGCATACGCACCGCTAGTGCTACTGCTGTCACGGTTTCGGGCGGGTCTGATCAGGACTTTGGTTGGGACACCCGTTGAGGTCACCGAATATCCTAAAGAGGTAGTACACTGGGGCAGAGGAGCAGCTAAAGGCATACACGGAAAGGACAGCTATGTCTAGGCACAGGAAACAGGAAAGTAAAAGCAGAGCAACCCTTGTGTGAACAAACAGGAAACGGATTACCAGTGGACAAACACGCTGGGGTTGTACACAGAGTAAGGCGCAGAACCTCCCACAGTGACAGGGAATCTCAATGCCTCTGTGCAGTTTGCTCTTACAGATAGTCACCCTGCCAGCCCCATAGAAAGGAGGCAGCAGAAGTGATTCTGTCTCTGGACCCTAGAGCACAAACAAGGATAGTACTTACATACACAGGACACGCTCTTGTGGGTCCAGCTGGAAACACAGTGGCGATTCCTGAGAAAACATCAATAGCACACTGTCACTGTTAGGCACGAAATACAACGTATAACACTGGACAAGGATGGGGGCTGGAATTGCCTCCTGGAAACCAGGAGCCAACCCCAGTACACAGGAGGACACGTATACACTGGTGAAGACTGATAGAACACTTACCAGACACAAAGAACCAAGAAGAAACAGAAACAGAAGGGAACAAACAAAGAGGCAGATGCAAGAACTAGGAACAGGCTCAGGCTGAAGCAAAGGCGGGTCTAGGACTTGAAAACAGGGCGCAAACGTCTGGCTGGGACAGACAGAGACAGGACTGGGAAACTGAGAACAGGCGCTGGCTGGAACAGGCAAGGACAGGACTGGAATACAGGGAGTAGGAAATGAGCAGTAAACAGGACTGGGAAACAGAGAGAAGGTTCAGGCTGAAACAAGGCAGGAGCAGGGCAGAGAAACAGGGAGCAGGCTTTGGAAGAAACAAACAGGTACAAGGCTAAGAAGTAGGGAGCAGACTCTGGCTGGAACAATCAGGAGCAGGGCAGAGAAACAGGAAACAGGATCAGGCTGGAACAGAACAGGAACAAAACTGGAACACCATCCGACAAGGGGTCTGTAACACAAAGGAATTGAAGTCCGATGCACGACAGGGAGCTTGAGGAAATGGCTGCTTATAAGCAGTTCCAAGCTGGGCTGCACAGGAGAGGTTTCAGGTGTGTGTAGTTTCGGACACTTGCAAGTCCTGGAGGAGAGGATCCAGTGAAAAGGAGCAACTGGACTTCTCCCATTGAAAACAATGGGAAACGGAATCCGGGTTTTCCTGACTACCAAGCTATGCATTATGGGATTTGCAGTCCCAAGAAGCAAATGTAGTCCTACACAAGTGTACCATGGAGAAAAGAGAAACAAACAGGAGTCAGCAAGGGACTCTAGATAGGTGTTCAAGGTGATTCCCAGGCTTCTGACAGTCCCCTTACAGCGCCCCCTGGAAATGGGACGACCGAGTCGTAACAGTATACCCCCTCCCACCAGTCCGCTCAAGAAGAGAAGGCGATCCTTTGGCTGAAAAAAGTTGAAGAGGAAAAGCCAAAGCAAGAAAATCCAACACCAACCTTGGTGGATAGGTTTACAGTCCTGCCATAGGTGAATCTTCCAATGAGCAAAGCATGTATTAATACCCATATGGGCTCCAATGTCTTTTCTCTTTATTGTTCGAGTGATATGGGAGGAGTGCATGGAGTTGGTTTCTGATGAAGTGGATTCAGGAGCAAGGAGATCTGGAATTGCATCATGTGCGGTATTCTTTAGGACTTTAGTTTCCTGTTCAGTACTGTCTTCCTTAGAGGAGATAATTGGCGTGTTAGTAACTGTAAGGTCTGTAACTCCTTCCGACAAGCAGGATATGTCTGTTTCTGCAGCAGTATTTGCATTGATTGTGGTCTGAGGCTTGCAAAGCATAGAGACTTGGGAGACATGGGTAACTGGTGTTCTCAAGGTAAACATGAAAAAGTCAGAATTGTCTTTCATCTTTGATGACATTGGAGTATCAAATTCAGGAGCAACAGGAGTTTTCATGTCTTTAGAAACTGGATTAACATATGAAAATGTAGAAGTTCCACAAACTAATTCTTTAGGGTGATCTTCAGACAAGACTGGGATTTCTTCATTGCAAGTGCTCTGTGGTGTGTTCATGGTATCAGAAATGGTTTCTTTGCAAGGCGTTTCTACTACAGGTAGTTGATCTTCAACTCTGTTAACACTGAAAGGTTGTTCTTTGGATTGAAATAGAACTGGAGTCTCTTCAGAAATCACCTTTACACTGTTACCTAACTTTTCAGCTCTAGCCTTTGAATTGATGATGGTTTCTTGCAATAAAACACTAAGAACAATACTTATCATCAGATCTTCGAATACAAGATTCAAATTCAAGTCTTTAGTTTTAGTGGGAAATATTACATCTTTCAGCACTTGAGCTTCGGTTTCAGATTGCTGGTTTTCAGGAGTCTTTAGTTTCAGGGACACAGCAGGTGACGTTTGTGTGGCTGGTTTTACATCAAGATCAGATACCGGTAGCTCAGAGATCTGTTCTTCACTAATTGTGGAGCTGGAAACAGGATACACATTGGCAGGGATCAGCAGGTCAGGATCAGTGGTTGAGGCTGCAACTGTGTCCAGTTCTAGGAGAAGGCTCTCATTTCTTATGACAGGCTGTTTAGTTTCAGATTGCTGGCTTTCTTCCTTTTCTGAAATCTCCACGATTTGCTTTGACACAGAAGAGATTTTTAAACTTACTGAGAAGTCCATTACAATCTTAGTAACTGCGGGTATTTCTTCACGGTCAGAAAAATCCATTAGTTCACTTGAAACAGGAACTGTCTCTTCATTGTCTGAAAATTCTATGTTATTGTTGGAAAGGGCAGGAGTATCCCCACAATCTGAATATTCTGGTGTGTGCGCCATTTGAACAACACTATCTGCAGGTTTGTTCACGGCAAGGCAGGAACCACTGTCATCACTAGATTCAGATTCTTCAACACTGTTGCACAACTTGCCATTAATCTCCAGAAAAGTCATATCTTGGTTTCTTAAGGTGCAGCTATTGGAGTCTGCATCAGAACTCTCTTCTTCCTTTGGCTTTATTTGTTCTGATAGAGGGGCTGAGACACTTCCTTCTGAAGACTCTGATCCATCCTTTGAATCAAGAGGTGTCAAATCTCTCAGAGATGTCAGAGATTCAGTCAACTGCACAGGGATATTCTCTGGAAAACTACAAGCTGAGAGAGAGTCTGAAGAAGAGGCTGATATATTTATAACTGGAGCTGTCTTTTGACTGTCATTAATAGAAGGGAAAATCTGCTCTATAGTAGTCTTTGGAGAGGCACATGAGGTAGCATACTGTTCTTTAAGCCAAAGCTGGTGATCATTTTCTTTTTTCAGGTTTTCAAATTGCCTTGCAGTAGTTTCCATCAGCTGCTCTGTTACTTCTTCTACCTTACAGATAAACAGAATGTCTGGTTCTGGCAACAGTGAAACATGCATTGATGAAAAGAGCCCACGTGCACGATTTCTTGTGTATGTTACAACATATTCATCATAGAAGTCCAATATCTGCCTTTTAATCTGCCAAAACTGCTCTTTTAGTGTGTGTATGTCCATATTGTTATCAAACCCACTCAGAATAGAAAAGGGTTTAGCAGAGCTTTTAGGGATTGAGACTGGTATATTATCATCCAGTTTGGGAAGAGCACAAGCTTTTTGAATTGAACTAAGGAATCCCACAGTCTTTACTGATCCCTTTGATACAGGTTCTATCCTGCTGACTTGAAAGCACTGAGGGACTGGTAGATCCTTACAAGAGTCAGCACAACACTTAGGAATTGAGACTGATGTACTGTCATCCAATTTGGAGGAGCACAAGCCATTTGAGTTGAAGTAAGGAATCCCACAGTTTTTACTGATCCCTTAGATACAGGGTCTAGCCTGCTGACTTGAAAGCTCTGAGGGACTGATAGATCTTTATAAGAGTCAGCACTGCACTTTGAATTCTGAGAAACTGGCCTAGATGGGCTGAAGCACTCAACAGAAAACAAGGGAATCCCTAGTGTGGCTTCGTGAACAGTGTCAGGGTTCTTTGTTATGGCAAAGTCCTGGAGGTGAACTTGGGATGCACTAGCACGAGGCAAGGAATTAACCATCTTTTCTTGAGAGCAAATGCCTTGTGCAGAGGTAGCAAAAGCACTTCCACGGTTACGAACATTCTTACTGGCTTCAGCTAATAGATACTGCAAAAACTCATTACGTCCTTGTAATTCTTCTACAGACAGGAACTGGGGTTCATAGCCACAAATAACATAATAATCTATCATTGAAAGATTAGCAAGCCACTCAGTGTAGTACTGAACTTGCAAGTTATGGTTTTCTTTAACAAGTCTATCCTTTAAACGAAGGCCTTTTTTAGAGGTCTTCAGAGAATGTCTAAGTTTAGAAAGGGGTGTCGGAACATGACAGGAAAGCATTTTAGGTCTGTGTGTGCCTTTACTGCCTGGGGAGCTTGAAATTTTTGGGTCGTGCATTCTGTCACGGTTTCGGGCGGGTCTGATCAGGACTTTGGTTGGGACACCCCTTGAGGTCACCGAATATCCTAAAGAGGTAGTACACTGGGGCAGAGGAGCAGCTAAAGGCATACACGGAAAGGACAGCTATGTCTAGGCACAGGAAACAGGAAAGTAAAAGCAGAGCAACCCTTGTGTGAACAAACAGGAAACGGATTACCAGTGGACAAACACGCTGGGGTTGTACACAGAGTAAGGCGCAGAACCTCCCACAGTGACAGGGAATCTCAATGCCTCTGTGCAGTTTGCTCTTACAGATAGTCACCCTGCCAGCCCCATAGAAAGGAGGCAGCAGAAGTGATTCTGTCTCTGGACCCTAGAGCACAAACAAGGATAGTACTTACATACACAGGACACGCTCTTGTGGGTCCAGCTGGAAACACAGTGGCGATTCCTGAGAAAACAGCAATAGCACACTGTCACTGTTAGGCACGAAATACAACGTATAACACTGGACAAGGATGGGGGCTGGAATTGCCTCCTGGAAACCAGGAGCCAACCCCAGTACACAGGAGGACACGTATACACTGGTGAAGACTGATAGAACACTTATCAGACACAAAGAACCAAGAAGAAACAGAAACAGAAACAGAAGGGAACAAACAAAGAGGCAGATGCAAGAACTAGGAACAGGCTCAGGCTGAAGCAAAGGCGGGTCTAGGACTTGAAAACAGGGCGCAAACGTCTGGCTGGGACAGACAGAGACAGGACTGGGAAACTGAGAACAGGCGCTGGCTGGAACAGGCAAGGACAGGACTGGAATACAGGGAGTAGGAAATGAGCAGTAAACAGGACTGGGAAACAGAGAGAAGGTTCAGGCTGAAACAAGGCAGGAGCAGGGCAGAGAAACAGGGAGCAGGCTTTGGAAGAAACAAACAGGTACAAGGCTAAGAAGTAGGGAGCAGACTCTGGCTGGAACAATCAGGAGCAGGGCAGAGAAACAGGAAACAGGATCAGGCTGGAACAGAACAGGAACAAAACTGGAACACCATCCAACAAGGGGTCTGTAACACAAAGGAATTGAAGTCCGATGCACGACAGGGAGCTTGAGGAAATGGCTGCTTATAAGCAGTTCCAAGCTGGGCTGCACAGGAGAGGTTTCAGGTGTGTGTAGTTTCGGACACTTGCAAGTCCTGGAGGAGAGGATCCAGTGAAAAGGAGCAACTGGACTTCTCCCATTGAAAACAATGGGAAACGGAATCCGGGTTTTCCTGACTACCAAGCTATGCATTATGGGATTTGCAGTCCCAAGAAGCAAATGTAGTCCTACACAAGTGTACCATGGAGAAAAGAGAAACAAACAGGAGTCAGCAAGGGACTCTAGATAGGTGTTCAAGGTGATTCCCAGGCTTCTGACAGTCCCCTTACAGCGCCCCCTGGAAATGGGACGACCGAGTCGTAACAACTGCCTCCCCTTTGAGATTACTCAAAATCATAGAAGAAACCAAGGCAAAATTGCCCATCAGCTGCATCCCTAAATCTAAGGCGGGGCAGCCCCATATTCATCTTGAATTTGTTTAAGTACCTCCGGTAGATTAGCCAATGTTGGTGTACCGTGTGCTGTAGTGTAGAGCGCGGCAAACACCGTGCCCCAGGTATTACAATGGTCCACAGTAGGAACCATTCCATACGGTAAACACATTGTCAATATTCTCTGTTTATCCTGAGGTCCCGTATGGGGAAATACTGCTTCCAGCGTATTCATTTTTTGCGCCAGCCAAAATGGAGTTTCCTCCCGTTTCACTGGGACTTTACCCATAACTGAGTGTACAGTGGTCGGATTTACCCCCGGAACCACTGCATGTTGTTGCGCCGGAGCAGCACGCGCTGGGTTTGTGTTAAGTGTCTGCATCACAAATTGAACCAAACGTTTATATGTAGCCGTTAACTCCGTATATAAGCGACGAACTTCAGCCACCGCCAATTGAGCATCCGCAGGATGTGGTGTATATGTAGCCAACAAAGGCCAGGTAGGACCATCATTACTCAGTGGACCTAACCTAACAGGTGCTATAGTGTGGGGTAGGGTGCCATCAAGCCAATTATTATGTTCTTGATATGATAGAGGTATCTCTAAATATGCATATGCCCTGTATTGTCCAGGGACAGTAGCAAGAGTGTATTCGTGAAAAGTGTTTGTACCCCCATCAACTGCTGGAAATACAACCCAAGAATAAAAAAGCTCTGTTCTATAAGCTGCATGGGCGTCCACCACAAACGTGACCGGACCCCCCTGGTTCGTGAGACCATGTCCTGTGAGCGGATGTCGCATATTAAGCGCTATGTTCACTACTTGAGGATTTGCCATTATAACAACAGCACTAGGTCAGAGAAGGCACACCAATATCGGGGTTTTTCCTTTACAAAAGTTCAAGCTTGAACAACCAACCGCTATTAATAGAACCTATCAATATTGCGGTGGCAGAAATCCTCAGCGCCACGGACGTCTCCGTATACAGAACCGAGGAGTCAATATATATATGAGACCGAGAGAGTCAGCCGGACCCAAAAATTAGAGCCAGACCAATCGTCGGCGGCGCCATGTCGCGTGGGCTCTCATTATCCTAAATGAGACTACTGGATTTCTGGGCAGCAGGGTCATTCCTGGTGTGGGGGACTTAGGGGGTCATTCAGACCTTGGCGGACGGCGGACGCCGTCAGCCAAGGTACCGCCGACAAATGACCGCACCGCGGTCAAAAGACCGCGGCGGCCATTCAAACATTTCCGCTGGGCCGGCGGGCGCTCTCCAAAAGAGCGCCCGCCAGCCCAGCGGAAATGCCCCTGCAACGTGGACGCCGGCTCAGAATTGAGCCGGCGTAGTTGCAGGGGTGCGACGGGTGCAGTTGCACCCGTTGCGTATTTCAGTGTCTGCAAAGCAGACACTGAAATACTTTGTGGGGCCCTCTTACGGGGGCCCCTGCAGTGCCCATGCCATTGGCATGGGCACTGCAGGGGCCCCCAGGGGCCCCGCGGCACCCCCTACCGCCATCCTGTTCATGGCGGGTTTCCCGCCATGAACCGGATGGCGGTAGGGGGTGTCTGAATCCCCATGAGGATTCAATGGGGCAGCGGTAAACCGGCGGGAGACCGCCGGTTTACCCTTTCTGACCGCGGCTGAACCGCCGCGGTCAGAATGCCCTTGGGAGCACCGCCAGCCTGTTGGCGGTGCTCCCGTGGTCGGTGACCCTGGCGGTCACCGGCCGCCAGGGTCAGAATGACCCCCTTAGTCTTACCCACTTAGAAGGACCTTTGCTACCTTCAATCCGGTTTTGCTCCGGCTAACTAGCAGTGCCTCATCTCTCCCAAAGGGAAGGGATGATTGGGCAGCCGAGCGCATGACATCTTTGGAACCTCTCAGGGAAATCGTGGTCACTCAGATCCAAACCAACTCTCTCATTTACAGTATGATCTCATATACAAATGACAAAGGCAGTTTAAGTTTTATATAATGTTTTAATAAAACTACTGCATTTTAGATATTAAGGCGTGAGCCGCAATAACCAGAACCATACAACACAGTAGGATTGAAATAGTCACGAGGAGAGTGAAACATAAGAATAACGCTATCATGGTGTTAACAATTTCTACTCTCTCTCAGCTAGTTCTATTTCGAGCACAGCATGTTAAGCTTCTAACTTGCATTTCAGATTCCCTGGGAAGACATCAACCCTCATACCTGAGCAAAGGCCTGTGATCTGGTTCAGCATCTGCAACGAGGCAGTCAGCGTCTAGTTGTGTCTAGTTGTGGTTCCCTGGTTGGAATCTCCCTCTTGCGTGTATTGGGACAAGGAAGTGTTTTTATAACTAACATGTCAGTGTGATCACAAAATGTCCCTACGCAAGAATACCACAGACTAAACTCCTACCACGTCTATCGGCAATGTACCAGACTGTATCCTTGACTGAAGCACAGAGTGAACAAGAATGTGTTATTGAGAACTCCAGTGCTGAAGTAGGCTAAACAGTTTGATATAAAATATAAAACAAAGCCGTAGAACTGGTTATTCGAAAAATAACAGTATGAAGCCGAATTAAAAGCATTAAGAGCAAAGTGCACAGAGGCTCTAAGCTGCGAGCAAAGGAATAAAATACATCCAGGGCAAAGTGCACAAAGGCCTAAAGCCTGAAGCTAACGCGCAAAGGATACATAAAACTGACCACACTACACTATCATACCTTACCATCATTGGTCTTTTTTAAAATCTTTATAACTGATGCAGAGACAGGAATTTTCCCCCAGTCGGTTGAGCACCTGAGAACATTTTGCAGTTCCTATAAGACAGTTTTGAGAAGAATCTTTCTGCCCCAACCTTAAAGCTTCAATGATAGCACCTAAAGCATTTAAGTCCTCTTGGAGTGACTTTTTAGGAACTGAAGCTTTAGTTCATAGAGTTTTTAAAGATTTTGAATTATTAAGCCCAAGAATGAGAGATTTCTTCCCTTTTTGGGATCTCCCTCGAATCAGCAGAAAAATTAATGATTCTTAGTTTTTTTTTCCTTAATTCCTATCACTACTGCAAGGAGGATGGGATAATTGGTAGCCTTACTTTGTCAGCACCCTTATCTGAGAATTTTTGAGGATAAAGCTATTCTTACCATAGACCTGAGCGTCATTCCTAAGGTTAAGTCTGTTTTTCAGACGTTATTCTTCCAGGTTTTAATGTCTTTGCACTTCAGACCAAGATTTTGTGGTCTATTTTGCAGATTGCTTCAGAGCTTTAAAGATTTATCTACAGAGGACACCCCATTTTAGATGTTCTGACTTTTTAAAAATTTTGGTTTGGTAAGAAGGGAGTATAAGTCTTCAAAGCATACCCTTAGTAGATCGAGTAAAAGTGTTATTTCTTTAGCCTCCTTGGACTTTGATGCAGATCTTCCGGGATCCATACATGTGCACTCTCTAAGTGTGTGGTTGCCTCTGGGGTAGAATGTCAGGGTTCTCGATTCTGGACACTGGCAAGGCAGCTACCTGGGCAACACTGTCTACTATTGTGTCACACTACGGACAAATGGCCTCATGTACGACCGCCTGAAATAGTGACTTGCAATTTGCGCCAAATTGCAACTCACAATTTGGGAGTCGCTATTCCAGATGTAAGGAAAAACTCGGGTGCCAAATTGCGACTAGCAAATGGGTCACCTCGCAGTTATCGACAACACAATCTGCAAGTTGGTAGCTGCTTGCAAAAAGTGAACGTTGATTGCAAAACCCGAACGCAGGGTCACAAATTGCAACCTATTATACAAAATGTGTAAACCACCTCCTGTTGCACTGGAAGGACCCCTAAACAGGAAGTGGCTGTCCCTGGAGATCCATACACATGAGGAGCAGCACATGGTCTAGGTCAGTGCACAGACCCACATTGGAGACTCGCCTCTCTACAGCAACAACAATGGCCAGCCAACAGGAGAGCAAAGGTGCTGGGGAACGCAAAAGAAACGTGAAATTCTCAGAGAGGGAACTGGACATCCCCACTGAGTCCTGCTGCAACTACAATGTGGAGTTGTTTGGGAGGTTGTCCCAGACTGTCCCTGAGGCAGACAAGAGAACAATCTGGAAAGAAATACAGATCCAGATTAATGCCCTGGGAGTGGCCAACAGATCAGTAGAAGAAATTAAAACGAGGTAGTATGACCTGTGCTTCAGGGCCAAGGAAAGGGTTGCAGCCGGGCTCCATGGCGTGCAGGGGACAGGAGGAGAACCTTAACTGCTGAGGTGATGGTTGAGACAACTCTGGAGCCTGAGGCAGTCTGTGAATTTAGGTTCCTGGACACGTCTGGACCCCCCAAAACCACTGTTAAGTGCAAATTCCCCATATCCTCACCTGGCATCAACACCCATGCTGACAACAAGCATGCAACACACTCTTACACATATATATGCCTGGAAAGTCCATATAAACGTAGGAATCAGCACAACTAGTGCATTATGGTACATGTAGTTATATACAGAAATAGTGATGTCACTGTCATGCAGTTTATGTACCTATATCCAAACAAATGAGGCAGTGTCTTACACATATTTTTTATTTTGTTTCCCATTTCCCAAATAGATACACCAGGTGAAACACATGAATGGGTATGTGTAGAGGGAGACGACCAGTCCCAGTCTCAGCTGGAGGAAGGCCAGGGTCACGTCTCCATGAGTCCGCCTGGTACATTACTGAGCCATTCAAGTGCAGCGGACACACCATCCCATGCAGCTGGAAGTGGGAGCACAGCTGATCCACAGCAATCCACCCCTCAAGGCCCCTCTGTCACCTGGGTCCGAAGTGTTCGCCCAACACAAAGAGTCCAAAGGTGCCAACAGGCACTGTAGGCTGCATGAGCACAGGCAGGAATCGGGGAGCAGTCTGACTCAGGAAATGTCAAGCAGGCCATGTTGAGGATTTGGCGCCTGCAAAATAAACAAATGTGCATTATTAGCCAAAAAATCACCCTAGGATTTGACAATCTCTCACAGAAGATGTCTGCTAACCAGACTGAGCTCAGCACAAAGTTGGATGGCGTCAAAGGTTCCCTTAACCACAGTCGTGGCTCGCGCTAATTGAAAGGGGCAGGGTGGTGCGTGGGCGCAATGGGGGAGTGGGGGAAGAATTAAATTAAATACAAAATAATTTTTTTGAAAACCACTTACCTCCGCTCACGCGCTGCACCACTCCTCTGCCTCCTCTCATCTGCTGTGCACTCCCCCTTAGTGCACGTCACCCCCATGGCCCGCCCCTTTTCTCAAAAAACGATCATAAACACAGTTTATGATCGTCTTTTGGGAAAAGCTTTGCAGCTGCCGCTGCTGGCGGGAGGGCGACACTCCTCTGCCCCTATGGAGGAGCCGCCCCTGCTGGACCAACTCTGGAGGAAGATGGCAGAGGACAGACACCAGTTAAGGTGCCATGAGTATAGTAGTGCTACAAGGATGGATGCCCTCACCAGGGCAATTGGCAGGCTAGCCCAGGTGACTACACAACATAGCAGACGTACCCTTGCCCTGCAGGTGGAGATGGGCCACTTCAGTGGTGATGTGGCCAGAAGGCTGCATCAAATTACTGCAGCAGTTGAGGCAATACAAACTGATAGCATTGCCAGTGGTGCAACAGGTGTGGCAGCAGACAGCGAGGTGTCTAAGGTGTCTAGCCTGAGCAGTGTGACTATTTTTGAGCCACGTGTCCTAAGTCAGAGCAGCAGCCGCCAATCTGTACCAACTCCATCTGGCACCCCACAGGTTGGACGAAGTTGAGGAAAATGACTGCAGTCTGACATTGTGCCTGTCTTGCCACATTCTGGATGTTTCTCCATCCGGTGATAAAACGCTCAACATGTACAGGCACTATTTACTTTGCAATTATGATGGACCAGTGGTCCAGCCCTGTTGTTGCCAACACTGAAATTAAAGTGTTGCCCTTTGGCGTTTAGAAACAACAGTTGCCTTTCTCATTTTTGGAGTTTATTGGGTATAGGTGTATTTCTTACTGTGAAAAATAGTGTGTTGTTATGTGGTCCCTGCGCCTTCTCCTCTCTGTGGCTCTGCTCTCCTCAACTGGCTGCTGAGCAGATGAAGGTGGGTCATCGTCCTCAGATTCAGATTGGAACACCTCTACATGGAAGCATGCCTGCGTGCTATATTGTGCAATATTGCACGGGTTCCCATTATCTTGCACACAGTTTCAGGGGCACACTGCAGGGCTCCCCCACCCTTGTGTAGATACCTGAAACGTGACTTCAGGAGGCCAAACGTACGTTCAATCATTGTCCTTGTCTGCCTATGTGCCATGTTGTAGATCCTTTCCTGGGGAGTGTTGGGAGTCAAGTAGGGTGTCCTGATCCAAGGACACAGGGCATATGCACTATCACCTGTGGGTTAATAAAACAAGTAGTTCAACGTATTTTTAAGGAAACATTTTTGTGCACATCCATTCAATCACCTACTAGTCGTTCAGCAAATTCATCTCTTTCTAGACACTGGTATATGCCACTGTGCTTGAATATATATGAGTCATGCGTACTTCTTGGGTACTTTTCTACAAGGTCTGTAATGATGCTCCGAGTATTCCACACAACTTGTATAGCATTGCTGTGCTGTGTTGGGCTCTCGAGGTGTGGCTTTAGGGTGGCAACAAGCTCAAGGATCACTTCACCCCTCAGCCTGTACTGCTCAAATATCTCCTCCTCTGTGTTGGAAAACAGTGTCAGCCTGACCTGAAGATCCTCTCCTGTCTCCGCCTCCTCTGCTGGTCAGCCATTATCCATCTCCTCCTTGCCATCAGGTACAGAGCAGCCAATGTGAGTGGCCACTGATGCATTATGTGCCCTGTTTTTATAGGTTGGTTTAAGTTAACACCTATTTTGGATTGGTGTTAAATTGCATGCGCAAACGGGCCATTTTGTGACTACTCGAACAACCTGCCCCAAACCAATCTGCCCCACTCCAATCAAAAACATTCTGCCTCACTCAATCCAAAACAATCTACCCCATTCCAGTACAAAACACACTGTTCCACTCTAATCTGCAACACTCCAATCCACAACAATCTGCCTCACTCAATCCAAACAATCTACCCCACTCCTGTACAAAACAACCTGCCCCACTCCAATCCAATCTACTCCCCTCAAATCCGGTCCACTTTACCCCGATCCACCCCACTCTGCCCCACTCCAATGTGCCACTCTCCATTCCAAAACAATCTGCCCCACTCCAGTCCAAAACAATCTGCCCCACTCCACTCTGTCCCACAGCAATCCAAAGCCCCACTCCAATCTGTCCCACTATAATTTAAGAAATCTGCCACACTACAATCCAAAACAATCTGCCCCACTCCAATCTGTCCAAGTACAATCCAAAACAATCTGCCCCACTCCAATCTGCCCCAATCCAGTCCAAAACAATCTGCCCCACTCTAATCTGCCCCAATCCAGTCCAAACCAATCTGCCCAACTCCAATCCAAAACAATCAGCCCACTCCAAAGCAAAACAAATCTGCCCCACTCCAGTCCAAAACTATCTGCCCCACTCGGATAGAAAGCAATCTGCCCCATTATAATCCAAAACAATATGCCATGCTCCAATCCATGATAATCTACCCCACTCCAGCCTGCGGATTCCAATCCAAAACAACCTGCCCAAAATCAATCTGCCCCACTCCAATCAAAAGCAATCTGCCTCACTCAATCCAAAACAATCTACCTCGCTCCAATATGTCCCAGTGCTAATAAAACAAGCAGCCGCACTTCAATCCAAAACAATTAGCCCCACTCCAATCCAAAACATTCTGCCCCACTCCAGTCCAAAGCAATCTGCCCCACTCTAATCTGTACCACTGCAAACCAAAACAATCTGCCCCAGTTCAAACCAAAACAGTCTGCCCCACTCCAATCCAAAATAGTCTGCGCCACTTCAATCCAGATTAATATGCCCCATTCAATAAAATAAAACCTGCCCCACTTCAATCCAAAACAATCTGCCTCACTCCCATCAAAAACAATCAGCCCATTCCAATCCAAAACAATCTGCCCAACTCCAATCTGCCCCACATCAATCTAAAACAATCTGCCCCACTCCAATCCAAACCAATGTGCCTCACTCCAATCCAATCCACCTGACTCCATTCCAATTCAACATACTCCATCCCAATTCACCCCATTCCAGTCCACCACAATTCACCCCACACCAGTCCACCACAATCCAGACCAATCCAATCCACCGCAATCCAGTCTACCCCACTCCACTCCCATCTATCCCACCTAGCCACCACAATCCAACCCACTCCAGTCTGATCCACCCCTCTACAGTCAAAGCCACCCCACTCCAATACACCACATTCCAATATAACCCACCCCACTCCAACCCATTCCAATCCAACCCACCCCACTCCATCCCAACCCATCTCAATCCAACCCACTCCACACACATCCAATCCACCACACTCCAATCTAATCCACCTCTCTCCAGTTCATCCCCACCCCAATCCAATCCACCCCAGTCCGATCTACCCACCTCACTCAAGTCCATCCCCCTCCAATCCACCTTAATCCACTCCAGTCCAATCTACTGCACTCTACACAGCTCCAAACCACTCCACCCCACACCACCTTAATACTCCCCACTCCAATCCAATCCACTCCCCTCCACCAAAAACCAATCCACTGTACTCCACACCAATGTAATCCACCTGCTCCAGTTTATCCCACTCCAGTCCAATCCACTTCACTCCAATCCAATCAACCACACCCCACTCAATCCAGTTCACCTCACTCCATTCCTGTCCACCCCACTCCAGTCCACCCTGCTCCAATCAAATTCACCCCACTCTACTCCACCCCACTCTTCTCCAATCCACACCACCACAGTTCAGTACACTTCACTCCAATCTATCCCACTCCAATTGAATTCACCTTTACCCTCCCTACTCCAGTCCAATACACTCCACCTTAATCCAGCCCATTCCTGTCCAATCCACCACAACCCATCCCATCCCAAACCACCTTAATCCAACCCTCCCGAAACCACACAAATCGATTCCACCCCTTCACCGATCAAATCCACCCCAATCCAATCCACCCCATCAATCCAATCCACCCCACTCCACTCCATCCCAGTCTTCCCCACTCCATTCCAAACCACCCCACTCCAGTCCAATCCACCACAATCCATCCTACTCACTTCCAGTCCGCTCCAATCCAATCAGAGCCACTACAAAAATCCATTCCACTCCAATCCACCTCACCCCATCCCACCCCAGTCCATCCCACCCCAATCCACCCCAACCCAATCCACCCCCTCCAGTCCACCCCACTCAATCCAATTCACCCCACTCCATTCCACTCACTCAATTCCATCCGATCACAATCCAATCCACCCCACTCCAGTCCAATCCACACAACTCCAGTCCATTCCACCCCACTCCCATCCAATTCACCTCACTCCAGTCCAATTCACGCCTCTACAATGCACCCCACATTAGTGCAATCCACCCCACTCCAATCCACCCCTCCCCAATCGAATGTACCCCACTGCAATCCAATCCACCCCACTCCAGTCTACCCCACCCCACCCAATTCAATCCAGTCAACCCCACTCCAATCCACCCCATTCCAATCTGCCCACTCCACTCTAGTCCAATCCACCCCACTCTACCCCAATCAAATCCACCTCACACCAGGTCAATCCACCCACTCCAATCCATCCAGCCCACCCCACTCCAAGCCACCCCACCCCACTCCATTCTACTCCACTCCAGTCCAATCCACCCCACTCCATTCTAATCTACCCCACTCCAATCCACCCCACCCCACCATAGTTCTATCACTTCAGTCCAATACACCCACCTCCATTCAATCCACCCCACTCAACTACAATCCAGTCCACCCCAATTCACCCCACACACCAGTCTACTCCAATCCACCGAACTACCTCGATCTACTCCAACCCACTCCACCCTATTCCATCCCACGCCACTCCATGCCACGACAACTATTGAAGTCTACTCTCCTTCACTCAACTCTATGACGCTCTGCACTCTCTCCTACTCCACTCTACAACACTTCACTCCCTACTTCACTGTACTACACTCCATGCCACCAACTTTTAGCCATGCTGAACAGGAGCCACAGTGATGTAAAACATGGGAAAACACATTGCCAAAGCCAAAGGCTCTTGTATAGGCAAGACCTATTGGCTTTGCCAATGCATGTTTCTTTTGTATTTTCACCTGGAAGTTGTTTTATTAAGATAAGGTTCTTAACCCAATTAAAGATGTAATTTTTGCATGTACTACTGTTTTCCTTGTCTGTCATTGATGAAGCAGTGCTACTTGGCTATATCCTAAAAGAGTAAGGAATGGAAGGGTCAATTACATAATACCATGGAAAACAATAACATTGACAAAAAGAATGTGTCAAAAAGATTGTTTATCACAATATTGTGTTCTTATAATTCTCATAGGAAGTACAATAGTATTGGAAAAATATAATTGGCACTAATATCATCCAAAAACATTAAAACATTATTTTGTTTGAATATAAATAGACTTTAAAGTAGCAAATATTCTAATATCTAAATGTAATATAGTGTAAATAAAATCCCCTAATACTTAATACTATATATATATAAATATATATGTTTGTGTTTATATAAATATGTATATAAGTTTTAATATTTAAATTCATTAAATGTGTTCTATGAAAACTACGGTATATATTTATATATATATATATATATATATATATATATATATATATATATCTATCTATGTATATATATAGAGAGAGATAGAGAGAGTGCGCATGCGCGCGCGAGAGTGAGAGAGAGAGCGCGAGAGAGTCAAATAATACACACAAAAACATAAATAATCAAAATAATTCAATAACAAAATATATTAATTAATTTGCACAGTAAATAAAATATTACAAATCCCAAAAAACACATTTTCTACAGATGTTATAAACATAAAAATAAATTCAAAAATAAAAACAAAGAACTTCAAATATAAAAAACAAACAATTAATACTATAAAATCTATTTAACCAATATTATGAAAACTATTGGCATCTAACAATATTCAATATACTTTTCCCGCTGCAGTTTATGCAACAGTAGGTAAAGTGTTGGACCTTGGAGGGGTTAGATTTACTATTCCTACTCCAGTCTAAGCAACAGAAGGGAAAACGTTAGCCTTCGGGGGCGTTAAATGTACTATTTTCACTCCAATCTAAGCAACAGCAGGGAAAGTGCTTGACATAAAGAGTGTTATATACATGCATACACATCCCATTAAATTTGCAAATAATTTTGAACACTTACTACAAAAAAAATATTAAATTAGAGTACACTAAAATAAAACTATTTATAAACAATGTTAGCATATAACTTAAAAAGGAAAATAATAAATCAATTGCATATGATAATATTGATTTTCTATAACAAATTATCACTTACCTAATTTAAATGACAAATATAATCTCAGGGAGAAGTTCTCACAAACACCATTAAATAAATACATTTTAAAAATAATACATATAAAAACATTACAACGTTTAATTTCCAAGAAATAAATTACAAAAATAGATAAACTAATATAAAAACCAAAAATCTATTATTTTCTTACCAAATTATCTAAAAAAAATAGAAATACATGTTTCATAAACATATAAAAACAAAATTACATAATAAAACAAATAACACATTACAGTTACACAATAGTTAGTGAAGAATTACCAATAAATTTACATTTGTAATGATTTAATTAACTTCCCTCCTACAAACTCAACAACCCACACTAAAATATAACTTACTATAACTAATAATAAAAACTAAATTACACATTTAAATTTAAAATATAGTTGAACGTTTTAATGTTTAATTAATTAAAATCATCAACAGTAATATCATCATCATTATAAGATCAAATGAAATGTGTTTCCTAACTTAAATACAGTATAAAATATGCACATCCATAAATCAGACAGGCAGTCAAATATTATAGAGCAATTTTCATCTAAGGTCTCTTCTTAAATGAGCTTAAATCATTTTTAAAAATTCTCATAATGAGCCAAATCCCTGGTATCGGGAGCGGTTAAACAAATTAATATAGCCTTCATGTGAGTGCAACATCCGTAAGACAGGAACAAGGGTTTCAGAAGAGCCCTGCGAGAAACACCAAACTTTGGGCAGCTGAGAAGTAAGTGGGTACAAGACTCGTTATTTTAATAGCAAAATCAACACCTCAACACCTTAGCACTGTACTTGGTCCATGACACCATTGCAGTTGTAGGCATTTAATTGAGAGAGCAAGTAACCTTGCAACCAAGATGTTTCTCCTGCATTCCCTGCTTAAAGGTACTTTCAGGTAACATTGTAAACCTTTGGTGTCTTAACAAGAGAGGATCAGTTTGAGCTGTTCCAGCTGTTGTAGGCTCTATTTGTCAACCTCTCTTGATTTTACCATGGCCACTTATTTAGTAGTTGCTTAAGTACTGTGTATGACAGATTGCTGTTTTTTATTGCCTCTGTTTCAATAGCCGTTGAAAATATCCTGTAAAAGTTCCTTTACTGATCCTACAACAGTGTGTAATATCTGGTGGTAGCACTTAAGGTATTGGGATGTGCTTGCGAGATCAAGCCTAGCCTGTTCAAGTTCAAGGTGTATGTGAGCTCGCCTGATATAGCGAGGTAGCTGGAAAATTCTTTCATAAGCAACTGTTTGTAATCTGTCTAACATTGTGATCATTGTTGATGCGAGGTCTTGTTGGCCATACATAATTGTTGGGATCAGTTGGTCTTTAATCACTCTTATTATGGCCTCTGCAGATGGACGTTGTAGTTTACCATTTAGTTTACATTATGCCTTGGTTTTCATTGATATTAAGTGTGTGTGCTCTTTGCCTGAATCAGCTAACTAGACACCTACATAGTTGTATGTTTTCACAGATGCTATTTTGGATGGGCCCAGTTTCCAGACTTTTCTTATTTTTCTTTTAAGTTTCCTATAGTTTTATTTGCATTTGCCACCACATTATTGCTCTGGTTATACTGATTCAGCTGGTCCAGCACTCGCTGTAATCCTATTGGTGTTCCATCCAGGATGGCTAAGTTGTCTGCGTATTGTAATATTTGAATTTTATGCAAGCCGATGCTCAGTGGCAAAGACTTGGCCTTTGCAATTTCCATCCCCAGATACACTGTTTAAGGGTTAAACAATAATAGGGAGGCTAATACACAGTCTTGTTTAACCCCTTCGCTGCCAGGCCTTTTCCCCCCTCAGGTGCCAAGCTTTTTTTGGGCTGTTTGGGGCAGTTCGTTCTTAGGCCCTCACAACGTTTTGTCCACATAAGCTACCCACATCAAATTTGCGTCCTTTTTTTCAACATCCTAGGAATTCTAGAGGTACGCAGACTTTGTGGGTTCCCAAGATGGAGACCAAGAACTTAGCCAAAATACAGCAAACATTTCATTTTTTTTTAAATGGTAAAAAAGAACTGCAGAAGAAGGCTTGTAGTTTTTTCCCTGAAAATGGCATCAACAAAGAGTTTGCGGTGCTAAAATCACCATCTTCCCAGCTTTCAGAAACAGGCAGACTTGAATCAGAAAACCACATTTTTCAACACAATTTTGGCATTTTACTGGGACATAACCCATTTTTACTGTTTTATGTGCTTTCAGTCTCATTCCAGTTACTGACAGAAAAGGGTGTGAAACCAATGCTGGATCCCAGCAAGCTAAACTTGTTCTGAAAAGTAGACAAAAATCTGAATTCAGCAAGGGGTAATTTGGGTAGATCCTACAAGAGTTTCCTACAGAAAATAACAGCTGAATTAATAAAAATATTGAAATTTGGGTAAAAAACCAGCCATTTTTCTTGACGTTTTATTCTGTAACTTTTTCCTGTGAAGTCAGATTTTTGAAAGCAATACACTGTTACGTCTGCTGGACGCTTTTGGTTGCGGGGATATATAGGGCTTGTAGGTTCATCAAGAACCCTAGGTACCCAGAGCCAATAAACGAGCTGAACCTTGCAATGGGTTTTCATTCTATACCGGGTATACAGCAATTCATTTGCTGAAATATAAAGAGTGAAAAATAGGTATCAAGAAAACCTTTGTAATTCCAAAATGGGCACAAGATAAGGTGTTGAGAAGCAGTGGTTATTTGCACATCTCTGAAGGGGTGCCCATACTAGCATGTGAATTACAGGGCATTTCTCAAATAGACGTCTTTTTTACACACTGTCTTACATTTGGAAGGAATGAATGTAGAGAAAGACAAGGGGCAAAAACACTTGTTTTGCTATTCTGTGTTCCCCCAAGTCTCCCAATAAAAATGGTACCTCAGTTGTGTGGGTAGGCCTAATGCTTGCGACGGGAAACGCAACATGGACACATCACATTTTTACAACGAAATCTGGCGTGTTTTTTGGAAAGTGCCTAGCTGTAGATTTTGGCCTCTAGCTCAGCCGGCACCTAAGGAAACCTACCAAACCTGTGCATTTTTGAAAACTAGAAACTAGGGGAATCCAAGATGGGGTGACTTGTGGGGCTCTCACCAGGATCTGTTACCCAGAATCCTTTGCAGATCTCAAAATTTGGCCAAATAAAACACTTTTTCCTCACATTTCGGTGACAGAAAGTTCTGGAATCTAAGAGGACCCACGAATTTCCTTCCTCCCAGCGTACCCCCAAGTCTCTAGATACAAATGGTACCTCACTTGTGTGGTTAGGCCTAGCTCCCGCAACAGGAAATGCCCCAAAACACAACATGGAGACATCACATTTTCCCAAAGAAAACAGAGCATTTTTACAACGAAATCCGACGTGTTTTTTGAAAAGTGCCTAGCTGTGGATTTTGGCCTCTAGCTCAGCCGGCACCTAGGGAAACCTACCAAACCTGCAATTTTTTCAAAACTAGACACCTATGAGAATCCAAGATGGGGTGACTTGTGGGGCTCTCACCAGGTTCTGTTACCCAGAATCGTTTGCAATCCTCAAAATTTGGCCAAAAAAACACTTTTTCCTCACATTTAGGTGACAGAAAGTTCTGGAATCTGAGAGGAGCTACAAATTTCCTTACACCCACTTGTGTGGGTAGGCCTAGCGCCCGCGACAGGAAATGCCCCAAAACACAACGTGGACACATCACATTTTCCCAAAGAAAACAGACCTGTTTTTTGCAAAGTGCCTAGCTGTGGATTTTGGCCTCTAGCTCAGCCGGCACCTAAGGAAACCTACCAAACCTGCACATTTTTTAAAACTAGACACCTAGGGGAATCCAAGATGGGGTGACTTGTGGGGCTCTCACCAGGTTCTGTTACCCAGAATCCTTTGCAAACCTCAAAAGATGGCCAAAAAAACACTTTTTCCTCACATTTCGGTGACAGAAAGTTCTAGAATCTGAGAGGAGTCACAAATTTCTTTCCACCCAGCGTTCCCCCAACTCTCCCGATAAAAATGGTACCTCACTTGTGTGGGTAGACCTAGCGCCCGCAACAGGAAATGGCCCAAAACACAACATGGACACATCACATTTTCCCAAAGAAAACAGAGCTGTTTTTTTGCAAAGTGGATTAGCTGTGGATTTTGGCCTCTAGCTCAGCCGGCACCTAGGGATACCTACCAAACCTGCACATTTTTTAAAACTAGACACCTAGGGAAACCAAGATGGGGTGACTTGTGGGGCTCTCACCAGGTTCTGTTACCCAGAATCCTTTGCAATCCTCAAAATTTGGTCAATAAAACACTTTTTCCTCACATTTCGGTGACAGAAAGTTCTGGAATCTGAGAGGAGCCACAAATTTCCTTACACCCACTTGTGTGGGTAGGCCTAGCGCCCGCGACAGGAAATGCCCCAAAACACAATGTGGACACATCACATTTTCCCAAAGAAAACAGACCTGTTTTTTGCAAAGTGCCTAGCTGTGGATTTTGGCCTCTACCTCAGCCAGCACCTAGGGAAACCTACCAAACCTTTAAAAAATTTAAAACTAGACACCTAGGGGAATCTAAGATGGGGTGACTTGTGGGGCTCTCACCAGGATCTGTTACCCAGAATCCTTTGCAGATCTCAAAATTTGGCCAAAAAAAACACTTTTTCCTCACATTTCGGTGACAGAAAGTTCTGGAATCTAAGAGGACCCACGAATTTCCTTCCTCCCAGCGTACCCCCAAGTCTCTAGATACAAATGGTACCTCACTTGTGTGGGTAGGCCTAGCTCCCGCAACAGGAAATGCCCCAAAACACAACATGGAGACATTACATTTTCCCAAAGAAAACAGAGCATTTTTACAATGAAATCTGACGTGTTTTTTTAAAAGTGCCTAGCTGTGGATTTTGGCCTCTAGCTCAGCCGGCACCTAGGGAAACCTACCAAACCTGCAATTTTTTTTAAACTAGACACCTATGAGAATCCAAGATGGGGTGACTTGTGGGGCTCTCACCAGGTTCTGTTACCCAGAATCGTTTGCAATCCTCAAAATTTGGCCAAAAAAACACTTTTTCCTCACATTTAGGTGACAGAAAGTTCTGGAATCTGAGAGGAGCTACAAATTTCCTTACACCCACTTGTGTGGGTAGGCCTAGCGCCCGCGACAGGAAATGCCCCAAAACACAACGTGGACACATCACATTTTCCCAAAGAAAACAGACCTGTTTTTTGCAAAGTGCCTAGCTGTGGATTTTGGCCTCTAGCTCAGCCGGCACCTAAGGAAACCTACCAAACCTGCACATTTTTTAAAACTAGACACCTAGGGGAATCCGAGATGGGGTGACTTGTGGGGCTCTCACCAGGTTCTGTTACCCAGAATCCTTTGCAAACCTCAAAAGATGGCCAAAAAAACACTTTTTCCTCACATTTCGGTGACAGAAAGTTCTAGAATCTGAGAGGAGTCACAAATTTCTTTCCACCCAGCGTTCCCCCAACTCTCCCGATAAAAATGGTACCTCACTTGTGTGGGTAGACCTAGCGCCCGCAACAGGAAATGGCCCAAAACACAACATGGACACATCACATTTTCCCAAAGAAAACAGAGCTGTTTTTTTGCAAAGTGGATTAGCTGTGGATTTTGGCCTCTAGCTCAGCCGGCACCTAAGGATACCTACCAAACCTGCACATTTTTTAAAACTAGACACCTAGGGAAACCAAGATGGGGTGACTTGTGGGGCTCTCACCAGGTTCTGTTACCCTGAATCCTTTGCAATCCTCAAAATTTGGTCAATAGAACACTTTTTCCTCACATTTCGGTGACAGAAAGTTCTGGAATCTGAGAGGAGCCACAAATTTCCTTACACCCACTTGTGTGGGTAGGCCTAGCGCCCGCGACAGAAAATGCCCCAAAACACAATGTGGAAACATCACATTTTCCCAAAGAAAACAGACCTGTTTTTTGCAAAGTGCCTAGCTGTGGATTTTGGCCTCTACCTCAGCCAGCACCTAGGGAAACCTACCAAACCTTAAAAAAAATTTAAAACTAGACACCTAGGGGAATCTAAGATGGGGTGACTTGTGGGGCTCTCACCAGGATCTGTTACCCAGAATCCTTTGCAGATCTCAAAATTTGGCCAAAAAAAACACTTTTTCCTCACATTTCGGTGACAGAAAGTTCTGGAATCTAAGAGGACCCACGAATTTCCTTCCTCCCAGCGTACCCCCAAGTCTCTAGATACAAATGGTACCTCACTTGTGTGGGTAGGCCTAGCTCCCGCAACAGAAAATGCCCCAAAACACAACATGGAGACATCACATTTTCCCAAAGAAAACAGAGCATTTTTACAACGAAATATGACGTGTTTTTTAAAAAGTGCCTAGCTGTGGATTTTGGCCTCTAGCTCAGCCGGCACCTAGGGAAACCTACCAAACCTGCAATTTTTTTAAAACTAGACACCTATGAGAATCCAAGATAGGGTGACTTGTGGGGCTCTCACCAGGTTCTGTTACCCAGAATCCTTTGCAATCCTCAAAATTTGGTCAATAAAACACTTTTTCCTCACATTTAGGTGACAGAAAGTTCTGGAATCTGAGAGGAGCCACAAATTTCCTTACACCCACTTGTGTGGGTAGGCCTAGCGCCCGCGACAGGAAATGCCCCAAAACACAACGTGGACACATCACATTTTCCCAAAGAAAACAGACCTGTTTTTTGCAAAGTGCCTAGCTGTGGATTTTGGCCTCTAGCTCAGCCGGCACCTAAGGAAACCTACCAAACCTGCACATTTTTTAAAACTAGACACCTAGGGGAATCCAAGATGGGGTGACTTGTGGGGCTCTCACCAGGTTCTGTTACCCAGAATTCTTTGCAAACCTCAAAAGATGGCCAAAAAAACACTTTTTCCTCACATTTCGGTGACAGAAAGTTCTAGAATCTGAGAGGAGTCACAAATTTCTTTCCACCCAGCGTTCCCCCAACTCTCCCAATAAAAATGGTACCTCACTTGTGTGGGTAGACCTAGCGCCCGCAACAGGAAATGGCCCAAAACACAGCATGGACACATCACATTTTCCCAAAGAAAACAGAGCTGTTTTTTGCAAAGTGGATTAGCTGTGGATTTTGGCCTCTAGCTCAGCCGGCACCTAGGGATACCTACCAAACCTGCACATTTTTTTAAACTAGACACCTAGGGAAACCAAGATGGGGTGACTTGTGGGGCTCTCACCAGGTTCTGTTACCCTGAATCCTTTGCAATCCTCAAAATTTGGTCAATAAAACACTTTTTCCTCACATTTCGGTGACAGAAAGTTCTGGAATCTGAGAGGAGCCACAAATTTCCTTACACCCACTTGTGTGGGTAGGCCTAGCGCCCGCGACAGGAAATGCCCCAAAACACAATGTGGAAACATCACATTTTCCCAAAGAAAACAGACCTGTTTTTTGCAAAGTGCCTAGCTGTGGATTTTGGCCTCTACCTCAGCCAGCAAATAGGGAAACCTACCAAACCTTAATTTTTTTTTAAACTAGACACCTAGGGGAATCTAAGATGGGGTGACTTGTGGGGCTCTCACCAGGTTCTGTTACCCAAAATCCTTTGCAAACCTCAAAATGTGGCCACAAAAACACCTTTTCCTCACATTTCGGTGACAGAAAGTTCTAGAATCTGAGAGGAGCTACGAATTTCTTTCCACCCAGCGTTCCCCCAACTCTCCCGATAAAAATGGTACCTCACTTGTGTGGGAAGGCCTAGCGCCCACGACAGGAAATACGCCAAAACACAACATGAACACATCACATTCTCCCAAAGAAAACACACTTGTTTTTTGCAAAGTGCCTAGCTGTGGATTTTGGCCTCTAGCTCAGCCGGCACCTAGGGAAACCTACCAAACCTGCACATTTTTGAAAACTAGACACCTAGGGAAATCCAAGATGGCGTGACTTGTGGGGCTCTCACCAGGTTATGTTACCCAGAATCCCTTGCAAACCTCACAATTTGGCCAAAAAAACACTTTTTCCTCACATTTCGGTGACAGAAATTTCTGGAATCTGAGAGAAGCCACAAATTTCCTTCCCCCCAACGTTTCCCCAAGTCTCCTGATAAAAACGGTACCTCACTTGTCAGAATAGGCCTAGTGCCCGCGAAAGGAAAGGCCCCAAAACACTATCTGGACACATCAAAATTATCAAATGCAAAGCTACCTGTTTTTGCGGGGGCACCTGCGTTTTTGGTCCTGGGCTCAGTAGCCATCTAAGGAAACCTACCAAGCCCAGACATTTCTGAAAACTTGACTCCCGAGGGAGTCCATGGAGGTGTGACTTGCGTGGATCTCCGAATGTTTTCTAACCCAGAATCCTCAGCAAACCTCAAATTTAGTTTATAAAAATCACATTTTTCTCACATTTTTGTGTGGGATCACCGCACCGGGACAAATTCTAACTCACAACGTTCCCCTCAGTCTCCCAGTAAAAATTTTACCTCACTTATGTAGGTGGGCCAAGTGCCTGTGACAGGGAAGAGCCAAAAACATGTTGAAATTGAGTGGGAACCAAAGCGGGTCCAAAAGCGGGTCCAAAAGGGCAGTTTGAAAAAAAAACATTTTTAGGCTGACAAGTGCAGCAGAATTTTTATTGATATAGATGAGACAATGCTAGGAATTTTGTGTATTCCTAAAGATTCCGGAAGGTTCCATCACGAAACTGTGGGAAAAATGTGTGCTTTTAAGCAAAGTTGGGGGTTTGCAGGGCATTGTGGGTAAGAAAATGGTGCGATTGCATGTGAATCACACCACCGTGGAATCACTCAGATGTTTAGTTTTCAGATGTGTCCAGGCCTTGTGGATTTTTCTACATGGCAGGGTCCCAAAGTCCAAAAAGAGCAGCCCTCACCATTCCAAGTGGGACGATTTTGAGAGTTAGTCAAGCTCTCATGGCCCAAATGTAAAACCAAAACCCCAAATAATCAAATGTCCTCTTGCATGCCTTGGGATAAGATGTTTTAGTGTGCGGGGGGAGAGTTGAAAGACTGTTATCCCCTTTCAGTTGGGGTGGGGGCATAACTAGGCCCATATTGGTTGGGAGCCACCACCCCACTATTTTTTTTTGTTTTAATTCCCTGGCATCTAGTTGACTTTCTACCCCCCCGGGGTGTGGATCGAGGGTAATTGTCCCATCTGCCCGCTAGTGGGCAGAACAACTTTGGTCCCATTTATTTGGGGGTATGGCCATACCCCCACCCTCTTATTTTGGAAAATAAATCTTCCCTGGTCTCTGGTGAGGGGGTGCAGATGGGCTTTCCAAAAATAGGCCGATGGCCAACAATAATGTGCCCCCATGGGGAGTGACCCTTGCCCAAGGGGCTGTCCCTCCATACAAAACACACACATACACACACACCAATCTCTGGTGCCTAAGTGGTTTTTGACCCCCCTCCCCCGGGGGCAGATCGGCCTAATAGAAATAGGCCGATGTGCCCCAAAGGGGAGCAGAAATGGCCTACAATAAATTTCCCCCACCCCCCCCAGGAGAGCAACCCTTGCCTAAGGGGTGGCACCCCTTTAGTGAAATTGGAGCAAAAAAAAAATCCCTGGTGTCTAGTGGTTTCTGCCCCCCTTGGGGGCAGAAATGCCCTACAGACAATTTGCCCCCAGGAGAGCGACCCTTGACTGAGGGGTCACTCCCCACATTTAAAAAAATAAAATAAACAAACAAAAATAAATCCCTTGTGTCGAGGGTTTTCTGCCCCCCCCCCGGGGAGATCAGCCTAATTACAATAGGCTGATCTGCCCCTACAACAAATTTGCCCCCCCAGGGGAGTGACCCTTGCCTAAGGGGTTGCTCCCCTCATGTGAAACTGACAAAACAAAATCCCTGGTGTCTAGTGGTTTCTGCTCCCCTTGGGGGCAGATTAGCCTAATAAAAATAGGCCAATCTGCCCCCAAGGGAGGCAGAAAAGGGCTAAATACAATTTGCCCCCCAGGGGAGCGACCCTTGCCTAAGGGGTTGCTCCCCATATATAAAATACAAAAGTAAACATTTTTTTTTTTTAGATCTGTTTATTAAGCATAACATTCACATACCAGTATATTGGCTGTTAATAATTTATTGAATTATTTGCCTACATATATAAACTTGCACGGCCTTATTGCATAGTAACTTGTATGAAAGAGAGAAAGGAGAAATCAAAATATAAACAAACATAAGATATTGCTAACAGAGCAGAAAAAGAAGAGACATACAGCTTAAATATTGTACGACAACTACTTGCCGGGTAACAATGCAGCTAAGCACGACTAATGTCATTGATGATATTTGCTACCTCTGACAGAGGTAAGGAGAGGTTAGATGAAGGAGTACAGCTGATATATGTAGGTGTGTGTAGAGCGGGGGACAGGAGTGGGGCGAGGATTATGTTTTGCGGAGTTCAACGGGATGCTGAGGAGAATTGGCATTGAATGAGCTGGGTTTGGTCTGCGTAATGTCCTGCACGCAGTGAAAACAGCCTGGTGTGTTACGTTAATGCTTTGAGGATAAGAATGAGAATGTCAGCAATGTCAATAAATGAGATTGAGGCAGTTCAAATATCATGTTAACCGTATCCACCTGGCTGTAAGATTTATGTATGGTGTACTATTCACGGGGGTGCAAGTCATCACGCGCTTCTATTGTCACCACGAAGGTGTTCCAGATTTCGGGGCCTACCTCAATGAGACCTTTGCGTTGCAATAGGTTGAGTGTCTGCGCCTCGGCCTGTGAACGACTGTGTAAGTCTCGTAGCCAAACCAAGTGGGATGGGACATGTGGAGCCTTCCAATGTGTTGCAATCAGACGTTTGAAGACAACAAACGCTAAGTCTATGAATCTGTGTATCTGTTTATCTCCCTTAGTGCGGTGACGTATGCCCAATAAGCAGGACCCTGGCGTGGGGGATAATGCGAGGGATGTGATGTCTGCTGTGACGTCTGTGACTCGGTGCCAGGCCGAGTTTATTGAGTGGCAGCTCCAAACCATGTGGTAAAAGTCAGCTGCCGGGGTAGCACATCTTGGACATGTCGGAGTTATGTTCGGGTATATTCTTAGAATGCGGGCTGGGGATAAGTAAGAGTGGTGAATATAATTGAATTGGGTGTAACGTAAGCGAGGGTTTCGGGATATTGATTTGATCGTTGCAAGAGCTGCGATCCAGGTTTTTTGTGGTAACGGTGAAGAAAGGACCATGTCCCAGCGTGCCTTAGCGTGCGGCAGGGTGGTACAGACTGATGCTAATAGTATTTTGTATATTTTAGTTATGGTTCCTTTTGCGCTACCTATTGTAAGGATAGTGGTGAGCAATGGGGACTCAGGAGGTTCGTCATTGCCGAGACCCCAAAGCTTATTTAGCAGCCGTTTAATGGCGCTATATGTCAAAAAGGCCCCATTGTGCATCACCCCGGCAGACACCAGTTCCATAAAGGAGTACAGCGCGGAATTGGAGTATAGATCGCCCACCTTCAGTGTATTTATGTCACGTGTGTTATGATGTGTTGAAATAATTTGGGTGCCCGGCAATTGAAACAGCGGTAACAAGGGTGAGGAAGGGAGGAAGGGGGTCTTGCCTTGGACATATCTACGCCAACAAAAGCGAGCTGCTTCCATTAGTATGAGTTTCGAGGATAGGGAGTGAGGGGTAGATAACAATGTAGGCAGCAGCCTTTGTGGGGCCATACATGACTGCAGCATTACGCCCTCGGTGGAGGGGACATCACGAAGCCATGCAGACAGCCACGACAATTGAGCGGCTGCGTAGTATCTTTCGAGGTTGGGCATACCCAGCCCGCCCATTTCCTGCGGATGTTGTGTTATGGTCAGCGCTACTCTGCGTCTATCTTTGCCCCAGAGTAGGTCGGTTAATATTGAATGCAGTTTACTAAAGAAGGAGCGTGGCAGGCACACTGGAAGGGCAGTGAAATAATATAGGAACCTCGGGAGGATAAGCATCTTGGCTATTGCTACCCGGCCCATCGGGGATAAGGGGAGTGAGCTCCAGAATGGTATCAAGCTGCGAGTGGAGCTCAATACTCTGTCAATGTTGCCCTCTTTTAGATCTATAATAGAGTGATAAATTTGCACCCCTAGGTATTTAATGGTTGTATGTGACCACGGTGGTTTATACTGCGGTAGTGTTGTATGTGTGTCAGCCGGGATGGAGATAAGAGGGAAGATACTGGACTTGGACCAGTTGACGTGCAGTCCAGAGGCGAGGGCAAAGGAGTCCAACAATTTCAGCACTTCTGCCAAGGAGGTAGAGTGATTACGCAAATAAATCAGGGCATCATCTGCATATAGGGATATAATATGATAGGTGTTAGATTCCGGGATGCCCCACATATGTGCGCAGCTGCATAGTTTAATTGCCAGTGGCTCCATGGCAATGGCAAATAACAAGGGGGATAATGGGCAGCCTTGTCTGGTGCCTCTGCTTATGGGGAATGCTTCGGAAATAATGCGGCCATTTTTTACTCGTGCTGTGGGCTTAGAGTACAGCGTTTTGATCCAGCTTATGAAGCCCGGTCCAAAGCCGAACGCCCTGAGTGTGCAAAGAAGATAATTCCAGCTTAGTGTGTCAAACGCTTTTTCAATATCTAGGGAGAGGGCGACCACTTCGGTGTTTGTGTTGCTGTGCATTATATGGAGCAGCCTCCTAATATTTAGGAAGGTGCTCCTACCAGGAATAAAGCCGGACTGGTCTTGATGTATCAGACTTGGTAAATAAGGGAGGAGCCTATTCGCTAATATTTTCCCTAACAGTTTGCAGTCTGTATTGAGGAGGGAGAGCGGTCTGTATGATTTAACATCAAGGGGGTCCCGACCAGCTTTTGGAAGGACAACTATTAAAGCTTCGCGCATAGAATCTGGCATTTGTAAATTATGGTACGCCTCATTGAACACCTCTACGAGCGGGAGCAGGAGATGACTCGCATGGGAGAATACAAAAGTAAACATAAAGAAAATATATCCTTGTGGTCTAGGGGTTTCGGCCCCCCCCCCGGGGGCAGATCGGACAAATTATAATAGGCCGATCTGCCCCCAGGGGGGCAGAAAAGGCCTAAAAATATTTTGCCTCCTGGGGAGCGGCCCTTGCCCAAGGGGACGCTCCCCTCATTCAATAATATATCCCAAAAAAATTCCCTGGCGTCTAGTGGTTTAAAAATAGGCCGATCTGCTCCAAAGGTGGGCAGAAATGGCCTAAAAGTAATTCTGCGCTCCCGGGGAGCGACTATTGCATAACAAAATAAACAAAAATAAAATTATCCCTGGTGTCTAGGGAGTTTCTGCCCCCGGGGGCAGATCGGCCTAAAAATAATTTGGCCCCCTGGGGAGCAGCCCTTTCAGATCGGGCAGCAGAAATGCTGAGAAAGACATCAAAGGAAAGGAAAGGCCTTTCCTTTCCTTTGATGCCTTTCTCGGCCCCTCCATGTGATCGGAGGAGAAATGCAATAGCATTTCTCCTTCGATCCGCGCTGGATGCTCAGGGGCAGGCCTCATCAGATGCCACAGGGGGCAGGAGGGGTGGGGGTGGAAGGGGAAGCGTTTCCCCTTCTACCCATGCAGTGGGGGCGCCGAGGCGAGGCTCATGGGGGGAGCACTAGAGCTCCCCCCATGATCCAGTCCAAGGACATAACGGTTACGTCCTTGCCGCCTCAGCGCCGCAGCCAAGGACGTAACCGTTACGTCCTTGGCTGCCAAGGGGTTAATACTTAACTTGTGTATATTTTTTGAGCGACCCTGTCTTATTGGCCGAGTTTGACCTCCACCCATGTGTTTAAGTAGAGTGAGATTATTGCTTTTATTTGGGAGTGCGGTATGTTCCAGTCCGCCCGTTTCTTCCATAAGATTTGACAGTCTTCACCATCAAATGCTGCAGAATAATCCACAAAGCATGTGATTATGGGAGGTTTAGTGGGCCTGTTAGAATTGTGAACGAGGTATGAAAGGGCAACTACGTTGTCTATAGTCGAAGCATCTTGCCTAAATCCCACCTGATTTGAAATATAACACTAAAACATTTGCATAGTTACTAATCAAATAAAAAATATTTGCCAATGACAAATAAATTAACAATAAATTAAACATATTTATAATTTAAATAATGTCCTGTCCCCCTACAAACCCAACAACCCCCTATGACACTATAAAATCACTAATAACACTAAAATAAAAAAACACTTCACATTACACACTACATTAAAAAAAAATACTAACAATAAAACCAGTACAACTCAATGAAATGTTTAAACAGCAATATCTTTACCACAATATTACTGAAAATGATATAAAAATCGATATTATTAACAACGATATTCCTTACCAAAAAATTGATATTCTTGGCAGCGATATTCTATACCACAATTTGTTTGCATCACAATATTATTATTATATATATTATTATATTATTATATATATTAATATTAGTGTTTTCAATATTTTTCAGTTCCGATATTTTGAACTCGAAAACTTGCCCAAACAACGAATGGGAGGAGGAAGGAGATCAGGAGGTAATGTCTGGAATATTTACCAGTAGTCTTCATTAATCCTCAAGAAGGAAGTGCTAGGATGAGGAAGAAGAATCAGAGTAATCAAAATTACCTTTAAGTAATCCAGGTACCTCCTCGCGTGCTCACACTCAAACATGACACACGCAAGCAAATTCAATGACGTTTTCACCTATTTAAAACACTCAAACTACTGCCGCACTATTCTGATTTTTGGATCTCGACGTGGAATATAACATGCAAACTATGTTTTGGCCTATTAGGAGGTGCCCAAAATCAGAATTTATTCGGTTTGACCACAAGATTTTTGGCAGCTTTTACCTGGTCACTAGTTTCTACCTGGTGAAAATATTGTGGCCAAACACCTTCGAGGAAGCACATTTCCACTATTGCATCTCTTTTTTGTGGGACCAAATATTTTGGGGACTCCTGATCAGAACAACTTTGAGGCCACATAATATGACACTACACATTAAAGTTTCAGAAACTGATGCATGCTGCATGAATAGCTAAAAGCTCTAGCTGGCCCACAACCGACAGAGAAAACATTTTAAAAAAGAAAAAAAAGAAGAACAACAACTGGTAAACTGTTTATTTTTGCACTTGTGTTTTTTTTGCCTTGCCTAGGAATATTTTACGTTGAATTCAGGGTCTAACCAGCCTGTTTCACTCAGTTTAGGAAAGAGACAGTAAGCATGTTGTGGTGAATGCTAAATTGATTAGTACATAACTTTAAAATAAGCCATTTGCACATAGTGATTGTAGCTTTAGTTGCCAAATATTTGTATTTTCACACCCAGTGACTGTGTCCCATGAAATAAAGTGGCAGTCGCAACTTTCTAGTCAGGTTGCGGTCAGCCAATCGCAACGCTTCTTTTTCGCATGCAAATTCACAATTTTTGTGATTTATTGTGGCCAGAGATATACAAATGTATTTGCCCTTAAATATCTCCTAAACTACTGATCAGATTTACACCTAATAACCGGCAGCTAGCTTTCTGCCAAATTTGGTGTAATTCCGACCAGTGGTTCGGGCTGTAGATGTGTTGACAGGTCCTATGGGAATTAACATGAGAAAATCAATGTTTTTTTAGCCCCCTTTTTCTCAGCCCCCACTTGACGGATCACCCCAAAACTTCCTGTACACAACAAGAATCGCCGGACCACTTTGTTAGAAAATTTTGTAAAGATTCGTCAAACTGTGCCAAAGATATAGGCAAGTCAAAACACACTTTTTCTATGGAAACATGGTCCTAATTATAACTACCTACTGGCAACCGCCAGTAGGTTATGTGTATCTCAATATCAGACTCCAGAGTGCTGCTCCTTTTTTACATGGTTTTTGAAAAACAGGCACCTTGCAATAAGGCAATCAATGTGGAATGAAATAGTTTTCTTGCATGAAAGAATTTTGATGCTGTGATCTTCTGCCACCCCAGACAAATAGCTAGGTGTATCAAGTTACAAAGCTGTCCCCCAAGAGTAGCAGAAGCAACCTCAGCCAACCCTAAATGATGTGCATGCCCAAATCACACTTGTATCTGTCAACATAGTTCCATCTTGACTTGCTAACCCAAGATGAATTATTGGGGGACACGAATGACACCTTAACCACTGTGTATAACAAATATTAATAAGGCCTCATGATGCATAGCCAGATTGTTTTTGGCAGTAGACACATTCACACTACACTAGGCACATGATGACTCCAATCACATATACAACAAAGTCCTGGGTCTGCCTGCATCACACTCAACTAGGCCTCCAAATGGTCAAAGCCATATTTTGCCTAGCAACTGTTTTGCCTGCACTGGTGTCAAAAAGGCATTTTCAGGCCATCCTCCCTGGTGCAAATGATCTGCACATTTTAGCAGCAGCTTGAGTCAAAATGAATTGGCATGCTTCACAAATGGCATGTCAATACACCTAATACCATGGTTACTTGCCACAATAGGATTAACTGTAACTTAACTTTGTACAAGGTCTCTGCTTACTGTAACTCTAACCCGTTTGAGGTAGATGTCACAATACCCAGTAACATTTTATGTTTTACATCAACAGGTCGAGTTGGTGCTGGGCACACAGAGGCCATAGAACAGACTGCCACTACCCCCCTAGATGAAGCCCTCAGTGAAGAAGACACTCCTGGACATCTGGACGTGGAGGTCAGTTCTGGCTCATCTGGGAAACCTGGTCAGATAGCAACAGTGAGTCTCACTGTGGCCACTACATCACCTCACAGCAAGGTTGCCTCAACATCACAGGCAGCCATTCGCCCCTCAACCTGTGTACCAAGCACAGTGCCTACCATTTCATGCCCCCCAGTCCTGGATCCCGAGTTGCAGTGCAACACTTCCGACAATGAGGGTCCAGGATTAAGTTGGAAAGGGCACCCTGTGGCAAGGGCACAGGCCTGTAGGGTTAAGGTACGTGGGAGGGATGCTGTGAGCCAGCAGGATGAGGCCACTGGGGCTGATCTTGGCCAGGACACCAGCAGCCACGTCTTGAAGGTCTAGCAGGAGTCCTAAGGCATGATGGGCCAGGTCTTGACTGAACTCTGGGAAATCAAGCAGCTACAGAGGGACATGCACAGAGACATGCGAGAACAAATGGAGCCCCACAACACCAACATGGCCTCCCTAACAGGGGTGCTGAGGGAAAGTCACACCACCCTGAGCAGGGCTTTCCAACAACAGTCAACCCCTTCCTTTGACTCATCAACACGAGGCACATCAACATCAGTGCAAGCCACTGGAAGGGAGGCTCTGACAGAGGAACAACCCCTGCTTCTGGAGCAGCAGATCCTCCCCTACCCCCACGCAAGCTGGGACATCCAGCAAAGAATCCAGGAGGTGCAGATTGCAAGACACTCACCACTGCCAGCAAGTGACTTCTTCTTACAGGGTCTACTTTGTGTGCAACACATTCACCCTGTTGACTGATTCTTAACCACCTACCAGTTACAAAGGGAGTAGTACTGTGGACTTTGGGCTCCCAGTGGTGTGGCATCTACTCCAATGATTTATTTAATCATGACTTACCCCCTCACTTTACATTGTGTTACTTTATGTCCAAAATGTATTTTCAGAATTAGCAATGAAATACATTTACCCATCACAAACTCCTTGTCCGCTTGCTTAATTTTCACATGTTGCTATGTAGACATGGAAGACCATGTGAACCATACGATGAAGACACAAGCTACTTGTGTAAACAGGGATATGTTACAGGTACACTGTGTCCACCTCAGGATTACATACATTACACACCAACTCATCAGTACAGGAGTCTGGTCAAACCAAAAAATGTATTCCAGTGTACAGCACATAGGCTGTTAATATGTCTAGACTCTTCGGAACAAGAATGTGTGACTCCAACAGAGTGAAAGTAAGTATTTCAAGGTACAGACCCCTAGACCACGGAAGGAAGGGATTTGTCATTGTCCTGTAAAATAGGCAAATACAGAAGTGGTTGAGATCATCAGCTTGAGCCTCATCACATACCACACCAAAGTAATTCAACATCACATAATCCAAGATACAGACAGAAGGCAGTACAACAGTTCCTGATCACAGGCCCATCATAATCCAATTCCTTTGCATCTGGTGGCAAACATATGTCAGTGTTGTGGCAGAGGCACTGTGGCCTGCAATGATGAATCACGTCTACAGCTCAAGACAGGTCATACAAAAAGAGTGTTTAGTCAACGTGAAGGTAAATTGAATTGATCACAAGCTAGGACTACATATTTTCAGACCACATTGTGACATAAATGATGCATCAGACCCACCAAAATATACAAAACAAGTACATTGTGCACTTCTGTACCTACACCCAAACACTGTGTCACCTGTCTTAGTTCAGGTCTCATACATCCAAACTCTGCAACCTACATTACCTGGAACAATCCATGCCCACTTTGTATGTCAGGACAGCATCAGATACCTGCCAATGTCACAACTCTAAAATGCCCACATCAAGATGCCATGGTGAAGATACCTGTACAAAGGGCAAAGCAAGGAGTGTATGCTTGAAACCATACCTATGACACAAGTCACATAGCAAGCAAATGAAAAATAAACTACATTGCAAGTAAACGGACACAAACAAAGCAACATCATCAAGGTGGGGATGTATCAAAAGCTATCTTATCAAGCAGCCCTTGGCTGACTATTGCAGAGCATCAGCTCCCTAACTGTTATCAAAACATTCAACTGCACACATTTTTACAACTACAGTTCTTCGTACAGTCACAGTCATGACATCACATGACATACTTACACTCATGAAAATTAGCTGTTGATCGGATCTTCCAGCAAGTCAGCTGCTTCTTCTTCACCACTGTCATTCTCACTTGGCATTTCAGGATTCTCACTCAGTGGCCCTGTATGCTCTCCCTCCTCTGGGATGAACGAGATATTCCTCCACAGGGCGATGTTGTGGAGCATGCAGCATAACAGTGAGATCTAACAAACTCTCCTGGGTGAGTAGAGGAGGGCTCCACCATTCCGGTCCTGACAGCGGAATCTGGCATTCAGGAACCCAAAAGCCCGCTCCACTGGCTGCTGTGCTCTTCCATGGGCCTTCCCCTGACGTAGTTAGATTCCTCAGTGGCGTCAACAACCAAGGATGGTTTGGATATGCTAAGTCTCCTGTCAAGGAATGGGACATAAGTGCAAAAATGCGTCCTTCACTTCATGATTGTAGCATCTGACACTGCATATACACAATCAGGGCAGATGTGACTTACCAACCAGCCAGGCCCACTCTGGGTGCAGTTGTGATATCAGCTGGGGTATGGTGCTGTTCCGCATTATGAAGGAATTATGGGCAGAACCCGTATAACGGGAACAGACATGTGAGATGTAGAGATCTGCCAGACAGACAACTTGTATGTTGATGGAATGGAAGTTCTTTCTGTTGCAATAGACTTGTTCAGTTGCCTGTAGGGACATCAAGCCAACATGTGTGCCATCACTGGCCCCCACCACATGTGTGAGGTGGCCAAAACTATAAAACTCAGCCTTCACATTGGCTAAACGCTCACGTCGGGGGAACCTGATATAGCTGTCAATGTGTCTCACCATTGCTGAGAGGAAATCCGTTAACACCAGACTGAACACAGGTTGGGACATACCAGCAGAAAGGGCCATTGTATATTGGAAGGACCCTGTGGCTAGGAAGTGCAATACTGACATGACTTGTACAATGGGTGGTATGCTGGTTGGATAACTAATAGCTGGCATCAGATCTGGCTATAACTGATGGCATAAGTCCACTTTTGTTTGCCTATTCAGACGGTAGAGCAGGATGACATGGAATTCTTCTATGGTCTGAAGGTCTGGCAGTGGACGGTAGACAGGAGGTTGTCGCATCCTCCCTCTCCCGGGGCACCTATGTGTGACAAGACATGATCTGTAACATTAGTCAGTGTGTCCCCAGCAACATTCATGATGAATGCCAACAATATTATGTGACAAAGCATTTCTGACTAGATAGACATGACACCAAGTACACATCACAGCTGGTAACTACGCAAGGGTCACATGAGAGCCACATGTTTTTCAAGACGTGTCCACAACATAGATTTTGACTGAACTCAAAGATGTGCTATACATTTGCCCCTCAAAATGTTACTGTATATTCCGACCGCTAAAAAGACCGTCGGCTGTAGTGGCCCATGCACTGCTGTTAAATGCCATTTGTCCCCTGCAACAAACTACAAAGGGGGTTGAGTGAGTAGAAGGACATACATGACAAGACAGAATAAGGATTTTGTCATGCAAATAAACATATAATGTAGGTGTGTCGAAGGTTTATAAAGTCAAATACAGCATTTCAGGCCGCCAAAATGGACATTAGGAACCACCTGTGACTGCTGGCGGAAGCCGCCAGGGCAGTAGAAGGTTGCAACCGTGGTGGACACAGCCATAGACTAATATTGTTGCTCGTGGTGGTAGCGGCCCAATGGCTGTGTCCACCCACGAGGACAACCACGTATGTGGCAGAATTGACAACCATGTTGGGCAGATTCAATCACTTGGCTCCTGACACTGCTGCTAGCAACACCTCTACAACCCGAGCTGTTGTGTGCCGCCTCTGGGAGCAATCATGCCACATCCAGCAGGTGATAGGGTCCCTTCCTTCTCTCCAGAGCAGCTGGAGAGGCTAGTTGATGAGGTCCTACCTCTGTATGGACAGCTCTATGGCTCAACAAAGGAGCAGGTAAGAATCTTATAGGCACAACTGATTCAGTTCGACACCACCCTTTCCCTTTTCACAGACTACATTGTGCCCCCTTGTGGCAGTTAGACTTCTTGTGTGGCTGTTGTTCCTGTCTGTGTGACGTCAATAGGATGTACATGGTGCTGGTATTGGTGACCAGTAACACATGTTAAGTTCAGTCATATTGCGTTGTGTGAGGTGTTTTGGGGTCCTAGATCCTCCTTGTGTTGGATGCACATAACTAGGTAAGGAGACTTTACTGCCATCCACTGACATCTTTTTTTTAACGATGTTTGTAAATCTTAGACAACATGTATGTGCATGACAGCATGAGCTGTGTATGCATTTTGTATGAGTCATTTGAGGATCTTGTAAGCAATGTGTATAGTACCACAGATCTTTCACCCCACATCTGGCCTTGCCAAACTGTAGCCTGGAAGGCATATCCTGACTCACTCTGCCCTTCAGGTTGCCACACACACCACATGCCAAATTGATGATGGCCACATAATGTACATGGAAGTGATGGAAATGGAGTGTCATGTAGGTTCTGTATGCTCAGCCAGTGGAAACCCAGGGCCTGTCAAATGTATCTCCCAGTATGAGACATAGGGGTATAGTCACTGTGGCCATGCAACTGTGACACTATGCCCGCTCCCTGTACACCAGCAGTTCCTGTTGTGTGCCCAATATGAGGCTCTAGTTGCAAAGCTTGCCCTTAATGCCTCAATACATTGACTAGATTAGGAATGGCAACTGAGGTTAATCCTGGAACTAGTCCATATGTGCAATTAGCATCATTGGCAATGTGTGTCTTTGACTCATGACAGGTCCCTTACTCCCACAGCTCTGTTGTCACCATCACATAAGTCATATTTGTCCTGTACAGGCTAATTGCACTAATGACAGTCCCACAGTTTAGTCGGTGTGTTGAATCCTGGGAGGCCATGATATCTAACTCAGTAGCTTTATCACATAGCAGAAATTGTTCAATGCATACCTTTGTATGTTGGATGCCACCTCTGTGGGATAGACACATATGTCCAAAGAAGTGTTCTGTGGTACAGGAACATACCACAGGACCCACCTCCTAAAGTACATGAGTCTGCATTTGGTATGCCACATGTCCACACATGCACAAGGAATACACTTTCTGTACCCATGCCAGCCCCTTGTCACTCAAGTGTAATGGTGTATTCTGTACTATGGCAGTTGCCTGTAGGGACTGTATGCAGTGAGTCAATCTTGCAGAGTGTGAATGTGTTGGTCTAGTCAGGCCTCAGGAGTTTACCCTTCAGAAGCCACATGTCTGTAGTGTTTCATTGTGGCTCACATCACAGTACATGTTGCTGGAGCATGGACTACCTGATGTGAGTAGACTTCCTTAGTCATTGTAGGCCATGAGCAGGGTGGTGGGTTAGTCTGCAGATCGATGTGTAGCCATGTCCCTGTACTTATTGGCTTGTGCACTTTACACTTGTGGTGTGTTAACAATTTAAAATGTTCTAGCTTAGTTTTTCTGACATGTGTGTGGCTCAACCATTTGTGTGAAAACGTATGATTGTAATCTCTTGATTTGTCTTTTGCATCCATGCAGGTGAACACCCATCAGAAGAAGATATGGAGAGCCATCGCCTGGAAGATCCGAAGTCTGGGGGTCCACAGCCGGCTGAGCGCCCACTGTCACAAGAGGTGGGAGGAGCTGAGATACTGGGCCTGGAAGATTGTAGAGGTCCAGCTGGGTCTGCCTTCCTAACATGGGCAGGGCGCGCATCAGACCATGATCCCCCTAATGTCATGCATCCTGGCGGTGGCATACCCAGACCTTTAAGGGAGTTTGAGGACAGCACAGCAGCCACAAGGGTGTGAGTACAGGGCATATTTCTGCTTGTCACATTGTCAAGTAAATGTGTTAGGTTCTGACAGCTCCCCCTGATGATTATGGATGACTCATGTGTAACACAGTAGATGAGTGATTGTTTATGTGGACATGTCATGTGTTGCATACTGATGTGACTTGCCTATTGGCCCAGGGACCTAGGACACCACTGTGTACAATCCACAAACATTTTGCTTTCCAAGGTCAACATATGACTGTCTACATTGATCAATCAAGTACTGTTTGTTGTTGTAGTGGGTGTAAATTCTATGCAACAGACCACTACTCCTCAGTGTTACAGGCCAAAGTAAAGGACATGATGGATCACTGTCCTCAGCCATGTGTCTGGTTAAATGAGTATATTGGCTTCTGCCACCCAGAGGCTACATGTCATGAGCGTGTGATGGGTGCTGGTGCCTCACTACTGTCTGTAATGTGAAGATGGCCATCATACATGTGACAGAGCATACATTTATCTTTGGGTGCAGCTATAGATAAATACTTTCCCTTGCTAAGTGAGGAATGTCCATGGATATTTGTGTGTTATCACCGTTGCCAACAATCCTTGTGCCTACATGTTAGCATGTGTCCCTTTCTCTTTTGACAAAATGCGTACACTGCTGTTTCATGCATGGTCTACATGTGTTCATGGGATGATTCATGTATTCCCTCACTTATATGTGCATGCCAACCTGTGTTTGGAAAAGGACATTTCCAATGGAAGTACATTTCATGTGGTGCCACAGACAGGACTGTGTCACCATTGAATGTTGGCTGACACGTAACCTCAACTGCCAGTGCAGGTCATTTGGCATGTACAACTTCAGTAGCAATGATGGACAAGACATGTATGACTAGGTTTTATAGCCACAATGTGCATTTGCAGGCCATTGATGTGGTATCATGTAGCAAAGTGCACTGCACATGTGTAATGGGTAAGGATTTTTACCTAAGTGCTAGCATGGATCATGGTATGTCCTGTAGTTATGTTGAAGTCATGTGTGTTTGGGTACAACCATTCATCCACAGGAATCTGGGTTTGCAGGACCAAAATGGAGACAGTGATGTAGCGTACAATTGGGCAACATGATGAGGAGCTTCTATAGGTACTTGTAAGTCTTTATGTCTCTCCAACATAGAAAGGACTAATGGCTTCTATTGAAGCAATCTGAATATGTAATTGTAGAGTGCTAGACATTAGTGGTGATTTCCCTGAGGCTTGCTGATTCATTGTGTTGTGGATTTTAGGGACATATCTCCCTGTCAATTTGCACATGATGTCTACAGTGTAAATTCCATACCAAATGTGTGGCCTATCAGACCAACATTAGCACTACCTCCATAACTCCATTGGGACAAATTTCACTTGGTGAAGGGTGCACTGTGGATCTGTTTCCAGTGTGACACGTGTATTTCCATGTCACCTTCTCCAGGCTATTGTACTGTTTTTAGCAACATGCATGTTCTGGGAGCATCATTTCTTTTTGTGTTATTGTGTATGTGACAAATTTCTGAATGCATTAGCTTGTGTGGGATCTCTGGAATGCAGTTGGCATTAGCCTACTATTGTATGACAACAGGTAAGTGATGTATGCTCCATGAGGCAAAGCCTTGAAGGTGATGTGGTCTCCTACTTGTTAAATGGTTACTGTGATTGCACAACTTCAGCCATGCAATTGTAGTTGTCTGAGATCCCGATTTTCATCTGGGTAACTGTTGACACTTCAGATGGCATGCATGTATATGGTATGGTATATGTAGGGGCCACTTAGGTGGAGTTTGTTGCTGGGGCCTACTTGATCATGGTAATGTTTGCATAGTCAAAACTGATGTTCAAGTGTGATCATGGACATGTGATGACAATATTTCTCTTTGTATTTGGGGCATCAGCCCAGGCAAGCAAAGGAGACAGAGCACATCCAAGTGGGGAAGCATCTGGCCACAGGACCTCAGGTCAAGACACCACCGACACAGAGGGACCCAGTGGTCTGGAGGGTGAGAAACGTGTCACTGGGGAGACAGGATCTACATCATAATCATCGGATTCTTCCTCCAGTGGCCACTCCCTAGTGGTAGTAGACCCATCGGGACAACCTCCAGTACTATCCTTGCCCGCCACCCCCAGTTCTATTGCCACCCTCCCTATTGCTTCCCACACAGTTAGCCGTGCCCGTTCACCCGAAAGGGTGGGAATCTCTTTTGCCACAGGCACCTCCGCCCAAGCCCCTGTTACCCTTGCTGCCTTGAGTGAGAAGGCTATTGACCTCCTGAGGAGTATCTCTGTGGGGCAGATGAATGTCATACAGGCGTTGGCCTGCCAACTTCAGCAGCCCAATGCTTTCTTGGAAGGCATTTATAGTGCCATGTCTGGCCTACAGAGATCTTTTTAGGCTCTGGCTTCCTCACTGACAGCAGCCAGTCACCCCCCCACCTTCCATCCCCCTCTACCTCCCTCTTCACAATTCAAATCCCCCATTCCCCTACCTATGCCAAGCACACAGTCAGATTTGTATGCACCCACCTCAACACACAAAAGCAGCACACATAAACACAAACACCACAAAACATACCAGCACTCAAGCACTCAACATACACCTACCCACATCAGCCAACAATTCCCCAGACACCCCCCATTACCGCCACAGGCCCACACACCACATCCAGCATACCCACAGGCACCACTACAAGCAGTGACACACTCACCACACCTACCACACGCAGACACCACCCCAACAGACACACAGACATCCACCACACCCATAGACACCACCCCAGGAGACACACATTCATCCACCCCTACAAACATATCTGCAGACATCACCCTAACATGCACATCCACACATCCACCACTCTCACATCACCCAGCATCTCCACCTCCAAGCCCCCAAGACACGCATACACCCACACACCCACACTCACACACGGAACAGACATCACCCAAATGTAAGCATACCTCACACACGTACACACCCAAGACATCAACACCGACACACCAGACAACCACTTCCTCAACCTCCAAATCCCCACTGCCTTCTGATGACTGTCCCCATGTTCCCAAGCAAAGTTTTTTGTTTGACCATGCCCTTTTCCCCTGTTCCCTCCACCCCATCCCAAACCCAAGAGGCTCCAACCCACATCCCAACCCACCCCTTCCACCTCCATGTCATCCCCTGTCACACCTTCCCCCCTGCAAGCACCAATACCCCCCAAGAAGAATCCCACCCCTTCAAAGAAACAGTCCACCCCTCCCAAACCCAAACCCATCCGTCACTTGCCAATGGCCTTGGACATTTCGCATTTCGTTTAAAAGAAACCCAAACTGTTGTTTTTTGGGCTATACATTTGTCCTGAAATTCCCTTTCTACCTTTATGTTGTTCCTGAGTAACTGGGTTGTCTGCCTACAGTTGTGTGTGTTGCACCCTGCTTCATGATTAATTTGCTGTTGAATGCAATATCTGACTTTGTAGGAAGTGCTGGTGTCACCCAAGACAAAGGTAGATGTTGACTGTATGGATATGTGTTTGATAATGTAATTGTGGTATCACTGCATTGTGTTCTGTTTGGTATGGTAAGTATTCCATCTTGTGTAGTCCAATGCGAGCATGTATGGTGTTAGACTTGTCCCCCTGATATGGATTGTACACTCATCTCATGTGTGGTATCTTCCATTTTGTTTGTGCAGACATGGAGGGTGTTCAATTGCGCTACCTTTGTTTGCATTTGACTGTGCATGTGCCCATTTAGCCGTGTGTACCATGCAGCTACTTCATCTAGATGATGTCTCATGCTGTTGCAGCTGTTTTTGCTTTCTTGACTTGCACTTCCACATTCTGCAGATGGGCATGTCACTTGGCTCTACTATTGGTTGTCCTTGAAATACATGTACAGCCAGTTCCTGTGCAAATGTTGTCTTGGGCATGTGCAAAGTGTGATGTGTCCCAGGGCAGCATCCTTCCCTGAGTGCTCATGATGCCCCCATCTCTATAGTGCAGGTATTGTTAGCACAGCGAGCTTTGTATATTTGTCTCTCTGTCTATTGTGCATCCCATTGTCCTTCCATTGTGTTGCAATGTGGGTGGTGTGTGGGTCCATTGCAAGGCTGGTTCATGGGAGAGGTGTTTGTGTTCCATGACACATCCATACATATGTGTGTCGTAGCTGATGACAGTACATGACATGTGTGCAATGTGAGGGTATCAGTTGTATTTGTAGATGTGATGTTGCTGTGTTGTTGGTGTTGTGTGACACAATATTGTGTACACATCACTGTCCATGTGCCTAAAATGTACAGGCATATGTTTTGTGTAGTGTTGCAGTGCAGTGTGAGTGACCTGGCCAAAGGGGGCCTTTTGTGGCTGTGAATGACTACGACTGTATACACAATCACAACTGTACTTGGCCCAAGTAGCGAGAAACCTATATCATGTGGATGATAGCACGATGATCTGTTGTTGAGTGTAATGACACAGGTAGGTGTGTGTGTACTTACGGTCGGTTGTGTCCACGGCGGCGTGGATTTTGGGCTACATCGATGAGCAACAACAATGGCAGGACATTTGTGATGGGCTCAATGGCGGCAAAGGACGTGTAAAGCTGCCTGCAGGTGAGTTGCTCCCTGTTTACTCTCTGTTTCCACCTGCTGAGACGTAGTGGTTGGACCACCTCAGTCACATTGGAGGTGTGTAACCTCTTAATGTGTCCGGCGGCAACACAGGCTCTGCCGGCCTGTTTGTGCTGCCTTGTGACCGTGGCAGTCTTCGCTGCCTGGGGGTACCGGCAGAACCGCTGCAGTTTTTGCTCCATAGGCCTGCATGGCTCGTAATACATTGGTCCGACCGCCACCCCCACCATGTCTGTGCACGGACCACCAAACTCGTAATGAGGCCCTAAGTCTTATGAACATACATTGCCATCTCAGGGCTCTGCTAATATATAACAATCAAACAGCCTTTGGGTACCGTTTATGCATTCCATGCCTGCCATTTTTTTTAAACCAGAAAAAGGTTAGCTATTAGATCTTGTCATAGAAGTGCTGATTTTTCCTGTCTGTAAAAAATATTAAAAGAACCTTGTATCTTCTATAGGACAGGAGGTTTGTTAAGATGTTTGGATCCAGTAGAGGACCGTGATATTAAAATGACCTTGATGTATTTCATTTGTACATGCCATGATCATGTGGCCCATTAGAGAATGGGTTCAGTCCTCTGATACAACAGGTGTATTTGTAGACACACCCAAGGAGATCACTTGGAGCTATTGACAGATAATGAGTGTTTATTGTTGCCTAAATCAATAATATTCATTTTCATGACTTCTGGGAGATGAAAGGTTGGGTGGACCCACCAGGATAAAGCCTGTGACTATGGAGTTAAACAAAGATCCCTGGAATGGCTACATTAATCTACTAATCCACCATACCCAGCTCTTAGGCGGGAGTGTGGAACTATGGAACAAGCACTATGTAATAGTACTACATTTTGTAAACCATGAACAATAGCCCTCATGTGAGTGGATTTGATGGAGCTTGTGATAGGATTGTATAGGATTGTATCAGACGCCTAATAAATTCCAAAGAGCTGCCAGTGAGAATGAAGACTACAAACATTTAACCCCTTCCCCGCCAAGGACTTAATGGTTACGTCTGGTGGCTTGGCGCTGAGGCCTGGTATCGTCCTCTGAGAGCCTCACGGGGAATCGCTTCCCTTTACACCACAGCCCCCCACCCCCACAGCTTTTCCTTTCCTTTTCATGTCTCTCTGAGAACTCCTGCAGCACGATCACATAGCGATTGTGCTGCAGGTATGCCACTAGACATCAGGGATTTGTGTTAGTTTTGTCTAATGTTATAAGGGAGTGACCTCTTTGGCAAGGGTCGCTGCCCAGGGGGCAATTTTTTAATTAGGTCTTTTCTGCATCCCCTGGGGGCAGATCTGCCTAAATTAATTAAGTCAATCTGCCCCCAGGAGGAGCAGAAGCCACTAGACACCGGGGATTTTTTTTGTTTCTTTACATTCATAAGGGGAGCGAACCCTTAGGCAAGGATCGCTCCGCAGGGGGCAAATTCTTTTTATTAGGCCTTTTCTGCCCCTCCTGTGGGCAGATCAGCTTATTTTAATTAGGCTGATCTGCCCCCAAGGGGGGGCAGAAACCACTAGGCACCAGGGATTTTTTTTTTTTTTACAGCTGGGGAGCGACTCCTCTGGGGGTCAATTTTATTTTAGGCAATTTCTGCCCACAATGGGGCAGACAGGCCTATTTGTCTTAAGCCAATCTGCCCCCAAGGAGGGCAGAAACCACTGGACACCAGGGATTTTGTTTCTCACCAATTTCACACAAGGGGAGTGACCCCTTAGGCAAGGGTCACTCCCTTGAGGGGCAAATTTATTTTAGCCCATTTCTGCCTCCTTAAAGGGCTGATGAGCCTATTTTTGTAAGGCCCATCTGCCCCCAGGGGGGCAGAAGGCCCACCAGAGAACGGGGAAGATTTTTTTTTCAAAAAAAGAAGGTGGGAGTATGGCCATACTGCCACCCCAAATAAATGGGGACAAAGTTGTTCTGCCCAACGGTGGGCAGATGAAGCAAATACCCCCGATTCACTCCGTGGTGGGGGATGCCAGGGAATAAAAAACAATAAAAAATAGTGGGGTGGTGGCTACCAACCAGTATGGACATGGTTATGCCCCCACCCCAACTAAAGGGAGTAACAGTCTTTCTGCTCCCCCCACCGCACACTAAAACATCTTATCCCACGGCAAGCAAGACAACCTTTGATTGTTTTTGTTTTTGGTTTTGGCTTTACATTTGGGCCATGAGAGCTTGTGTAACTCTCAAAATCGTCCCACTTGGGGAGGGTTGCACTTTTTGAACTTCGGGACGCTGCAATCTAGAAAAATCTACGAGACCTAGACACATCTGAAAACTATACATCTAGATGAGTCTAGGCTGGTGTGCTTCACATGCACTGCACTATTTTCTTACCCACAATTCCCTGCAAACCTCCACCTTTGCTTGAAATCACACATTTTCCCCACATTTTTGTGATGGAACCTTCTGGAATCTGCAGGAATCTTTTGGACCCGCTTTGGTTCCCCCTCATTTTCAACATGTTTTTGGCTCTTCCCTGTCACAGGCACTTGGTCCACCTACACAAGTGAGGTATCATTTTTACTGGGAGACTAAGGGGAATGTTGGGTGGTATGAGATTTGTGCCGGTGTGGTGATCCCACACAGAAATGTGGGAAAAATTTGATTATTTAGCTAAATTTGAGGTTTGCCGAGGATTCTGGGCAAGAAAACACTAGGGGATCCATGCAGGTCACACCTCCCTGGACTCCCTCGGATGTCTAGTTTTCAGAAATGTTTGGGTTTGGTAGGTTTCCCTAGACGGCTGCTGAGCCCAGGACCAAAGATGCAGGTACCCCCGCAAAAACAGGAAGTTTTGTATTTGATAATTTTGATGTGTCCACATAGGGGGTCATTCTGACCTTGGCGGTCCATGACCGCCATGGCGGAGTGCGGCGGAAGCACCGCCAACAGGCTGGCGGTGCTTCCTTGGTGATTCTGACCGCTGCGGTAAAGCCGCGGTCGGAAAAGGGGAGCCGGCGGTTTCCCGCCGGTTTCCCGCTGGCCCAGGGAACCCGCCATGGCGGCGCTGCTTGCAGCACCGCCATGGGGATTCCAACCCCCTTACCGCCAGTCTGTTTCTGGCGGTGTCCACTGCCGGAACCAGGATGGCGGGAACGGGTGCCGTGGGGCCCCTGGGGGCCCCTGCACTGCCCATGCCACTGGCATGGGCAGTGCAGGGGCCCCCTAACAGGGTCCCACAAAGATTTTCACTGTCTGCTTAGCAGACAGTGAAAATCGCGGCGGGTGCCACTGCACCCATCGCACCCCTTCAACTCCGCCAGCTCCATTCCGAGCCGGCTTCATTGTTGAAGGGGCTGTCCCGCTGGGCCGGCCGGCGGTCTTCTGGCGGTCGCCCGCCGGCCCAGCGGGAAAGCCGGAATGACCGCCGCGGTCTTTTGACCGCGGTACGGTCTTTCGGCAGGAACCGCTTGGCGGGCGGCGACCGCCGACCGCCGCGGTCAGAATGACCGCCATAGTGTTTTGGGGCATTTCTTGCTGCAGGCACTAGGCCTACCCACACAAGTGAGGTACCATTTTTATTAGGAGACCTGGGGGAACGCTGGGTAGGTGGAAGTTTGTGGCTCCCCTCAGATTCCAGAGCTTTGCAGCACCAAAATGTGAGGAAAAAATGGGTTTTTAGCTAAATGTTGAGGTTTGCTTAGGATTCTGGGTAACAGAATCTGGTGAGAGCACCACAGGTTACCCCACGCTGGGTTCCCCTATGTCCAGGTTTGCTAGGTTTTCCTAGGTGGTGGATGAGCTAGAAGCCAAAATCCACAGCTAGGTTCTTTGCAAACAACAGGTCAGTTTTCTTTGGGAATATGTGATGTGTCCACATTGTGTTTTGGGGCATTTCCTGTTGCGGGCACTAGGCCTACCCACACAAGTGAGGTACCATTTTTATCGGGAGACTTAGGGGAATGCTCGTTGGAAGGAAATTTGTGGCTCCTCTCAGATTCCAGAAGTTTCTGTCCAGTGCTTAATTTGTGCTTGTTGTAACTAGAGCTTAGCACCGGCACTTGTTTTTGAGGGCCGGCGCTTAGGCTTCTGTCTCAAGCATTTACAGCGAGCAAAATACACATTTAGGAAAGACGGAGGAAAAGAAACACGAACAAGCTTCACAATGGGAGAAAGCAGAAGGCTGCAAGAGTGAGCTGAAGGGACAGGGAGGGGCTTTAAATGGATTGAAGAGGCCCGAGATGGTTTCAGGATTATGCTGCCTCTGTATTCCGTGTTCGCACATTTATTTGCAGCAGCTGCATATTTAAGAGGAGGGCTTTGAGCACCGGCACGTTTTAATTTACAAATTAAGCACTGTTTCTGTCACTGAAATGTGAGGTAAAAGTGTTTTTTTTGCCAAATTATGAGGTTTTCAAAGGAGTCTGGGTAACAGAACCTGGTGAAAGCCCCACAAGTCACCCCATCCTGGATTCCCCTAGGTGTCTAGTTTTCAAAAATACACAGGTTTGGTAAGTTTCACTAGGTGCCGGCTGAGCTGGAGGCCAAAATCCACAACTAAGCACTTTGCAAAAAACAGGTCTGTTTTCTTTGGGGAAATGTGATGTGTCCATGTTGTGTTTTGGGGCATTTCCTGTCGCAGGCACTAGGCCTACCCGCACAAGTGAGGTACCATTTTTATAGGGAGACTTGGGGGAATGCTGGGTGGAAGGAAATTTGTGGCTCCTCTTATATTCCAGAACATTCTGTCACCGAAATGTGAGGAAAACATGTTTTCTTTGCCAAATTTTGAGGTTTGAAAAGGATTCTGGGTAACAGAACCTGGTGAGAGCCCCACAAGTCACCCCATTCTGAATTCCCCTAAGTGTCTAGTTTAAAAAAATTTATAGGTTGTCTAGGTTTCCCTATGTGCCGGCTGAGCTAAAGGCCAAAATCCACAGCTTGGCACTTTCCAAAAAACACGTCAGATTTTAATGTAAAAATGTGATGTGTCCATCTTGCGTTTCCTGTCACAGGCATTAGGCCTACCCACACAAGTGAGGTACCATTTTTATTGGGAGACTTGGGGGAACACAGAGGAGAAAAACTAGTGGTATTACCCCTTGTCTTTCTCTACATTTTTTCCTTCCAAATGTAAGACAGTGTGTAAAAAAGATGACTATTTGAGAAATGCTAGTATGGGGAGCCCGGAATTCAGAGATGTGCTAATAACTACTGCTTCTCAACACCTTATCTTGTGCTCATTTTGGAAATACAAAGATTGCCTTGATATCTATTTTCACTCTTTATATTTCACCAACTGAATTGCTGTATTCCCGATATACGAATGAAAACCCATTGCAAGGTGCAGCCCCTTTATTGGCTCCGGGTACCTAGGGGTCTTGATGAACCTACAAGCCCTATATATCCCCGCAACCAGAAGAGTCCAGCAGACGTACCGGTATATTGCTTTTGAAAACTTGACATTTCAGGAAAAAGTTACAGATTAAAACGTACAGAGAAATGGCTGTTTTTTTCACCTCAATTTCAATAGTTTTTATTTCAGCTGTTATTTTCTGTAGGAAAACCTTATAGGATCTACATAAATGACCACTTACTGGGGGGCGTGGCCAAGCTGCCAAACATGGCGGACGTGAGCTTTTAGAGCTCCGCACCGCGTCTGGATAATCCGTCTCAAATTAAGGTGGGTGGGGGGGCATCCCACTCCCCCGAGGCTCGAAATGGAACAGGTGAGGCTTGATGAACCGAAAGCGCTGTGAACGGACCCTCGGCGCCCCGCGGAGGTGAATCGGCGCTGTGGCCACGAAGGCCGCGCTGGAAGCCGGAGCCCTGGGCCCTGGGCCTTGGCGCTAGAGGAGCGAGGAACTCTTTAAATATGTACAGAAGTGGCCTTGCGACCCAGCGAGTCACACCCGACCCCTGAACCGCAAACTGGAGCGGCTGCGAGAAGGAGGCGACGCGTGACACGGGACCCCTCTGACTGCACGGACTCCGTCCGGAGCCTGGGAGTAGGATCGGGCCCTGAGGATCTGGGGTGCTGGACCTGCCGGCGGTGGACTCCCTGGCGCTCTACAATAACTGGATAGCGCTACACCCTCGCGGGTCAGAAGAAGAAACCAAAGCAGCCCTTACCGGGCTATGCCCGGACCCTAAGCCGCGAGTCGAAGCGGCCCGCGATCGCGAGGACAACACGCGAGGGCCCGAGATCGGAGCGGAGCTACAAGGTGATAAAGAACGAAAAACCTGAGAGCCCACAGCAGGGCAACGACATTCCGCCCCTGAGGACCGCACTACAGGCAAGTGATTCGAATGCTTGAGGATCCGGTGGCCTCCTAGGATAAAAAGGCGCCTGAGCCGGCTTTGCGACCGCGTGGGCCGTGACCGGTCTACGAGACACAGTGGCTTCCAGGTGAGAGGCGGCACGCGCCGAGTAAATGAACGTGTCCGCATGGGCTGGGATCTGATGTTGGGAGCCGGAACGGGGCACCCGGGGAAGAGGGGACATTTGGGGCGGCCTGGGCGCCCTGGGCCTGAGCGGAGGACCCCCCCGAACTGCGCGAAGAGAGGCAGATGCAAGCTTGGGCAACCCGTGGGGACGAGCGTCCCATCACAAAACCACCATATAAAAGGACCAGACCGTGAAGCAAGCCAAGCCAAAAGGTGTAAACAAGCAATGCAGTCTTGGGCCAAAATATGGGCCTAAATCTCACGGGAAACCCCCCCTGGAGACCAGTAAAATTGACATAGAGGGAGGAGGCAACACCCACCTGGCAATCAAGTAAGAAAGAGAACAAGCGGCCTGCCCATGCCCTATGCTGCCAACACCTCGCGCAAAAGAAGATTTCCCCCCCGGGCGCCCAGGCGCCTCAAAGTGATAAACAAGCAAAATCTCCTGTGAACTCAAGGGAGTCATTTGAACCACCTAACCGGGCTGCTCGTGCTGTCGCAGGAGGGTTGTCATCCCCTAGACAAGCGGGCTCGTCTATGTCCTTCCAGCATCCGGTGAACAGAAAATCCACCAAAGATCAAGTGCAAACTAACGAACAAGGACGCGCAAACATCTACGCTTGAAGTGTCACAAACTGAGATTCCTTACTAGGTAGGCCACCAGGGGAGAACATTATCAAGGAGCGGTGGTGAGCACGGGAGGCGCGACTTGGAACAGAACTGTGTGATCCCGTTGGCAAACTACTTACATAACCCCCCCTTGTCAGCCTAGACGAAACTAAACCAGAGCGCAAAGCTTATACGATATCCGACAAAACGGTCATCAACGACCTGAGACTAAGCAGTACCTTCACTCCTCCCTCCTCAAATAAAAGGGACCATGGCCGGAACGGGCCGACTGCGCTCGGGAGCAGGAACTGGGAAAATACAAGACTCGCCAAACCAAGACAGCCAAAAACTTGACGCGGTGCTGGCAGCAGTGGAACGCATCGGAGACTCACTGGAACGCGTCCGTACGTCACTGGAAGCCAAAATTGACAAAGTAGCGGGCGACCTTGTCCTTCTCCACGAGGACCATCGCAATCTCACAGATAGAACCAAAGAGATCGAGGCCACAGTAAACAAATTAATACCCACGACTGCCCAATTGAAGACAGGAATGGAAGACATGCAAGCCAGGGTCAGAGCACTAGAACGCCGAGTCGAAGGCGCAGAAGGCCGCTCTAGAAGAAACAACATTCGGGTAGTGAATCTACCAGAAGGCATTGAAGATCGCGACCCTGTGACCTACTCCGAGAACTGGCTGCGGGGATTGGTACCGGAGGGCGAACTAACTCCTTTCTTCTCTGTGGAACGCACACATCGCATCCCGGCCCGGCCAAGACCGCCGGGCAACACTCCACGCCCATTCATCATTCGCCTACTCCACTACGCAGATAGGGACATTATACTAAGAGCGGTGAGAGCCGGCCCACCCCCCCAAATAGACAACGTGCAGATCTTGCTATTTCCTGATTATACCCTAGCGGTACAAAGAGATAGAGCCTCCTACCTGCCCTTGAAGCGCAAGCTGCGCTTCCTAGACCTGACTTACTCTCTGTTATTTCCCGCCAAGCTACGTGTTGTGACAGGAGGAAAAACACACTTCTTCTCCACCCCGGAGGCAGCATGGGAATGGCTTGAGACATCTGGGCTGTCACCTGGTGGAGCGTCAGAACGAGCGGGACCACCACCTAGACCCAGGTGCAGCCGCATCAGGAGGGATCGGAGGAGAAACTCGATCCGCACTGACTTAACGAAATGTGCTCCAGACTTAGAACAACTAATTCAGGAGAGAAGAGAAGCGATTCACACAGCAGCAACGATAAGTGCATCACCCCTACCTTCGGGATCCGACACAGAACTTTCTCAACCAAACAGCGACCGCCCCCCCAACGCCGGAGCAGCTACTGGGACCAGATCATGCGGGAGGCCCCTCCGTAACACCGACAACTGCTGACGAAGTTTAAAAAAAAAAAAAAAAGAGGGGGGGGGGAAAGAAACTTAGAACAATGCTTAGAAACTATGCACAGCAGGAGTCACCAAGCCAATGATACTCATACTGGCGTAATTTAAGAGATGTGAGACATTTGGCCTACTCCCTGAGCACACACAATAGCCAACAACCAATAATATAAGCATCGGGTCCCTGGCCTCCGGCCCCTGGACACTGGACCCGGGGGAGGGGGAGCCCCCCCTTACATGCCCCCTATCTTCCCACTTTTATCTGCCACATCCAGACCAGATAAGGTGCACGCCCGAGACACTCTCCCCTCTCCTCTTTTTGGTCTAACATTGACCTACCCCCAAGCTCCTACCAGTGGAGACAAATAATGTTCAGGTGTGTGTTGACACATTGTCGTTTCTGTTGGTTGGTTTGGGCGGTGACCTGTTGTCTATCTGCTCCAATGGCATTAGTTATGTTTTGGTCTTGCCGGCCAGCACTTACTGAATCCTTTACACCTAGCGGAAAAAGGGAAAATAATGACGAGTTCCGACTCGAAAGGACAGGGCAGGGAGTTATATCAGATAGTCCAGAGTTTCCAGTATGGCCACATACACAACAATCACCTGGAACGTGAGAGGTATTCACACCCCCAAACGGCGATACGCTATTTACTCCTACCTCGTACGTCATTCTGTTCACATAGCTCTTCTACAGGAGACACACATAACGAGCCTCGAGGTCCCCCGACTATGTCGGCGCTGGAGAGGACAATTATATGCGACAGGACATTCAGCATACGCTAAAGGTGCGCTAATTTGGATTAGAGCTGGCACCCCCTTTAAGGTAGAGGAGCAGATCGTAGACCCGCAGGGCAGATTTGTGCTAGTTAGAGGAAAACTTGCAGGTCATATGGTTGTACTGGGATCAATATACGCCCCAAACACAGACCAAACCACTTTCCTTCACGGGCTTTCCCACCAATTGGCGGGTTGGAGTGGCCTTCCATGGCTTCTCGGAGGGGACTACAATAGTGTAATTGATGTGACAATGGACCGCTCCTACCCCCCGCTGCCTACATCGCCAGTGGTAGCGGCCTCAAAGGGCCTGGTGAACTGGACCCAACAATGGCAACTGGTAGATGTGTGGAGAGAGCAACATAAGATGGACAGGGTTTACTCCTTTTACTCTGCAACGCACGTACGCCTAGACAGAATACTCTGCACCATGAATCACGCCATGATAGTGATAGATTTGGAATACCTAGGGCGCACGCATTCCGATCACAATCCCCTAATTGCACGTTTGTGCTGGGGTTCCCCCCGCGCGGCTATTCCTACATGGAGGTTGAGGCCAGAATTGCTGGAAGACTCCGCTTTCCGAGCATCATTAAGCGTTGTAATCCCAGAATTATTCAAACAAAATGACGGCACGGCCTCCTCGGGTTTGATAGAATGGGACGCATTTAAGGTTTTCACAAGAGGACACTGTCTGGGCACTCAATGCAGCCTGCGCCGCTCTGTTGAATGGGAACTGACTAAAATAGAGCGGGATCTAATACAACCAGAGAGGGAAGCAACCAACAGCCAGCCTGATCACTCGAGACTGCCAGCAATCCGCGCTGAGCATCTATCACTACTAGAGCGTCTGCGTTGTTTGAATTACTCCGCACACTCTGCAAGAACTCACACATCTGCTGATAAAGCAGGCAAGCTCCTGGCCTGGCTGATTCGACAGGACTATGAGAGGAAACCAATATTGGAAATCCTCTCACAAACAGGGGAACTACTATACACGCCACAGGAGATACAAACTGAATTCGCAAGGCACTACGAGGCACTTTGGCGGTCATTCTGACCGCCAGGGACCGTGGGAGCACCGCCAACAGGATGGCGGTGCTCCCAAGGGCATTCTGACCGCAGCGGTATGGCCGCGGTCAGAAACGGAAAACCGGTGGTCTCCCGCCGGTTTTCCGCTGCCCTGAGGAATCCTCCATGGCGGCGCAGCTTGCTGCGCCGCCATGGGGATTCCGACCCCCTCACCGCCATCCTGTTCCTGGCGGTTTTGACCGCCAGGAACAGGATGGCGGTGAGGGGTGTCGTGGGGCCCCTGGGGGCCCCTGCAGTGCCCATGCCAATGGCATGGGCACTGCAGGGGCCCCCGTAAGAGGGCCCCTAAAAGATTTTCAGTGTCTGCCATGCAGACACTGAAAATCGCGACGGGTGCTACTGCACCCGTCGCACCCTTCCCACTCCGCCGGCTCCATTCGGAGCCGGCTTCCTCGTGGGAAGGGGTTTCCCGCTGGGCTGGCGGGCGGCCTTCTGGCGGTCGCCCACCAGCCCAGCGGGAAACACAGAATAACCGCGGCGGTCTTCTGACCACGCAGCGGTATTCTGTCGGCTCCCGCCGGCACCGCGGTTACCGCAGCCGGCGGGAGTCAGAATTACCCCCTTTATGCCTCGAGGGCAACCTCGGACAACAACCCCAGCTTATACTTCCTCACCGGAGTAGTACTACCACACATAGAGTATGAACAAGCCGAAGCCCTTGAAGCGCCCCTAGACCTTGAAGAAATTCGATCTAGTATCCGCAAGCTCGCATCTGTCAAAACACCGGGCCCAGACGGACTCCCAGTTGACTTTTATAAAGCCTTCGCTGTGCATCTGGCACCCAAATTACTTGAACTCTACAAGACAGCTGAGCGAGAAGGCCATCTCTCAGCCACTCAGAGAGAGGCACTGCTGGTCTCCCTTCCTAAACCTGGAGGTAACCCGGTAGACATGGGTTCATATAGACCATTGGCAATGTTGAATACCGATTATAAAATATTAGCCAAATTACTGGTGACGCGCCTTGCACCGGCTGTACCAGGCCTGATACACTCGGACCAGAATGGCTTCGTCCCGGCCAGAGATACCTCCCACAACATTAGAAGGTTATTCCGAGTTATGCAATACGCGAAACGGGACTGGCCACGAGCGGGCTGTCTCTTTTTAGACCTGGAAAAGGCCTTTGACTCCTTGGAATGGCCCTATCTGTTCGGAGTCCTTCGACAATTCGGAGCGGGACCATTCTTCACTAGCCTGACTAAGTTATTATATACCAGACCACTAATCCGAGTGAAACTGGGGTCTGAAATATCTGAACCAATTCGAGTGGGCAGGGGTATGAGACAGGGTTGCCCCCTTTCACCACTGCTGTTCTCACTCGCTATGGAGCCTCTGGCAATAGCCATGCGCAGAGCGGGAGATGGCTGGGGTATTCCGTTAGGAGATGATACTCACATAATCTCACTATATGCTGATGACCTTCTTTTATACTTCCGAGACATTACGCGAATCCCTCCTGAGGCTGGTTTACTCCTACAACAATTCGCCCTCTCATCTGGCCTGAGAGTCAACTGGTCTAAATCCTGCCTTTTCCCATTCGACCCGTGTCTCTCTGACCCGGGACTTATTATTGCCGGAAATCCCATCCCATGGCAACCCCATACATTCAGATACTTGAGTATACGAATATACCACCGTGAGGAAGACATATTTGAGGGCAACCTTGTAAGAGCAGTGTCCTCGGTTAAATCCCAAATGGTCTTCTGGAAAACACTACCGTTGTCAGTAGCAGGCAGGATAGCACTCCTGAAAATGGTGGTCCTGCCCCGACTTCTATACTTCTTCACTAATCTTCCGCACTATGTTCCTCCTGGTTTCTTCAGGGCTCTGGAGACAGGACTGAGGGAATTCATTTGGAACGATGGCCGCTGAAGGGTTGCCTTAAAGAAACTGTACCTGCCACCAGATAAGGGCGGACTAGCAGTTCCTAACCTGGAACAATACTACCTAGCGGCTCAACTTCAATGGATAGCCAGATGGTTGGCAGATCTTCAGCGTATAGACACGGCATCAGAAAGCAGACCATGGACACTCCCACCGATACAACATTTATTTCACCCACTCACGCAGACACAAACACCCTGGCAACTCTTTCTTAGGGTGGCTCACAAATGCTTTCGTCGCTCACTTCGCCTTACAAATACGCAGCTTCCCTTTGCACCGGCCTTGGCGATATTAGGCACACCAAGAGGTTCCAGAATCACGTCTGAATCCGAACTGCACGCATGGCATGACATAGAAATAGACACACTGGGAGACCTGTATGAAGACTCCCAGCTGCTCCCCTTTGCCAGGCTTCAAGAAATGGGGCTACCACCAGGCCAATTCTTATTGCACCGCTCCCTGATAGAGGCAATGAGAACCAAATGGGACGACATCTCTGGGGCTCCACCCACTCACTTACTGATTCAATACTTACAGGTGATAGGCCGAGGGCATCATTTAATTAGCTGGCTAGCAGATGCTTTGAGATCCCAAACCGCTCTTGACAACGAAGCACTGCGTATGGCATGGGAAACAGACTCAGGCGTATCAATCATAATACCACGATGGAAAGCTGCCCTTTCAGGCCACCTTAACGTACCCCGCAATTCCCGATTCCGCTTAATCCAATACTACATAGTGAATAGAGCATACCTCACACCGGCTCGAGTGAATAGATACATTGCTCGCACAGATGCAGCCTGCCCCAGATGCCAGGTAATCGGAGCAGACCTGCTACACATGCTCTGGTCCTGTCCTACCTTGAGCTCCTACTGGAGAGCAGTAAAGGAAAGCCTATCCGACTGTATAGCACTACAAATTCCATTTACGTGGGAAGCGTGCATATTAGGTTTATTTCCCAGAAGCAAGCAACATAGAGCAGAAGTACGCTTCGTAGACCTGGGACTTATAGTAGCAAAACGATTAGTGACCCGCAGATGGAAATCACCTGACCCGCCACTGACACAGGCCTGGAAACGATCTTTCGAGGTGTGGGCGGGAGCTGAAGGCACAGCACTGGCGCGGGAAGAGGTTTTGGGGCTGAGACAGTTTCCATTGTCTGCTAGCTGGGAGGGAATGTTGCTGCGGCTGCGTGGTGAGGGAATGCACCCATCAGAAGAGGGAGTGGAGTAATGTAAGTGGACGCCCTCCTGACAAGAAAACACAATGCATGGGGGAACTGAATAAGAAAAGTTAGCCAGATATACCCTGACACTGGAATTAAAAATGACAATGCTTGTTTAACCTGATACCTGACCCAACCCTCCTATTAATAAACTGCTCCGCAACAATATAATCCCATCCCGACTGGAAATAATCACATAAGTGTATTCTACATAAGTGTCCATTGCCGGCAATTGTTGAATGTTAATCTTTTTCTCCCTTATTGTTCTGCACCTTCCCCCTCACTCTCAAATGAGCATATATACGAAGCTCATGATTCCTTTCCTTTTCTCCTCTTTGTACCTAATCAGATTACTCCAATTGAACACACATACTAGAAATAATTTTAAACCAACATACACTGTATGAACATGCTGATAAACATCAGAAACCCTATGGGGCTCTCACTCCTGCAAATCTATAAAGGGTTGACAAAGTTAAAACACAGCAAGTAACAGGTACAACATGATGCGATAACTTTGGATGTCATAACAACGGAAATGTATAACTGAATAATTACAAATGTATTTCAAGTGATATGTTGCAGCAACGCATAATATATACAATGCCAGTTATGTAACGATTTAAGAACACATGCCATGTTGTATGAAACAAATGTAGAAACATGAAGCAAAGTAAAGTTGAAAAATACCAATAAACAAATTTGTGAAAAAAATAAATGACCACTTACTGAATTCAGAATTTTGTCTACTCTTCAGAAATGTTTACCCGTCTGGGATCCAGTATTGGTTGCGCACCCATTTCTGTCACTAACTGGAAGGAGGCTAAAAGCACAAAAAAATAGTAAAAATGCATTATGTCCCAGTAAAATGCCAAAATTGTGTTGAAAAATCTGGTTTTCTGATTCAAGTCTTCCTGTTCCTGAAAGCTGGGAAGATGGTGATTTTAGCAGCACAAACCCTTTGTTGATGCCATTTTCAAGGAAAAAACACAAGCCTTCTTCTGCAGCCCTTTTTTCCCATTTGTTTTTAAAAAAACTAATTTTTGCTGAATTTTGGCCAATTTCTTGGTCTTCTCCTGGGAACCGACAAACTCTGGGTACCTCTAAAATTCCTAAGATGTTGGAAAAAAAGGACGCAAATATGGCTTGGGTAGCTAATGTGGACAAAAAGTTATGAGGGTCTAAGCGCAAACTGACCCAAATAGCCATAAAAAGGCCTGGCACCTGAGGGGGAAAAGGCCTGGCAGCGAAGGGGTTAATGTGAGTCTATACAAATATGCAGGGGCATATTTATACTCTGTTTGCGCCGGAATTGCGTCGTTTTTTTTTACGCAATTCCGACGCAAAACGAACTCCATATTTATACTTTGGCGTTAGACGCGTCTAGCGCCAAAGTCCATGGAGTTTACGTCATTTTTTAGCGTGGACACCTACTTTGCGTTAATGATATGCAAGGTAGCCGTTCCCGTCTAAAAAAGTGACTCCGAGGCATGTGCGCCGTATTTACACTCCCGGGCAAAAATCACGCCCGGGAGTGGGCGGGTCAAAAAAAATGACGTCCAGCCGCTTTTGCGTCGTTTCTTAGCGCCTGGTCAGGGCAGGCGTTAAGGGACCTGTGGGCTCGGAAGGAGCCCAGAGGTGCCCTCCCATGCCCCCAGGGACCCCCCTGTCACCCTTGCCCACCCCAGGAGGACGCCTAAGGATGGAGGGACCCATCCCAGGGAACATAAGGTAAGTTCAGGTAAGTATTTCTTTTTTTTTTTTTTGTGGCATAGGGGGGCCTGATTTGTGCCCCCCTACATGCCACTATGCCCAATGACCGCCATTGGGCAAGGGGGCATGACTCCTGTCTTTGCTAAGACAGGAGTCATTTCAATGGGGGTTGGGAGTCGAAAAAAATGGCGCAAATGGGTTTGAGGCGATAATTTTGCCTCAGCCTGACTTGCCCCATTTTTTGGCGCCCAAGCTCCATATTCCCCTACGTCGGCGCTGCCTGGTGTACGTCATTTTTTTTTACGCACACCAGGCTGCGCCGCCGGCTAACGCCGGCTAACGTCATTGAATAAATACGGCGCCCGCATGGCACTTCAGAATGGCGTTAGCCGGCGTTAGATTTTTTGACGCACAACTGCGTTGGCGCAGTTGTGCGTCGAAAAGTATAAATATGGCCCGCAGTGTTTACATTGGTATTGTGCATATATGTTATTTTATATGATAATGTAAATTTTTTGAAGCTCGGGACAAAGTAATAAAAGAAGTATTATTTTTCTACTTCCATGTAAAGGTTTGCGGATGAATAAATGACTGTTCTCTGTGACACTGGTGTAGAAGTTTGCAAAGATTGTCACTGTCTCACTCAGCCCTTCACGTTGGCGTACGTCATCATAACTGTGGAGAAAGGGGAATTCCTTACCTAACCTTTGCCCGCTTTACACAACATTGTAATTAGAGATGACAAACGTGACTCCATTAGTGCTAGAGGGAAGCAGGAAAACCTGGTCAGAAAATCTCGAACCGCATCCTCCCAGTGGTCAGACCCAGAAGTAATTCAAAATTGACTTTGAAACAGCTCTTTGTAGGGCTCTATGATTATGTCCTTAGCAGAACAGGCTAAATTGGTCGATTTCTCTAGAATGACTATATAAACACTTATGGTAATCAAGCCAGCGCTACAGTCCATGTTTATACTCCACATTTTCTGTCACCTTTTATTTGCTTTTTTTCCAGACATTGTGTTACTGTAGATTTGTCGTGCAACATATCACTCATGTATAGCGCATACTATAAACTGAGTCGCCCCCTAGGGTTCTGAGTGATTTCAGGGTAGGAAGGGTATTCATGACAGGGCTTGATTGAGATCTCTGGAGGCGGGGTGCGCTTCACACAGTGCCTGTCAGAGTCATAAAAGTGTTCAGAGCTTATGCCCAACCAATCCTTGGACTGTCTGCTGAGCACACACAGCGGTTGTCATGTATGTGCCAATTGTAAATATTATATATGAATATATATAAAGGAGGTACAGAGCTTTTGAAATATGGACACTTCTAAAGAAGAAGAAAATGCTTTGTTTACAGCTGAAGGGAGAGAGTGGATGTGTGGAAGAAAGGTAGGCCATGGTGAAGGCGAGGTGATGCAGAAAGACACAGCGAAATTTGATGTGTGACATGCAGATGGAGAATTTTAATATTGATGTAGGAGAAAAAGGGATAGTGGTCTAACTTAGTCAGTGTCGGGAAATACCTCTTTTTGCGTGCTCATCCCCAAAGTTTTGGACTGATGCTGCTGGTTTTGGGCTCTGAGAGCGCACTGAGGGCAGCTAACGCAGGCCTCAGGCCCAGTGTTCTTGAATTGACTACCCCCAGTTGGCATAAGCTCCTAGAATATAGTACTAAGAGTACCCAGGGCATATAAGTTGAAGAGTCCACCCACAGCTGCAACACTGATTGTGCCTCCTTGTGTGCGACAAAGTGCAAAATGACTCCCAGCCTGCCACTGCAGCCTGGAGGAGGAGTTTTAAAACTACTAGTTCAACTTTGCAATTTAAACCAAAGCCCCCACTTCCCTTAACAATGTACATAAATCTCCCCTAAGGAAAGTCTATAGAGCCCCACCGCAGGGAGCTGTATATTACTAGGTGGAACACATACTTTGAATATGTCCTAACAGCAAAACTTCCAAATTGTTATTTTTGCTGTGAAAATGTTAGTAGCCCCATTGGCGCACACAGAGTTACCGGCTGGCCCTTCAGTCCAGCTAAATTCTAAATGGGACTATTAAGATGGGTACTTCATGGTATAAAATTAATTGTGGCACTAAACCCGACTTGATGCCCAAGTCAAATTTAATGTCACTTTTAAGGAAAGGCAACTTTTAAAAACTTGCCCCTCTGTTGCCCAGTTTGTTCAGTGGCCTTGCACAATTGCTGGCCACCAGACAGCATTCTGCCCTCCTGGGGAGTAGTGTGAATGACTCCCAGGCTCCGGAACAATAGCCTTTTATAGAGGGATGTGTTACCTCCCTCTTGTAAGAAGCCATACAGGGTGTTTGCCCAAAGGGCAGGCTTCAAAGGGGAAGTCGCCTTTGGTTGGCATATGGCGATCACACTCATGTAGGACTGTGCTTTGTTTAGGTAGACAGGCTGGCAGAGGGAACAGAAAGGGGAAACCAGTGGCTAAATTTGCTTCCCTGTGTGTGTGTAGGCCACAGTTACCCACATCTCTATAGTGGGATACCAAGCTTCTAACAACCAAGAAAGGGTTCAGACATCTTGAGAGTGGGCAGAATCTGGGATTGCTAGATGCCACACATAGCCGGACATCATCACAGGGGAAGGGATCCTGGTAGCCCACTGGCTAGTAACTGCATCATCCCCACCGGGGCACTTTCTCAGTATAAGTATGGCACCCCTTGGCACCCTAACCCTCAGATCAAGATGGAACTGGAGAAAGGACTGAAGGACTGCCCCACTGACCCCTGGACCTGGTAAGGAGAGGCTGCACTGACTGCTGGACTGCACCTGCTACACCTTGGACTAGCAAAGAGAGGACTGTATCTGTTGCTTCTGGCACATGGAAAAGTCGATCCTGAGCCCCAGACCATAGAAGACCAGTCGGCTGACCCCTGGAATTAGTACCAGGGACATCAAAGCTGAAGTAGCCTATTCTGGCAAGTCAGTAACCACATTCTTCAAAACACCACTGGCTGCCAATATGCAACCCAAGAGACCAATCCTCAACAGCCAAAAGTTGCACATAAGTCTGGTGGACCTGGGAGTGTTGTCTGAGTCCAGATTGGTCGACAGAGATGGACACCAGCCTTCACCAAAGGATTCCGCTAGACCCGCTGTGTACGGAGATTGGTAGCCCAGCTGCAGCTGGCCTTCTACTGGCTCAAAGAGGATTTTGAGGGATTCTCACCCCTGTGGCAAAAGTTAGCCAACTTACCTGTGGAGTGAAGCATAAATGGAAGGACAGCACCCAGAGCATCTTTCAGCATTCTCAGCACTCTCTATCCCCAGATTCAGGACCACTCCATTGAAGTGAATGGTGGTCTTGACTTAAAGTTTGTACCTGGATTTGAGACTATTTGGTGTCTGGGTAACTGTCAAAATACTCCTTATTGGCCACCCTGGCCTACTCCCTGTTGGAATTGGTCGCCCCACTCAGGCCAGAGTAGCCAAACACAACTCTTTCAAACTTTACAAAAGTTTCTAGAGCCTACAGGTACCAATGCTTGTTTGTGCTTTGGACTAAAAATCTGGGATCTACATTTTACTTAAAAATATAATCAATCAATTAATCTTTATTTCGGCCAATTTGGCCATAAAAGATGAATACAAAAAACACACATATGAACATGTAAAACCATCAAGGAAAAGTAAACAGGAAACACATCAGATAAAAGACCATACAATTAAAATAAAAACTTAAAGTTAGATAGGAGCCTGCAACTTTAAAATACGGGTACGAATATGCCAGACATTGGTAAGGAATTTGGCTAGTGCAAACACAATTGGACCTGAAACATCAGTTTTTAAAATTCTGTACACCGGGAGGTACTCCCTAAAACCAAGGTTTCTAATAAGTGGTAGGAGCCAATATTTCCTGGCGGCCTTGTAAGTTGGACAAAACAAGACCACATGCAGATCGCTTTCCTCTGCTCCCACACATGTCGGACATAGCTTGGTAGATGGCAGTGTTGACCAGGAGCAGGTGTAAGATCGCAGAGGCAATGTGCCATATCTCCATTGGAGAAATAGCTTCCTGGCCAGCACAGGAGACATAGCATCCAGAACCCTCTCCAGGCGGTATGAGTCCTTGCTTTGCGCGAATACAGATGTTAATGACCCCTCATTCTTGCAGTCTAGGGCCATAGCTAATTTCTGCTCGTGGTAAGCACTGACCAAAGCTCTTCGTGGGATCCTTAGTGAGGCGTTAGCTGGATCCGACCACAGGTCAGGGAGGCCCAATCCCATACAGGACTTTTTTATGTATTTTATCCACGGGATCAGTAGAGCTTTAGGGTGGGTTAAAAACTCCCTCAGTTCCGCCCTATAAGAAGAGAGTTCTTCGGTGCTCCATAGCCTTCGCCAGAAGACTATGGGTCTGAGACCTAATTCATCTGCTATTGGTCTCAGACCCAGATCCATCCTCAGGGGGAGGAGCGGAGTACTGCACGGGAGTGCTACTATCTGTCTAATGAAGTTGTTCTCAGTTATAGACAAACTGCAGGAAGCTGTGTGACCCCACAGTTCCGCCCCGTACATCAGAGCTCCTCTAGCCTGTGCCTTGTATATCTGGATAAGCGGCCCCAGCGGTCGATATGTGGAGCTTCTCATCAACCGAGCAATGCCGCCAGTGGTCTGCACTAATTTAAGATTAACCCTGGTCTGGTGAGTTCCCCAGGACATGGTTTCATTCAACGTTACACCTAGATATTCAGAGGTGGAGACTCTCTCTAAACGTGAAGCTCCCATTAAGGGGTTCGGGCGTGATCTTGGGGTTGGGTTCATAACTATAAACTTGGTTTTGTTAGCATTGATTTCTAACCCCCTATCTGTGCAAAAAGCCACAAAAGAATCAAGGATCCTCTGTATCCCCATGGGGGTTTTGGACAGCAACAGGGTGTCATCTGCAAACATGATTGCAGGCACCCTGCTGCCATTCAAATTTGGGGCATCAGTGTATTCAGTTCCATTGAGATGGGCGATTACCCCGTTGACGAAGAGGCAGAACAGGGTCGGTGCCAATACACAGCCCTGTCTAACCCCCCTGTCAACGGGGAATCTGTCCGTTAATTCCCCGTGTTTCCCGCACCTGACCCGGGCATAGTTATTATGGTGCAATCTCTTTAAAATTATCAGGATGTCTGGGGGGACCCCCATCTCAGCCAGAACACTCCAGAGTTTCCCTCTGGGCACGAGGTCGAATGCAGCCCTCAGGTCCACAAATATAGTGTATAAACTACCCCCTTCCAATATTGCTGCCCTCCAATAGATAACGTTCAGACGAAAAACCTGGTCCACTGTAGAAACTCCCTTTCTAAATCCCGCCTGATACGGACTGAGGGCACCCGTTTCTTCCACCCAGTCCTGAAGCCGATTCAGCAGTATCCTGCCAAACAGCTTCTGTGACACGTCAATTAGACTGATTGGTCTGTAGTTGGCTGGGAGCAGGGGCGAGCCCTTTTTAAATATAGGAACCACCTCTGCCCCCAGCCAAGTACTCGGAATTTCCATGCCACACAAAACTCCATTAAACACTGCAGCCAGATAGGGGGCCCAAACACCGGGCTCCTGCTTGAACAGGTCCCCGGGCAGGCCGTCCAATCCTGGCGCCTTTCCAGCTTTAAGTCCCATTAGTGCTACCTTCACCTCCCCCACTGTTATCAAATCCCCGCCATACTCTACCAGTCCAGTACCGAAATCAATCTTAGTTTCTCCCTGCTCGGAACTGTAGAGAGACTGGAAGTGTGCCTGCCACACCCCTGCTGCAATATTTGGTTCTATTGCCGAATGGAGGTTCCCCGACCCCCCGTTTACTACTCTCCAAAACATTCGGTGATCTCTTGTTGCGAGGGAAGTGGTAAGCTCCTCCCACTGGTTCTCCTCCCATTCGGTTTTAGCATGGATGACCAGTTTTTTATAAACCCGTCTACTTTCTCGCAGCTTCTCTCTATCTGTTCCCACCTTGATGCATCTGAGGAGTTCTCCCTTTGCCTTCCTGCATACTGCATTGTACCATAAGGAGTTATGTTGTTGGATCCTCTTCTGATTCTGGACCCTGGTAAAAAGCTCAGAGGCCGCTCCCTTTATAAGGTCCTCATGAGCCTGATATAATTTCTCATGGTGGACTATATTGCCCACATCGTTGGCTAGCTCTCCTACTTTTTCCAAAATGGGGATTAAACCTGCGTAGAGCTTCGAAAGTTTCACTTGGCTCGTAGCTAGTTTATCCCACCTGATTCTTCTCCTGTTATTGTCTACTGTTAAAAATATAAATCTCCAGAACCCTCTGTTGGATTTTGCTCATCTTGGTGTCTAACATTCATGTAAATATAATCTGTTTTTATAAATTGGTGTTGGATTTATTCATGTTGTGTGACTTTCTTATTCATTGTTTTAAATGCTTTGCACTAGTTACTTTGTTTAATCCTTGCTGTTCGAAGGCAAAGCTACCCAGGGTTGAGCTCAAGGTTTTATAAATAAGCCTAACTGGACCCAAGACAGTATTGCGAATGTATTACACGATAAGTTTGCACAAATATACCATATATTACACCAAATCCTCACAGTGAGTGACTGCAGAGGAAAGTGGCGTAAGGGAAGAATGGAAGTGATTGAGGCACTCTGAAGACAACTGAGCCTTCCACAGAGCTTAGTAATGTTAAATTCACAGTTTCATATTTTCAGAATTGACAGATTTTACATTTTTATTCCAGTTCACATGTATTAAGCCAGGCTCCTTCAACAAGTAGCTCATAAGCTTCATCCACTAGTACGTAGCTCTGCTATGTTCAGACCAGCATAATAAATGAGTAGATTTCACTTGGTTAAATCAATAGATATGGAAATTGAAAGTGTGTATTGTGAGCGAAAAGTAGATATTTTCAGAACTCATAAGCTGAAAAATTGAGAAAAAATGGCTGAATTTCAAAAATATATTTAAAGCTGATATTTGAGTGCTAAACCTTGTGGCATACTAATATCACCTTTTTCCAGGGGTACTGCAGCTATGGATGTTATGTATTACCCATGCAGAGGCATTCCAAATTACAAAGCCCTTTTTACATTACTGCCGGCTACTCTGCCTGGTGCTACTCTGCCTGGTGCACTGATACATATGGTGGTCACTAATGTCATAATATTAGCAGCTCTGAATTATTTTTATTGAACATAAATAGCTTTCATTAGAGAAAAAGTTGGAGACTCCTGTCATAACCAATGCCTTTAAATATAAAAGTAATGTCTCCCAGAAAGAATTCTAATAACACTTCTTTGGCCAGAGCCCTTTTAGAGACACCCTACTTTTTTTCTCCCGCATAAAGCACTGTGCAAGCTGTTACTAGCATTATTTCCCAACACATATTTACTCAGTCTGTCATCTAAACTAGCCAGGTCTTCTTGACAGTTCGTGAGTCAGTACTGTGCTGTTAAGGCCTGGATGCTGATGCTGCGGTGCATCTTCCCTTCTACATTGTCTGAAGTAAGGATGACCTATTAATGTAGTTAAAATGATAGAATGGCCACACGCCAAAGAATCCTCTGTACTGTCCATGCAGGAAGAAGACCGCCACAGCCCCAGAGGAGAGCAGTGCCCCAGCTGCTCACTACATATAAGATAGAATGACCAGTAAGTGCGACCCACTTGCTGCCAGCAGTGGGAGTCATGATAGTATACTCTCTTTCCAAAGTGCCAGGTTGGTTTGGTACTTTTTGGCAGTACTGACGAATCAATTCAGAGATGTGAACAGAAGAGTCATTCTCCAGGATCTCTCAGCAGAAGAATAACTTTTCCAGTTTCTGTGAAACTGAAGTTATCCCCAAAACAAACGAGTCGCAAATATCTTGTACTACATACTCAGATGAATATCAACGATGATTAGTGAAGGTCCAGATAGTGAACATTGGACAGGGTTGTTAACAAATGATTTTATTTGTGAAACATGAAAAACAAGGTGAACTTTCCAAAATCATGCTTTCAGTGTGTTAGACGTAAATCGAAAAGGGAGAAATCGGGAAGACAACCAAACTTTATCTCCAGGTTTGTAGTGCTAACCTGGGGCTGTGTTATGGAAAGGGAGCATTGTTCCTGTTTGTGCCATGGTGCACCTATAAACAGGTGCTCCAGGCACAAACAGAAACAGTGTATCCTGTTACAATGAATATGCTGATCCCAGATCAACCATGAACTCACGCTGCCCTAGGGGCAGCACATTCAGTGAAATACAGCGCGGCTGCTTCAAATCCGCTTGGTGCTTCACAGTGCAGGCAGTACGCCACCTGCACTGTAAAGAAGGGAGAGAGATCCTCTTGCAGATGGGTGCAGTGATTGACTACACCCAAATGCCAAGGGATATCTGGGTGGGTTCTTGGGACCCCTTTTCCCCTCTCTAGAGAGCTGCCTTCAGGAGGCACCCTGACAGTGCACTACATTTATGTGGTGCACTGTGAGTGCATCGACCTAAGGGCTTGTTGGCGTCTGAGCTCTGTCTATAATATGGAATAGGCACAGAGGCAAAGGGATTCCCTCATTTGCATGTAGCCACACTGAGGAACCAGGAAAGATTAGACCCCCACCCAGGGTCTCCTTCCCAGCGGTGGAGGGACACCCTTGTCCTCAGGGTCAGTTTAGCAGAGAGTTCACAAATCAGACGGAGTCACCAACTGGAGGAATAAAAAGAAGTTTATTACATGGATTATAGCTCGAGCTAATACAGAGTCCCAGGACAGTCAAGTGACTATCCTACGGAGGCTGCCCCTTCACTCTGGGGCACCCAACCTTATATACACACAAAACTGCTTAGTCAGAGGACAACTCCACCCCTAGCGCATTCAAGGTCCTCTACGGCCTTCAGAATATTTCAGGGATACACGTGTGGTGGGAGAAGGTACAGATGCAGCTGGCAGGAGGTGGCAACGACCTGTACAAACTTGTTCTGGCAGTTACTGATTAAGCACGACTATTCTCGGAACTGTAATTGGAAAAAGTAATATGGCAGCGATAAGCAGATTGCAGCCCAAGGCTGCGAGCACAAGGTCAATCATCAAAGTTCGGGAGGTTTGTCGAGCACATGGCAACATAATAAAGATAAACAGATGCCTAGCAGCTATGGTGTATGATTAACTTTAAGTACATTTTCTCAATCCCTCCTTTTGCCATTGTGAGGCAAGTTTGAACGTCATTCAGTGTCTATGTTAATGGACATAAGGTCTTTTATCTCCTGCTCAAGGGACAGCATAGCCGTGTGTTGAGGAGGGCGAACAGGCCAGGGGGCAAGTGATGCCATACAGCAACCGCACAAAGCAGGTAGGCACTGTACACAAAGACAACAGGTGAGGAATACAGCAGCAAGCACAAAAAGGAATATTAGTATCTTCCAGCCCCATTGGGAAATCAAGCCCCAAAACCAGTCGGTCAAGGACCATGTTCCTTCGTCTTGGTGTATTGTGGAAGCTATCATATGCAACCTTTGAATAGCTTTATACACTGAAGGGGCATTGTCTGGTATATAAATGCAGCAGCTCGATCCGATCAAAGTACACACTCCACCACGGTCTGCCAAGATAATGTCAAGAACCATTCTGTTTTGAAGAGTAACAAGGCGATCAGCAGCTAGCTCTGCAGTGATGTTACTCAGAGCTCCTGCTGTTTCATTTATTGTTGCTTCCACAACTCGTGTGAGATATCTGATATCCCTTCTGTTCATCATAGGGCCCCAAAATGAAAGGACTCCTTTAAAGTAGTCCAATGCTTCTTGTGCTGAGGTATCTTCTGCAGATGTTACCCCTTTCCGAGTCCTGTGGTGTTGAGGGCCAGCTGTGTAAGTTGGTGGTAGTAACCAAGCAATGTAACACGTGCCGGTCCAGGTGGGTACCAAGGAGGTGTAGGCATTACTACCACAAACAAAAAAAGAGTTTCGCGATGGTATCATGGTAGGCCAATTAGTTCTATTCAATATTACTGTAGCATTACAGTTACTGGCACCTACACTTCTATTACCACTTTTCTGAAAACAAAGTGGAGCCTTGACCTGTGTTACAAAAAATCTTCGGCCAATCCGGGGTGTGGTATTAAAGGATAAAAAATATATGTCAGTAGACCTATTTCGTCGGTCAGCATATTCTGACTTTTCCTCCTTTGTTCCATAAACTCTCGTTCCAGTGGGCCAGCATAACCGGTATAGGTGGGTGACCAATAGTCCGGAATTAGTAGCATCCATTGAGGTAGCCCAAATGGATGATAGTTCATACCAGGCGCTGCAGGAGCCATCAAAAGAAAAAGGGAATCCAATATATGGCAACCTTCTTTGCACGGAACTCGGTAGCAAGCCACATATCCAACAATTTGTTCTATTTACAGCCAGCTGATGTTGATGTAACATAGATATGAAGGTATTGTTTTCATATTCCTTACGTCGTCCTTCCTCATGGGGTGGTAAGGAAACATGGCTGTGTTCTGGAGGCAGTGGCGTAGTTGGTGAGACCTCTGAATCAGAATCATGTATTACCCACCCAATACAGGACAGAAGTACCAAAAATAGTATCATTATGGTGAGACAAGCGATACGTGGGCCTAATAGTCTTTTTAAATTACTTATTTTCTTCTTTTTCCTCTTGTCTTCTTGTATAACACACATTTCTCTTTATTGCTTGTCCCACTAGCAGTTCAGTCCAACCTAGGTGCTGCCTGTGACTGGTGGTTGCTTCACTGTGGGGTGATTCCAGCAGTCCTATTGACACACTCTGGTCCGCCCAACAGTCAAAATCACGGCCCTGCAGCTATCGTCAGACTTAATACAGGGGACAAGCAATCAGTTCATTGTTCATTTTCTTATTTTCAGGGGCGGAAATCGTATCTTGTGGACTGTGGTATGGTATGGTCAGGAAACAATTGTTCAGTGTGACCTAAATCTGAGGGAACCTCCTGCAGCACACTGTTGTTCTCTTTTTTATCACTCCCGTAGTGTTGCTGAAATGGTCCTCAGTCGTCGGGTGGTCACGACTTTTTATTTCATCAGAGGGTACGAGTAGGGGTACTTTCTTACAGTGGGATGCATGTATCCAATTCTTAGCTCCCTCGACTTTGACTGCTGTTCGAGTAGCAAGGAGGACCTTTCGCAGACCTTTCCATCGAGGTTCGATACTCTTTTTCCACTGGAAATTCTTTGTGAGGACCCAGTCTCCAGGTAGTATCTTGTGGCCTGGATCAGTGGATACAGATGGGAGTACTTCACGCACCTGTTGGTGAATAGAACGCAAAGAATTAGTGAGTTCATTTAAATAATCCATCAAAACAGGATGTTCTAGTTCTGAGTACTTGTGAGGTCGAGGGACCCCCCAGACATTTGCTGGCCTACCCATCACTATCTCATGGGGTGACAACCCTGATCTAGAATGAGGCGTCATCCTGACAGACATTAAAGCCAGGGGCAACGCATCCGGCCACCGTATACCGCGTTCTGCGCATATTTTTGACATCTTCAATTTAAGTGTGCCATTATATTTTTCAACTAGTCCTGCTGACTGGGGGTGGTTAGCTGCATGAAACTTCTGGCGGAGGCCCAACCCTTCACACACCCTTTTCATCACCTGCCCTACAAAATGACTCCCATTATCTGACCAGACACACCTTGGGGCCCCAAACCGTGGGAAGAACTCCTTCAGAAGTACCTTTGCGGTGGTAAGGGCAGTATTATCTTTAGTAGGGTAAGCTTCTACCCACTTACTAAACACTTACTAAACATACAGACCACAACTAGGACATATTTCAAGTTATTACACCTTTCCATCTCAATATAATCCATTTGTAGTACTTCAAAGGGATACGTTGGTGGGGAAAATGCCCAGCGTGGACTGAGGCACCCTTCCCTATGTTATGTTGTAAACAAATCATGCAGGATTGAACCAGTTGGTCAGCTACTCTTCTGATATTTTTATTAGACCAAACCGGATCAAGCAAATCACAGATGCTTTTCGCACTAACGTGTGCAGGACCATGGGCCATAGTCACTACTGGCAGCACAAATGCATTGGGTAACATCCATCTTTCCCTCTGTGACAGATCTGTCCAGCACAGCGTATTTTCATCTAACTTGGCCTTCCCTTCTTCCCATTCCTTTCTCTCCTGTTCAGTTGCCTCATCCTGTATCTTCCTGACACTCTCTACCGTGTTCCCAAATATTTCATGGGGACGAACCTTCTCTGTACTATCTACCACATACATGTGTCCTGTCTTTGCATACGCTGTATCTTTTGCTGTCTGATCGGCTAGGGCGTTGCCCTGTCCAGTTTCATCTGTCACCTTTTTGTGTGCACTACACTTCATGATAGCCATTGTTTTGGGCAACGCCAGGGCAGAAAGTAAGTTAGTTATAAGGGTCCCATGTTGAATACGTGTCCCATGTGAAGTGAGGAATCCTCGTTCTGCCCACAAGCGACCAAAATTGTGTGCTACGCCAAATGCATACTGACTGTACGTGTAAACATTCACATTAAGGGCCAGATGTAGCAAACGTTTGCGAGTCGCAAATGGCCCGAATCGCTATTTGCGACTCCGCAAAATCGGAAATGGGATGCAAAAATCCCATTTCCGACTCGCAAAAAGCGATGCGAGCTGTTACCGACTCGCAAAAAAAGCGACCCCATTTTGCGACCCGCAAATAGGAAGTCGCAATTTGCGAGTCGCAAACCATATGCAATAGCAACTCGCAAATTGCGACTAGTCGCAAAAAGCCCAGTTTGCATGTCTCATTTACCACTAACTCAGAGCAGGTGGTAATCATTACCAAAGTATAAAAGGAGACCCAGAAGGCTTCTGGGTTACTCAAGATGGCGGAGATATACCTGATAGCAGTGAGGAGGAGAGCCCACACAGCCCAGCAGAGGAGGAGGAGGAGCCAGAGACAGGAGAAGATTTACAGAACAAGGCAGACACTCTTCCAGCAAACTGAGGAGGAAATATACAATAAATATAGACTTAGCAGCGCAGCTATACTAGATTTAATTGAATTACTCAAACCACAGCTAGAACGCCAGACTCTGCGCGGCTGCGCCATCCCGACACATGTGCAAGTGCTATGCTCACTGCACCTCTTGGCCTCGGGGAGCTATCAGGGGGTCATTGCTGTGGCAGGTGGGGTATCCCAAAGTGCACTATCAAGGTTCCTCAGGGCTTTCTTAGATGCCTTACTCACACACATGTCCCAATACATATACCTACCCAGGAATGAGGCAGAAATCAACAGCACCAAGTTGGACTTTTACCGGATTGCCAACTTTCCCCATGTCATAGGGTGTGTAGATGGGACACATATTCAAATATGCCCTCCTGCAAACCTGGAATATCTGTTCTGCAATAGAAGGTGTACCCACTCACTCAATATTCAGATGGTATGTGGCGCCCATTATGTCATTACTGACATTGTAGCTAAATTTCCAGGCAGTACTCATGACTCCTACATTTTTAGGCACAGTGGGATACACCAACGCCTGGAACGTGGGGAGTTTGGAGACGGATACCTCCTAGGTAGAGCTGAAAACACCTTGTAGACATGCACACAGATCAATGTGCACACCAACCAGGACTTTCTAACAGTGTACTTTTTGTGCCCAACAGGTGACAGTGCATATGCACTACGGCCATGGATACTGACTCCGTACTTAACACCCAGCAATGAATGTGAGAGGCGATACAACAGTGCACATAAGAGGACCAGGAACCTGATAGAAAGAACATTTGGATTGCTGAAAGCACGGTTCAGATGCCTTCACCGAAGTGGAGGTGCCCTCCAGTATACACCCATAACGGCATTCAAAATAGTTGTCGCATGCGCCATCCTGCACAACATTGCCACCCGACGTGGGCTACCCCTCACCCCTGCAGACCCAGATTCTGAGGATGAAGAGCAAGAGCAACCAAATCAAGGCAGACTGAGACGGGAACACATTGCAACACAATACTTTGGAAGGTAAGTGCCAACTTCTACCATACTCACCAATTGAACAAACACTCCATTTGTTAAGTGGAACAAAAAAATTATTTAATAAGCGCAAAAACCGAACTATTTACAATGAAAAACTGTTCAGGGACTTCAAGAAGCCCACCTGGCATGGGGCACATTGCCATCATGTGCCCCAACATCAGGGACAGTGTTTAGTTTATAGCCTACTGCGGCATCTGCCAGCCTGGCTGGTACCAGGTTGCTAAGCAGTGCTCTGCCTCGTACTCCCACTCCGGAGCACCCTGGTATCACCAGCAGAGACACTGCTGACAGCGGAGCCCTCCTCGCTGTCTTGTGGGGTGTCCCCTGTACCCCTGGACACCTGCCGTGCCTCCATGAGGTCTATCACCTGGGTGATCCGGCCCAGGCCCCTTGCCACATCACCCGCAAAGTGGCCCATTTCCACCTGGTGGCCGACTGTTCTCCTTGACAGCCCAGTAGTGTTCACTGCCAGTCTGCAAATAGAGGAGGCCATCCTGTCCAGCCTTTGGAGCAGCTGGCGATCCCTACGCCGCGCACCCTCGCTCTGTGTAAGCAGTCCAGCCACCAGTTCACGCATGGACAGGGCTAGGTCACCAGTTTTGTTGCCAATTACGTCCAGTTGTGCATGAAGCTGCTGCATGCTGTTTTCATTGTTCCTTACAAAGCGCTGCAGAACCCCACTAATCCGCCCTAACATTTGATTCTGCAGGCGCTGACCACGTAGCAGTTGTGCCTATGTCAGTGTGGTGGACGGACGACCTGACTCTGCCTGCAGCCCTGCTCTCCTCATCCTGCGTCGCCTGCGCTGCAGTGGATGCCCTGTGATATGTGCTGTGGCACTCCTGGTTGTTGCTGGTGCAGGCTCTGAAACCACTGTTGCAGCAGGTGTTGCCATAGAGGGGATGGTGTTGGTGGTGCAGGTGGGAGTGGTGGCTGCTCCTGTTGTCTCCTCATGGGGCTGGCTAACCAGTGGCACCTGGCTGCTGTGGCTGGTGGTGGGGTCTTGTGGGAGACCTGTGGGACATGGGGAAAACACTGTCAGTGTCAACTATCTGTTGCACACTTTCTAATAAAGATTTGCCTATTAACTGCCTACTTGACTACATTGCGCATAATGCATCATGCTGGTATCTGCAACTCTGAAATAGAGCTATCTTGGTTGTGCATGCCCCTGTGTACGTGGTGGGTGGGGGTATGGCATTGATGGGGGTACAGGCATATCACATGGTACTCACCGGTTGATGTTCTGGGCTCAGAGGTGTCCAGTTCTCCGAATCCTGTTACAGACTCCGGCTCCAGGGTCTCCTCCACCCTTTCCTCCAGGGGTGTGGGTGGTGGTATGGAAGATGGTCCCCCTCCTGTGCCTCTCATCTCCCGGAGCCTTTCTGCCACCCTCTCCTTGGTCCGGGAGCGGAGGTCATACCACCTCTTCTTTATCTCATCGACACTCCTGTGGCTGACCCCCAGGGAGTTCACCTTCTCCTGAATTTCCTGCCAAATTCTTTTTTTTGCAGAGTCTGGCACATTGAGGGCTGCCTTCCCAAATAGCTCATCATGGTGCTGACAGCATTCCTCTGTGAGCACCTCCATCTCCTTCTCAGCAAATTTCAGTTTTCTCTTTCTGGGAGTGTCAGCCATGGTTGCTGTTGCTCTGTTAGCTGTGCAGCAGTTAAAAAGGGTGTGGTCCTCCCTCCTCCCAGGTGTATTTGTAAACTTCCTGGCTGTGATGTCATCATCATGTGCCAGGAAGTGTTTCCAGAGTGTTCTGGAGTGGTTTCTGGAGTGTTCTGCAGCACCTGCAATCAATTTTCATGAAAATCGCAATTTGCGACACCCACTCGCAAATTGCGAGTCCGTTTTTTGCGCGGTCGCAAAAAGCGACCTTGCAAAGGAGCGGACTCGCTATCTGCAGTGCAACTCCGGGTGCGAGTCGCAATTTGTCCCCGCAAATTGTACCTGCATTCCAGTTAGCGACACGCAAATTGCGAGTCGCACATGCTCGCAAATTGCGAGTCGCTAATTTTTTTGTACCTACATCTGGCCCTTAGTCCTTTACTTAACTCACAGGCTCATGTTAGAGCTATTAATTCTGCGGCCTGAGCAGAGTTATGTGGTATTCTAGCTGTTTCAACTACAGTGGTAGCTGTTGTAACTGCATAGGCTGCAGAGGTAGTGCCATCGGGTAGCTTGATGCATGAGCCATCTACGTATAATATGCCATCAGGGTCTCTCAGTGGAGTGTCCTGTAAGTCCACTCTCCCTTTTGTTTCATCCTCCGTCCGGAGAATGCAGTCATGCATGTCATCACAAGAATCTTCCGTTTTTTCAGTAATTGGCAATAAAGTGGCAGGATTGAGCGTGTTGCACCTTTTTAATGTTATATGACTAGCTAAAAGTGTCAGTTCATAAGTAGTTAATCGTGCATTAGTAAGATGCTGTGTTTTTGTTTTGTTTAATAGTGCGTCAACAGTGTGTGGGACCAACAGGGTGAGGGGTGAATCCATGACTATCCTGGCCGACTGGCACACTGCGACCGCTGCAGCGGCTACTGCCCGTAGACAGCTTGGGAGTGCACGGGCCACTGGATCCAGTAGGGCCGAAAAATAAGCACAGGGGCGTTGTTTGCTGCCATGCTCTTGGGTTAACACTGATACTGAACATCCATTTCTCTCGCTCACATATAACTGAAAATCTTTACGATAATCAGGCGTACCCAGTACAGGTGCTGTGCAGAGTGTATTTTTCAATTCATCAAAACCAGACTGAAAATCATCATTCCATTCAATCTTTTCAGGACAATCTTTGTGGGTGAGATGCAAAAATGGTTTTATCAAAAGAGAATAATTAGGAATCCATTGACGACAGAAGAAGGTAATACCTATAAAGGCCCTAACCTCTCTCTGTGTCCTTGGAACCGGTGTGTCTCGTATAGCTTGTATTCTCTCAGCCGTTAACATACGTCCCTCCTTAGACAGGAGGTGTCCTAGGTATATAACCTCTTGTCTACAATATTGCAATTTGGAGAGGGAGACCTTATGGTGATGGTGTGCAAGATGTTTCAATAAGGCTACAGTATCTGTTTTACAATTTTGTTCTGAAGTGGATGCTATTAAAGTGTCATCCACATATTGAACCAGCGTCAAGGAGCAATGAAAAACAAGGGCATCTAATTGACCCTTGAGGGCCTGGCTAAAAATCCTAGGCGATTCAGTATAGCCTTGTGGAGCGCGACAGAACCGGAAACTGCGACCACCCAGTGAAAACCCAAAGATGTGTCTACTATCTGGATGAATGGGAATTCTAAAGAATGCCTTCTTAAGATCGATAACAGAGAACCAAGTAGCGGAGGCAGGTATCATTGTTAATAATGTCGTAATGTCAGGAACAACAGGGAACTGGGGTATTACAATCTTATTGACCGCCCGTAAATCAATAACAAATCGGAGTCCTGGAGACGCGGTGCCATCAGATAATTTTTTATGAACAGGAAGGACAGGACTGTTACAATCATTACCACGCGTTTCTTCAATGACACCCAAATCAATCAACTGGGTCACAATATTTTTGAGTTGTTGTTCAATGTGTTGGGATCATTTGTATTGGGGAAGACGAGGCAATTTGGCATTGGCTTTCAAGCGTATGACATACGGTGGTATGTCCAGACATCCAACATCGTCCTTATGTGTGGCCCATAAAATGTCTGGCAAATCTCGAAGTTCGGGTGGAAGTGGTTTTGACAAAAATTGTGACGGGGAAATATTTGGACCTAAAGTGACATGAACTCCATCCGGAGAGCAATAAATGGTGGCGTACAATTTCTTTAATAAGTCCAAACCCAATAAATTCTCACTACAAGCCGAAGTAAGAATGAGAGGGGAGCTAATGGTGTAAGGACCTATAGCAACATGCAGCGGCTGGGAGACGGGGTTAGCCACCGGAACACCAGAAAAACCCATAGAGACGTTAATATTGCCAGACAGAGGGACTCCTTGGACCTCAACTTTTGGTGGCCCCAGTATCTACCAAAAAATAATGTGGAGTACCGTCTAATTGTACCTCAACGTGAGGGCCATTCTGCTTAACAGGAATAGAAACTGCTCCCACCCCCCTCTGTCGAAGGCTGTCCTAGTCAAAGGAGGACCCCTGACCTTCATACGCATCATAATCTTCATTAAAATATTGACGCTGGGATGAAGCATCAAAATAATTCGGGTGGGGGGTACTGTGGGAGCGTGAAGGGGCCTGCTGGCGGGGTCTGTCTGCAGGACCAGACCTACCGCGTGGTCTGTAGTCCTGTTGCGGTGGGGGCATGGGGCGGCCTGTGGAGTTGTCCTTATTGGGGCAGTCATTCTTCCAGGGGCCCTACAGCTTGCAATAGGCGCACTGATTGTAGGAGAGGGAAGAATGGGGAGGGCGTTGGGACTGCCTTCTGTCATTGGGAGGTCCTTGTGACCTTGATCTGGACTGCTGTTGACGGGGCTGAGGGTAGGCCTGTTGAAATAACACCTTTGTTTTCAACTCCTTCGTTTTATTCTCGTTTCTTTCTTGTTCTTCTATCTCCCTGTTCTCATAATATTGGGCCATTGTCAGTATTCCAGTGGCAGTAGAGACTGGCCACATACTTTCACACAATTTCAATTTTCCCTTTATGTCTGGTAATAAATTGTCCACGAATTTGTCAACAAAGAGTCTTATCCCCCCTTCAGTAGTCATGTCTTGGCTGCTCTAATCAGAAAGACACTCTCAAACCTTGTATAAAAGTCTGAAACACCCTCGTCCTTTTTGTGTTTACAGGCGGCCAATTTATCCCAATTTATCCTGTGTGGTGCAAGTATGGTCTTCATTAAATCCAAAATACGCAGTGGGAGAGCCAATATAAGTGGGTCTGGTTTCGCTCCCCCAACCCTGTCTGTTTCTGCTGCTTGCAATTGGTCCCACGTGCCCCCTAGTTCAGCATGGTCGTGCCTCTGTATTTTTGACCATACTTCCTGCGGGACTACTGCTGCCATTAACATGTCAATATCGGACAACGTCATAGTACATGATTCAAGAATTTGTTGCAATTATAGAAGGGCTACATGTCCACAGGCGGTCCCTATATACAAGAAGAGTAACAACATAATCATGTAGACCAGAACCAAACGGCAGCCCAGTAGAGGCGCGTTTTCAGAGGTCCACCAGTCCCGCGGGAGCTGAGGAACCATCATCCTCATATTCTTGTATTATAATGTTGCACATAAGGGTGGCTGCATGTAACTGAACTAAACTATCCCATTGTTTCATAGTGTGGACAATGTCCCTGACCCCATAGTCATTCCAATTAGTCATCCACCTCCGTGTCATTTCTTCAATTACATCCTCCTCTTGTGAATTAGAGAATAACTGTCCGCGCAGGGTGCGGGGTCATGGGGCGGGGGGTATGTGTGGTGTCTAAACAGGAGTCAGGGGTGGGCCAAACGGGGGCCAGTCGAGGGGTGGGTACAGTCGGGCGGGGTGTATCCTCTATAGGTCTGGTGACAGGAGGGGGGGTGGTGGGTGGCGGAGCACTCGCCTGAGATCCAACCGGGGGTGGCACAATAGGGTCACCTGGTGCAGGTTGAGGATGTAGTGTAGGATATATTGGTGGAGTATATAACGGGGTTTATCTAACATATTGTTTAAAAGGGGGTCTTCCTCTTGTGGCTTATCCACTACTGTCCTGGAAGGGTAACACTTATCAGTTTGTAAGTGAAGCCTTCGGTCATGTTCTAAAATTTTCTGTTGATGTTCAGCTACGTCAGAGTCATATACCTTTTCAGTCACCGTCCTGGTCTTATGTCTCTGTAATTCTTTCTCTGCCTTCCTACTTCTTTGGTCTGCTTCTTTCTGCCAAGTCCGTAGTGAATCAAACATCCCTGGTCTACTTTTTGTTACAAACAAACGTTCCTGTAAATAGTCTAATTTATCTTTATCAAATGTCCCATGAATAGGCCATTGCAAATCAGAACTACCTTTGGTTCTTTTTCTCCATATATCAGACCAGATAATTGGACCTATGCCATATTTAACATAAATATCATGATTCGGAGTCCCGGCCGGAGGAACGGGGCATGTTTCCTCCAGGCAGGAGTCCCTACTGCAAAGACAACAACACAATTTCCTGAAACAACTGAACGCTGGCATTCTTCCAGTATTTAAAAAAATATATATCTTACACCATTGGTTTGAATACACCAAATGAATGGCAAATATGCCTTTTGCTTCCTATATACTTAAATGACAACTGAGGTCAGTCTTATCACTGACGTCGATCTTTGCAAAGAGCGATAGAAACCGTACAATACTCACAGACCTATTTTTAGACAGGAATCTTTCAACTCCCGTCCTTACCTGACACTTCTGTTATAGTCCAACAGTTGGGGACTCCAGTAGTTCACAGGAAACAGAGACCCGAATTCAGACAGCGCCAGGAGAAGTCGAGCTGGCTGGAAGACACACAGTGGAGATCCGCAGGTCCACGACAGAGAACGAAGCTCAGAATCTGGTGTGGGGCGCCTCCCTTGGAAATCCAATCGTGAGTCCTCCGTCACCTGGTCGGTCCCCTGGATGCCTGACTCGGGTCCCTGTTCGGGCGCCAACTGAGGAACCAGGAAAGATTAGACCCCCACCCAGGGTCTCCTTCCCAGCGGTGGAGGGACACCCTTGTCCTCAGGGTCAGTTTAGCAGAGAGTTCACAAATCAGACGGAGTCACCAACTGGAGGAATAAAGAGAAGTTTATTACATGGATTATAGCTCGAGCTAATACAGAGTCCCAGGACAGTCAAGTGACTATCCTACAGAGGCTGCCCCTTCACTCTGGGGCACCCAACCTTATATACACACAAAACTGCTTAGTCAGAGGACAACTCCACCCCTAGCGCATTCAAGGTCCTCTATGGCCTTCAGAATATTTCAGGGATACACGTGTGGTGGGAGAAGGTACAGATGCAGCTGGCAGGAGGTGGCAACGACCTGTACAAACTTGTTCTGGCAGTTACTGATTAAGCACGACTATTCTCGGAACTGTAATTGGAAAAAGTAATATGGCAGCGATAAGCAGATTGCAGCCCAAGGCTGCGAGCACAAGGTCAATCATCAAAGTTCAGGAGGTTTGTCGAGCACATGGCAACATAATAAAGATAAACAGATGCCTAGCAGCTATGGTGTATGATTAACTTTAAGTCCATTTTCTCAACACCCCCATGCAAACAAGGGAACGCCCTCTCATGATAGTGCTGGTGCTACATATGTACCAACGCTATCAGTATCACAAAAGCGGATGCAGAAACATCTGCAGCTCCTTTCATAATACCACTGGGCCCATGGCACACAATGCAGGCATGCCCTTTGCAACCTGTATCGGCATACAGCATTCTTTCCTATACTTTGCAAGGCATTTCAGTAACATCATAAATATTGTTCCAGCTGTTGGTTAACACATTCAGTTTGCACATTAGTTTGAGGAGGATAGCAAGAAGAAAATGGTTGATTGATCTCGCACAGGACCTTCCAGAATCTTGAAAAATATTGTAAATGTCTCTCAGAAATAATGGTCCTATGGAGGTGAAAGATATTGATAATGAAGCATCTTGCCATGGTTGAAGCAGACGTAATTGACTTGAAACGAGAAAAGTGAGTCATCTTCGAAAAAATGTCAATGGTTATGATGATGGTATTGTTTCCTTCTGAACTGGACAGCTCAACAATAAAATGTGTATTGCTAGTAAGCCAAGGCTCCGGAGATATTGGTAGCGGTTGCAGCTGGCCAAATAGTTGAGAATAAAAGGAATTATGTGGGGCAAAACCTGGACAGGATAAGGTCAACTGTTCAACATCCTTTGTAAATTTGCCCACCAGAAGGATTGTTGAATTAACTCTTGGGTTGACATGCTGGTCTGTGACAATTGCTGAATCGTGGAACGTCTGAAGGACTTCCAGTTGAAGATCTTTTGCAGGAATATAAAGTTGATGAAATAAGAGGTTGCGACTTGGAGTTTAAGATTCCAGGAGTCCTGGAATGTCAATTGCATCAACTGCTTGTTGTGTCCAAAAAGGTTTATACAGTTCCAATAATACAGTTGAAAGGATTTGAAGACTGTTCATATTGAACAGGTGTTTCTGGGTATCAACAAGACAAGGCGTGCACAACGTCAGCCAATATGTTTTTAGATCCAGATATAAAGGTGAAAAGGTGATAAAGAAATCATAGTGTGCAAAGGAATAGGCCCACAAAGGTTGGCAGCTATTCCTTTAAATCATAATAAACATTGCAAATTTCTGTGGTCAGTATAAATTTCAGATGGTTTACGTGAATCCAATACAAATTGTCCCCTCTCTTTATAAGCAATTTTCATGGCAAAATGTTTTCTTTCCAAAACACAACACTGCCTCCCACAATCAGGTAGGATATGCGACATATAGAACATTGGGTGATCTAGCTGACCATCATCTTGGAACTGAAAAATAACTGCTCCCATGGCTCAGTCAGAAGCATCCTTTTAAACAATATACTTTTTGGTAGGCTCAGGATGGCATAGTATGGGAGCTGAGATGTTGTGCAGGCTAACGTTAAGTCCTGAAAGAGTTGTTCAGCTTGTGAATCCTAATGGGATCCTTTCTTACAATTTTCTTTCTTTAGTACTCAAATAATATTACCGTATTTTCCGGCGTATAAGACCACTGGGCGTATAAGACGACCCCCTACTTTTCCTGTTAAAATATAGGGTTTGGGCTATACTCGCCGTATAAGACTACCTCTTCTCCAACGCACACCAAATAAAAATTTAAAAACATCAGATTTGATTTTAATATGGTAATTTTAATTCAAATGCTTATGACATGCAGGTACTTAGTAGGAAAACTGTTACTTATAAACATAAGGCTGTTTGTCATCAAACATGTAAACATAAAACAGTGCAAGTGGATTAAACTTTTCCTAATTCACTCTAAAGCTGAAAGGAAGGATATGACAATAAACCCATGGGAACTGCCATGCTGTTTGTTTTCTAAGCTGTCAACGAAACTGGAACTGATGATGATAGGAGGAAGATAAACAATAGAGAGAGAGAGCAAGTGCCGGGCAAGTCCCTGGCGAGTCAGCAATGCCCATCATAACTCCAAGCTATTTTTACAGGATTTGCTGGCGTGACAGTTTCCGTTTAAAAGCCTTCAAAATCCTCCTGTTCATCATCTGATATCATAAGTATATCAATGACATCTTTTGATACATTTGTAAGGCAGTCATCGTAAGGATCTAATGCCGTATCAGATGGTGTGGTGTCAGCTTCGGCTTTCTCTTCATCTTGCCACAAGTAGTCGTCCTCCATACCATCTAATGAATTTGATATGCCACACTTCTTGAAAGACTTGATTACTGTTTCTGCATCAATATCATTCCAGGTTTTTATGACAAACTTGCACAAAACATCCAACTGTGGAGCACGCATGTTTCCTCCTTTTGTGAATGACTTTTTGCCGCTAACCATCCACTCATTCCACTGTTCTCGAATGCAATCTTTAAATGGCATCTTTAAATTGTTTAGGCACACATCCAGTGGCTGTACCAACGATGTCAATCCTGCAGGAATAACTGCCGCATCTGTGTTTATTCTTGCCAGCTTTTGCTTGGTGCTGGGAGTTAAATGAGCCCTGAACATATCCCACACCAGTAGACTACGTTTTTGAATAAGTCCACCTGGTCGCCTGCTCCATACATTATCAAGCCATAGCTTTACCCCTTCTTCATCCATCCATCCTTTTTCATTCACATGTACAAAACAACCAACAGGAAACTTGAGTTTCTGCATTGTTTTTCTTTTAAAAATAATTGTTGGTCTCAGTTTGGCGCCATCAGCTGTGCATGCTAGTACCAATGTAAAACTGGACTTCTCATGTCCTGTTGTTTTAATTCAAATTGTTTTTTCACCTTTTGGATGGACAGTTTTATTTCCAACCATATCAAAATTCATTGGAGTTTCATCCATATTTCCGATACTACTTAACGCATAGCCATGTTAATTGCGCTGTTGTATTACGTATCGATGGAAACTATCTACTTTGGCATCAAGATCTGCAGGTAATTTTTGTACAATTTTTGTCTTTTGCCTCAGTACCAGATAATGCCTTTCGAAGAATCTAGTACACCAGGATACAGTGGCCTTAAATCTGTTGCTGTGATCTGGGTTAGATTTGGCCCACTGAAGTGCAAACAAACGTATTTTATTTTGTGTCACTACATAACTGCTTTGGCGATGCTCATTCAACATGTCTGCTACATGTTTTTCGAGTTCTGGCCAATGTGAGGTGCCTCTTCTTAATGCACACTTACCCCTTGGCATACTCTTTAATGCTTTTTCATTTGCTTTCCAGTCTGAACCATCTTTTCTGTTACTCCATATTGTCTTGCAGCAGCACAGTTATCATGTTCCATGGCAAAGTTTACAACTTTAAGTTTTAAACTAGCTTCAGATTTCTTTCTTCTTGCTGGTGGAGCCATGATGGGGTCTTGACTGTTAGCCATATGTATACTGTACTGTATGTACTGGTGATGTACTGTATGAACCGGTACAGATACTGGTGCTGTGCTGTACTGTATTCACCACCACATGTATCTGCTCACCAGATAGACTGCCTTCCCTCAGAATCGCCAATCCCAGTATACAACAACTAGCCAATCACGGCAAGCAATGCATTTCCTGTGCACACTGCATACAAAGTCTGCTTGGATTGGGTGGGTCAGCTCTCCCTCCCTGCCTGCCCAGCCCTCCCTGTCTCCAAGACGATTCGAGTGGTAGTACGCAATGTGAGTATGCATGAGAGCAGGGAGAGGGGGCGGCTGGCCGGGATGCAGCGCACAGTGGCTCAGCTAGAGGGCGCCTGTCCCTGAAGTTTCAGCACAGCGTATACCAGCTTATAAGACGACCCACGGCGTATAAGACGACCCCCGACTTTTGAGAAGATTTCATGGGATAAAAAGTCGTCTTATACACCGGAAAATACAGTACATGTTTTTGGGCAAATTTTGAATAAATTGTTGATAAGAAATTCCAAAACCCAGAACACAATGGGAGGGACACTTGATAATTGCTACCACTTATTTGGGATCCATTGCCACTTTAGAGGTACATAGGGGCAGATTTACTAGGGACTTGCATAGTCCTTGTGTGACGCAAGTCGGCACAAGGTAACTCAAGTCGTTAGCTGGGCTTTCCTAAGCCATGCAAAGCCACTTTGCATAATTTAGTAAGCACAAAGTAACGTAAAGCAGCACACAGTGCTGCCTTGCTATACTTTGTGTTGGGTAGGTGGTACATGGGTGGAGGTTAGGGGTTCCAATGCACCCACCTATGTGTTTTGACACAAACCCAGACACATAAAGACTTGTAAAGTTGGGTTTGCGCCATAATGGTCTACCTACCCGACAGAGGTGTAATGAGGAGAAATATCTTTATTTGCCTTTGTTAATTCCTCTTTTCATCTGTGCTGCATTCTGCAGCATACATATGAAAAGGAATATGTCTCTAAGGATTGTTTTTGTGCAGGAAAGTGTTCTTTCCTGCACAAAAACAATCCTGCCCATAACTCAGATACCCTTGCACAATTGTGCAAGGGTGACTTTTTTGGCACTTGACAGCACACATTGCACCAGTGCAAGGAGAGAGGAAAAATGCTCCATATCTTTGTAACTATGAAACATTTCATCCCTCTCCCTTTCACACAATTCAGAGCAGCAACGTCTCTTGCTCTGTTGCATGAAACAATAGTAAATTTGCCCCTTAGTCTGAAACCAAGACATTCAGGGATGTTTACTAACATTACACACAATGCAGGGCAGCAACCAAAGTTGCTGTGCTGTGTTGGGTGAAAGGGAAACAGCTGAAATTAGCCATATCTACTAAGATATGGTGCATTTCTGGTGTCTCAGAGTCCTGGCATACAGTGTGCTGCCTAGTGCCAATGCAGTATCCTTGTGCCATGGTGCAAGGGTGTCTGCCTTACAGGCCGGATTGTTTTTGTACAGGAAGGGATACCTTCCTGCACAAAAACAATCCTCAGAAACAATGTCCTCTTTGATTGCATGCGGCAAAATGCAGCGTGAATAGAAAAAAGGAGTAATGGGGAGAAATAAAGATATTTCTCTTCGTTACGCCTGCTTTAGGGAGGCGTAGCTTATTGGCATAGTAAATCACAGGTTTACTCACATTAGTAAATCTGTGATTGTATCAAAATCCATAAGTGGATGCATGGAAATGCCCATGTTCCACCCATGGAACACATCCCCAATGTAAAGTAATGCAAGGCAGCACAAATGAGTGCTGTTCAGCTATGCACTGCCTTGCATTACTTTGTAATTACTATACCACCCAAAGCCATACAAAGAGGCTTTGTGTGGCTTAGTAAATACCAAAAAGGATTTTGCGTTGAGGCTGTGCCATAAAAATGACACAACCCCAATGCACAACCTTAGTACATCTGGGCCTCAATATCTTCTTGTTTCAAACTCACATTTCTCTGGCTTGCTAAAGAGATGATGATGTTGTAAATGATGCAACACTTTAAGAACATGATCACGGTGATCATCAATAGATTTAGAATAAATCAATATGTTGTGCAGATATACTGCCTCACACTGGTTTAAGCCATCAGCAAAGATATCTTACCTAAATCTACAGAAGATGCCTGAAGCATACAGATATTAAATGTCATTACGTGGTATGCATAATGCCCAAACTGTGTACGAAAGGCTGTCTTCCATTCATCTCCCTCTTTGATTCAAACTAAGTGGTAAGCAACACAAGGATACAAGATAGTGAAAGCCTTGGCGCCCCTTACTAATTCCAGTATAGCCTATATAACGAGTAGATGATATAATAACAGTTTTAAATGGTAACCTAGTTCAGCTCTCGATAATCAATGCTGAGGTAATGTTCCTCATTGTTTTCAAGAACAAAATATAAAGGGGGCACCAAATGGTGAAAAAGAGTGGGTTAATAGTCTGTTTTGTAGTTTTTCTTGCAGATACCTTTCAAGCAGTACTCCAAGGTGAGCTGCACTGTATCCACTAAAGGCTTGCCATTGCCTAAGCAGTAGATATGGTCCGGGCAGGGATCTTCTAATTCCGGACAAGCAGGGAGGTGGAGTTGCGTCTCAGAGGAGAACTCTGAATGGCTGTGCAGGACCTAGATCTTCAGAGCCCCTATGGGGAACTGTTCCCTGGCTACACAGAAGACAGGATGACTAGTGGTAAGCACAACCAGTGTGCCAGCAGAAGAATTTATGCAAATTCATAGCAAAGTCTTTATTTTTTAATCAATGTATAAAAACCATGTACACAGAAACTTTCAGTAACTTCTCTTCATCCACTGGTATCCTGCAGCGCCATTCACATTTTTGTCCTGCTTGTCACAGTAGACACCAAGGGCATAGGGTCTGTGCACTTTAGCCACTGGCTTACTTTTCTGTGAGTGCCAGTATTCTTTCCTGCACAAAATGCACATTGTAACAAAAAGCAGTCCTGTTCAGCGTCAACCGGTGCAATGTGTAATTTTATATATATATTACCTACTGGCAGTCGCCAGGAGGTAGTTATAGTTAGGACCATGGGGGTCATTATGACCCCGACGGTCGGAGCTAATGTGGTGGTAGTACCACCAACAGGCTGGCGGGACTAACCGCCACTTTATGACATTGGTGGGTTGGCTGAAGCCAACCCGCCAATGTACCACTCCGACTGTCATGGCGGTAGTAGCCGCTGGGCTGGACATAAGAATCTCCAGCCCGGCGGCCCCCATTGTGCCGACCGCCGTATCATGACCCTGCCTACCGCCATGGTTTTTGTGGCGTTCGTAACGCCACGAAAACCATGGCGGTAGGCCCTATCAATGGCAGGGAATTCCTTCCCTATCACTGAGAGGAGGCCCCGTCCCCCTCAAAACTCTCCAAACACTCCCCACCCCCCTAAATCCATGCCCCCCTTGACACACACACACGCAGACACACACTCATCCACACAGACATACATGCATGCATTCATCCATTCATGCACACATCCGCACACACATCAAAACATACATGCAGACACGTATTCATATTTCCATACATACATGCACTCACACACATTCATACACGCACTCACACACATTCATACACGCAAGCAAACAACACTAAACACACACTTGCATTCACACTCACACATACATGCACACACCCACACACACACAAAACACCCCGTACCCCCTCCCCTTTAGGAGATCCGACTTACCTGGATCCATGGGGTGTTCCGACAGGGGATGGGACTGAGCGCTGCTACCGCCAGCAGAACTATCTAGCACAACACCGCCAGGCTGTATTATTTGCCATAAAACGGCTGGCGACGGTCTACTGGCGTGGCGCTGCTGGTGGTAGCAGCTCACCCTTACCGCCATCCGCCAGTATGGCCACAGCCGGATTTCTGGTGGCGGGAATCCGGCTGTGGTCATATCATGGCAAACGGATGGTAGCCGCGGCAATGGTCTTTTGGCGGCGGTCGCCGTGGCGGTAGGCAGTTTTTACCACCATTGTCATAATGGGGGCCCATATTTCCATAGAAAAAGTGTTTTTTGACTTGCCTGTATCTTTGGCACCGTTTGACGAATCTTTCCCAAATTTTCCCGAAAAAAAGTGTGCCAGTGATTCTTGTTGCACATGGAAAGTTTTGGGGTGATCCGTCAAGTAGGGGTTGAGAAAAAGGGGGGGAGGGCAAAAAAACATGTGTTTCCCATGTTAATTGCCATAGGAGTTTTGAACAAGACTACAGCCAAAACCGCTGGACGGAATTGCCACATATTTGACAGAAAGGTAGGTTTCGCTACGTAAATTACGCTTTTGCATATTTGGTGTAAATCCGTTCAGTAGTTTTTGAGATATTAAAGGGCAAATAAATTTGCATATCTAGGGCTGCAGATCCGTTGCGTTGTTTTCACGATTATCGCAGCGAATACGTGAATGCGCACGCCAACAGCTATGCTGTGATTGGCTGGCCGCAACCTGACAAGGAAGTTGCACCCACCATTTTAGGTAACGGAACATGGTCCCCGGGGTTGAAAAAAAAATAAAAAGTGGAATAAGGGGTCAGAGTGGTGGTACCCTGACCCCAGGGGTGTGATATAGGGGTCTTCCAGGGTCAAATTATGGCCTTAAAAAATTTTTTTTTTATGCCACGCGATATTCACAAATACATTGTAACACTCAGCACGCCACCCCATGTAACATTGCGACTAATTCACGAATATCTGTGAATTTTTTTTTTTAAAGCACTCAGAGACTCATTCATACACTAAATCATTCACTCAGAACCACTCAGACACTCGTGCACCCACTCACAGACCCACTCAGAGAGTCATACCCCCACTGAGACACTCACGCACCCACTCACAGACCCACTAAGACATGCACTGACCCACTCAGACCCTCATCCACCCACTCACAGGCCCACTCAGACACTCACGCACCCACTTACAGGCCCAGTCAGACCCTCACGCACCAACTCACAGACCCACTTAGACACTCATGCACCCACTCACAGACATACTCAGACCCTCATGCACCCACTCACAGATCCAGACATTCATGCACCCATTCACAGACCCACTCAGACCCTTATGCACCCACTCACAGACCCACTCAGATACTGACGCACCTACACTCAGACCGTCACACATCTACTCACAGAACCCACTCAGACCCTCACGCACCCACTCTCACACCCAGACAGACACTCTCCCACTCACTCTCACACCCAGAGACACCCTCTCACACCAACTCTCACAGCCCGAGAGACAGACCCTTCGGCCAACTCTCGCCACACATGGCTGACGGCTGTACACAGCGGTTGTTGGATTAACGTATAATAATTAAAATTACTTTAGGTTAAAAAAAGTAGAAATTCACTGAAAAAAACAAAGGTTACAAGGACGATATAGTCAGGTCCTGAATTTACTTGTATAAAACCTTAGAAATTCAGCAGGTATAGTTATAGTTATTTCAAGTAACTATAACTCACACCCTAAGGTAACTATAACTCGAGCCTTTGCCATGCACTGCTAATTACCCCACAAATTACGGCACTCATGACATCTTTGATAACATCATCGATAATATCAATGTAATATTTACAGTAACATATTTGACAAAAAAACTGTGCACGGTGGGGGCGCGAGTCATAGTTACCTTAGGGCCCGAGTTATAATTACTTGAAATAACTATAACTACTGAATTTCTAAGGCCCCTGGGACTTGGCCCACCAAGGGGCTTTATGATCACAAAGTGCGGGAGCTCGCACTTTTTTTTTTTTTAATAAGTTAGGGTGGATCCGCGGATCCACCGCGACTCCATCCCTAAAATAAAAAAATGCTTTTTAGCCCTGGGAACGTCGCTTTGGGACTCCACCACAAGAGCTGAGGGGTCAGGTGTTCATGCCCTGGATCCTTTTTTTTATTTTTTACTTTTTTTCTGGGACTCAGCTTCAGCCGAGTCCAAAGATGATTGACAAGACTTCAATGTCTTCTATAGTTGAAGTGTTATCAGCCAATCAGATCTCAGCAGAAGATCGGGAGGCGTCGTGAAGCCTTTGCGTCCCTATGTGTGCACATTTGTTTTCCACTTAATTTCTCAAAAACTACTGAATGGAATTACACCAAAACTAACAAAACACTTTTTCTGGACCAGGACCTACCTTTCTGACAAATTTGGTGTAATTCCGTCCAGTAGTTTCAATGCTAACGCCGCTCAAAATCCCTATGGAAAATGAATAGGGAAAATGTGTTTTGGGACCCCCATTTTTCTCTGCCCCACCTGGATGGATCACCCTGAAACTTTCCAGACAGCAGCTGACGTGACTGGCAAATTATCTAGGAAAGTTTTGTGAAGATTCGTCAAGAGGCGCCAAAGTTATAGGCAAGTATAAACATGCATTTTATATAGAAATTAGGTCCTAACTATTACTAGCTAGTGGCAACCACCACTAGGTAATATGTATAGAAAGAAAGAGAGAGATATTAATGATAATCTGATTTTTCTAGGAGCCTTTAATTTTCACTGGGGCACCCTGGAAGACTTGGCTGCTAACCAGCTTGTCACATTTCTCTCAGGAAATGATCTGTTTCAGCACAATGCTAAACCCACACATTCCAAGGGCTCTACGCTTGACCTTATTATTTCAAAAGCTGACTTGATTACAACAGATGTCCTTATGCCGGTCAACTGGTCCAACGACTTCTACATCCCTTTCTCACTTCACCGCTCGCATGCTGTAACCCTGGGCCAACCAAAAAGGGCAACTACCTGGTTTCACAACACAATGAACATTGACCTCAACACTCTGTGCAACAGCACGAAGAATGAATTACCAGACATCAACCCCAATTCCGTTGTCGACGATCTGCCCACTCACTGCTACTCCAATCTATCTGTCTTGATTGACAATCTAGCTCCAATGCAAAGCAAGAAGAAAAGGGCTACACCCTCTGCTCCTTGGTACAATAAGTCCCTCTACGGTGGAAAAAAGGGTCTAAGAATCTGGGAAAAGAAATGGAGACAGTCACCATCTATCATCAACCTCCCACAGCTTTGTTACAAGAGATCTTGTTATCACAAACATATCTATAGCAAAAAATAAAACTGCTTTAGATCTCTGTTTGATTCTGCCAAGAACAGACCTAAAAAAACGTTTGACCTAATCAAATCCACCAATGACCCCGGCATCTTCGACCATCAAATTTGATGACCCTCTGAAGAAAGCAGAAGATTTTGTACTATTCTTTGATGCAAAGGTTAAATCACTCATTGATCATGACTCACATACAGCCCCATATGAGGTACGCAAATCCAAAGGCTCCTGGTTTTGTTTTGATATCCTCACTGAAGACTCCCTCCTTAAACACATCCTGAACACCAAACCTTCTAAACACCCTCTAACCCTATCCCAAGTGACATAGCAATTAACTTCTATACCCTCACGCTTCCCTACTGGACAAAGCTTTTTAACCTCTTTCTCAGCCAAGGATCCTTTCCCTATGCTCTTAAATCTGGTCAGGTGACACCATTACTTAAGAAACCTTCTGCTGATATGGCTGACCTTAACAATTTCCGACCTATCACCAACCTCCCTTTTCTCGCCAAAATCACTGAAAGATGTGTAGCAGAGCAACTCACTCAGCATATCAATGACAATAATCTTCTCAACAAATTTCAGTCTGGCTTTTTTCAAGGCTGCAGCACCGAAACAGCGCTGCTACAAAATATCGATGATGCCCTTTGAGTCCTCGACTTTGCCAGCTCCTGTCTCCTGATCCTTCTTGAACTCTCTGCAGCCTTTGATACTGTCAACCATCACATACTAATTAACACACTAAAGCAAAGAATAGGCATTGAAGGTGTAGTTCTTAAACGGTTTGAATCTTACCTCACGAGAAGATCTCAAATGATTAGAATTGAAAACAGTTGCTCAACTACAAAATCTGTTGTCCAAGGTGTTCCTCAGGGCTCTATCCTTCCACTGGCCCTTTTCAATCCTTATATTGAACCACTAGGAGCCCTTTTAAAAGAAGTTGGGATCTTCTATCACCTCTACGCTGAAGACACCCAACTCTACCTCAAGGTATCCTTCGCACACGACATCTCACTTCTCGCCACCACCCCTAACTCCGTCCAAAATGGATGACATCTCATCACCTATGGATGACATAAGCTGAATCCCTCTAAAACTGAATTCCTTCTGATCTCTACCTCAAACTCCCCACCTCCTATTCAAACATGGATGGATAATTTAAACATTGTTAACATTAACAGCAAACCACCATTGTTGACAGTGTGAAATCCCTTGGCGTCATCCTGGACAAAAGACTCAGCCTCCAATCCCAAATCAACACCATAGCCAAGAATGCACGATTTCAACTGTGACTTCTCTGGGGGATCTGACATTTCATTCCTGAGCAAGACCTGAACACTCTTGTCCAATCCTTGGTACTCTCCAGACTTGATTACTATAACTCTCTTCTTGTTGCCCCCCAACCTAGCCCCTCCCAAGACTCACCATTTTCCTCTAAAGTCCATCCTCCACTCAGCTGCGAGTTTTATCGATGAGGCGAAAAGAAATGACCATATCACACCTATGTCGATAACTCTTCACTGGCTTCCTATTGACACCAGGGCCATAAATAAGGCTACAAAGCAAGCCGGGTAGTGGTGGCAAGTAAGAAGCACTTCCCAAATGTGGTGACAGTATGAATGTGGCATTTTAGAAAGAAAACTGTAGGTGCAATGCGGTTGAGTACACTCCACTACCCTATAGCGTATTTTGGTGTTCAGACCAAACACTTCAACAAAGTTAATAACAGACACGGCTGCACTCAGAAAGTCCATATATAAATCAGTCTTTCCATTGAAAACAGTTGCAAAATGATCCTTTATTAGAAGGCATCAGCATAGGTACATCGAGTGATCAACGTTCCTTAACCACAGCCATCGTACTCAGTTGGATGAACATCTTTGCATAAGCAAGCCAACACATGTTTCGTCACAACAAGTGGCTTTTTCAAGGCTCAAAGCAAAGGCGCGGTCCGGAAAGTACCAAATTTATGTAGAAAGAAGATAGAAAATGCTTCATAAATATAGTTATGAGTAACCTCAACCTTCAAAACGGACCTCAAAACTTTTCTCTTCCAAAGATATTTTTCACAATATAACTACTCATCAAGAACCATACTAGGCCTTCACCCCCACGTTTATTGGAATATCCCTGTTATTTAACTATCTTGAGTGCTATAACTCTGTTATTTAAGTGTCCTATTTTAAGTTATCCTGATTCAATTCTGTAAACACGTATTCTTCTGTATAACCTTATATCTAGTTTGTAATTTCTCTAAATAGATTTTATATAATAATATGTATGGTGTAAATAAGTAACTCGTCATGAGTAACCACAGTAGCTATACTTTGTGTTTCCTACTACCGTGTTACTCTCAATTCCTCTTTCACGTTCTTTGTTCTATTATAAAGTGCTCCGGATAAGGTACGCCCTATATAAAATCTCAGAACTAAATAAATAAATAAGAGTGTGTCTGTGTGTTTTTCATACAGTGCGTCCCTTCATACAAAAGTTACCATAAACAAAATAAGGATTGGCAAAGTTGAATAGCCAGCAGCCAATGCGAGGTATAATGGCTTTTTCAATGCTTGTTGGTTCTGAAAATATGGTCACCCTACATCAGAGGTCTTCAAACTGGGAGGCGGGCCTCCCTGGGGGAGCCTCGAATGAACAGGGCGGTGGGCACCAGGCTCTGGCCAAAATAAGCAGCATGCTGATAACAGGGCTTTGTTTAAGCTGAAATAAATGAGCAGCAGTAAATTGCTTTGTAATGGGCCATTACTAATATGTGTTGTCACTGATATCCAAGCTTGGAGTAAGTGTCAAAAGGGAAAAGACTCCAAATACTCTTGAAAACCCCACTCCCAACCCTAATAATCACACTGAGGACACTAATATACCTTAGTAAGGCCTGCCTAAGCGGAACAGTACTTTTGGTATAATGTATTTAATTGCATTTTTAAAACAGTAACACAATTTAGCTGCAATGTTTAAATACGTCTAGACCTATTTAAACATTACCAATTTATTAGATTAAAATTTAGAAAAATTGAAGGGGGGGGCGATGATTTATTTTTTCTACTGGAGGGGCGCGGCATTGAAAAGTTTGTATACCACTGCCCTACACAGAGACCAATTAGCACCCCGGTTTCTCTGAACTGGAATCCTCCTTGATAGTAGCGCAGTCTGGCCAGATATAGGTTAACAGCGATCGGACAGTGGCACCGCATACAGTCGGAAGGTTCCTTTTCTCTGAACTATTTTTTTCGGTCGGACCGCGGATGAGTTCAAACTCGGCAGGAGGTAGCTGTGATGTCGCCATGGAAACCCCAAAGCGTCTACAGCGCGCGGTGCGTGATTGAGAGGGAGGCTGGGCGCGCGGGAGGCTGCGTGAAGGCGCTCGTGCAGGGCGAGGGGTAGGAACTGCTTCGAGGGGCTGGAGGAAGACACTGGCGGGACTTGGAAACAAGAAGTACGTGTTGTTGCCGGGCCCCTGCGCTCCTCGCCGCCTTCACCCTGACACCCTCCCCCGGACAATGACCTTAGCTCGTCACCGCGTATCTGGCTGTTCACGGACTGCTACATGGCCCCTACTGCGCCCTCTGGATTAAGACTACCCCGAACCCTCCTCCGGCAATTAACTCACCCCGTTATTGCAGCCTCCCGGCCCCCACTGGGCCCTGCTGTCTGTTTGCTGAGGGGGCGCTGCCGGCGCTGCTGCCGGCACCGGACCTCCTCGGGCTATCACCGGGGTGAGCGCGGGTACCCGGCAGGGCCGCTGCAGATGGTGGCCTGGGTCCGGCGTGGGGCTCACTTCCTGGCGAGAGGGATATTGTATTTTGGAGGTCACTGGGGCTTTATGGTTGCGCCATCACCAGACGCGCACCGAGCGGCGAGTGTGAACGGTGTGGCCGAATGGATGGATCCGCCTGAACTTTTTGAAAGTCGGTAACCGGCCAGACAGGGGAGGCCGACCGGATTTGTACAAAAAGCTTCCCCGAGAGATGGTGACCCCCGCGCCCGGGACCCTCCCGGCCATACCCGGGGGAATGGCATGCATGGAAGATGCCCAGGGGGGAGTGAAGGTGAAGACTGGGAGCAGGCAGCACCCTAAGGGCGCCTCAGTGGAGAAGAAGAAGCCTAGGAAGAAGGACAAGCAGGCAAAGGCAGGCACGGACTGCAAGAAGCGCAGTCATTCGTCCAGCACCCCCACTTCGGACGAGACAGGTGGGTGCCCTCCTGGTTTATGTGCGGAGTGCGGATCTGTATGTTTTAGGCTTGGAAATTCATCAAACCCCTCTCCTGCTCCCACCACCCCGAATCGTCACGCTTTCCCTACTCTTTTCTGTGGACGCTTGAGTGCGACACAGCGCCTCGCAGGGGAAGGCGCTGTAAAAATGCAATTACAATACACCTGTCCCGTCACAATAAACGACATATTCTGATATTCATGATAGGTTTTGGCGGCAGCTAGTGGTCGTATTCGGTTACCACGAATTTTCACGTGTATTGTCCCTACAAGAAACCTATAACCTTTTTACAAAGCATGTATAAAATAATTAAATTGTTCTTTTCGTACGGATTTTTTTTCATAAGTGCTCTCTAAACTATTCCTAGGCAACCGTCCTCAGCAAGACACGCCAAGATCAGAGGCTAAAGACGGACGAACCACGCAGGGACGAGAAAGCTGTGTTTTAAATGGAAATACAGCAGTGATGGTCCCGTCTATTCAGAGTGCCTATTTGTTCCTGAAAAGTGCTAGTACCCTCCCATTAAATGTATGGCAGCACAGTTGAAAGTGCAGGTACTTACTCTACCTTTCAAAATAAACCAGAGCAGGTTCTTAGTCGCGGTCATTACCTACTCCATTTAAAGCACTGCAAGGCATGAATCGTATGGGGTGGTAAGGGGTTCGTTCTGATGCGTGACGGAGGTCCCAGAGTGAGAGGACAGCTCACTGCATTGAATGACCCGGAGTTGACTTTAACATGCACACTTCTGAGTGACTAGGGGCCAGATGTAGCAAGTTGGCAATTTGCGACTTGCAAATTGCGAGTCCCTGCGACTCGCAATTTGCAAGTCGCAAATTGCTATGCAGTACGGTGTCTCAGACACCGACTGCGACTCGCAATGGGGTCGCAATGACCCACCTCATGAATATTCATGAGGTGGGTCGCAAATTGCGGCCCCATTGCGAGTATAGGCACTCGCTAACATGGAGGCCTGCTGTCGTCAGCAGACCTCCATGTTCGCGACCTGCTTTTCAATAAAGCAGTTTTTTTTTTTTTTTAAGTGTAGCCCGTTTTCCTAACAGGAAAACAAGCTGCACTTCAAAAAAACCGAAACCTTTAGTTTCGGTTTTTTTTTCAGGGCAGGGAGTGGTCCCTTGGACCACTCCCTGCCCTGAAAAAAAAATTTGGGGTCCAGTCACAAACTGGAAGGGGTCCCATGGGGACCCCTTACAATTTGCGAGTGGGTTACCATCCACTTGAAGTGGATGGTAACTGCGACTCCATTTGCGACCGCGTACGCGGTCGCAAATGGAATTGCATCCCACTGCGAGTCGCAAATAGGAAGGGAACACCCCTTCCTATTTGCGAGTCGGAAATGCATTTTGCGAGTCGGAGCCGACTCGCAAAATGCATTTCTGAATGGCAAAGTGGCTTTTGCGCCTCGCAAATGGTGATTTTCGCCATTTGCAAGGCGCAAACACTTTGCTACATCTGGCCCTAGGTGTGGTAGATGACCCATCGCCCCAATGCCTTTTAAAGAAAGGGCAAAGTGTGTAATTGCTAAAGACCCCTGGTAGAGTGATTAGGATAGTCTAAATTCTTGCGATGATAACGTTGATCATAAAAAAACGTATTTTTCTAATTAGACATCTCGGCATGAGTAACATAAACTTAGGGCCAGATGTAGGAAACGATATGCGACTCGCAAACGGCAAAAATTGCCGTTTGCGAGTCGCAAATGTGAGTTTCCTATGCAGAAATGCATTTTGCGAGTCGGGACCGACTCGCAAAATGCATTTCCGACTCGCAAATAGGAAGGGGTGTTCCCTTCCTATTTGCGACTCGCAGTGGGATGCAATTCCATTTGCGACCGCGTACGCGGTCGCAAATGGAGTCGCAGTTACCATCCACTTGAAGTGGATGGTAACCCACTCGCAAATTGGAAGGGGTCCCCATGGGACCCCTTCCACTTTGTGAATGGACCCAAAAATATTTTTTCAGGGCAGGGAGTGGTCCAAGGGACCACTCCCTGCCCTGAAAAAATACCGAAACTAAAGGTTTCGTTTTTTTTTTTTAAGTGCAGCTCGTTTTCCTTTAAGGAAAACGGGCTACACTTAAAAGAAAAAAAATGCTTTATTTAAAGCAGTCACGAACACGGAAGTCTGCTGACTACAGCAGGCCTCCATGTTTGCGGGTGCCTTGACTCGCTATGGGGCCGCAATTTGCGACCCACCTCATGAATATTCATGAGGTGGGTCATTGCGACCCCATAGCGAGTCGCAGTCGGTGTCTGAGACACCGTACTGCATAACATTTTGCGAGTTGCAAATAGCGAGTCGCTATGACTCGCTATTTGCAAGTCGCAAAATGTTTCTTTTCTACATCTGGCCCTTAGTGCCACATTTACTAAGGGTTTGTGTTAGAGCAAAGTCAAAAGTTATGTAAAGCGGTGCAAACATGTGCAAAGGTATTAACTTTCTAGCACAAAACATTGGCTTTTCTCAGAGCAAATAGCGCATTGTGATGCTGTACATCAAAGGGACATTACTTGAGTGTCCCTTGGGGAAATTTGGGTCAAAAACTATAGGTGCTTGTGCTAAAATTGGATCTACTAAGATAGCCAGACTGGGTTTTGCAAAAAACCAATAACACCTCCTTGAAGCGGGCGCTACTATAGAGGAATGTTTACATTGCATGTGTCTGCACTATACAGCACACACGTGTACATTGTTTAAGAATTCCTCAAGACATATAATTTTGCACTGGAAAGATATGCTTTCAGTTCGAATCCTATTCTAGATTGCACACCCCTGCACCATGGTGCACAGATTTTGTGTGGCTCTAGTCAGCCTGTTTGCGCACCATCGTAAGGTTAGTGAATAGCAGCAGTGTATTTTCTTATTAAATATGTCTCTGTTCTGCTTTCTCCCTACTAAATGCAGCTTAGCAATGTCTGTGCTAAAAAAAAGTATAACTCTGCCTCTTGGCGTGAATGCCTGGCCTGAACAGCCCTACCTCTGGCACTCGCAAGCAGTTGCTGACAATTACATTCAACATGACCTTTCTATGACATATCTCTCTTTAGCTAACTCCACTCTCTTAACTTCCCCCTCTCTGATTCTCTATGTACCTTAATCTTCCTGCTCTATCTCAGTGGTCTCTACCTTACCTTTTTCTCACTGTAACCAGTATACCTCATTACATTTCATGATGCTGTACCTCTGACATGATCTTGCCCTCTCGCTATCACTCTGTCCCTACATCTGTATCACTCTTGATCTCAACTCTCTGTACCATATACTCCTTTCCATCTGACCTCTCTGTATCTCTTCTCCTACTCCACTTCTCAGACAACCTTTCTACTGTTATCTCCTCTCTCCATGTCTCTGCTATCTTTCTTCTTCACCTCTTTCTCAGCCCTTTCTCTGCTTCACCCTCCCCTCTCTCCTATGTGTCTAATTTCTCTCTCAACCACACAGTTGATTTTACTACATTATCTCTATCTACCCCACGCTCTCTCTCTCTCTCTCTCTCCACCTAACCTCTCACTTTACCAACCTATTAGGTTACTACCTCACCTCTCCACCTCCTCCTTCTCTTGTTCTACCTCTGTTCCTTTTATACTATCTCTTTAAACACCTTATTCCATTCTTGCTGCCTCTTTTTGTCTACTTCTACCCATTTTTCTCTATCAGCAACTCCTCACAAACTCATATTTAACACTGACCTTTGCATTTCAACTCACCCTGTCCACCTCAACTATTTTTCTCAACATCTTTATTTATAGATCTCTCTGCCTTACCATCTCTTTATCACAACTCTCTACTTCTGTATACACCTTACACCTGTTTCTCTGCCATACATGCCACTCAAATTCCTTTTTCACTCTGCCACTTTTCTTATTTCTGCCCTTCATCCCTCTCTCTACCTTCCCCTTTTCCCGACTGCTTTACTATACGTGTTCTTATTGTGTTGTTTCTCTGCCTTGCATTTCTTTGATTTTCCTCATGGATCTGTTTCTACCTCTGGGTATATTTACCTCAAATTCACATTTTTCTATATTACTTCTACCTCACTTCTTGGAGTACTGTACTCCTCTGTCCATCTCTGCATTTCCTTCTACCTACCTCTGTCTCTCTCTACTGCACTCTACAAACTTATCTTTATTTACCTCTGTTTCTCTGCCTACATCTTCCTTTCTCCCTCTATCTTTCCTTTCTCCCTCTTTATCGTTCCTTTCTTCCGTTTCTCTATTTACTTTACTTTTTCTAAACTGTGCATACCTTTTGTGCATCGTCCCTTTCTCTACCCCTTCTCCCTCTACCTCTCTGTGTGTCTGTCCATCCCCTGTAACCTGCCTTTCCCATTTCTCTTACAGTAGGGTCAGGGGTTGACCCCTAAAGCCAGAAAAGTGCTTGCATATAAAGGAGAGAGGAGTGACAAGATAGGTAAAGAGAAAGTTATTCGATTTTAACCAATGGAATAGTGAAAATCCTCATAGCAGCATTTTGATTTTCACTGCCGCAGCAACATGCAAATGGGGATGGAGGATGTATTTTTTATTACAAATATTTGTCAACTCAAGCAACAATGTCAAGTGCTATGTCCAAGCTTATTTTAATATTAAGCACTAGTACAATAAACACCTAAGAAGCTGACCTTAGTTTGTCTATCCTACAATGCGAGTATCAAGCTAGTGAATTCCACACAAAGCTGCAAGTAAAAAAATCTAGATGTAAACTCAAGAAATGGCTTTATTAAAGATTGTTCAAGCTTTCTTATGGTATTGGCTGACAGACACCAAGCAGCCTGAGCTTTAAACTGTTTTTAATACCTCAGTTTCTGAATGTTTTAACATATGATTATTGCTGTAGCAGCTTTGTTAACTTTAAGTGTGGCACTCACAAATATTTTGTTTTAGGAATACCACTGCGGCCAAGGCAAAGCAGCAGTGGTGCAAGTGACCAAGGAGGCCACTCTGTGGTCCTGCCACTTGCTTGTCGCTCACTCATTGATTTGAGCAAGGGCGGGGTAGGCCAGTGCTCTCCTCCCTGCTAACCTCCTCCTGAATCATTCAGTGATGCGGGGTCAGCAGGCTGGTCTGGCATTTGCATGGCATGACTTAGTTTTAAACTGAGAAGTTCAGCTAAATCAAATGGGAGCTCTGGTGTTGATCCATGATAGTCGGTTATGCCTTTTGATTTGTTCTGTGTTTTCTATCATAATAGTGGCTGCGGTTATCAACACTAGTGGCGACCCCATATGAAACATTTCGAGCCTTGACGTATTTATTTTCAAGTGAAACACTGGACGCAGGCCGAGGACTCTTACCAGGGCGGCACTAGACAGGCTGCTGGTGTCCTTCAGTCTCACTCTGGCTTTTGTGGGTGCAGTGTCCTGCTGGGCGGAATCGGACGCGGCTGATTTGGAGCCTACAGTGAGAGCTAGAGCTCATGAGCTGTTAAAATGAAGCAAAAAGCAACCGATGCAGAACAATTTGCTCTGCTAACTGGAGGTAGAGCGGGCATCACGCCTGTTTCCATAATAACCCTCTTCGCCTGTGAACCACAGCGCCCACTCACCTAGTGTCAGCATCTCTCCTTGGCCAGCTGGTATTCAGTAAGATTGTGTCCCATGAGCGCAGCGCCATGGGTAGGCATCTCCTCTGCCCCACCCAGGTCTTGTTCCCACCTTTCCCGCAGTCTTAGCAGGGGGTCTCGTGTGGCCCGCACTATGGTGCCGTTTGTTAATGAAATAAGTTTGCTATTCATTTTCCCATCTAGCAGTCTCCCCTCCAATGGGGTGTCTTCCTGGGTCTCCTCCTCTAGTTAGATATATGGCGCAATTAACAATAAAATAGCCATTGTAACTATGGCATGTGATATTCTGTCCTCAGATAGTCGAATGGCACCATCCAAAGGTTGGTATGGTTAAGGGTGTTCAAACTCGCTGTTAGATGTGCCCCCCTTGCATGGAGAATGGGCAGAGTTGTGGATTCTGGAATGGAGACACACATCCCTTCACACACCTCATAAAATTGGAGAGATGGCTTGTCTCAAGACACAGGACGAGAGACAGTCAGCTTAATAACACCATATTCTATGTTATCAGGACTGTCCATCCAAAGAGGCATAGTGAGACATCGCCTGTGTGCAGTTATTTTATTGAATCAGTCCTCATCTCTCAACATTACAGACGTTAGGAGGATCAATCAATCAATCAATCAATCAAAGGCATTTGTATAGCGCACTGCTCACCCGGAGGGTCTCAAGGCGCTGGGGGGGGGGGAAACGCTACTGCTCGAACAGCCAGGTCTTGAGTTGCTTCCTGAAGGCGAGATGGTCTTGCGTTGTCCGGAGGTGGATGGGGAGGGAGTTCCATGTCTTGGCTGCCAGGTAGGAGAAGGATCTTCCTCCGGCGGTGGCTCTGCGGATGCGGGGGACGGTGGCGAGAGCGAGGCTGGCGGAGCGGAGCTGGCGGGTGGGCTTGTGGAAGGTCAGGCGGCTGTTGAGGAACTTGGGGCCCAGGTCGTGGAGGGCCTTGTGTGCGTGGGTGAGGAGTCGGAACGTGATTCTTTTGTTGACGGGGAGCCAGTGCAGGTCTCTCAGGTGTTCGGAGATGTGGCTGTGTCGGGGGATGTCCAGGATGAGTCGTGCTGAGGCGTTCTGGATCCGTTGGAGTTTCTTCTGGAGTTTGGCGGCGGTGCCGGCGTAGAGGGCGTTCCCGTAGTCCAGCCGACTGGTGACGAGGGCCTGGGTGACCGTCTTCCTGGTCTCGGTGGGGATCCACCGGAAGATCTTTCGAAGCATGCGCAGGGTGTTGAAGCATGAAGATGAGACGGCGTTGACTTGTCTGGTCATCGAGAGGGAGGAGTCCAGGATGAAGCCTAGGTTGCGAGCGTGGTCCGTTGGCTTGGGGGTGGCTCCCAGGGCGGGGGGCCACCAGGAGTCGTCCCAGGCGGATGGTGATGATCCCAGGATGAGGACCTCCGTCTTGTCTGAGTTCAGTTTCAGGCGGCTGTTCTTCATCCATTCGGCGACGTCTTTCATCCCTTCGTGTAGGCTGGCTCTGGCGGCGTCCGGGTCGCTGGTGAGGGAGAGGATCAGCTGGGTGTCGTCGGCGTAGGTGATGATCTTGAGGTTGTGTTGACGTGCGATGGTTGCGAGGGGGCTCATATAGACGTTGAAGAGGGTGGGGCTGAGCGATGACCCTTGTGGAACTCCGCAGATGACTTCGGTGGCCGCTGACCGGAACGGGGGGAGGCGGACTCTCTGGGTTCTTCCGGCGAGGAATGAGGCGATCCACTCCAGGGCCTTCCCCTGGATGCCGGTGTTGTTCATGCGCTGTACCAGGGTGCGGTGGCAGACAGTGTCGAACGCTGCGGAGAGGTCCAGGAGGATGAGGGCCGCAGTTTCCCCATTGTCCATTAGGGATCTGATGTCGTCTGTGGCTGCGATGAGGGCGGTCTCCGTGCTGTGGTTGGCTCGGAAGCCGGATTGCGAGTGGTCGAGGGATCCGTTGGTCTCGAGGAAGGCAGCTAGCTGTCTGTTGACGGTCTTCTCGATGACTTTGGCAGGAAACGGGAGGAGCGAGATGGGGCGGTAGTTCTTGAGGTCGGAGGGGTCTGCAGTTGGTTTCTTCAGCAGGGCACTGATCTCGGCGTGTTTCCAGCACTCCGGGAAGGTGGCGGTGTTGAAGGAGGCGTTGACGATGTCACGGAGGTGGGGTGCGATGATGTGGTCAGCCGTGTTGAAGATGTGGTGTGGGCAGGGGTCCGTAGGGGATCCGGAGTGGATGGTGTTCATTGTGCGTGTTGTGTCTTCGGTGCTGACTGGGGTCCAGGTGCGGAGGGTGGCGGTGGGGGGCATCGGTTCGGTGGTGGGGTTTGTGGTTGGTGGGCCGAAGCTGTTGTGAATGTTGGCGATCTTGTCGTGGAAGAAGGCTGCGAGGGAGTCGCAGAGGTCTTGCGAGGGAGTGATGTCATTGTTTCCGGCGTCGGGGTTGGAGAGCTCTTTGACGATGCTGAAGAGTTCCTTGCTGTTGTGGGTGTTGTTGTCCAGTCGTTCCTTGAAGGCTGTCTTCTTTGTGGCGCGGATCAGTTGGTGGTGTTTGCGGGTGGCGTGTTTGAGGGCCGTCATGTTGTCTGTGGTCTGGTTGGTGCGCCAGGTGTTCTCCAGGGAGCGGCAGTTCTTCTTGGAGGTGATGAGCTCGTCGGTGAACCAGGAGGCTTTCTTGCTGCTGCGTCTGCTGGGGGGGTTCTTCTTCAGTGGTGCGAGGGCGTCTGCGCAGTTGGTGATCCACTGTGTGAGGTTGTTGGCGGCTTCGTTGGGGTCCGTTGAGCTGGTGGGGGGGTTCTGGCTGAGGAAGGTGGTGAGCTGGTCGCCGGTGATCTTGTTCCAGCTCCTGCGGGGGGTTTGTTGAGGGTGGTGGTGGGTCGTCGTTTTACTGAAGCTGAAGTGGACGCAGCTGTGGTCAGTCCACTGGAGATTGGTGGAGTGGCTGAAGGTGACATATTTGCTGGATGAGAAGACTGGGTCAAGCGTGTGGCCGGCGTGGTGTGTAGGGGTGGTTACCAGTTGCTTGAGTCCGAGGTTGGCCAGGTTGTCCAGTAGAGCAGTGGTGTTGCGGTCCTTGTCGTCCTCCAGGTGGAAGTTGAGGTCCCCCAGGAGGATGTAGTCGGTGGAATTGATGGCGTGGGGGCTGACGAAGTCTGTGATGTCTTCGCTGAACTGTGTGCGTGGTCCCGGTGGTCTGTAGATGAGGGTGCCTCTGAGCGTGGTCTTGGGGTTGGTGTGTATCTGGAAGTGGAGGTGTTCGGCGGAGGTGAAGGTGTCATCAGAGTTGGTCGTGATGCGGATGGTGTTCTTGTGGATGATGGCGATGCCTCCTCCTGTCTGGTTGACGCGGTCCCTCCTGGTGATTTTGTAGCCTTCTGGGACGGCGATGGCGACGTCGGGTGCTGAGGAGGCGTTCATCCAGGTTTCTGTCAGGAAGGCGATGTCTGGTGCTGTCGAATCGAGGAGGTTCCAGAGTTCGACGGCATGCCTGTGAACGGAGCGGGTGTTGAGCAGGATGCACATCAGGTGTTTGTTGCTGGGGCTCGGTTTAGTAGGTGCAGTGTTGGGTCGTAGGCTGGTGAAGCGGCAGGTCAGGCAGGTGAAGGGTCCGTGGGTGCGTCTCGGGGTGGCTCGGTAGCAGGCGGTGTTTCGGCCGGCGTTGAGTGCGTGGAGGGTTCTGGCATCGTAGCTGTGCAGGGTGTGCTGGCGAGGGCGAGGACCAGGGGGTCTGGCGCTGGGCGCGGTCCAGGCGCGGACGGGCTTACCTTTGGCGCACCTTCGGCGCTCAGTCGGTGCTCCCGCTGCGCGCGTCCGCTGCGCGGTCGCTCTGGGGGCGTCATAAGTAAGGAGCCGGGAGGGAGGAGCAGCTGGGTGGCGGGAGCGGTCCGGCGAATGGAATCACAGGGGGGCGGGGCCGCAGGGAGGCAGCGGCGGGAATCCCAGGAGCAGCGAGCGAGCGAAGGAATCTGCAGGCAGGAGGCGGCAAAGGCAGGCAGGAGCGGCAGCAGTGAGTGGGGCGACCAAGCCCTGTGGAGGGCTGAGCGGTCACACTCTGTGGTCCCCTACGGTCCCCTTAAGTAAGGAGCCGGGAGGGAGGAGCAGCTGGGTGGCGGGAGCGGTCCGGCGAATGGAATCACAGGGGGGCGGGGCCGCAGGGAGGCAGCGGCGGGAATCCCAGGAGCAGCGAGCGAGCGAAGGAATCTGCAGGCAGGAGGCGGCAAAGGCAGGCAGGAGCGGCAGCAGTGAGTGGGGCGACCAAGCCCTGTGGAGGGCTGAGCGGTCACCCGGTCAGGATGGATATTGTGGCTGAAAAGAGTTACCGTTTCCACGTCCCTTAGGAATCCACCACGTTTTTTTTTCACAGCATAGTTTATTAAATTTTATGAGGGAAAAAAAGCAGAAAGGGCATTAGTCATATAGAGGAGAATTGCACACATCGCTTGCATAACTGGAAAACAAAACACTGAAACTGGCACAGTGTACATTACATTTGCCCACCCATACTATGATCTCACAGTGGCACTCAGTCTTCGAAAACAACAGTTCTAGTGGAATCCATCACATTTTGACTTAAAAAAAAAAAAAAAAAAAAAAAAACGAAAGACAAAAGCTCTCAATTTCATGATCTGGAACTCGAGACTAATGCATCTCTGAAAGAAAACGACTGGGCGGTTTATAACGTTCAGTTCTTTTTCAGTATTTCCACTATAGGCCGCCTGGTGGCTCTCTTGATCTTTTTAAAAGACACGACACTTATTCCTGAGAAGTACGTAAGTTTGAATACTTAGGCAATAGATCAATTTATTGTATGTTTTTTCGTTTTTGTATAGACTCGAGAGCAACATCCCCGTAGGTTTAGTGCGCCGAAACATAGTATTTTTTCTCATTCTGATGTACCTTAATTTCTGGCTCTGTAAAACATAACTTTGTCACTACACAAAGCTGCCAAATATTGCCTACTATGATGTCCGTCTAAGAATGAAATGTGTTCGCTGCAGTGGAGCGGACCCGGTATTAGCGACCTCGGAATGGCTGAGTCCATGCATCAGGAACCGAACTGTAACGTCTCGGCGCATAGAGCTCTTCGCCCAGTGCATTAACTCACTGAATATCGGCCTGCCATCTTACACTTACCCTGACTCCAGTAAAACACATCACTAGATGGAAATAATGCTGCTTAAACGTTCTATGTTCATTTCTATACATTTGTTACCTCCCTTGTAGTTTGTTCTTTTATTACTTTTCAAGTGTAGATGTTTTAAATCTTTCCATTGATTTCAAGGGAACAGTGCTGCACGTTGGGTGGAGGGGGAGGTATTGGAATCTAGGGGGATATGCAAAGTTTTATTTCTAAGGATCAGCATATTACCCAAAGGAAAACGGCGCTAAAATGTGAAGCATTCGGTGTGGCTGGTCTGTCGATACTGCCTTTCAGATTAGGATATAAGGTCTCTAGCAAATGCACTTTGATTTTCCTGTTAATACAACCTATTTTACGAGTGCGTCAGCGCGAGGAATGAGGAGACAGCAAATTATATGACGTCACTGAGTCTCGACTAGGGTGAGATTGCACAATGTGCACGACTCCATCAAGGCTGTGTACACACTGCGATTGACAAGCAGTGGGAGGCCACGGTGTGCGGGTGACCCCTGCGGTGTCTTCTCTGTAGACTTGGCTTGCAGTGTCACTCAGGGCATGGCGCCTCTCATGGCTCACCTTTTGGAGGTTCTCGTTCCCTGTAAAGATGCTTAGCAGTGAGCAGGGCGTGACGTCGAACAGATGATCTAAAATGACACACTTTGTGAAATATACTCTCTCCTTGCTCGGACGGGTAGAGTGCTTCCCAGCAGCTTGGCACTTTTCCTTTCTTATATTTAAAACAAATATTGGTATTTATAGCAATAACAACACATTGGCAATTTATAGCCCCTAGTAAACAAGGGGCTGTTCACTACCCACCTAAAAATTCACAGCTCTGAAAAAAGGTGTCGATACATTTATAAGCAACAGTTCAATAAACAACCCTGATTCGTGTTCCTCTGGGTCTCAGCCCGGCGCTCCCTCCCCTTTTCAAAACGGGAGGCTTCTGTTCACGCAGTTCTGAGAATTATTAGAGACCCAGACCGCGAGATTGGCTTCAACAAGAAAGTGGAGAAGGAGTAAAGGGAAGGAGACGGAGGAGGAACCAGAGTGAATAAGAGGGCGGGTTAAGGTATAAGTGAGGAATGATCCCAGCCAGGCCCGCACCACACTTCTATAGTTTCCTTTCAAGGGCCACCGCAGTGCTTCTAAGCAGCGGTGCTGGAACTCTTTTCAGAGTGCAGGTGTTGCCATCAGTGTTACCTCACTGAAGTCACAGGGTTTGTGAAAAGTCAAATTGCTACATAAAGGGCAAGTGTAGCAAATTATCCTTACCCATTCAGCAGGAGAATGGTAAGATTGTATTGTGTGTCCAGAGGTGCTTGTCGAGGCACACTGTGCCATATATATGAGTAAAGCATAGACTGGCAGGGCACAACCTTGTACGGAGGCACATTTTCCATTAAAATCTCCTCTTGAAATGGTGGTTAAATTTGCATCAAGCATACAGCTTTAGTACTAAATTTCAATATTTTTGGGAAATTTGTTGTCTGGGTATTTTCATCACACAAGTAAAGTCACTTTGCTCTGCAACTCCTGCAAGGTTATTCTGAGGGTGCTCTGGGCATGCTGCGGCACCTCCCACACCCTTAGTTCCAGCACCCCTGCTTCTGTCTGTCAGTTCATGGCTTTTGGTAGAGGCTATATTGGAAGTAAGAGCAAAGAGGATTTGCATCATCAGCTATCCCACTCTGCCACTGATCGCTTAATTGGGCTCCCAGTGTGAGGGCACCTCTTGGCCAGCTCACTCTCAATCAGTCAATCCAACAAGATTTGTAAAGCGTAACTAATCAACCTCAATGGTATCCAGGCACTTGCAGGTCTCAGCGGCTCATTCAAATAGCTAGGTCTTGAGGGCTCTACAGAATCCCGGATGAGAGTTGAAAATTCAGGTGGTGGTTAATGTAGGCAGGTTCTTGGTTGTGTACAGCTTTTTGTGCTTGGGGTTGGCAAGTTGAATATGTACCTCTTCTGCACAGGGAGTTGGTGGAGTTGCCTGAGAAGTGGTGTGATGTGGGATCGTTGGGGCAGATCGAGAATGAGTCTGACTGCGGTGTTCTGTATGGTCTGAAGTCTTTGTAAGGTGATTCCTACATGGAAGTCATTGCTGTTGTCCAGTCGACTGGTGTTGAGGGCCTGTTTCATGGTGTGCGTCTTGTGTGCCGAAGGTAGCCACTTGAAGATCTTACGTAGCATGTGCAGAGTGAAGAAGCAGGCGAAGGAGACGGTGTTAATCTGTGAGTCCTTGGTGAGCCTGTTGTCAATGTTGATTCAGAGGATTCTGGCATGTTAAGCGGGAGTGGGTGCAGGTCCTAGTTCTGAAGGCCACCAGGAGTCGTTCCATGTGTTGCTGCTCTTGCCAAAGATGAGAACTTCAGTCTCGTCTGTGTGTAACTGAAGGCAGTTTTCTTTCATCCAGTCTGTTCCACTTGCCATGCATCTGTGGAAGATGGTTTTGGTGGTGGTGGGGTCTTCAGTGAGCGAGAGGATGACTTGGGTGTCATCTGTATAGGAGATTAGGGTCAAACAGTGGAATCTGAGGATGTTGGCTAGCGGGGTCATAGGTGTTAAATGTGGGGCTGGGTGATGATCCTTGGGGGACCCCGCAGGTGTCTCTTGGTCTCCTATGAACACCATGTGTGTCCAGGAGCTGCAGTTTTACATCCTCCATCTTGTCACTGAAGCCAGCAGCATTTCTGAGCTTCCTGTGTATGGCGATCACTCTCCTAGACTGCCCACTGAACAGGTCACCTTGCATCAGATACCCTACTTCTCTGTTGCACATCAACTATTTGATTGGCCCTTCCAGATGCCAGTATGTTATAGCAGATTTGCTTAATGGTATCTCATAGTTGCCTTCAGCCTCAATCATTGTTAGATCCTCTTGGTCTTTCGGTGGTATCCCCAAAGTATTCAAAGGGCACATTTTGTGGCTGTTTCAGAGTTGTCGCTAAATCTTATGCTGGAGCCAGAAGGTTGTTTGTGTGTGGTCTTCTTTAAAGCTTGGCATTATTCCTCCAACTGTCACAGCTGTTGTCTCCTCCTCAGCTAATTCCAAGACAAATCAGCATAATCGCTTCAACTGCTAGCAGCTAAACATATCTTTTCTGCTATCTCTGTCATGTATCTTTTAGGCTGTATTCCCCGTATTGCTTCCTTAACACTTTTAATTTCAGGAGGCCTGTAGTCATCTTCCAGTTGAACGTCTGTGGAACACATACATCTCACCCATGTGTCTAGAACATGAGATCTCCTTCTCAGCCGCTCCTTGATTACCTAAAGACAGTGTTGCCCAGGCACATCTAGTATCTCTGCCTCAAATCACCTCTGTAGTTGCAAGGGGGCAGCTTTGTGACTATGTGTGGGGAAAGGGGGTTGTCGCCTCTGTTCTTCAACTTGTATAGCCAACTGTGAAACAAATGTCTCCATGATGCTTGCTATTTCCACTTGGGTGGGTGTTGGGTTTGGTTGCTTCTTACTTTGGTCTCCGTCCACTAGATCATAGCTTGAGCAACAGGTGTTCCTGATGATGTGTTTGGTCTCTTGGCTGCCGGGCTACACCCACACTTACATTTTTACGCCAGGGAGTCTAGGTCCGTGCAGGAGTTGAAAAAACGTACACTGGGCACCCATAAACTGGGGATCAAGTTGTGGCAGAGGAAAGTGGGTAGAGAGCTTGAAAAGTAGAATCTGACAGTCAACTTTTGTTAGGTTTTATAACATTTACGTATATATGATATAAAATATAATGTGTTTTATATTCCTCCTGACCATTCACTCTTAACATACAAGGTATACAAGTTTGGATGAAATGTGATTCCTACACTTATAACACTTATTTTTTTATGTAACACTTTTTGTAAGTTGGTTTACATACTTGTATGATTTATTGTGCCTCAGTGTGATGTAAAGTGCTTTGACGTCCTACACTGGGATTAGTAGCTCTATAAAAGAATTCCTCTGAAAATAAACCCTACACTGAGGAAAAACTGAACTCTAGCATAGCAGTTGTAGGCCTCGGACGCTGTTTTGTTCGTGGCATTTGCTTCTAATGTTCTATAACACGTAGACAAACACTTTGTAGTTGATCTAAAGTGGAGCAAAGTAAGAGGGCACCTGAAGGAGAGCTGGAAGGAGAACAGAGTTTCAGATGGCTAACCAGGAGGATAAGACAAATTCCGAGATTACATCTTTTATGACTCCACACTTCCAGCTTTGTATACTACAGAACTCTACATCATGTTGATACTTGTTAGAAGGACTCATGCTCACCATTTTTGTCATACTTGCTCAGGAATAGTGATTGGTCAAATGCTTTTAGGGCTGACCAATGCCAAATGTGCGTCAACTGCAATTGCTTCAACTCACCTACTGAATACTGGAACAAAACCCTGGGCTGTTGCTAACTTGTATTCTCCTGGTACTCCTCACCCTTCCATAACACAGTGACACTTCCCCTTGTCCACCCTGAAATTTCTACAATGTCTTATTAAGATGGAGAAAGCAGGAGTCCGCATAATAAAGATTATTTATCCTCTGAATCTCTCCAAAACATTTACTAAAAGACTCAAGCGTAATATCCTGGAAGAATTTCCAGATACCCTCTTTGTCAATGAAAACCATAGTGGCTGATATGGGATGCTTAAAACTGACCTCATCCTCATCCACAGCTAACTCTATGTCCTGGACCAACATTGTCCACAAGAAACCCAATGTTTGATCTTGTACAAATATTTCTCATGGCTGCAGGCTTCAAATTCGCCCTCATCACTTTTCAGTAGAGCAATCACTGTCTCCTCGAGGGTGTGATTCCAAGCCTGTGCAGCTGAAAGAGATTAGGAAGCACTCCCTGGTTAATTTGAATTTAGGAGTTACCACTAATAAACTATCGGGTGAACATAAAGCCCTCTGAGGATGACAGTGAGTGAAGCTCTCTGTAAGGTATTGTGGACCAGACCAATAAAAGGCTTGGTGTTCAAACACCAAAGTCTTAAAAACAATTATTTTGTTTGACAGCCAGTGAAAGGCCATAAGATGGTGGGAAAAATGATCACAGCAAGGAATTCTTAGCAGCAGTCTAGTGGCTGCATTTTGTACCATCTGAAGATGTTTAATTATTAAGGATATGGGGCCAGATGTAGCAAAAATGCAATTTGCGACTTGCAAATTGCGAGTCCCTGCGACTCGCAATTTGCAAGTCGCAAATTGCTATGCAGTACGGTGTCGCAGACACCGACTGCAACTCGCAATGGGGTCGCAATGACCCACCTCATGAATATTCATGAGGTGGGTCGCAAATTGCGGCCCCATTGCGAGTATAGGCACTCGCTAACATGGAGGCCTGCTGACGTCAGCAGGCCTCCATGTTAGCGACCTGCTGTTCAATAAAGCAGTTTTTTTTTTTTTTGAAGTGTAGCCCGTTTTCCCTAAGAAAAAACGAGCTGCACTACAAAAAAAACCGAAACCTTTAGTTATCCCTTGGACCACTCCCTGCCCTGAAAAAATAATATGGGGTCCAGTCACAAAGGGGAAGGGGTCCCATGGGGACCCCTTCCCGTTTGCAAGTGGGTTACCATCCACTTCAAGTGGATGGTAACTGCGACTCCATTTGAGACCACGTACGCGGTCGCAAATGGAGTTGCATACCACTCCGACTCGCAAATAGGAAGGGAACACCCCTTCCTATTTGCGAGTCGCAAATGCATATTGCGAGTCGGTAACGACTCGCAATATGCATTTTGAATTGCAAACCCACGTTTGCGAGTCGCAAACGGCGATTTTCGCCATTTGCGACTCGCAAAAGGGTTGCTACATCTGGCCCCATGGTTAGGCCTACATAAAGCACATTTGCACAGTCCAGTCTTGACGTAATCCTTGCATGCATCATTGTTTGTTTTCCTCGTGTGAAGCAAAGAAGAAAGAGAAATTTCTTTAGGGGCCTTGGTATCGCAAAACACGATCCCACCACTGCCGAGACTTTGAGCCTGAAATGACAGCTTACAATAGTATTTCTTCCAGCAGACCCTTGGCGGGCTGACAGAGGATCATTACGGCCCTGTACTTTGAGGAAATGCAGGTGGAGGCATATCATTTGACATTTGGGGGTGACGACAATGGTAATCAGATCCACATTCAGTGTGGTACACTTGTTGTTTTTTTAAAAACTTTTTATTACTATGTTTAATGACCACTGCCGTCTGTTGAGGAGAGAGAATATACTAGACTTTGGTCCTCAAGAATGCCCCACACATATGATTGTATAGGCTTAGACTGCCAGAAACATTTATCACTGCTGATTTGAAGCTATACCCGCTTATATTTTACCAAACTATTGGGGATGTTCAATAAAGTGTTGTTTCATTCCACCAAGAGGTGTATTTAATGTTTGCACCACCTACATTATACTCTCACATAGGGCCTTACCTCTGACAAAAAAAACAGGAGAACTCCTCTCCGAGTAGGGGTTTTAGGACACACCACTAACCTTCGGGATGTGGTGTGAGGAGGAACCCTATGATGAAGCATGCCACTTTAGTGTTGATGAGTGTTTTTGTTCTTTAAATATAGTTTTTCCTCTAATCAAGAGACATTTGAGTTTTGTGACGTATCCAATATGATTTGTCCTATAGACTTAATGCATTTTCTTTGTTTTGTGGTACTGTGTTGAGTGGTAATGCATCTCTGGTCACTAAACTCTCCGACGGGTTCCCCTTTATAATGGTAAATCAAATTTGACTCCCAGATTCCTAACCACTTGTGCTGGGGCCCAGGGGATGAGGCAAAGACACTGGCCAGTACTTTTCCCACCTTTTAATACAGAGAAGCCTCAAAAAGCAGTATCTCAGTCTCGCCAGGGTTACCTTGTAAGTTGCTTGCCTGTATCCAATCAAGTACTGATCTTAGCGTTTAAAGGCTTCCAAGAAGTCTGAGGAATCTTTTTTTGAAAGAGGAACGTCAGGGTATCATCAGCATCTTTACCCTGCATTCTTCTACTGGTGGGGGTGGAGGGTGGGTGGTGGGGGGGCGGCTGAGAGTTTCAACAGGCACCATGGATTTTGAACAAAGTTGGGTTCAAAGATGAGCCCTGTGGCATCCCAAGATCGAGGGACTTGAATTCCTTTAAAAAAAAAGAAGGCATCCTACCAGCTTGCCCTTAATTATCCAAAAGGGAACAAATGAACTTGAGCGCCTGACCTCCCACCCCATTATTTACAAGCATTTGTAAAAGAATGGGGTAGAAGATGGTGTTGAATGCAGCAGATCTAATAATATCAAGTCCTCCTTCTTTCCTTGATCTAAGGACCACTTGAAAGAATCCACTATTTGGGAGGGGGTTGATTCCGTGTATGACTCAACCTGAAATGTGATTGAGGTATGTGTAACAATCTGAGAGTTAAGGTTTAATAAGCTTTTCCAAGGTTTTGGACGCCATTGGCGGAAGTGAGATAGGACGCACATTAGTAAATTGGATCCAGTTTGCTGCAGGCTTCTTTAAAAGGGGGATTACTTTTGATTCCTTATATTTCTTTGGAAGCTGTACAGTCTGCAGAGAGGTGTTGAACAGCTGTTTAAAAGTTGGCTTAATCACTTTGCTCATAGAAGCTAGAAGTGAGGGAGGACGTAGATCAACTAGGAAGATTGATTTGCAGCTAAGAATATATTTTTCTTATTCGATCTACAATAACAGCAAGATACTGATTCAGCCCACGGATTTATGCCTCGTTATTTAACCACATATATTCCCAATCCTGCTCAGTGCCCTTTTGTGAGCTCCCTGTGACTTTCCTAAGACTGTACCCAAACCCTAATGCTGAACTCATTCCCCACTTCAAAAACTCCTGCCCCTACAAACCTGCATGCACCTTCCAATCTTACCTCCTAATGTCTGTTCCACCCTCCCAAACTTACTTCCAATCCCCTACTTCCTCTTAATTCCTCTTTCTTCCCCAACAATGCACCACACTTAACTCCTTACCATGATTAACCAGCACTAATGTCCCACCCTCCCAGGTACTGTTATCGAATATCTTTGAAACTGCCAACCCCCTAACCAGACCTAGCTAGCATACCTGCACCCTGCGAGACCGCACACAGAGACCAAACCATCGTACCACACCCTTCCCTTAGTTTCAATTCCACCCCTTTTCATCTTGCTCATACATAAATTCCACCCCTTTTCATCTTGCTCATACATACATGGACCCCCCCCACAATGACAACTCTGTCACACACATCACTCCCACACACATTACAAACACCTACACAGATCGCTGATCTACTGCAGGTTAGTCCTTTCAACACAACCACACCCCTCTTCCACCCCTGCTACAACCCCTCTAATCTCTCACACTACACATCCTCATGTAACCTCCCCTGCCCACGCCACCTAGCACCTATCCCCCCTCATTTTTAAAAAACTTTCTTTATTGCATTTATAATGTAACATAGGACATAGTGCATAATAAAGAGATGTGTGTCTCCCACATTTGCAATCAACTTCAGAATACAATGGCAAACATATGGGGAAGAAAAAGACGCAAGCAAAGCAGCTCCATATACCTACATTGCAGAATTCAGTAAAAGTGTTATACAACTCACAAGCGCACAGGAGACACTCCCTGTACATCCATGTCAATTTGCTCTCATTCAGTTTGGTGTCCTGCAGTAAGTATCCATCTGGTTTGTTTATGTTTACAGGCATGTATCATGTTTAAATTGGATATATACTTTCATTGATCACCATTACCTGCAACAGAGGAATCAAAGCCTGTCAGATACAGGTAGTGGAGTGCAGATATCCGCTAACATGAGCTCCCATTGCGCCGTGAGAGGATACTTGCGCAGCCCCAATGTATCTTCGCGCCTGAGAGCTGTATACTCTGATCCCGCCCAGACAGAAAAGGAACGTGCCCATGCTTCATATGTCAGTGGCTCAGGAGACCGCCATTTAGTGGGTTATAAGGCGTTTGGCTACCACGTGCCCCAAGTCTAAAAAAACGGGACATGGCCTTTAGCTTCTTACCCCTAGGAAACAAGCCCAGGAGGCACGTCTCCCATGTCAGTAGTAAGGCCCAGTCTACGCAATTCATTAAGTGCAATAGGATTGAGGACCAGTACTGGCTCAGAGTGTGGCACGATCACAACATATGCAGAAAGTCTGCCCGTAGGCTTTGACAGCACGGGCAGGAGGCATCTGTTCGGGCAAAATATCTGTTAATTTTTTCGAGTGTAAGATAGGCTCTGTGAGTAACATAATATTGGATGAGTCAAAATCGCATATTGTGCAGGACATACGTGGGAGTTTCCAGTATGGTTACCCATTCCTTATCAATAAAAGGCTTCCCCCTGTCACCCTCCCAGCGTGCCCGGAGAGCCACAAATGGTCCAGATGTATGTAGCCACAGAGAATCTGCTAACCGGTGTACTATATGCCTTCCTTTGCCAAAGTCATACATATATTGTAGTGTGTCTGGGGTTCCACCGTGATGTCGCCCCATGCATGCTGCAAGGCCCGTCTGAGGGAGCGGTATAGTAGAAAAGTGCCTGGACCCAGTCCAGTAGTCTCCCTCAGTGTGTCATGTGTATGGAGGGTACCATCTGTGTAAAGATATCCCAGGATGTATATTTCTGCTGCATGCTAGTCCGCTAGCTCCGCAGCTGATGTGACACACACCACGGTGTGTTCCCAAGAGCGGTATGGCTGGTGCATAGGGAATAATATCCCTTGTGAGGTAGCAGGATCTATGAAAGCAACAATAGGCTAATTTCAGCAATAGGGGCGCTGCAGACTTAGCACAGGGATGGTATAAATGGAGTAGTTTACATCGTGTCCATGCTGGGCGATCAGTGGCCATGTCCGCTAGCTGTCTCGAAGAGAACCAGCGGGCCACCCACTGTAGCTGCGCAGCCAAGCAATAGTGCTCCAAATTCGGCAATAATAGACCCCCTGAGGATAGTGGAGGATAAAGCTTAGAGAGGGCTACTCGACTGCAGGATGTATTCCAAATTAAACTACGCACATCTCACTCCATGGAACGGAAGAAGGAGGCAAGTATGTATAGAGGTAGGTTCACAAAATAATACAATAGTCTATGCAGCACTATCATCTTAACAAGGGCCACCCTGCCAATGACTGTCAGTGGTAACGTCTTCCAAAACGCCATTTGACGGCATAAGCCTGATGCAGCACTCGTCAGGTTCCCATCAAACATACCCAATTCAATGTGAGATACCTGTACACCTAGGTATTTAAATGTGTTGGGTTGCCATGGGAGGCCGGGTGCTATAGCAGTGAGGCCCGGGTTAGGCACAGTGGGCGCCAACGTGAAAACACATGACTTGGCCCAGTTTACCCGCAGGCCAGACACCTTTGCATGAGTGTTGAACAATGGTATTATATCTCCAGGGAAGTCCTCTAGGTCTCTGATATACACTAGAAGGTCGTCCGCATACAAAGAAACCACATGATTCCCATCCCCCTGCGGTATTCCCCAGGACCGTCCCGCTCTGTGCTGAGCAGCTGCCAGTGGCTCCAACGCAAGTGCAAAAAGCAGGGGAGACGAGGGGCATCCCTGCTGTGTGCCCTTCTTGATGTTAATGGGGGGGCGACAGGAGGCGTCCTGTTTTGGTTCGGGCCGATGGTAACGCATATAACAATTTCACCAACTGTCTGTGCACGAATGGATAGCACCGATCTAGGAAAAGTCTCCTGGTGTATCAACTGGGTGAGCAAAGCTCTGGCTCTATCAGCTTTGGCATGCGTGTTGGCTGAGTGTGCCCTGTAGTTGATGCATCTCAAACGTTCAAGGAGTTCCGAATGAGTTTTACGCACAGCCTGCAGTTGGGGTAAGGCATTGGGGTTCCGTATCACTTCAGACTCATGTTGCAGTAGCTGCCTTCCTATTACGGACACCTCCCAGTCTAACTGCCTGCGCACACCAACATTAAGCCCTATACAGTGACCTCGCTTGCCACTATACTGCCTGAGACGATGCCCTTTCTGCATTAAGTTCAAAGTAGCCAGTAATCTGCTGGCCTGTTGATTCCCAGAATGCCACATCCTCTAATGTTGCAGGCTGCATCTTCCATGTGGGGACAGGGGACTGCACAGTCCCATCCCAGTCTAGCTGGAAGTACTGAGGGTTGTGATCAGAATGAGTATCGCCCAGATAGTCAGTGTGTACGACTGCCGGTATCAGGCCGGCCGTGCAGAGTAGCCTGTCAAGTCGGACATGTAAGCCATGAGTGGCCGAATAAAAGGAATACACCTGTGCTGTAGCATTATAATGATTCCAAACATCCATTAGCTGCCAGCGGTGGAGCCATGTCACTAGAGCGTGGGCATTTGATATAGCAGTTGTACGCTCCAGTGGTGGAAATTACATAAGTACGGGTCTAATACACAATTAAAATCCCCTCCAATTAGCCAGGAAACATTGCTCCATAGTGCCAGCAACCAGTTCAGCGCATTGAAAAAGGGAGTTTGATCGACATTGGGAGCATAGCTATTACCAAGGAGAACATGCCTGCGGTTCAGCTTACCACGAAGAAACACATACCGGCCATCAGCTTCAGTGACCTGCTCTAGCAGATCAAACGGGACCCCTGGTCAGATCCATATAATGACTCCCCATGCATAGGATGAGTAACTCTTGGAATATACCTGCCCACACCATTTTCTTCTCAGCGATTTGCCTCTGAACTCGTTAGGTGTGACTCTTGCAATAAAGAACTATGGGCATTACAGCGCTTCAAGTAGGAATATACAGCGTATCGACGCGCTGGGGTGTGCATGCCATGGATATTCCATGTTATAACATTAAAAGGTGTCCTCATGCAGGGGAACTACAGGAGGAGGGGTTGCGCATATGTGCCATGCAGCTGGAATTGTTAGTGACCTGCGTGAGGAAGCAGAGCAACGCTGAGTAGGTAACGTCATAATTTGCCTAGGTGAATGGGTAGGTAACAACCATCAACACAGTGTAACCGTCACATAGTGAATACCAAGAGAGCAGCACACTAGAACACGTGGCCACCCAAACCAAATGATAACAACTAAGGCAAAAATAGTTGGCCTCACAATAGGGGGGTGATCAATTGAAAGCTCACAGCGTGTAGTTATAGAGGGACCGCACTGGATGCCACTTAACACGTAGACCAGTGCTCACGACCATATAAGGATCATTCTACATCAGCAACAGCTATACTTGTATGTAAAAAGACATGAATATAACAGGTAAAGTTAGATGATAGTGTCTGACGTCTGTGGAGTGATATCCGGAGGGTCGCGCGGGCTTTGGGCAGATGGCCAAGTAACAACAGAGCTCTCTCCATCTGAGTAAATGGAGCCCGGCATGCCCGGACTGGAGAGCGCCGCCGCACGGCATTGCTCCGCTCCCAGATTCTCTGCTCTAAATCCGGGACCGCCGGAAGGCTCACACCTGGATGTGTCTTCCTCTTGCGCTGCCCTTTTTTCGGCTCTGCCTGCCCGGACCCCATCGGGTGGTCGGCTCCGCTGTTTGGGTCCTCAATCCAGCACAATGCCTCTTCAGGAGTAGCAAAGAAGTGTGTGGTGCCAGCAGCCACCACACGGAGTCTGGCTGGTAAAAGGAGAGAATACACCCATTCCAGATCCCGAAGACGTCGCTTAACTGCCAGGAAGTTATTGCGTTGTTTTTGTACCGCAATCATGTAGTCGGGGAAAAAACATCACTTTGGCGCTATCCACTCGCACATCTGCCAGTGAGCGAGACTCTTAACACCATGTCTCTATCGCGGTAGTGAAGGAAACGTATCACCATCGGCCGTGGGGCAGCACCCGCTGGGGGACACTGTGCCGGCACTCTATGCGCTTGTTCAATGGAGGGAAAAACGGGAAGGTGCTTCTGAGGGGAGAATAGCGTGTAGCCAGGTGTTGGTGTACTGTACAGGGTCAGGGCCCTCGACGCCCTCCGGTAGGCCCACCAAGCGGACATTGTTCCTACGGGATCTGCCTTCTGTACATCTTCTGCGTGCTGCTCCAACACTCTAACTCGGTCCGCCAGCTGCTGCATAGTGGTGTCCAGCTTATCCGCTCTGGGCGGCAGTGTTGTGGCAGTTTGCTCAACCAATGTCACTCTCTCTGCCAGTTTTTTATGATCTGCGTGCAATAGACCCAAGTCTGATGGCATAGTGTCTATTATGGACTCAAGGGAGGGTCTGTGTGCCGTCAATGGCCAACAACACAACATCTAGTTTGTCCTCCAGGGTACTGGGGAGCTCCGGATTAGCCATGGCTGCCGTTGACTGTGGTGGAGACCCTCGATGCTGCGACGCCGGCTGCTGCCCCCCTGTCCGTTGGCGACCCATAGTCCACAGTGCAGCGCTGTCCACAAATCAGTGAGTCAGTACAATGGGTCCCGCCCTTTCTCGCCTGTGCCTGGGGGGCCGCAGCACAGGACCTTTTGCGTGGCCACAGGGTTAGGAGGTTCGTCCCACTGATAACACCCTCCACTGGCCAGAGTTAAAGATGGAGATGGTGCACTCCCTCCAGGAGTGATTAACCAAAGTGCCTTCCAGAGCCTATCTCTCTAAGAACAGCACATCCGGTTTGCCGACAAGCCTCGGGGCCCCAGCACATGCAGCTGCTGTTAGTCGTGCTCGTTCAGTGGGGCATATCTAATGAGTGCATCATTTCTTTCAGCGTCTCAAGTCCGCTATTGCTCAGCCGTGTCGCAGAGTGGATCAGGGCCGTCGTGGCAGTGCCAGTTCTGGGCACACATCTCCTGTGCGTAGCCTCTCCTCTGAGGGGCAGCGCCGCCATGAGCCCTGCAGCTCACCACTTCCACAATCGCTCCCCCACCAGAGTGACTGCTCCGCGAGGTTTGGCCTCGGTCCCCAGCAGTCATCCAGGGGGAAATGTGCATCGGATGCCAGTGGCACAGTCCCCCATCACTGCTGATGATGTCTATCAGCGCATGAATCAGCAGTGGTTTGCAGGAGAAATGAGTGGTGGTGCGGAGCTCCTCTTTCAGGCGCCCGCCATGTTTGCTCCGCAAGCCACCCCCAGCACCTATCCCCCCTCATACTGAATCCCCGCTTGTACAAGCATACCCACTCATCACTGCACAGACACCCACACATCTGAATGATCAATCTCACCTATAGCTACCCAGCTCCGACCATTTGTGCATCCCTCTCATGTTCGTTTAGTCCTTATCCCCACATGACACTGACACTTAGCAACTGGCATCCATCTCCACTTCATCCAACCACCACCACGAAGGCCATCTAACACAACCCCGCTGAAGAAACACGTCACCTGACTTCACTCCTGTACACTGCACCTTGTACTCCTTTCTGCCTTGCACATCTGCACAATATAATCTCCCACCCATCAACACTACACACCACACATCTTCCCACCCTCCCTCCGAACTCCATTTTCCACAGCTCACCACTTAGAACACAAACTAGATCTTCTCTACTCAAAATTCTTCAGACTAATTGACACTATATCCCATTTAAGCTCTAGACTATCTGCTCTCTTTGACTCTCCGCTCCCTGAATTGAAGCCAGAGTATCCCTGGTGTTCAATTCCGAGGAGTAGCTGTCTACCTTGCCTCAAAAGATTCACACACATTCTCTCTCAAGCTGACACTGTCGACCTACTTGCAAGTTACAGCACCCCGATACCCCCAGCCTTCTCTACCTCCTATACTCTCACTACCACCACCTCTGTAGACCGCACCATCCAACACACATTTCAGACTATTTCCTTGACTTGTCCTAAGAACCAGATATGCCCAAAGCAGTCGCCAGCTAACAGGAACATTCTTCTTTTCCTAACATACCTAAAACCCATAGAACGTCTCATACCAAATCATTTACCTGAGTTCTACACTGTATGCCCCACAGATCTCTTAATTCTTAAATAGACTTGGCTAAATGACACATCCCATATAACTTTTGATCTTCTGCTTTCTCCAAATTATGCCATCAGAAAGGACTGGGTAATCAGAGGCAGGGGAGGCACTGCAGCCATCTTCAGAGACTTCTGCAATGCAGGGAAATATCCAATAGCTCTTCTTCCACATTCAAATGTTTTACTCTGGATCTGTGCGGTCCACATTATCCCCCTTTCATAATTCAGTCTGCCATTTACCTTGTGATAACATAGCCTTTCTTGAGGAATGCATCAAACTTGTTAATGACAAAATTCACTTTCTGGGTGACTTTAATTTTCACTGGGCCACCACAGAAGAGTCTACAGTGAACTGCTTTGCCTCCTCTCTCTCCTACAGTGATCTGACCGAGATAACCTAAATACAACACATACAAAGGCTCCATGCTTGACTTAATTATCTCCAAGGAAGACCTTTTCCTAATGGAAAAATCTATACCAGTAGAATGATCCTTTCTTTTCCTTATTCCCTTCACCCTATGACTCTCTAATACAGTGACAATGTGCCAACCAAAAAGAGCAATTACCTGGTGTCAAGATACCAGTAATCTGAACTTCAGAATACTCAGCAACACTGCAGCGAAAGTACTTCCTTTCATTGGTTCCATCACAGATATCAATGATTTGACCTTCCAAAGTCTTGAATGTCTCACTGATCTGCTTGATGATGTTGCTTCATTTCAAAGCAAAAAAGAAGTGACCTAAACCATCAGCCCCATGGTTCAACAAGGCGTTATATGAGGAAAGGAAAGCCTTAAGAATTCTAGATAAGAAATGGAGACAGTTGTTCACCACCACTAACCTCAAGTGTCTCCAAAAGGCTAGGTCCCTGTACAAAACATATATATTTTGTGCAATAGGACCATACCTTCGGATCGACTAAGCCAAGAACCGACTGAAGCATCTATATGATCTGGTCAAAACTGCCAATAGCCCCTCCACTTTCCACATACATCAAATTTGATGACCCACCAAGGAAAGCAAAAGATTTACTACAGTTCTTTGATTCAAAAGTAAAATGACTTCTATGGAAAGACATCCACCCTCCCCAAACACAGTTGACAAATATTTAACATCATTACAGAGAACAAATTACCCAGAATCATCATAAAAACTAAACTCTCAAACCACTTTGTGAATCCAAGTGAGGGTAACATTGCCAAAGACCTTTATACTCACACACTCCTCTACTGGACTATATTAGTGAATCTCTCCCTCAGTCAAGGAACATTTCCTGATGGCCTCCAAACTGGACAAGTTGCCCCTCTGCTCAAAAAACCCTCCACAGATACTAATGATCTCAACAGTTATCACCCAATCTCCAACCTGTCTTTGCTCACAAAAAATAATTGAAGGGTGTTTTTAGCAGAGAGGCTTAGCCAACAAATCAAAGATGGCACCCTCCTAGACAAATGCCAGTCCGGTTTCAATCAGGGCTACAGCACAGACACAGATTTATATAGGTGGTCAATGATGCACATTGAATCCTAGACTCAAGCAATTCCTGCCTTGTCTCCTGATTCTTCTTGACCTATCATTTGACTTTGACACCATCGACCAGCCCATGCTCCTAGACATGCTCAAAAATCGAATTGGCACCAAAGGCATGGTCCTTAAATGGTTTGAATCATTCCTCCTGGGCAGATCACGGAGGACAGAAATTGATGACTCTTTCAACATTGATGACAGTTGAGCCAGGGGTCCCCCAAGGATCTATCCCCGCCCCAACCCTATTCAACCACTACATCGAGCCACTTGGAGTCCACCTTAAGAAAGCAGTGATTTTCTATCATTAATATGGCAATGAGACTAAAGGTCTCCTCACCAAACGACATCTCACGCATTGCCATCACCATAAACTCCGTTTAAAACGCAGTGACTTCTCATCACCTAAAACGAATTCCTTCCAAAACTGAATCTCTCCTCATCTCCCCTTCAAAATTAACGCTTCTATTACAATCCCAGATGGACACACTTAACATGCTCAACAGTAAACCCATTGTTGACAGTGCCAAATCCCTAGGAGTCATCATAGACAAGAAGTTCAACTTGCAGTCTCAAATCAGCATGATGCGTGCTATCAACTAGGTCTTTTCCTGGGAATTCCAGGTCTGAAATCTCTTGCTCATACACTGGTGCTTTCCCGAATTGACTATGCTAACTCTTTTGACTGATCGCCCGAAAAATCATCTAACCCCACTAAAATCGGTCCTGCGCTTGGAAGCACACTTCATCTAATGGGCCAAAAGGAATCGCCACATCACACCTATGCTGGTCTCTCTTTGCTGGTTGCCCATTAAAGCCAGGGTTGTATACAAGACTGTTTGCATCACTTATAAAGTCCTACACACATCCACTCCCTGTTACAGGACTGACAAACTCAAAGAAGGTCCCAGGACGTTCTAGACCACCCCAAAATCCTGAAGCTTTGCTGCTAGAACACCCCAACCTCTAAAAAGAAGCAACTCCTGCCACAATCCTTCAGGTGTAGCGCAACCAGAATTTTTAACTCACTACTTCCAAACCTTTGCACTACCACCTTGCTAGTGATCTTCAAAACAGAACTGAAAGCCCTGTCTTTCAATAATACTTTAGGTATGACACTGCAGGCAATCCCAGCGCCTTGAGACCCTCACGCGTGAGTAGCGCGCTCTATAACTTTTTTTGATTGATTGATTGAATCCCCCTTCATTGAGAACATGTTCACTCACCCTTTAAATGATCGGTACCCACAAACATTTTCCCATGGCCAAAAAGTATGGTATGTGGTGTGCCCAAGGTCCTCACTGATGCCAGCTGGGTGGAAGTGAGACTTGGGAGCGGAGGGGGGTATTGTATTGGTGTAGGAGAAGAGAAGCATCTACATGATGTGGACACTAAGTCATGGAGTTATTTTGAGGGCTCCTTTTTATGCTGCCCTCTAAATGACGCACTTGTCTCTAGATTCGACAATAGTGTTAGGCTGTATCTGTATCACCATCCCCCCGCCCCCTTCACCTTGTGGTACTGCTTGCCATTACTTAATTTGTAGAGTCAAGTGTAAAAAGGATCAACTTTATTACTGAATTGGAATGAAATAGAGTTGCACATTGTGAAACCAGAAAACATGCAATCAATCCTGGCTACCCCACTTAACCAAATTGTGTGACCCTAGGCAGTGGTTTTATTTTACTTTGCCACCTCTTTCTTCATTATCACATACAAAAGCACCTTGCAATAGATTGGTTTAATATGTGCGCTGCACAAAACATTATTTTCTGCTTTGAACATCACTGTTCACTGTTTTGAACGGAACTGAAAGCCCTCTTTCTTCAGTGATACTTTAGCTAAGACACTGCAGCCAATTCCCCTCCATTGAGAACATGTTTTCTCCCCTCTTGGCACAGAACTACACTACCACCACTTCATCAGGTGCTTACAAATGTTTCACTTCTGTATTACTTGTTTCCTTTTTCTACAACGATTTACCATTTTGCAATTCTAGAGTTTATATTACTATAGTAATAGGTCATTCTTGAACCTTCTGTAACACTATGTAACGACATATGTCAACTGCAAAGTGCTCTGGCACCTTTTTAGTAATGTGTACACTATGGAAAAATTTAAAATAAAGAAATAAAAAGTTTAACAGTAAACTAGGCGCTAGTTTCCTACCAATTGCAGTCCGCTTTGCAGTGCAATGCAGTCCGCTTCGTGCCACTGTCGAGAAAGCACAAAGTACAAGGGCCAGTAGGTTACAGATGCCCTTCAGTTTTAGGAAACACAGAGAATCTGAATTAAGGTGTTGCGAGGAGCTACAAAAGTTTAGTTAAGGAGTTTTGTACGTGCGACCCTTGACCCGAGGGTAGGTCGCTCCCCCTGCCACTGCAGCGCCACCAGCCCAGGCTCCTGACACCTCCCAGCAAGACCTGCTAAAACCGTAAGTACTCCCCCCCCCCCCCCCCCCCCGCCCAGCCCCTCGCCCAGCCCCGTGCTACTCGCCTCTCTTTCCCTGTACCTCTGTCTTCTGCCTTCCGCTCTCTCCTCCAACCTCTTCCCGCACCTCTGCTGTCCATTTCCCTTCGCTCTCTGCTCCTCTTCTGCAGCCCACTTGCTGCGTGTTCTTCTCTTCCTCGGCCCGCTCCTCTTCCTCACCGCGTTCTCTTCCTGCTTTGCTCTTTATCTGTGTTCTTCTTTTCTCCTCTGCACCCCGACCTGCGTGTTCTTTCTTCTTTCTTCATCTGTGTTCTTCTTCTTTTCTCCTCTTCCTCACCGCGTTCTCTTCCTGATTTGCTCTTCATCTGTGTTCTTCTTTTCTCCTCTGCACCCCGACCTGTGTGTTCTTCTCCTCTTCTGTACTTTTCTCTGCGTGTTCCTTTTTCTTCCTCTGTGGCCTCTCCTCATCTTCTGGACGCTCCCCTCCTCTGCTTCTCTGGTCTCTCCTCTTCTTCTTGACTCTTCTTCTTGACTCTTCTCTCTTCTTCTGGACTCTTCTTCTCGACTCTTCTCTCTTCTCTCTTGATTCTTCTTGACTCTTCTCTCCTCTTCTTCTGGACTCTTCTCTCTTCTCCCTTGACTCTTCTCTCCTCTCTCTTGACTCTTCTCTCTCCTCCTCTTCCGTTCCTCCTGACTCCCCTCCTCCTCTGTAATCCCCCCTCCCCTATCTTTTCTCCCCTCCACTCTACCTGACCCCCGCCCCCACCCTCCGCTTTCCCGCCGCCACCTCCTGCTCGGCCCCGCCCCCCCTCCTCCCTCTTATGGCGGCCGCTGCGCGGCAGAGTCAGCGACCTTTGACCCGAGGGTAGGTCGCTCCCCCTGCTGCTGCAGCTCCACCAGCCCAGGCTCCTGACACCTCCCAGCAAGACCTGCTAAAACCGTAAGTACAATCCCCGCCCAGCCCCGCGCTACTCACCTCTCTTTCCCTGTACCTCTGTCTTCTGCCTTCCGCTCTCTCCTCCAACCTCTCCCCGCACCTCTGCTGTCCATTTCCCTTCGCTCTCTGCTCCTCTTCTGCAGCCCACTTGCTGCGTGTTCTGCTCTTCCTCGGCCCCGCTCCTCTTCCTCACCGCGTTCTCTTCCTGCTTTGCTCTTCATCTGTGTTCTTCTTTTCTCCTCTGCTCCCCGACCTGCGTGTTCTTTCTTCTTTCTTCATCTGTGTTCTTCTTTTCTCCTCTTCCTCACCGCGTTCTCTTCCTGCTTTGCTCTTCATCTGTGTTCTTCTTTTCTCCTCTGCACCCCGACTTGCGTGTTCTTTCTTCTTTCTTCATCTGTGTTCTTCTTCTTTTCTCCTCTTCCTCACCGCGTTCTCTTCCTGATTTGCTCTTCATCTGTGTTCTTCTTTTCTCCTCTGCACCCGACCTGTGTGTTCTTCTCCTCTTCTATACTTTTCTCTGTGTTCCTTTTTCTTCCTCTGTGGCCTCTCCTCATCTTCTGGACGCTTCCCTCCTCTGCTTCTCTGGTCTCTCCTCTTCTGCCTGACTCTTCTTCTTGACTCTTCTCTCTTCTCTCTTGACTCTTCTCTACTCTTCTTCTTGGCTCTTCTCTCTTCTCTCTTGACTCTTCTCTCTTCTCTCTTGGCTCTTCTCTCCTCCTCTTCTGGACTCTTCTCTCTTCTCCCTTGACTCTTCTCTCTTCTCCCTTGACTCTTCTCTCTTCTCCCTTGACTCTTCTCTCCTCTCCTCTCTCTTGGCTCTTCTCTCTCCTCCTCTTCAGTTCTTCCTGACTCCCCTCCTCCTCTGTAAGTCCCCCTCCCCTATCTTTTCTCCCCTCCACTCTACCTGACCCTCCGCTTTCCCGCCGCCACCTCCTGCTCGGCCCCGCCCCCCCGCTCCCATTCGGCGCCCCCAGCTGACCCCTCCTCCCTCTTATTGAGGCCGCTGCGCGGCCGCGCCCCTGGCGCACCAAAGGCAAGCCCGTCTGTGCCTGGACCGCGCCCAGCGCCACGACCCCTGGCCCCCCAGCACTCCCAAACTCCACAGCACCGCTACAACCCCAACACCCTCCACGCCCTCAACCCGGGGCGCTCCAGAACCTGCTTCCAAGCCAACCCTAAACGCACCCATGGACCCTTTGCATGCCTCACCTGCAAACTCACCTTCCACTGCGAAACCACCCCGCCCGCCAGCCCACGCGCCAACAACCACCTCAAATGCATCCTGATCAACGCACGCTCCGTCCACAAGCACGCCATTGAACTATGGGACCTCCTGGACTCCACCGGACGTCGCCTTCATCACTGAGACCTGGATGAACGCCTCTTCGACCCCCGACATCGCCATAGCCATCCCCGACGGCTACAAGATCTCCAGGAGAGACCGCACCAACCAAATCGGTGGAGGAATCGCCATCGTCTTCAAGGACTCCATCAACGTCACCACCTCCACCGAAGACACCCCCCTCGCCGCCAAACACCTGCACTTCCAGATCCACACCGACCCCAGGACCACCCTCAGAGGAACTCTCCTCTACAGACCCCCTGGACCACGCGCCCTCTTCAGCGAATCTATCACCGACTTCATCTCCCCGCACGCCCTTGCCTCGCCGGACTACATCCTCCTCGGTGACCTCAACTTCCACCTGGAACAGAACAACGACCCTAACACCACCGCCCTGCTCGACAACCTCGCCAACCTCGGTCTCAAGCAACTGGTGAACACCCCCACCCACATCGCCGGACACACGCTCGACCCCATCTTCTCCGCCAGCAACCACGTATCCTTCAGCCACTCCTCCGTAATACACTGGACCGACCACAGATGTGTCCACTTCACCTTCCAATGCGAGACTCTCCACCTCCGCACACAACCCATCCCACTCAGACATTGGAACAAAATCCCCACGGAACAGCTTCTCTCCACTCTCAGCGACAACCAACCCACCTTCTCCACCGACCCCAACGACGCAGCCCTCAGCCTCACGCATTGGATCACCAACTGCGCAGACAACCTCACATCCCTCAGACGCCTCCCAAGACCGACCAACACCAGGAAACCTCTTTGGTTCACAGACACCCTCAAGGAGTCTAAAAAAACCTGCCGCACCCTCGAGAAAGCCTGGTGCAAGGACCACACCGCAGAAAACATGTCTGCCCTCAGAAACGCCACCCGCGAACACCACCAACTGATCCGCGCCACCAAAAGAACTTCCTTCACAGACAGACTGGACAAAAACACTCACAACAGCAAAGAACTCTTCAACATTGTCAAAGAGCTCTCCAATCCTAACGCCAACACCATCACGCCCTCACAAGACCTCTGAAACTCCCTCGCCACCTTCTTCCATCGTAAGATCACCAACCTACACGACAGCTTCGGACACCAGACCCAGCCAACCACCACTGAACCTACAACCCCAGCCATCACCCTCAACGCTTGGACTCACATCAGCACGGAAGAGTCCAAAGCTACCATGAACTCCATCCACTCCGGTGCCCCCTCGCACCCCTGCCCACACTTCATCTTCAACAAAGCCGACGACATCATCGCCCCGCATCTCCAGACCATCATCAACAGCTCGTTTGCTTCTGCCACCTTCCCAGAGAGCTGGAAACACGCAGAAGTCAACGCCCTACTGAAGAAACCTACGGCGGACCCCAGCAACCTGAAGAACTTCCGCCCCATCTCGCTCCTCCCCTTCCCTGCCAAAGTCATAGAGAAGACCGTCAACAAGCAACTTACCAACTTCCTTGAAGACAACAACCTACTCGACCCCTCTCGGTCCGGATTCCGAGCCAATCACAGCACAGAAACCACCCTCATCTCAGTCACAGACGACATCAGAACTCTGATGGACACCGGAGAAACAGTCGCCCTCATCCTCCTCGACCTCTCGGCTGCCTTCGACACCGTCTGCCACCAAACCCTAATATCCCGCCTCCGCTCCACTGGTATCCAAGGACAGGCCCTGGACTGGATCACCTCTTTCCTCTCCAACCGCTCCCAAAGAGTCTACCTCCCACCGTTCCGCTCAGACCCCACTGAGATCATCTGCGGCGTCCCACAAGGCTCCTCGCTCAGCCCGACTCTCTTCAATGTCCACATGAGCCCCCTCGCCGACATTGTACGCAAACACAACATCAACATCACCTCCTACGCCGACGACACTCAGCTGATACTCTCCCTCACCAAGGACCCCACCAGCGCCAAGACCAACCTGCAAGATGGAATGAAAGACATCGCAGAATGGATGAAACTCAGCCGTCTGAAACTGAACTCAGACAAAACGGAAGTCCTCATCCTTGGAATCACCCCTTCCGCCTGGGACGACTCTTGGTGGCCCACGGCCCTTGGCACCGCACCAACCCTCTCAGACCACGCACGCAACCTCGGTTTCATCCTGGACCCACTTCTCACCATGACCAAACAAGTCAACGCCGTATCATCTTCCTGCTTCCTCACCCTCTGCATGCTCCGAAAGATCTTCCGTTGGATCCCCGTCAACACCAGAAAGACTGTGACCCACGCCCTCGTCATGAGCCGCCTGGACTACGGAAACACCCTATACGCAGGAACCACCGCTAAACTCCAGAAACGTCTGCAGCGAATACAAAAAGCCTCCGCCCGCCTCGTCCTCGACATACCCCGCAACAGCCACATCTCCGCCCACCTGAGACACCTTCACTGGCTTCCCGTCAACAAAAGGATCATCTTCCGGCTCCTCACCCACGCACACAAAGCTCTCCACAACAAGGGACCCGAATACCTCAACCGCTGCCTCAGTTTCTACACGCCCACCCGTCAACTTCGCTCCGCCAACCTCGCACTCGCCGCCGTCCCTCGCATCCGCCGCACCACGGCAGGTGGGAAATCCTTCTCCTACCTGGCGGCCAAGACATGGCATTCCCTCCCCACCAACCTCAGGACCACCCAGGACTACCTCGCTTTCCGGAGGCAACTCAAGACCTGGCTCTTCGAGCAGCAGTAACCCCCTCCCCCTAGCGCCTTGAGACCCTCACGGGTGAGTAGCGCGCTTTATAAATGTTTTTGATGATGATGATGATGATGATGATGATACCTGCACTACATCGAGTCTGTTTCATTATTTGAGATCCTATAGGACGTACGATTTTTTTTTTTTATATATATTTTTTTTTTGCAGTTTTATATAGCACAGGTTTGACCCAAAGATATTGGAATTCTGTTACATTACACAAGGCCAGATTCATTTTTTTTTTTTTTTTTTTTTAGGCAGAGAAATTTTGTTATTTGCCCAGAATAACAGGGTGTCAAACCGACATCGAGAAACGAACCTGGCCCCCCAGTTCAAAATCGGCAACTCTGGTTGTTAAGCAGTGCCTCTGGAATTATGCAGCAGGGGACAGTCAAATTATGTGGCAGAGCTGACTAAATAATATAGCTAGAAAAGGCAAATAATGTGACATCATGTGCTATATTTTATGATAGTATTACTTCATTATTTTGCAGTTTTTACACTTGTTAACAATGACTGGGCATAGGTTGCACCTCATTAATACCAGTTAAATACCCTAATATAGCAATAAGCAACAGAAAAGTGACCAGTAAACCTTTGCAAAGGGCCTTTCACTCTGCTGTAACGTGTTGCTGCTTCTTTAGTAACTTTTGAACTGTTTAAACTAGAATCAAACATAGTTGTTAAAATCTGCAGATTATGCAGCAGATAAAGGAATATGTGGCAAATGCAAACCCCTAGTCATGCGAAGAATGCTTAAGCCGCACAATTGCATAATTTGAGTGGCCCTGTCGTTAAGCTGCACCCTCTCCCCTGAGTAAGTTGCTCAATAAAAATGTCTATCAAGAGCTGTACTTATTATACGTTATTATTGACGATCGTTCTCTGCGTGCCATTAGGTACTCGTTCTGTTACTGATGAGATTCATATTGTATTGAACTTTTTTATTCTACAGCGCATAATCAGAAGAGCTGGAAGCAGCCCCCGAAGGCCGCGCCGTCTGAACCTGTTGACAAGGGTTCCTGCACAAAAAAAGCGTCAAGAAGGACCGCAAAGAAGGATGAGAGGAAGGCTTTGTCATCCTCCTCTTCCTCGGCCTCCTCCTCGCACCCTGTCCAGGAGCTTTCCGACCAGATCAACGAGAGCCTCCGCTGGGAAGGGGTCCTGGACGACCCCCTGGCCGAGGAGGAAAGGATCCGCCAGTATAAAGCTAACAGGAGGCGACGCTACTTGTTGGCTGCAAATTCGGGCTCCATGATGGCGGCTAGAATAGCCCAGGAGGCCGTGGAGAATCGCTGCTCGCAGGAACACCGCCCTCAGCTGGTCGCCGACGAGGATTGCCACAGGCTTTACACCAGGAAGGACACGTCCAATGCCTATTTTCTAGGACCTCTGGGTGAGGCAGCCCTGAAGGCCGAAGCGGGCACAAAACTGACGCCTCTGAAATCGCCCTCACTGGGGAAGATATCTCAGGAAGTTATTTGACTGACCTTGTTGCCATTCCAGCTTTATTTAGGCAAAAAGAAAGAAATGGTAGTAATGTTTGGGAATATGATCAACCATTTTGTCATTGCAAATAATGTGCCCTGTCTGTTTTTTTTCTTCTTTTTTTTCTGTCGGTGTAGGACATTGCAGATAATTGGTTAACATACAATGTACCAACGAACAAGTGTTACAAGCCGTGGTTGAAGTGCATAAAAAAATCATAATAACTGTAAACCTTAGTGCAGTGGCGGTGTGGACCGGGCACTAAGGGCAGAATCTGTGAGGCACGGCCTAATGTGTGGCTATAACTATTTCTGAAGTATTGATTGCTGACAATCAAACGTATCTTCAGAATGTGTCAAGTTCTGCTGCAGGTGCATTTACACATTAGGGGTTCTCATTGAGCTGATAATCTCCGGACTCAGACAGGGATCTATGTTATCTGCAGAGTTTTCTGACTGGGATAAGATTTTGTGACCTCTATGGTGGACGTGGATCTCTGCAGTTAGTCCATTAACTAACGAAATTATTTTGCAAGGATTGCAGCAATTGCCCTGCAGACTACATACAGGACAAAACATACAATACCGAATTAATGGATGAATACTGTATATTTCCATGGTTGTCTATCCATATTGATTTATTTTCACCTGTCTCCTCCTATCTTCTCTAGAAACAAACAAGTACGGTTCGGGCAACAGCATTGCAAGCTTCTCACATACAGAGCACAACGTTAATAGGGAACAGCAGTACAAGCTTCATTCACTCTAGTCACACATAAAACTCACCTCTTCTTTACCGAGACTGGTCGAAGTCGCAGAAGTCGAATTTAGGTCAAATGAAGGGGAAAGAAGGGAATTTAAAATATGGTTAGAATGAATTAATGCCTATTCAGTCCAATTCATCTCTGCTGAGGCAACCAATAAGGCCTATTCGAGCTGTACATCGAACCTGTACATAAGTGACACTTATGATAATGACTTTTTCTTTAGAAACTGAAGTGACTTTTGCAGTTCATTTCACATGGACCATAAACCGCACGGTTCTTTGTAAATAATGTCAGGATTTAGACGAGGCCTTGGCAAATGAAACACCCACCAACTATGCCCCTTCTTTCGTACGGCTGTTTCATTCTATAGGCACATCCCACCCCCCCTCATTCAATTGGATTGTGATGTGTAACAAAGGCATACCATGTCTACCTCATTTCACTGGCAATCTCCCCGAAAATAATGAAACTACACCTCGAACAGCATTCAAGATGACGGAACTAGTTAAGAATTTGTTGCCATAATTCCTTGGCAATCTGCGGCCCACAGGTTTTAAAATACCAGGAGGGGCGGCTCTACCTTTCATCCTCTGATGCCGAAGAAATGTGTACCCTTAAAAAACGCACAGACCATATACATTTTTGTTGACTCCTGGAATAGTGATTACCATTAAAAAATGATGTCCTGCATATGTATTTCCACGTGCCCTTTGTTGTGTTTTCATCTTCATACTTGTCGTGTTTTTTTTGTTTTGTTTTTGTGTTTTTTACATGCAAGCTGAGTTTGATGCTTAAGGTATTTTAGGCGACCTGGGCATGTTTAAGGAGAGGTGGTTTAGTGACTAGAATGTCATCAATCAAACCTGGCGTACTCGGGTTATTTATATATATATATATATATATATATATATATATATATATATATATATATTTTTTTTTTTACCCAATTTACAGAAATGTGTGATCCTGGGCAGAGTTGTTACCCCCCCCCCCCCTCCAAACCTTGGGCCAGATTTACAAGAAAGTACTTTTCTTGTGTGCCCCTACTGCCACCTAACAACACCATGGTTGCACCATATTTACAATATGGTGCACCATGGCGCATGTTAAGACAATATCATCCATTTTTTGCCGCTATTGTGGCGCTTTGCTGCACTAACGTCAAAGCTTTTGACGCTAGTGCAGCAAAGTGCATGGAGGACCATTGATTACAATGGGTGCATCACTTAAATCCCTGTTTTGAGTAGGCTTTAAAAATGACACCAAAAATAGTGCAGTGAAATCTTGTAGATTTCACTGCGCCTTTTTTACGGGCCTCCTAATACCGGAATGCCCCCCCCCCTTGCATACATTATGCTTGACGCAGACATAATGTGGCGCAAGGGGTCGCAAGGTAGCGCAATGCATGCATTGTGCCACTTTGTTAATATAGCACAGCAAAAATTGCCTTTTTGTGCCACATTAGCGTTAAAAAAAAAAAAAAAAAAATGATATTAATGAGGCGCTAGGGCCTTTTAAATCTGGCCCCTTGCCTCCTCGTTCTTCAGTGGGTTTAACTGCCATATAAATGGAGGTTTAAACAGGTGTTAATTTCAAGTATCGGCTGTTTCACATTAAAAAAATACTCCCAGAAGCACCAATCCAAACGAATGAAGCGTTTTGCTGATAGCAAAATGCACACCTTGTAATGAAAGATCCAACCACAACGAGTCGCAGATAGTTTTGTATGCAGTCATACAGTCTCTCCCTGTCAGCATTGCTAATCGCCCTACTTAACACAGTTACATGTCTTACCTAAGATGGGCTCCTGTGGAAAAGGTGGAACAGGAGATGGATTTATTTCCTTATTTTTTTGTTTAGTTGTCCCATTTCTGTGCTGGCAATATACAGGCGCACACCCCTTACTCCAGCTCAGCCTCCAGCAAGTCAGAGATAAATCAACATTTCTGAAATTGTTTTAGATTTTTTGGAAAGGTACAGTATTTTTTTCCAGAAAACTAAAAGCTTGGGGGACACTTTCCAGTATTTCAAGCCCACTTCAACTTCTGGGCATTTTGAACAGATTCTGTACATTTTGTCCACTCACCTGATCCTAGTATCTGGGCGAGAGGAACAAATGGCTAACAACCGAAGAAAGAAGGGAATTAAAAAGAAAACAAAAAAATTACTCCACTCTCTCCTCATATTCAGTAAATTAAAATAGCAATAGAAAAACAAAGATAACAAGTGTTTAATTGAGTATAAAAAATAAAAAAAAACTATTAACGCCTACTTTTCCATATAATCTTTTTGCCAGTAAAATGGGCTCTTAACTTCTTTTGTCATATTACCAAATCATGGGAACCACTGGGCTATACCGAGATGCAGATTTACTATTAGCACTCGCGCAGTGCATGGTGGCGCAAAGCGGAGTTGATCCACTTCCACTTGCACAAACACCGGAAGTCGAGGAGTGTTATGACAAAACTCCTTTATGTTCAGAATCACTGGCCGCACTGTAATTTAGTGGGGGTGGAGAAAGTGCGAGAAAGTAGTCTTTCATGCAAACCAAAAGAGCGGGATCTGACTGCATGAAATCCTAATGAAGGAGCCAGTGGAAAAGCATGCGATGTGTATTTACATCAAAGTTGCTCAACTTCTGCTGCTTTCCAGTGGGCGTGGGCAGCTGTCCTCTTATTGAGAATTGTACTGAATGGTTTACTTCGTTTGCATAGCTTATGCAATGCATCCCTGTGTTGCCTGGGCACCATAGCGTAACACTTAAGGGCAGATATACCTACCATTCTTTCATGCAACGTAGCAAGACAACAACCTGCGCTGCTTTGAATGAAAGGGACAGAGCAGAAATGCTCCATATTTACAAAGATATAAAGCATGTCTGCTCTCTCCTTGTGCTGGCGCACTCTGTGGTGCCTAGTGCCAACACAGGCACCCTTGCACCATGGTGCAAGAGTGTCTGTGTTACGAGCAGGATTGCTTTTGTGCAGAAGGGATACCTTCCTGCACAAAAATAATCTTTAGAGACATATTACTCTTTATGTGTGCTGCCTCTGTTTTGTACGTGTACCATTTTGGCGCAGACCCAGGTTTACAAGTCTCTAGAAATCTGGGTTTGCGTCAAAATACATGGGTGAATGCATGTGCAGTGCCGACCTGACGGGGAGCATAGCCTTATGATGAAGCATTTCACCGAACGGTGAGTGAGGGCTCTTACTCCAAAGATTTTGATTTCCAGAGACCTGCGATTTATAGGTACACACCTCTTTGCAATAGAACTGTGTATCTTTTTGATTTATACGTTTATCGGGGGTAGTATACACAGGACCTTGAACATAGTTTCCGAATCTCCTGCCATTTTAGCCCCCCTTCTTTTGCTATTGTTTGATGATTTAGTGCAGCTGCCTAGCTGCGGCGCTTTTTGTTCACCCTGATAAAAATAATATATCTGGTGGTGACCATGTCAGACTTACAAGGTCTCAGCTTTGATGAAAATTTGGTGCAAGCCATTTTACAGACTCTTTCCATATTAGGAGATGATAGCAGTGGTCCTACAGGTGGTTCTAAGGAAGATTGGGCCAAATTATCAGCCCTGAAAAAAGAATTAAGACCGTTCTTCATGGCACTATTATGACAGAGTATCTTAGGGCCAACATCTCACCTAATGGTTTGATTGTCACTACTGTCACTAGGATTTTTCTACAAGATTTACTATTCCAACTTGATTGGGCACAAATTTCATGGAAGTGCACTCGGGACTGGTTGGTTTTGATTATTAATACCTCAAAACGTCTGGCAGACTCCATTACTGTCCAGATTTCTATCATTGAAATGTCTATCAAGACCACAGTTCAACTCTCCCAGTTCAAATCACGTCTAGCAGAGATTAACTTAGAGCTTAACGAGACCAAGAAATACCTGACACAGCAGAAAATCAACAAATTACAGAAAGATATCAAGAGATTCAGTAGAGAGAAAGTCTATCCCTACACCAAAGATGATTATCAATGTGAAGGAGCCCCAGAGACCTCAGATGATTCAGATGTCCCGCAACGGAAACCTCGGGTATTTCACTACAGCTCTAGTTCAGATAAATGGAGCAGTGACGAGGGACAGTGATCCAACCAAAACCGTTTTGTCCCCCTGACACATTTCAATCCTCCGTTTCCTTACCAACATATACCCCCATGGCAACAAGTTCCCATGCCTTTTTTTCAACCCCAGCCACAATACAATTTGATTCCTTTTTTAGGAAGAGGCCGGGGCAGAGGCAGAAACAGAAGAAGAGCCAGAAACGTGCACTGGGCGCATGAAGAACCCCAAATGATCACCAGGAGTCGCAGTGTGGTCACGCAAAAGAAACCTTAGTTGTCAATCTTTCAAATACTCCTCTTTCACCATCTGAGACGGCAGTCCTTGAGAAAGGACTAGGCTTTGTGCCAACCCCTAAGGAAGATCAGTTTTGACTAAATTGCGAGATGACAGCCTTATTCCGGAAGGTCAGGTTGCATTTTTTCTTCAAAGGTCACCCATCACCTGATTGGAGAGGTGACACCAATCTGAGAAATCCCTCTACCTTTATGCCTCCTTCTACTTCGGTCCCCATAGAAGTACTCGCCTTTGAGAAGGCTGTGCGCCATGAAGTACAGCATCTAGAATCACCTCACCCCTTTCAGAATATATCTAAATTGGAAAGGGCAGCTATTCACTCTTTATCCCATAACTCGGATATCACTATCAAACCTGCGGATAAAGGGGGTACGATTGTAGTGCTTGACACGATGTTCTATAGACAAGAGTGCCTCAGACTTCTTAGTGACACCACACACTATGAACGTATATCTACCAACCCCACTCTTGGTTTGCAACGCACGATCTGTGGGATGATAACTGAAGCAGAGTCAGCTGGTTGGATTACTCAACATGAAGCGGAGTTCTTGGATACTAAGAACCCCAGAATACCCTATTTTTATTGTCTTCCTAAGATTCACAAAGGTACACCCCCACCAGGTCGCCCGATTGTGTCAGGGATAGGATCTCTGTTGGAGCCCCTTTCTAAATTTTGTGATTTCTTCTTCCAACATACACTTTGATCTTACTAGAAGATATCGACAAAACGGGTACCACGGACATGTTGATATGCCTAGATGTAGAGACACTGTATACCAATATACCACAAGAGGCGACCTTGACTGCAGTGGAAGACATACTTCAATCTATCACGTGGACCCACAACACTCCTATTAGTTTTATAATGCAGTGTGCCAGTTTGGCCCTTACTGAACAATTTTTCCAATTTGAAGAACAACTTTATCACCAAATACATGATACCTCTATGGGTAGTACCTTTGCGCCGAGTCTTGCCTGTCTGTACATGTACACCTTTGAACAGCGCCATATTCTTGCTCCTACGCAACCTTTTTTTTCTAACATTAGATTGTGGCGACGGTACATAGATGACATTCTGGTGATTTGGAAAGGTGGCGCAGAACAAGCAATTGCCTTTACCAACTGGGTTAACAGTTTAGATGTTCACCTTCGCTTTAGCGCCAATACTTCAAACAAGGAGGTATCCTTCCTTGACTTACGAATCACACTTAGAGATGGTCTTTTACACTCCTCTGTGTTCCACAAACCCACAGATAGGAACAGCCGTTTACTTTACGACCGCCACCACTGTAAAGCCTTGAGAACCAATCTCCCCTTTGGGCAAGTCTTAAGAATAAGATGTAATTGCTCAGAAACAGCTGATTTTCATGCACAGGCAGAGAATTTGTGTTGTAAACTGAAAGAATGCAAATACCCTATTGCGAGTATCAGACGGGCTAAGAAAAGAGCCAGTAACATCCCTAGAGAGACTCTTTTAACTAACACTACACGCGATCAACAATCAAGACTTACTTGTGTGACTACGTTTACTCCTTTAAGTAACCAGATCAAAAAAATCGTGCAGAGACATTGGCTGATTCTTAACAGTGCTGGGGAATCCCTGGAACGTCCTCTATTTGCTTTTAAGAGAACACAGAACATTAGGGACCTGGTGGTTCACACCCGACCGGCACCAAAAAGGTTTTCCAATTCCACAAACACTGGACAATGGTTGGTGGTTAGAGGACATCACCCTTGTGGAGGGTGTAATGTTTGACCTCTGACTACCAGTACGCAGGAACTGGATCGGGGCGAGCCCAAGAAATGGCAATTAAGATCTCATGCCAACTGCAGCACGAAAAACTGCATATATGTGATTACCTGCCCTTGTGATTTGAGATATATAGGCATGACTACTACAATGGCTAAGGTACGAATAAATGAACATCGAAGCACTATTAGGTGTAAAAGGTCCTCTATGAAATTGACTAATCACTACATTAAAAAACATAATACACCCAGTGGCCTTAGATGGGTTATTCTGGAAATTGTAAAGGATAATAGAGACTGTACCAACAGGTTGTTTTGAGAAGGAACAACGTTGTGTTTACAGATTGAAAACACACCTAATTGGGCTCAACAATGAGATTCCGTGGACAAACTTTATCCACAGATAGATATATACCCTTCTTTTTGTACTGTTTCCACTCTTAACCAGATATATCTCTCTTCTGGTCTCTACTTTTACATACTTCACCTGACTATGGTGTTCACAGTGCTTTAACACTGTTTCTATGTTAAAAAATAACTCCAATCTATGGATCATTTCATTTGAATTTGTCTTCTAATTTTCCTATATGAGCCCTCTTGATTTTATTTATTACCCCTTCTTCTTTTCCATGATAATCTCACAGGGGTTGTGGCTCCACCGCAGTGTGTATTTATTTTTCCATTGGGCCTTTTTTGCGAGAGTCTTTCCTCGCTTTCAGTACTTCCCCTGTATTATCCTGCCTCGGACATTTGGTCCTTTTTTTAGTGTTAATCATTCAGACATCTCCTTTAGGCGAGCCCTTTGTGAGAGTCCTTTCTCTCTTTTCATGTTTTTTTTCCTTTTAAGGCTCCGCCCTCAACCTAACCCCCATTGTACCGGGAGCATTGAGAACATGTAGGTGGTGCCGCTATCTGTGGTATTTTCACAAGTAAGTGTTTATATGCCTTTTTCTGTTCCTTTTTTGAGTGGTTTTCTTGTTGTGAGCCCCTTTTACAACCTATAAAACTACGTAATTGTGGTCCCGCCACACGGACCTGACCGGTTTCTAGAGCGCGGTGTGCGCTCCATCTGGACCGCGTCTAGCGGCTTCTTCAGCATGGCGTCTTATTTTGTATATGCAAGGCCGTGGTTGGCGCTTTAACTGTTCTACACTTACGATACTTGACCGTACCTTCAAATTTTTTTTAGAACTCCAGGTCCTCCACGGAGGCAGCTCACAACGCGGCTCGAATGCGGAGCCATGATGGTTATACGTATAAGATGTGATGGCCCTCTACGAGCATATTGCAATCTTGCTGCTTGTTTCGTTCTGGTATCCTCTTTCTGCTCGAGCTTGCTTATTCCGTATCACAGTAGATAATACTAATTGACGTGTATATATATATATATATATATATCTCATTTGTGGAGCTTCAGATACCTCATAAACACAGTCTGCTGGTATTGTAATGCTCGTGGTATCTATATATTTGCTTGAGCAACATAGACGTGTAATCCTCAACTGTATCTTCATAACTCAAATGATAACTAATACGATGGTCACTGGATACCTATTTCTTTCTTCTTTCTATATTTATACATACTTAGACCTTGTCGGACCACGCCAGCTTGGTGCTTTCCCCCGATGGGGCCCATCCTCTAATATACAGAGGGTAAGCACTGTGACATATCTGCCTTTTATGATTTTTAACACTGGATCTGCGTGCACTTCACTGAAGGGAGTTCTCACGAGTGTGCACTTGCTTGCTTATTGTTGACACTATACACACTATGAATGTTTAGTATTTTTTTTTATATATATATATATATATATATATATATATATATATATATATACCTATGTTTTTTGTCCTATTCTGCAGGTTCCAGCTACTATAGATTCCCTATTACGGGCTACCAATGACTTAAGGATTAGGTAGGTGTTACGGTCCTGAAGAATCGCACTAGATCATTCTTTTTGACTAATTAGCGAGAAACATGTTGACCAAGATGTATAAGTAGTACAGGGGATCCTGTGTCTACTTTCACTATACTCCTAATTGTGTTTTAGTGACTACTACGAACATTTTTTGGGGTGTTTAGACATTGTTCTATGCTCTTCCCCCAACTCGTTTTTAATCATGTCAGAGGTCAGACATCTTATTAAAATACGTTTTACCTCTAGTCATTTTTAACTGCTTTTCTTTTTCATACCAATCCTAGATCAGCACTCATTTTGACCGGCTTGTTATCACTTGCAAAAGATCTCCGGCAAAGAGCCCCCTCGTGGGGCCCGTCAGGCATTGCAGTGCCGGCCTGATGAGGAGCATAGCCCTATGATGAAGCAGGACTCTTACTCTGAAGATTTTGATTTCCAGAGACCTGCGATTTATAGGTACATACCTCTTTGCAATGGAACGGTGTAGATCTTTTTGATTTATAACACCCATGTAACACCTACGTGATGCAAAGTACTGCAGAGCTATGCACTGTGATGCATTACTTTTATGTACTAAACCACACAAAGTAATAGTAGATCCCAGTTAAAGATCTGTATTGCCCTGTAAAGACTTGAGTCATGCAAGGGCAACAGACATTTTCAGTAAATCTGCCCCCTATAGTCAAGAAAAACAAATGTTTTAGAGCGACGGATGACATCTTCAGCATGTGGCTCTTGCTAAACCTGCCACTGCCCATGTTTTAGATTGAGCATAGCAGCGCGCAAGTGCTGCGTCTCCGACGTGTTGGTATCTCTGTGGGCTTTTAACCATGCCCACGGCATGCCCATCACTATCACTCGTTTATGGGCTTGCCTTTAACCCCTTCTGTGCCGCGGACGTAGTGGTTACGTCCTGCGGCACAGTGCTGCTGTGCCGAGGACGTAACCACTACGTCCTCGGCACACAGCCCAGAGGGAGCGCTCTCGCTCCCTCTGTGTGCTTCCCTCCCACCCCCCAAAGTCGGGGATGGAAGGGGAAGCCCTTCCCCTTCCACCCCCGACCCCCCCACCCCGCCCATAATGACATCAGCACGCGATCGCGCGCGGACTTCATTATGGGTTCCTCGCCGCACAGGAAGCCATTTGCTTCCTGTGCGGCGACGAGAGAAGAGGTGAGTTCCTCTTCCCGGTGGGTGGGGGGTTGGGGCTAAAGAGGCACCGGGGAAAAGGAAAGGCTTTTCCTTTTCCCCGGTGTCTCTTTGAGCATTCCTGCTGCCCGATCGCATTGCGATCGGGCAGCAGGAATGCCCACTAGACACCAGGGATTTGTTTTCTTCATTGTTTTTTACGGTTTTTGGCACGCGGGGAGCGGCCCCTTGGGCAAGGGTCGTTCCCCTTTAGGGGGGCAATTACTACGGCCATTTCTGCCCCCCTTGGGGGCAGATTGGATACTTTTCAGCCAGATCTGCCCCCAAGGGGGGCAGAAAACACTAGATCACCAGGGATTTTTTTTTTTTTTTGCATTGATGTGTTGGGGGTGCCCCCTTGGGCAAGGGGCGCCCCCCCCAAGGGGGCAGAGAACTGTTGGCCTTTTCTGCCCCCCTTGGGGGCAGATCGGCCTATTTTTTTTTAGGTCCATCTGCCCCCAAGGGGGGCAGAAGCCACTTGGGCACCAGGGATTGTGTGTGTAGTGGATGGGGGGGCGCCCCCTTGGGCAAGGGTCGCTCCCCTTTGGGGGGCATGTCTTTTCGGGCCATTTCTGCCCCCCTTGAGGGCAGATTGGCTACTTTTTAGCCAGATCTGCCCCCAAGGGGGGCAGAAAACACTAGATCACCAGGGTTTTTTATTTTTATGTGTATTTATGTGAGGGGGGTGCCCCCTTGGGCAAGGGGCGCCCCCCCCAAGGGGGCAGAGAACTGTTGGCCTTTCCTGCCCCCCTTGGGGGCAAATCAGCCTATTTTTTTTAGGTCCATCTGCCCCCAAGGGGGGCAGAAGCCACTTAGGCACCAGGGATTGTGTGTGTAGTGGATGGGGGGGCGCCCCCTTGGGCAAGGGTCGCTCCCCTTTGGGGGGCATGTCTTTTAGGGCCATTTCTGCCCCCCTTGAGGGCAGATCAGCCTATTATTTTTAGGCTGGTCTGCCCCCAAGGGGGGCAGAAACTACTAGAACGCCAGGGATTTTTTTTTATTTGTTTATTTTTGTGGGGGTGCGTCCCCTTGGTCACGGGGCGCCCCCCCAAGGGGGGCATTGACCTGTTGCCCATTTCTACACCCCCTGGGGGCAGATGGGCCTATTTTCTTAGGCCCACCTGCCCCCAAGGGGGGCAGAAGCCACTTAGACACCAGGGATAGTGTGTGTGTGTGTTTGTTAGTGGATGGGTGGGGCCTTGGGCAAGGGTCGCCCCCCACTTTGGGGGCACATGTACCCAGCCCATTTCTGCACCCCTTCGAGACAGATCAGCCTATTATTTTTAGGCTGGTCTGCCCCCAAGGGGGGCAGAAACTACTAGAACGCCAGGGATTTTTTATTTGTTTATTTTTGTGGGGGGGGCGTCCCCTTGGTCACGGGGCGCCCCCCCAAGGGGGGCATTGACCTGTTGCCCATTTCTACACCCCCTGGGGGCAGATGGGCCTATTTTCTTAGGCCCACCTGCCCCCAAGGGGGGCAGAAGCAACTTAGACACCAGGGATAGTGTGTGTGTTAGTGGATGGGTGGGGCCTTGGGCAAGGGTCGCCCCCCACTTTGGGGGCACATGTACCCAGGCCATTTCTGCACCCCTTGGAGACAGATCAGCCTATTATTTTTAGGCTGGTCTGCCCCCAAGGGGGGCAGAAACTACTAGAACGCCAGGGATTTTTTTTTATTTGTTTATTTTTGTGGGGGGGGCGTCCCCTTGGTCACGGGGCGCCCCCCCAAGGGGGGCATTGACCTGTTGCCCATTTCTACACCCCCTGGGGGCAGATGGGCCTATTTTCTTAGGCCCACCTGCCCCCAAGGGGGGCAGAAGCCACTTAGACACCAGGGATAGTGTGTGTGTGTGTGTGTGTGTGTGTGTGTGTGTGTTAGTGGATGGGTGGGGCCTTGGGCAAGGGTCGCCCCCCACTTTGGGGGCACATGTACCCAGGCCATTTCTGCACCCCTTGGAGACAGATCAGCCTATTATTTTTAGGCTGGTCTGCCCCCAAGGGGGGCAGAAACTACTAGAACGCCAGGGATTTTTTTTTATTTGTTTATTTTTGTGGGGGGGGGGCGTCCCCTTGGTCACGGGGCGCCCCCCCAAGGGGGGCATTGACCTGTTGCCCATTTCTACACCCCCTGGGGGCAGATGGGCCTATTTTCTTAGGCCCACCTGCCCCCAAGGGGGGCAGAAGCCACTTAGACACCAGGGATAGTGTGTGTGTGTGTGTGTGTTAGTGGATGGGTGGGGCCTTGGGCAAGGGTCGCCCCCCACTTTGGGGGCACATGTACCCAGGCCATTTCTGCACCCCTTGGAGACAGATCAGCCTATTATTTTTAGGCTGGTCTGCCCCCAAGGGGGGCAGAAACTACTAGAACGCCAGGGATTTTTTTTTATTTGTTTATTTTTGTGGGGGGGGGCGTCCCCTTGGTTACGGTGCGCCCCCCCAAGGGGGGCATTGACCTGTTGCCCATTTCTACACCCCCTGGGGGCAGATGGGCCTATTTTCTTAGGCCCACCTGCCCCCAAGGGGGGCAGAAGCCACTTAGGCACCAGGGATAGTGTTGTGTGTGTTTTTTTTTTTTGTTGCTTTTTTTTTTAGGGCTGTCCCCTTTGGCAAGGGTCGCTCTCCATGGGGACACACTACTAAAGGTATTTTCTGGCTTCCTTGGGGTAGACAGGTCTATTTTATTAGTGGGCCCATCTGCCCCATGGCAGAATCCACTTAGGCACCAATTTCTAAATGTTTGATGGTGGGGTGTTTGTCAACTGAAGAAGTCTTTGCATTTGTGATAAAAAATGTTTTCCTCCTTTTTGTTCTAGTTCAAAACTTTTGCTTTATTTGCTGTGGCTCCTTGCGGTTTTGGCGGTGGTTGACCTGCAGTTTGCACAGTTGCATGTTTTAGGTAAGTAAAAACAATTTACTCCAAAGGAGTATTGTTGCCATGCATGAATGACATGTTTGTAGGGGGTGTACTAAATGCAGGATTGTGTGTGAAATTGTCCTTAGGTTTGTGCACAATGATATTTGTTTTGTCTTATTTCTAATTTGCCTTTCTTTCTTTATTTTTAGTGGGATATCATTGGTGATTGCTGTGTAGTTGCTGGTGAATCAAGCTTTTTCAGGCAAGTGAGCGGTATAGTTTTTGAGTTTACAACTCTTACTAACAAAGCTACACTTTGTCACTTGTCTTACACAGTGCTGGTTGTTGGTGGTGAATTTGTCCAGTTAATTTTAGCAGGAGATATCATGGCTAGCCGCAGGATGACCGCTCAGCAGGTGGTTGGTATGCTTTTTGAGTCACAGTCTGATCATGACTATGAGACAGACTCTGCATCTGAGGCAGAGGAGGAAGTCAGAGATTCTGGCAGTGATGTTTCTCTTGGAGGGGAATCTTCTGATGATGAAGCCACACTCAGTGCAGATGAAGGGCCTGTTGTAGAGGAGGACATTGATGTGCCAATAGTGCAGCAACCTGGGGCTGAAAGGTTTCCCGTTATAAGACCTGATGTCTGGGTTGCCCCAAACATGCAGCAGCCAGAGTTGCCTGCCTTTACTGGTCTCCCGGGGTGTAACGCCAATACAGAGAACTTTATGCCTATCAATTTCTTTGAGTTATTCATGGATGATGTGTTTTTGGAAGAGATTGTTGAGCAGACTAATTTGTATGCGGAGCAGCATTTGAGGGACAACGCTGCTAGACTTAGGCCACACTCTAGAGCTGCCCAGTGGATTCCCACTAATTTGGAGGAGTTAAAAAAGTTTTTGGGTTTGACTTTTTTGATGGGGTTGATAAGGAAGCCGTCACTGGCTTCTTATTGGTCTACTAGTCCCTTGATGGCAACAGCTATATTTCCAGCGACCATGAGTCGTAATCGGTATTTGCTTCTTCTTAGGATGCTGCATTTTGTTGACAATGCATTAGCCTTGCCACGAGATCACCCAGATTCTGACCGTCTTTTTAAGATTAGGCCTGTCCTTGATCATTTTGTAGATCGGTTTTCGGAGGTCTATGTTCCAGGCAAAGAGTTAAGTGTGGACGAGTCTTTGGTCCTCTTCAAGGGTCGTTTGGTTTTTAGGCAGTACATTCCTAGCAAAAGGGCACGATATGGAATTAAATTGTATATGCTGTCTGAAAGTAGGACAGGATATGTGTATAGTTTCCGTGTGTACACTGGTAGGGATTCCAATATTGACCCCCCTGGTTGTCCTCCCACTTTTGGAGTTACTGAGAAAATTGTGTGGGATCTTGGTAGACGACTGTTCAACAAAGGTCACCATTTGTATGTAGATAACTTCTACACTGGTGTGCAATTGTTCAAGGAATTGTTTAGAGTGGACACAGTTGCTTGTGGCACAATCCGTTCTAACCGGAAAGGCTATCCAAGGGAGCTTGTCTGTAAAAAACTTGAGAGAGGACAGTGCTGTGCCTTGCGGAACGAGGAGCTGCTAGCTTTGAAATTTTCAGATAAGAGGGATGTCTACATGCTAAGTACCATCCATGATGAGAGTACTTCCCCTGTGACTGTTTGGGGCCAGGTTGCTGAAGTGCGCAAACCTGTGTGCATTTTAGATTATAATAAGCACATGGGAGGTGTAGATAGAGTTGACCAGAGGTTGGAACCTTATACTGCTATTCGTAAGTCTTACGTTTGGTATAAGAAGTTAGCACTTCACCTCTTCCACTTAGCAACCTTCAATGCTATTATTGTGTTTAGGGATAGGTCTCCAGAGTCAAAGATGACTTTTGTGAAATTTCAGGAGTCAGTGATAGAGAGCCTTATTGTGGTGGAACAGGCCAGAGTTCCTAGAGAAGCAGTGGTGGAGGATGTGGCTAGATTGAAAGATCTAGGTTGTATGTATTCCTATTTGGAAGGGTAAAGTCAGTGGAATGTCAGTTGGAAATTACCGAGTGGAACAGCGAGGGGTGGGAAGAAGGGAATTTCATTTTACGGACTAGGTGGTCTCACACACTATATAGTGTCATGCTTCATCATTTGACCACCTAGACCCACCCAGGTAGGACAGTGCCACCTGGGCGGACTCAACCTCACTGTTAAAGGAACAGGAGGGAGTGCGTAAATAAACTTGTTTCTGGAAAGATCGGGATCCAGCTAATCTACTGAAAAACTAAAAACACCTAAGCAGACACCTGTGAAGAGCAACAAATTTAATGGTGGTGTCTGTCTGGTGTAGTTAAAAAGGGGGGTTGGGACACCTCTGTGAGGACAAGGACTCACAGGGTCACCTAACTAATTACTAGCCAACATGTTTCTGCCCTCAAAAGTGAGCCAATGAAGGTCTCGGGGCATTCCTCAGGGCCTAGGATCCCTACGTCTCACGTTGGAGGAAAATACTCTATGGGGAAATCAAAGAGTGAGAAAATGAAAAAAGATTGATCTACATTACCCAAGGAATTACCTTGAGGCGGCCTATGGGGAGAAAAACAATTAATTAGCACTCTGGTGGCACACAGCACTGCAAAACCAACCAACTACACACGTGTCAAGGGGATGCATTCATGCACGAAACACATATGTTCAAAAAAGGTAAAATACATGCGTGGAGTGACTGAGTGGGTATATCTACACAAGTGGACAGTCCTATCACTGCAGGGAATTATAGTTCTTACCCTTTTCTTAGAGGCAGCTAGCCTCTGGTATCCAGGAGGGGGAGTGTCCCCTTATAGTCACACACTAAGGGATAGAGATGAACATAAAGACGAAGTGAGGAGAGGAACAGAAGTAGGCAGAATAGATACCGAGGGAGCAATAGGGGGGGGAAAAGCAAGTTCCCATTAGGAACCCACTATTGCTGGTAGAAAAATACTGGTTAAGAGAAACCGAAGTGACTATAGACAAAAAAAGTAAGATTAAAAGCAATAAGGGCTTATCTGTGTTGCCTGTGATCCGGTATGCCACTCACTACATCAAAGGGGACGCTCGCCGTGCGCCTACTTCGTCCTCTCCTTGGACCGCTTGTGACAAGTGGCTGAGGGAGAACGGTCTATTTATGGCTGTAAGAAATTCCAGGTGCGCCCTGTTAGCGCGTAAATTGGAGTTCAATTAATGTTAATTACCGCCGCGGGCCTCTTTGCGTTACTAGCCTCGATATGATTGCCGTAATGGCGGGCGCATATCGGTGCTCTTTCTTCCCCAGTATGGCGGAAGGACTCTCCTTCAGTGATGAGGATCTGACAGCCATTCTGTCGGCCCCCTCACTTCTTGGTGATACCACCCTCTCCAAGAGTTTGTCCCAGTTGGGCGACTGGGATACACTAGTAGAACTAAAACGATCTCATGTCAAAACTATTCTCCACGGGGCCGTTCTGACTGAATACCTCCGGAGCAATACAGCACCAAATGGACTGTTGGTCACCAATGCCCCACGTATATTCCTTGAAGATCTAGAATTTAGAAAGGATTGGGCTTTGATAGCATGGAAGTGTACTAGAGATTGGCTCATCCTGATCATAAAAACAGCGACAAGGTTATCCGAGGCACTCCTAATTCAGATAAAAACGAGTGAGAATAACCTTAAATCAGGGATGAGCATTCTCTCCTTTAAAAAGAAACTAGAGGAGGTTAACAAAAATATGAACGAGCATAAGGAATATCTCACTCAGCGAAAGATTTCTAAATTCCAAAAAGATCTCGATCGGTTCTCCCACGAGAAGATATACCCTTATACCAAATCGGATTATGTAGCGAAAACTAACAACATATCCGACACCTCATCTGGTGGTAACACCAGTTCAGATAATGATAGTTCATCATCAGATAATTTGCGGCAACGTCGTGGACGACGTGGGCAACGCCGGGGAAGGTGGAATCACCCACCTATGTTACCCCCCTGCCCTCCATACCATAATCAACAATGGGGTTGGCCTTCCCAATATGGACTCCCACCTCAATACCAGGCGCCCTTTTTCCAACACCCTGCACAATGGTCTTTTCCTGAGCCACCGCAGCCTTTTTTAGACAGAGGCAACGGGAGGGGAAAAGGAAAAAGGAAAGAGGTACATTGGAGGCCAAGAGAGGACACCCCAGAGAATACTGCACAAAGGGAACCCCTCCCAGGGACAAGCAAAACACTGTAACGAGCCCGACGGATAATCAAACAGATAACATTATCAATCTGAGTAACCAGGTTCTGAGTGAAATTGAAACTAAGGCACTAAACAAGGGCTTAAACTTTGTGCCCACGCCCAAAATTGACTTATTTAAAACCCGAACAGAACTAGCGGGTTTGTTTCGAAAGATACGCTTGAAAACGTTCTTCTTGGAGAAACATTACGAGGCTTCAGACAAAAACACTGGCCTACGCCCAAAGTCCACTTTCTGCCCAACCACGGGACAGATGCCCCCCGAGGTCCTGGCTTTTGAGAAATCAGTATCCCTAAAAGTCAACGCACTTACTGGGACCACCAAAAAAACATACCAGAATATGAGTACGGCCGAGCTTTCAGCTCTGAAAGGCCTGACATCTGACCCCATGATAATCATTAAACCAGCAGACAAAGGGGGAGCAACGGTAATTTCTCCACTTAAAATGTATAGAGATGAGTGCGAACGTCTGTTGGGTAACACCCACCATTATAAACGCTTATCTCGAGACCCCACACCTGATATTCAAGATGAAATTTCCTTTTTCGTGATGAAGGGCTTAGAGAACGACTGGATTACTCGACATGAGGCAGACTTCCTGATACAGGCTAACCCTAGGATTCCCTACTTTTATATTCTCCCTAAAATGCATAAAGGGAAAATTCCCCCACCAGGGAGACCTATTGTATCCGGGATCGGATCGGTTTTAGAACCCCTGTCTCAATTTGTGGATTTCTTCCTTCAGCCATTGGTCAGAAGAATTCTTACTTACCTAAAAGACACGACGGATGTGTTAGTCTTATTAGACTCTGTGGCTTTTGACACAACTAGAGAACTGTTGATCACCCTGGATGTAGAATCCCTATACACCAACATTCCCCAGGAGGCCACTCTGCAGGTCATTAGCGACCTTTTGGAAGCCAATAGAGGAGAGTCACGTACACCGCCTGACTTCATACTTGACTTGGCACATTTGGCTCTCACAAGGAACTACTTCAAGTTTGAGGATAACTTTTTCCTGCAAATACAGGGTACATCTATGGGTAGCACTTTCGCGCCTAGCATGTCTCTATGTTGATCACTTTGAGAGACAGGTAGTCAACCACGATGACAACCCGTTTTCCCAGCAGATTAAACTCTGGAAACGATATATAGATGACATTCTATTGGTCTGGACAGGAACTAGAGATGAGGCGATGAATTTTGTAAATTGGTTAAATACAGCTAACCCTTTCCTGAACTTCACCATGACCATAGGTGACAACCAACTAGCATTTCTTGACCTATCAATCTATGAAAGCAATGGGGCTCTAGCCACAGAGGTCTCTTATAAACCCACAGATCGGAATAACCTGCTCCAATTCAAAAGCTTCCACCCAAGGTCCCTGAGGGAGAATCTCCCTGTTGGTCAATTCTTACGTCTACGACGGAATTGTTCCACCCTCACAAACTACTGCAAACACGCTGAGAAATTGGTTAGTAAGTTGCAAACCAAGGATTATCCCACACATCTGGTGAAGAGAGCATACAAAAGAGCGGGGAATAATAATAGGGACCAACTACTACAACCACGCACTAGGACGTCTGACACTGAACAAATTGTGTGTGTGACTACCTTTAATCCACTATCCAATAAGATTCAGAAAATCATCAATGATGAGTGGAAAATCCTTATATCTGGTGGTTTACCTTTTCAGCAGCCACTACATGCGTTTAAAAGAGCCACAAACATACGGGACATGGTTGTCCACACAAGACCCAAAGAAGAAAAAAACAATTCCCTGACGACACTAACCACACTATGGGGCCTCCCACCACCAAGAGGACACTACCCATGTGGCAACTGCAGTGTCTGCTGTTTCACCAAAAAGTCAACCACAATAGACCTAGACCTTAAGACTCCATGGGCTCAAAGATCCCTAACCAACTGTAACAGCAAAAACGTGATATATTTGATTAGATGCCCCTGTAACCTTAAATACGTGGGAATGACATCTAGAAAGGTCGCCACGAGAATCTGTGAACATAGGAGTACGATCCGTTGTAAACGAGAGGCTACTAAATTGACTAACCACTTCCTTCTGGAAAAACATTCGGCAGATGACTTACACTGGACGGTCATTGAGCAACTATCTCCATCGTCCTCCAATATGACACAGAGATTGCTCCAGACCGAACAACGTTGGGTCTGGAGATTACACACGGACACCAATGGTCTTAATGATGAGATCCCTTGGTTCACACTCAATAAATGATTTCTCTGACTAATTTATGAGTCCTCCCTTCCGTCCGCTTCTGCTCTATCTTTTTCTTCCCCTTTTCCCCTCCCCCCCCCCGGTTGCATTTCTTCTACAATATCCCTTCTCCCTCCTCCCTTTCTTTCGTTCCCCCCCTCTTTTTTCCCCCCCCCCTCTCCTTCCTTTTCTTTATCCTTTCCCTCGTTTTCCTCGTTTTTTCTTTCTTTCTTAGCCCTTTGGGCTACGGGACCGCTGGGAACTACATTTCCCAGCGGCCACTGTAAACGCGAGCCTTCCGCTGGTGGCGCTCGGGCCGGAATCTTCCGGCTCGGGCCCCACCCTTGCACTCGCCCGCATTCATGCCGGCGCCCCAGCACTGCTGGGGCGCCCCGCGGGTGCGGCAAAGCACATCGCGCCATCAACCTAAAGAGGCCCGCCTTTTCACTCGATTACATTCATGCCGGCGCCCCGGCTTGGCCGGTGCGCCCGCCATTACGGCAATCATATCGAGGCTAGTAACGCAAAGAGGCCCGCGGCGGTAATTAACATTAATTGAACTCCAATTTACGCGCTAACAGGGCGCACCTGGAATTTCTTACAGCCATAAATAGACCGTTCTCCCTCAGCCACTTGTCACAAGCGGTCCAAGGAGAGGACGAAGTAGGCGCACGGCGAGCGTCCCCTTTGATGTAGTGAGTGGCATACCGGATCACAGGCAACACAGATAAGCCCTTATTGCTTTTAATCTTACTTTTTTTGTCTATAGTCACTTCGGTTTCTCTTAACCAGTATTTTTCTACCAGCAATAGTGGGTTCCTAATGGGAACTTGCTTTTCCCCCCCCTATTGCTCCCTCGGTATCTATTCTGCCTACTTCTGTTCCTCTCCTCACTTCGTCTTTATGTTCATCTCTATCCCTTAGTGTGTGACTATAAGGGGGACACTCCCCCTCCTGGATACCAGAGGCTAGCTGCCTCTAAGAAAAGGGTAAGAACTATAATTCCCTGCAGTGATAGGACTGTCCACTTGTGTAGATATACCCACTCAGTCACTCCACGCATGTATTTTACCTTTTTTGAACATATGTGTTTCGTGCATGAATGCATCCCCTTGACACGTGTGTAGTTGGTTGGTTTTGCAGTGCTGTGTGCCACCAGAGTGCTAATTAATTGTTTTTCTCCCCATAGGCCGCCTCAAGGTAATTCCTTGGGTAATGTAGATCAATCTTTTTTCATTTTCTCACTCTTTGATTTCCCCATAGAGTATTTTCCTCCAACGTGAGACGTAGGGATCCTAGGCCCTGAGGAATGCCCCGAGACCTTCATTGGCTCACTTTTGAGGGCAGAAACATGTTGGCTAGTAATTAGTTAGGTGACCCTGTGAGTCCTTGTCCTCACAGAGGTGTCCCAACCCCCCTTTTTAACTACACCAGACAGACACCACCATTAAATTTGTTGCTCTTCACAGGTGTCTGCTTAGGTGTTTTTAGTTTTTCAGTAGATTAGCTGGATCCCGATCTTTCCAGAAACAAGTTTATTTACGCACTCCCTCCTGTTCCTTTAACAGTGAGGTTGAGTCCGCCCAGGTGGCACTGTCCTACCTGGGTGGGTCTAGGTGGTCAAATGATGAAGCATGACACTATATAGTGTGTGAGACCACCTAGTCCGTAAAAGGAAATTCCCTTCTTCCCACCCCTCGCTGTTCCACTCGGTAATTTCCAACTGACATTCCACTGACTTTACCCTTCCAAATAGGAATACATACAACCTAGGACTACGCTAATATCCGCGACGTCCGCTTCTAGAGAACCCCGTACTTTCGTGTGTACTTTGAATTATAGGGAGCTAAGTACGGAGTGTTCCTCCATAGTTATCCCCCCTCCTCCCTCTTCCTCTCTCCATGTGTAATGATAGATTGAAAGATCGCCACTTTGCTGAGCACATTCCTCCCACACCCAAAAAAGACTTTCCAGCTAAGAAATGTAGAGTGTGTTTTCGAAGAGGTATCCGGAGGGAGTCTCGAATGTACTGCCCGGATTGTCCTTCCAAGCCTGGGCTGTGTGTCGGTGCTTGTTTTAAGAATTACCACACCCAGAAGAATTTCTGGGAACAACCATGAGTGTAAACTCATGTCTGTTTTGTATTTTCATGTGTTTAGTTTCATGGTTAGCATTTCTGTCATGTTCTTAGTTAGAGCTTTTGTGTTTGTAGTTTTGTAATTCTTTCTACTAAGTTAGGGGTTCCTCTGTTAAAAAAAAAAAAAAAAAAAAAATGATGCCATTGTGGGTGGAGTGGGGCTTGGCTGAGAGTGTACATATTGACTTGCTGTTGGCTACTGCAACACACTGCCAGCCAAACACCAGTCCACACACTCCCATCAGCTGGTGTGATTGTTGTATCAGGCACGTGGGCGTATGTAAGTGATGGGCCCTTGAGTGGCGCTGTCTGTCGATGTGAGTGTTGTAATGTGCTGGGCCCGTGGCTGGCGGTGTGAATGGCCTTGTGTGTGTCATGTATGAAAGTTGTGTGAATGGACTGTAAAGCGGTTGGTGCCTTGTCGCGGCTTTACAGCTCACGAGCTGTGAGTCATTGGTTCAGTTTTTTGCCTTTCAGTTACTAACCGTGCATTTCATTTTTGTGAAAGCTCTTGTTAGTAAAATTTGATCCACTGAACCATCACTCACCCTCGTGCCAAATCCAACCAGTATGTGTGGTAAAAATGACAAAACCTGCTCCGCTGTAATCAGGCGTTGCAGCACACCTGTGACACGCTAGGTGCCTCAGGTGGGACCCCGATGATGAAGCATGCCACCAACTTTGTTGGTGGGTGAGGGGTCTTTTTCACATAACCTAACTGTGTTTCTTTTCAAAATTTTAGTGTTTGGCACATCACGGACGTATGTGGGCACATCAAAACGATATATTACAAAACTACCTGTGTTTGGGGGGGAGAGGGCACCTATGTTTTTGGTCCTGTGTGCGGCCTTCATCTAGGGAAACCTACCAAACCCAGACATTTTATAAAACTAGACACCCCAAGGAGTCCAGGGAGGTGTGGCTTGCGTGGTTCCCCCAACATTTTCTTACCCAGACTCCTCTGTAAACCTCAATGTGCTTAAAAAAAGCATATTTTCCTGACTTTTCTTCGTATGATCACCACTCCAGCACAAAATTCCTACTCCCCAGTGTTCCCCTCAGCCTCCCAAGTAAAATGACACCTCACTTATGTGGTTCCCCAAAGCAGAGTCAGTCTAAAGATGTATAAAAGAATATGTCCTTATAAACTTGCTGTGCTATCCCCTCTATCTCTACAAGTTTTGGGCCTTATTCTGTTGCAGGCACCTGGCCCACCCACACAAGTGAGGTATCATTTTTATTGGGAGACTTGGGGGAACGCTGGGTGGAAGGAAATTTGTGGCTCCACTCAGATTCCAGAACTTTCTGTCACCGAAATGTGTGGAGAATGTGTTTTTTTTAGCCAGAATTTGAGGTTTGCAAAGGATTCTGGGTAACATAACCTGGTCCGAGCCACACAAGTCACCCCATCTTGGATTCCCCTAGGTCTCTAGTTTTCAGAAATGCACAGGTTTGGTAGGTTACCCTAGGTGCCGGCTGAGCTAGAGGCCAAAATCTACAGGTAGGCACTTTGCAAAAAACACACCAGATTTCGTTGTAAAAATGTGATGTGTCCATGTTGCGTTTCCCGTCGCAAGCATTAGGCCTACCCACACAACTGAGGTACCATTTTTATTGGGAGAATTGGGGGAACACAGAATAGCAAAACAAGTGTTTTTGCCCCTTGTCTTTCTCTACATTCATTCCTTCCAAATGTAAGACAGTGTGTAAAAAAGACGTCTATTTGAGAAATGCCCTGTAATTCACATGCTAGTATGGGCACCCCTTCAGAGATGTGCAAATAACCACTGCTTCTCAACACCTTATCTTGTGCCCATTTTGGAATTACAAAGGTTTTCTTGATACCTATTTTTCACTCTTTATATTTCAGCAAATGAATTGCTGTATACCCAGTATAGAATGAAAACCCATTGCAAGGTTCAGCTCGTTTATTGGCTCTGGGTACCTAGGGTTCTTGATGAACCTACAAGCCCTATATATCCCCGCAACCAAAAGCGTCCAGCAGACGTAACAGTGTATTGCTTTCAAAAATCTGACTTCACAGGAAAAAGTTACAGAATAAAACATCAAGAAAAATGGCTGGTTTTTTACCTAAATTTCAATATTTTTATTAATTCAGCTGTTATTTTCTGTAGGAAACTCTTGTAGGATCTACCCAAATTACCCCTTGCTGAATTCAGATTTTTGTCTACTTTTCAGAACAAGTTTAGCTTGCTGGGATCCAGCATTGGTTTCACACCCTTTTCTGTCAGTAACTGGAATGAGACTGAAAGCACATAAAACAGTAAAAATGGGGTATGTCCCAGTAAAATGCCAAAATTGTGTTGAAAAATGTGGTTTTCTGATTCAAGTCTGCCTGTTTCTGAAAGCTGGGAAGATGGTGATTTTAGCACCGCAAACTCTTTGTTGATGCCATTTTCAGGGAAAAAACTACAAGCCTTCTTCTGCAGTTCTTTTTTACCATTTAAAAAAAAATGAAATGTTTGCTGTATTTTGGCTAAGTTCTTGGTCTCCATCTTGGGAACCCACAAAGGGGCGTTTCCTGTCGCGGGCGCTAGGCCTACCCACACAAGTGAGGTATCATTTTTATCGGGAGACGTGGGGGAACGCTGGGTGGAAGGAAATTCGTGGCTCCTAGGTCTCTAGTTTTCAGAAATGCACAGGTTTGGTAGGTTTCCCTAGGTGGCGGCTGAGCTACAGGCCAAAATCTACAGGTAGGCACTTTGCAAAAAACACCTCTGTTTTCCTTCACCAATTTGGCTGTGTCCACGTTGCGCTTTGGGGCGTTTCCTGTCGCGGGCGCTAGGCCTACCCACACAAGTGAGGTATAATTTTTATCGGGAGACGTGGGGAAACGCTGGGTGGAAGGAAATTCGTGGCTCCTCTCAGATTCCAGAACTTTCTGCCACAGAAATGTGAGGAACATGTGTTTTTTTAGCCACATTTTGAGGTTTGCAAAGGATTCTGGGTAACACAACCTGGTCCGAGCCACACAAGTCACCCCATCTTGGATTCCCCTAGGTCTCTAGTTTTCAGAAATGCACAGGTTTGGTAGGTTTCCCTAGGTGGCGGCTGAGCTACAGGCCAAAATCTACAGGTAGGCACTTTGCAAAAAACACCTCTGTTTTCCTTCACCAATTTGGCTGTGTCCACGTTGCGCTTTGGGGCGTTTCCTGTCGCGGGCGCTAGGCCTACCCACACAAGTGAGGTATCATTTTTATCGGGAGACGTGGGGGAACGCTGGGTGGAAGGAAATTCGTGGCTCCTCTCAGATTCCAGAACTTTCTGCCACAGAAATGTGAGGAACATGTGTTTTTTTAGCCACATTTTGAGGTTTGCAAAGGATTCTGGGTAACAGAACCTGGTCCGAGCCACACAAGTCACCCCATCTTGGATTTCCCTAGGTCTCTAGTTTTCAGAAATGCACAGGTTTGGTAGGTTTCCCTAGGTGGCAGCTGAGCTACAGGCCAAAATCTACAGGTAGGCACTTTGCAAAAAACACCTCTGTTTTCCTTCACCAATTTGGCTGTGTCCACGTTGCGCTTTGGGGCGTTTCCTGTCGCGGGCGCTAGGCCTACCCACACAAGTGAGGTATCATTTTTATCGGGAGACGTGGGGGAACGCTGGGTGGAAGGAAATTCGTGGCTCCTCTCAGATTCCAGAACTTTCTGCCACAGAAATGTGAGGAACATGTGTTTTTTTAGCCACATTTTGAGGTTTGCAAAGGATTCTGGGTAACAGAACCTGGTCCGAGCCACACAAGTCACCCCATCTTGGATTCCCCTAGGTCTCTAGTTTTCAGAAATGCACAGGTTTGGTAGGTTTCCCTAGGTGGCGGCTGAGCTACAGGCCAAAATCTACAGGTAGGCACTTTGCAAAAAACACCTCTGTTTTCCTTCACCAATTTGGCTGTGTCCACGTTGCGCTTTGGGGCGTTTCCTGTCGCGGGCGCTAGGCCTACCCACACAAGTGAGGTATCATTTTTATCGGGAGACGTGGGGGAATGCTGGGTGGAAGGAAATTCGTGGCTCCTCTCAGATTCCAGAACTTTCTGCCACAGAAATGTGAGGAACATGTGTTTTTTTAGCCACATTTTGAGGTTTGCAAAGGATTCTGGGTAACAGAACCTGGTCCGAGCCACACAAGTCACCCCATCTTGGATTCCCCTAGGTCTCTAGTTTTCAGAAATGCACAGGTTTGGTAGGTTTCCCTAGGTGGCGGCTGAGCTACAGGCCAAAATCTACAGGTAGGCACTTTGCAAAAAACACCTTTGTTTTCTGTGATGTGTCCACGTTGTGTTTTGGGGCATATCCTGTCGCGGGCGCTAGGCCTACCCACACAAGTGAGGTATCATTTTTATCGGGAGACTTGGGGGAACATAGAATAGCAAAACAAGTGTTATTGCCCCTTGTCTTTCTCTACATTTTTTCCTTCCAAATGTAAGACAGTGTGTAAAAAACACGTCTATTTGAGAAATGCCCTGTAATTCACATGCTAGTATGGGCACCCCGGAATTCAGAGATGTGCAAATAACCACTGCTTCTCAACACCTTATCTTGTGCCCATTTTGGAAATACAAAGGTTTTCTTGATAGCTATTTTTTACTCTTTATATTTCAGCAAATGAATTGCTGTATACCCGGCATAGATTGAAAACCCACTGCAGGGTGCAGGTCATTTATTGGCTCTGGGTAGCTAGAGTTCTTGATGAACCTATAAGCCCTATATATCCCCGCAACCAGAAGAGTCCAGCAGATGTAACGGTATATTGCTTTCGAAAATCTGACATTGCTGGAAAAAGTTACAGAGTAAAACGTAGAGAAAAATTTATGTTTTTTTCACCTCAATTTCAATATTTTTCTTTTTCAGTTGTTATTTTCTGTAAGAAACCCTTGTAGGATCTACACAAATGACCCCTTGCTGAATTCAGATTTTTGTCTACTTTTCAAAAATGTTGCGGTTTCTGGGATCCAGCGTTGGTTTCATGCCCATTTCTGTCACTGACTGGAAGGAGGCTGAAAGCACAAAAAATCGTAAAAATGGGGTATGTCCCAGTAAAATGCCAAAATTGTGTTGAAAAATTGGGTTTTCTGATTCAAGGCTGCCTGTTCCTGAAAGCTGGGAAGCTGGTTATTTTATCACCGCAAACCCTTTGTTGATGCCCTTTTCAGGGAAAAAAACACAAGCCTTCTTCTGCAGCCCATTTTCCCAATTTTTTTGAAAAAAACGAAATTTTCACTCTTTTTTGGCTAATTTCTTGGCCTCCTTCTGGGGAACCCACAAAGTCTGGGTACCTCTAGAATCCCTAGGATGTTGGAAAAAAAGGACGCAAATTTGGCGTGGGTAGCTTATGTGAACAAAAAGTTATGAGGGCCTAAGCGCGAACTGCTCCAAATAGCCAAAAAAAGGCTCGGCACAGGAGGGGGAAAAGGCCTGGCAGCGAAGGGGTTAAAAAATCCTTTGTTATCATTGGTAAATGCTTTACGTTTGTCCCTCCTTGGGGCGGTTTTGTTACCGCCTTGGACACAGACCCTGTTACATGGATAATTGCACGTTTGCAGATAGTTTGACTGCGAGCAAACTTTTTTTTTCCTTGTAGGTCTCTCCTTCGTGCTCACGGTGGGCGTGGCTCATTGAAGTAGCTTGCTTATGTCAACTGTTTTACTTTTCATCTTCCATTTATGTGGCAAGAAAAGTCCAGTTAGGAATTTTCAACGCTAATAGCTCTAACTCGAGCAAACGCAAGACCCATTGCATTGCAAATGCTTGTTTTATTTTTTTGCATGCGCTCGATGTAACCCTGATGAGTTTCACTAAGAACTGCACTGAATGAGCGTTAGTAAATCTAGACCTAGGTGTGCTGTGGGCCCAATATCCTTGTGGATTCTCTAAGTCTAACGAAAACTTTAACTTTTCAGTAAAAACAGCAGTAGAGCCTGTTTTTGTCAATGTCTTCCACCAAACACTCCTCCAAATTTAGTGTTTGCGGCTCAGACCCTTACACCTGACTCTCATTAACAGCTGTACCTTACTGGCTAATGTCAGGAAAGTTGGAAAGACCGTGTTAGACACGCTTTCAGTATCACTACAGCTTCGCCTTCAATATAGGTAATGTGTTTAATGTCCGTACCTTGTTAAGCAAATTAAATGTATACAAATGAATATGGTGCAAATTGTGCATTCTTGGAGATTAAACGTTCCGCCTAAGCAATACTTATGTTTGTTTCTCAAACCCAGTACGACTTGGATATATGGGATAGAGCCATTTGAAAGCATTGGCAAAGGGAATACCCAGTCATTGAGCCTCCACCCTTCTCTACCCCAACCCGTATGTGCCCCATGTGTCAGTAGGAGAGACCGATGATCTGAAATGCCTCTTGCCAGATCATCTAATCTGAGGATGTGCAGAATGTCAATAATTGGAGTAAAGATGTAGTCTAGATATGACACATCCGTGTGCCCCTGAAATGTAGTGTATAACTGATGCATGTTTAGGCCTCCATACAACAGATGACCACATGGCTCATCCATATTATACTCATTTTATGGGAATTCTTGTGTTCCTCATCACACCCATAGATCTGTCCATGTCCTCAGACATAACATTTTTAAAATAAATATATTTTTGCAGCAGGTACAATTTATCATTTTAATTCATATTGACTCGCCCCCAAATTACAATACTATTCAGATTTCCATTTTATACAAATCTTGACAGAGTAAAAAAACACATGTTAAGAACCATACATGTTTAAAACGGCATTCCAATTCATTATCCCATTATGTCCCCAAGTCTGTAATCTTCTAATTTCAGAAATCAAGCTTCTTCCCAGTTTTGCCATTTTTTTTCTAAATCGTCTGATTGCTCATAGTCTTTTGGCATATAGTTTGTCATGGCTCATAACCTTACTTACTTTGTTGCACCACTGGTCTACTGTGGGTATAACTGTTGGACTCCAAGTTGTCTAGATAAGTGATTTAGCCACTAATGAAGCAATAAGGCAGAGCTGTATTTGGTTAGTGGTAAAATTATTCAAACCTATGGAATACCGAAGAGGGCGCCAAGTGGGTCTGGGACAATTGTAAGCTACATCTGCTTCCCAGTTTACTAAATATTTTGGTCCAGAGTAAAGTTAATCTAGAGCAAGTAATCAATCAATCAATCAATCAGAGAACTTATTAAGCGCACTATGTACCCGTCAGGGTTTCGAGGCGCTGGGGGGGAGGGGGGGGGAAGGAGCTGCTAGCGTTCGAAGAGCCAAGTCTTGAGGAGTCTCCTGAAGGTGAGGAGGTCCTGGGTCTGGCGTAGCGAGGTGGGGAGAGAGTTCCAGGTCTTGGCGACGAGGAAGGAGAAGGATCTGCCGCCAGAGGTCTTGCGCTGGATTCGGGGGACGATGGCGAGGGCGAGGTTGGCAGAGCGGAGTTGACGTGTGGGGACGTAAAAGTTGAGTCTGGTGTTGAGGTAAGTGGGTCCGGTGTCGTGTAGAGCCTTGTGAGCGTGGATGAGGAGTTTGAAGGTGATCCTTTTTTCCACGGGGAGCCAGTGGAGGTCTTTCAGGTGGGGGGAGATGTGGCATCGGCAGGGTATGTCGAGGATCAGGCGGGCGGATGCGTTCTGGATGCGCTGGAGTCGTTTGATGTCTTTTGTTGGGATGCCTGTGTAGAGTGCGTTGCCGTAGTCAAGTCTGCTACTGACGAGGGCTTGAGTTACCGTCTTTCTGGTTCCTATTGGAATCCACTTGAAGATTCTGCGGAGCATTCGGAGGGTGTTGAAACAGGAAGAGGAGACGGCGTTGACCTGTTTGGACATGGTGAGAGCGGAGTCGAGGATGAATCCGAGGTTTCTTGCGTGGTTGGCTGGGGTGGGTGGGGGTCCGAGTGCAGTGGGCCACCAGGAGTCGTTCCAGGCCGAGGGGGAGCGTCCGAGGATGAGGACTTCCGTCTTGTCGGAGTTGAGCTTCAGGCGGCTGTTGTTCATCCACTCGGCGATGGATTTTAGTCCCTCGTGGAGGTTGGTTTTGGCGGTGAGAGGGTCTTTGGTCAGGGAGAGGACGAGCTGGGTGTCGTCGGCGTAGGAGATGATGCTGAGGTTGTGTTGACGGGCCACTTTTGCAAGGGGGGCCATGTAGACGTTGAACAACGTTGGACTGAGAGAGGAGCCTTGGGGGACGCCGCAGATGAGGTTGGTGGCTTTGGAGCGGAAGGGGGAGAGCCGGACTCTCTGGGTTCTGTCGGAGAGTAAATATACGGAGCCAGTCCCCACCCTCTGAACCACATCTAAAACATTGTACTTGGGTCCCACCGTACATTTTTTAATTTTTTTTTACTTTATCTGGTGTACAGCAGATCATCCATTTACAAAAGAAAATGATCTTCTTATAGTTGGCCGCACAAACGACCTTCCCACTAATCTGGAGAAAAAAAACGCACTTGCGCTAGGTTTATAGTACAGCCGGTCCTGGTGATAATCCTACCAATGTGGTTGGAAAGTAGTTTCGGATTGAGATTGTGGAGAAAGACTCTATACCAACTGCCAACCCCTGTTACACGCGAAATATAATAAAACAGACCGATTTTATCAGACATTTTGTTTATATTCACGGTGGACCCAGAGGGAAAGTGTTGTACTTGGTAATAACTAAAGTGTGTGCTACAGATTGATGGTTTCTCTTGCTGCCGTGTCGGCCGTGTAATAAAATGGCTGTTACCATAGAAATTCTTTAATTTCTGAAAAACCAGTGTTTCCCAGCGATTGAGTATGGATCGGGAAAGACTCACGCCAAGCCCCCGGCTGGAAGCAAGGGTAATATGTGGGTGAAATCTAGGAATTTTGTATTCTTGCCAAATGAGATTAAAGTGCTTGACCATGATTTGTGGAAACTTATAACACGTTCTCTTCAGCAATCTGGGAATTTGTAGAAACAAAATGAGATCAATGCTGGCTTCTTTTAGCATGATCTTCAAATAGTAATTAGCACCGCTCTGTATCTTGTTATATGCCGATGTCAGTTGATTGATAATAGATTTTATAACATGGGAGCGCCAAACCACCTGCCTCCTGAGATAAGTGAAGAATCTGCAATTTTACACGCAGATGTTTCCTTTGCCAGACAAAAGCTTACAGTTCTACGTCGAAGGCATAAAACAAATCTGGGTATTTTAATTGGTACATTTGAAAAATGAAACAAAAATAACATGAGTATGTTCATTTTAATGAGCAAAACATGACCTATAATTGAAAGCAAACTTTTTTCCCCATTGTTGAGCTAATGTGTGGGCTTTGGCTAGTGGGGGAGGGGGACATAATTTAAAGCGTATAGGTCGCTAAACATAGTGGTCACTCAGATTCCCAAATACCTGAATGAGCGCCCGGGTTGATACATTGTGCTCACTGCAGTGAGAAGGATTTTAAGAGAGCAATTAAAAAGTAGTGCTTTGGATTTTGACTAGTTGATTTTATAGCCGCCTATTGCTGGAAAGTCAACAGTTTTATTGAATGCATGCTGAATGTTAACCTTGTCAGCAGCTAAATATAGCACCATGTCGCCCGCATATAGTTTGAGCTTAGGGGGTCCAAGCAATGGTGGACTGATGGTCTGGTCTTGACAAATGACGTATGCTACAGCTCTATAAATGGTACAAATAAAACCGGCGACACAGGGCAGCCCTGACGAGTGCCTTGCAGAGAGGAGGGTGAATTCTCAATGGGTCCAAAATAGCTTAAGAGATTACAAATTTGATTACTAAATGCGTCTTTAACCCAGATCCATCTAGTCACTGGATCACGCAGAACACTTAGTACTTCATTAATATTGCTACCCCTGGCTGTGAGGCCTGAGGCAGAGGAAGCAGTGGGAGTGCTGATGTATGCTTGTATACAAGGTTGGCATCCTGTATCCTCAGGTGTGTCTACTGTTTATTTTTTTTTATTTTTTTAATCACATTGGCCGCTAAGGATCTAAGCCATGGTAGTATACCTTGGCATTTTAATCTATTATTCAAGCCGTTCACATTACACGAAACAACTTTCAACTTGATACAGGGCATTGCAGAGAGTATATTCTGCTTTGTGTAACCTTTCCCCCCAAGGCCACACACCTCACTCATGCCTCCTCCCCATCATCTACCCAGCCACCCCCTCCCTAGACCTGGCAATCCTGGATCCAACCTATCCTAGGCTCCCTCCCTGAAAAGCGCCCCCCCCCCCCTTGCCACGTGCCTTCTCCCTACCCCCCTTTTAAACCTATCCCTCCATACCCTAGAGCAGTGCGTTGTCATGGCATCTTTATGATTAAATATGCTGCGAGCTGTGTGCTGAGTGGCTTATGGTTACAGCCTTCCATCCACCCGTCTTCCTACCCTCCACCCCCGCCCCCTCCGCCTGCTGAATTGAATGCAAAAAGTCTCTTGCTTGTACCACGGTGTGGAAGATATGTGATTCTCTTAAAAATAACTTTTAACCTTGATTGTTGCACAGTGCCCGTTGGGGCGCCAGTGTTTTGAAAGTCATTGATCAGTCTTAAATTCACGCCGATGTCGAGCTGAGAGAGCAGACATATCAGAAAAGATTTTAATGGAGAAATTCCCGGTAATCCGAAAGTTTTGTCTTGATAGCCATAGAGAGGATATGATCCTTACTTAGTCCGATAATCGCCGAGATTAACTAATATCGTCCATGGCTATTTAGTATTAGGAGGCTGAACTGCAGGGACTCAATTGGCTTATGTAATAGTAAGATCCAATTATTGAGTTGCTGCTTCCGGGTAGACGTGCTTGGTTATGAGATCTGTGATTCATTTGTCTGCCCATTCTCCCGCCCCTCTCGTACCCCCGTGAACCGTAGGTTCGAGCGAGTGATCTGTTTTCAGCATCATCAATTCTGATCTTTAGGTCAGTGAATTCGGCTTGAAGCTTAGCAAACGATGTATCTAGCAGGGTACCACCACCCTCCAGATCCGAACACGCTGTTCAGCCTCAGTAATGCTTGTGTTGAGCTGCTGTATATTATTGTTAATGAGACTTAACTGTAGTTGTGTCCTACAATTTGCCTCGTCCTGTGAAACTTTCATTGTTTTAAGTTCACCCAATATCAGATGGAGAAGAGCTTCTGTTGGGGAGGTGTGCATTTCATCTGCCTCATCCACTTGTGCCGAGGAAAAAGGATGCCCTGATTCAGAGGGTGGGGGATATCACCACATTTTGAATTCTCTGCTGACTTACAGCCGTCCTTAAAGACCACACAATCGGTGTGACTGTAGACAGTTGAAAAGGGCTACAATTATTTATATCAGCGGGTCGCAGTTGTGTGCTTGTGGGACGAAGCAGTCTCAGCCGTTTACATGTTGCGCATTAAAAGCATCTGTTGGCGCGAATCACCTCACTGAACCCCCAGCCCCGTTGCCTTGTAGTCCACTCCTTACAGGACTGAGCACCAGCCAGCCGGCGAGGCTGCACCTGAACACCAGGGCTGCGGTGCAGATGGCGCGAGGCTAAGAAAGGGAGGTGGGGAGAGACGTTGCTTCAGACTCGATATGCTGGGAGCTAGGTTTGCGGACTCTTGCTGCCCAGATGGCGTCTAACCTGTTAGCTGATTCCCAGCTGTTTCCCTGTCGGGGGAGGCAGCCGTGCACCACTCACACAGCACTGTGTCATCTACAATACCCTTGAGGCGCCGTCGGTGGTTTCAGCTGTGGAGCATGATGGGAGGTCCCTACGCAGCCCTCTCCGTTCGATCCCTTCTGGGAGAAAACCTCCTCAGACATAACATCATGTTAGTCTCCTCCGCTCTGTGGCTGGACAGTGGTGCTTCTAGCAGTAGGGGGCTAGCTAATGTTGACTTCTGTAGGCTTGGTCTCTCGTCCCATGGGACCCCAGGCATAGATGCCACCTGGATCTAGCCAGAGTTTGAGCACTACAAATGGGCCGGGAGTTGATTTCTTCATTAGTATAGCTACTCCACTGTAACTCATGGTGAATCTAGCTTTTTCCAGAGTGATATATCTTCAGTCACAGTTATGTAGGTATCGAGACACCACTCTGCTTAATCATCTTGGACCCAAGACCAATATCTCTATCCATGGATCTTTCCGCACTGGGGAGCAGTTGACCCTTCTTCTTGTTTCACATGACCCTTTCCCCAGCCTGTACCACATGCCTCTCCCATGAAATATAAGGGGCCAAAAACCTACTTAACCTATACGAACTGCGTAACTCATCACTTATTTTATGCTGCCAAATTCTAAGTACTCTGCCCTAATGTGAGAAAGGTCAGCTACTCACCCCTATTTCCTGTAACCAGCTAGTAGTGTCCCATCAGAAATTCTCTTATTCTCACAGGTAAATAAGGGGGCTATTTAGGTGCACTGACAAATGATTTAGGAGTAACTCTGTTATGGTAGCAAACTTTTTGTCTATCAGCCAATGGCCAGGCACTGTGCATCAACTTGAACTCTTTTAAGTAGCATTATTTTAATTCCTCATAGGGCATTATCATCCTGAGCACTTCCCGGGCTTATCCCTTTTCCCTAAGACAACTTGTTTCCCTAGGCTTCTGCCCTGCTCATCTTCTTTGTGAGGGGCCAGTGATGGTGCTGGATGGCCTCTTTCTTTTATCTCATGATGTCACCACTATGGCTTCCTGATTGAAAGGGTACACCGAATTATCTCTTTTCTACTACCCAGACCCATGCATCTTCTGGAATGTCAAATAAATTCGTCTTTGTATTGTGTATGGTTTTTAACCCGATTTAGAAAAGAAGCACATATTGCAATTGGATTTGCTTCTCCACTTGTTTAGTGTATGTAGTCTGGAAGACCATGATACAACAAGTAGTCTTACACAACCTAGTGTGCCCTTTTCAATACAGTATTCATGACTCTAATTAACAAATTAGGCAATAAGTGAAGCAGGAATCATCCGTGCATGGAACCAGCCATATGTAAACTATTTGGGGAACCCCCATCCCTCAGGTATGCCCACTGTTACTATGCTGCCATGCTCACCATCTTCCACTCTTTCTTTTTAGGCCCAGAAATGTTGAGTCCACTTTTTGAACCACCCTTTTGCAGTCCTCTAGTTCTGATATATGGCCCTCTGCTTCAGTGACACCATTAATATTATTTTCACCCTAATCTTGCTGAATTGAATCTCCAGTGCTTCTCCAATGCCAATAATGGCCTCTGAGATGAGGTCTGTTGTCTGTATCTTCATTGGCACCAGAAATCTTTGATCCCATCTTGGTGAATTTTTCTATTTTGCTCTGTTGGATGGAAGACCCTTTTTGTCTTTCTCAACTATTCTTCAAGGCTCCCATAGAGAGTCCCTCAACCAGTGTCCTCCCTTGTAGTTCGGTGGGAGAGCAGTTCTTTTCCTTCTCACCCAGTCAATTTTCTAAGCAGAGAATTTTATGTCCAGCTTAAGTCTTAACAGGTCTGAGAAACGGTTGCAGGCTCATCCTGGGCTAACTGCTAGTTCTTTAATCAATGTTTTGGTCTTTTGATTATCATCTTTAGTGCACTCCAGTGACCAGTGCTTGGCTCTCATCGCAGGCACCCATCCGCCTGCTCTCATCACCTCCATTTTTTTGTTTTCTCTCATAGTTTGTCACAGGATGCCGTGTTTAGTCCAGCAGGATGGAAGAGGGCAGTCAGCCTACACTTACCTCTACGTATCCAATTTAACAGAGCCTACCGCTAGTTAGTCGCTTTGGTATTTTCCTTAAGTTCAGCATCCTCCTCCAATCTGGTGGCAGTCCCAATTTGCACCTCTCTCCCTTTTTGCACACCTTGTGCTGCTGATCCAGCAAGCCATGCAAACTAGACCTAAAAGGGCCTTCGTAATAAGTGGTGAAGGTTTCCGTAATGTCAAAAGGGTGAATGAATAAATGGTCTTCATGGGCACATCCAGCAGTTATGGCCGAATTTGCCTCACCTTGCCTGCCAGCAGTCTGCCCACTTTCCTGCCCCTCTCATACTGCTGTAATTTCAATTTTTCAGTCTCGTTCTGCTTTCTGTGTAAAGAAGCTGTGGAAGTTTTTTGCTGATTCCAGTCAACGTGGCACAATGGGAGAGTGTTCTGCATTTGCATCGTTGGATCTGTAATCAGTGATTCCAGTGTAGAGGATACTGTAATGGAGGCTGTCTGGCAGTAGCAAAGTTGGCATTAACATGCCCCTACAGGCTGCTTTGCCAGGTGCCACAATACCTGCGCTGTGGTGGCAAAATTCTGTGTCGGGAGTGGAAGCTCAGATTATGCTTCACTCTTTCTTTGTTACTCTTCAACAGCAGCCAATCAACATATTAATACAACGTACATTAACATAATAACCTTAGAGCATGTATCCCACCATGCCTTGTGTGCATCCACCAATCCCCTGAGGGCTATCCCTTTAAAGTCTGCTAAGCATGCATAACTTCCTCTTTCTTTGCTGCTCAGCGAGGCAAGATAAGTGTCTGTCATGTTCCTTGGTTTTTAATTGTTGTGATGCTTATTGATTATGCTGTTGTTTTCTGTTTTTGCTTGAGTGCCTTACCGTCATGGTCATTCCGGTGACCGCTTAGCTTGTAGTCGGCAGGTTTTGCTTAATACTCTAAATCTCACCGGCTGGCTGCCTCCTCAGTTACCCCTTGGAGGTGCTGTTTCCCTCACAGCATGGATGCTCGGTGCCTCCCCTAGCTGGCCCGAGGACGAGCCTTTGGCAGTTTCGCGTAGCCCATTGGGCTACTTCTAGTAGATTGGGCTCTACTGAGTCAGATTTTGACTTTGACAGATCTGGTTGCTTGGCAACACGCACGCTTCAAATGCCAAAGTGCGAGGGAGACGCTGAGGCTGCGGCTAAAATAATTGTGTCAATTTCTTGTGGAATGTATTGATTTTTTTTTTTGAGCGGAGTGCACGCTCGGCTAACCATTTGGCTCGTTTTTGACGCCCACATTCGCAGAGCAGGTATGGGCTGTAATAATCTGGTTCACAGGAATGCCTGAGGAGCACAGTGAGTCTTGCTGCGGCAGATTCTTGTTTTATTTGAATCCTTGCACTTTGGGGTTGCTCCTCCCTGACGCCAAGTGTCTCTTGGACTGTAAATGCTGGCCAGATTATGGTAGACAAGCATTTATTTGATGAGGTGGCATATTTTGAGGAGGATTTGGGAATATAGTGATGAGGTGGACTCTCTGCAGCCTTTGGATGTGTCTGTTCAGCACTCCATTCATAAGGCCTTGACAGCAGCCTTGCGACCCATCAGACCCCAATTGCAGTTATTGGCTAAATTCCAGGCCCAGAAGACCCCAGCCTCCTCGAATTCCGCAGGGGAGTCTACAGACGTTCCCTGGAAATGTAAGGAAAAGGTTAAACATTGGCCTCACAAGGAGTTTATCTCTTCTTTGGAGCACAAACAGGCGCAGGATCATGGTTATTGCACGTCTGACTTAAAGCGCACTCATTCGCCTTCCAGTTCTGATCCTGAGTCTCGCTCTGGTGAGTCAAGCAGTTCAGGAGCTGAGAAGTTGCGCTGCCGTAAAATCAGAAAACCATCTCCTTCTCACAGAAAACCATCTTCTTTTACCCCCTTTAATTTCGAGCCGGAGAGTATCATCCTTCCTTGGTCTTCGGACTGGGCTCCGGAACAGGAGGTGTCTGATTACTTGTGTAATACCTTGAGCAAATCTTTCGGTAAAGATGTGTGCAATCGCCTTAGGGCAGAATACCCCAGACCTGATCTTCCGGATAAGGTGGCTCTTACGCCGGAGGTAGATCCCAGCATTATTACCTTCCTGAAGAAATACTCCAGGGATCCCAAGAAGAGGATCGATAGGGCATGGAAGGCATGCCACGATAAAATGCTGGACGTTGTGGGGCCCCTTGCGAAAATCCTGGAGATGAGCGTAGAAGCTAAAGAGAAGGGTGACTCCATCGGTCCCAATATTCTTGCTGGTTGGACTCCACGTGCCATCTGCCTCCTTGGTAACGCCAATTGTGCGATATCTACGGAGTGTCGTAAGTCTATTCTAATGAGAAAAGACCCCAAACTTTCAGAGCTGGCACCAGCGGAAGCGGGCCCCTTGGCTGACGGACTACTCTTCGGGGAAAAATTTGTTAAGGACATTGGGAAGTACGTTAGTACCTTTACGGCCCTTGACAAGGTGCAGACATCTTTGACAATTTTTTTCCACCCCAACTTTTTCATCAGGGCGAGGCCGAGGCCGCTCGTCAGGCCATCAATCTTTGCAAGGCCTCCAACGGGCAGCGTACGGCCGCCAGTGAGGAGGATTTCAAGACTCCACTAGAGGGGAAACTTTCTTCCCCTCCTGAGGCTGGTATCACAAGTCAAGATCAGGCAGAGGTTCGAGGGGACTCTATACCTCTGGTAACTCAGGTAAGAATGTTCGACTTGTCAAAGGTTCCTTTGGGGGACAGGGTCAGATTGTTTATACACAACTGGCAGGTTCTTACCCGCAATGTGTCGGTTCTTCAGACGGGTCAGGGTTTTCACATTGAGTTTTACCAAACCCCTTATCAACATGCGCATCCAAACCCTCTCCATTTTTGCCAACAGGAAGAGTTTATAGATACAGAAACAGAAGCATTGCTGCGGAAACAGGCGGTGGACACATGCAAACCCCATCCCCATGGTTTCTGCAACAATATCTTCCTGGTGCAAAAGAAAGGAGGTGGTCACAGATTGGTTTTGAATTTGTGAGATTTCAACGTCTGGATTGTTTACAGGCATTTCAAAATTGAAGGATTCGCCTCCTGTGGGATCTTCTTCAGGAAAACGACTGGATGGTCCGGCTGGACTTGACGGACGCGTACCGGACCATTCTCATCTTTGCCCCTCACAGGCGTTTCCTTCAATTCCAATGGAAAGATCAATGGTACGAGTATCTGGTGCTACCGTTCAGGCTGGCTTCAGCCCCGTGGTGTTTCACCAAAGTCATGAAACCGATCATAGCGTGTCTGAGAGAAAAGGGAATTCGCCTTATTGTGTATTTGGATGACATATTGATCATGGCGCAGTCGCGCGAGAGGGTGATAGAGCATCTTCAGGTGACAATCGATCTTCTCCAAGATTTAGGTTTTGTGATCAACAGAGAAGAAATCCAGTTTAGTCCCAACTCAGTCTATAGAATAATTTCTAGTAGATTTTGAAACGGCAATGCTGTTGTTACCCAAAGAAAAGCTCTGTGACATCAAGAAGGAATTGGGACTAGCCCTTTCCCGTTCTACTGTTTCTCTGTGGCAGGTGGCAAGACTGGTGGGCCTATCAGCGTCATCCATTCAGGCGATTTTTTTCTGGGCCCGTTGCATTATCAGGCTTTGCAGAGGTTGAAGATTCAACATCTTCGGAAAGGTTTAACTTATTCGGAGCAGATCCCGCTTACTGCGGCGGTCAGAGTAGAGCTGCAGTGGTGGTTAGATCCGGTTGAGCATTGGAATGGCAGAGCGATTTTCGGTGCTCAGCCAGACATAGTCATAGAATCCGATGCCAGACTTTTGGGCTGGGGCACATGTTGTGGAGAAGTAGCCACGGGGGACAGATGGGCCCCTCACGAATTGGAGATGCACATCAATTGCCTGGAACTGTTGTCAGGGTCCTTCGCTATTCAGGCTCTATCCCCGAAGCAGGCATCACATTGCATCCTTTTGAGGGTGGACAATATATCTGCAGTCAGATATATCAACAAGTTGGGGGGGAACCAGGTCCAGACTCCATCAACTGGAGAGGTTCTTCAGTTGGAGACTGGATCCACAAGCATTGGTGCCAGATGCTTTTCTTCAGGATTGGTCGGGCAATTTGAACTACGCCTTTCCCCCATTCAGAATGATTTTGAGAGTGGCAGCTCAGGTGAAGTGCCAGAGGGCGGAGGTGGTGCTGGTCACTCCAGTTCCATTGTTGTTAGCACTGGCATGCAATTATCCATTGCTTCTTCCGTGGGGATTGGACATGCTCCGCGGCCCTCTTGGGGAAGTTCCTCCGTTAGCGATGTCGGAGAGGCTCTCCTAGATGGCCTGGAGGCTGTCGGGCAACTTTGGTATGTGCTGGACCTTTCAGAATCCGCTTCAGAATTTCTCAAGCAGGCGTGAGCCCTGTCCACTAGGAGACGGTATGCATCATCTTGGAGATGCTGGATGGGTTGGTGCCTGGAACGACAAGTGGATCCCGTGGAAGCAGACATTACAGAGATTGTAAACCTTCTTTCTATGAAGGCTTCTGAAGGTTTGTCTTACAGGTCAGTAAATAACTTTCGGTCAGCCATTGCAGCAGGACATGTGCAGTTAGGTAATTTGTGTGTGGGTATGCATCCTGTGGTGTGCAAATTAATGAAAGGTATCAAGATGTAGAACCCTCCGAAACCTAGATCATCTTTTTTTGTGGAATGTAAATAAGGTTTTAGACCTTTTTGAGAAATGGCCTCAGAATAGTTAGCTGACTAGGAAGCAGCTTTCTGCCAAGTTGGCTATGTTATTATGTCTGGTTTCCTGCAGGAGAACAGTGGATGTGAGAGCATTAGATCTTGCAGGTAGAGTATTTACTCCGGAAGGAGTCTCATTCTCTACTACAAAAAGAACGAAAACCTTGACCAAAAGTATTGATTTATCTAGCTTTTCCTTTTAATGAGCAATTGTGTGTTGTGAAATGTTTAAAGGCTAATGAATTCAGTACTCAACTGATTAGAAATGCTCTGCATAGGCAGTTATTGATTACATTGCAAAGACCTTTCAAACCAGTGTCATTCGCTACTATAATGAGATGGGTCAGAGATGTCATGAAGGAGGTTGGTATTGACATTAGTATTTTCAGAGCACACTCCGTTCGGGGTGCTATGGCTTTGAAATCGGTAAGCTGGGTACTTCTCTGCAAGACATTATGAAAACAGCAGACTGGTCATCAGATTCAGTTTTTAAGCGGTTTTATTATAAACCTGTGGTGGATGTTGCTTCAGTCGTAGTTTCTCAGCGTTAAACTAGCACAATCTGAGCCTCCGGTCCTGACATAGAATGAAAAATTTGCTAGCAATTGCGCCAATAATTTTCAATTCTATTAAGAACACGGAGGCCTAGTTATGGGTTTTTAGAGATATGTTAATGCTGTTGTGATTTATCTGTTAGGCGCGACTTGTTGTTAAGACAATTGCTTGAGTTTAATTTTGTTTATCCCGCCCATGATTGCAGCTAATATGACTTCCAGGTTTCTAATGTGCTGTAATGTTTTAGTTACAGAGCAAAAGATGGATTGAGGACTGATCTGCAGATACTTGGGTGGAGTTTCAGTTCAAACATCGTAAGAGGAAGGTTCTTCGTTGGTCTTGGTGGCAGCAGTTACGACCTCAACTCTCGTTTCCATGTAGTAGAACTGTTGGAGAATTGCTGTTGTTTTCATCATTGGTTGGTTATTTTGGACACTTTATGAATTTTCTGCAAAGAAATGGGAAGTTATGCGTGCGTAGTGGACTTTAAAGGGATAGCCCTCAGGGGATTGGTGGATGCACACAAGGCATGGTGGGATACATGCTCTTTGGTTTTTATGTTAATGTACGTTGTATTATTATGTTGATTGGCTGCTGTTGAAGAGTAGTGAAAAAAGAGGTAAGCATAATCCTTGCCTCCTTGTCCTTAATAGAACGCGAATGCTAGCAAGTTTTTCACCCCCCCTCATCTCCCTCTATTCTTTTGTGTGCAACCTAAGTGGAGCTTTTTGTTTGTTTGGGGAAGTGTTTTACCGATTGGCTTGCATATATAGTTTAAGGATGTGACGGGTGAAACATGTCTAGGTCTAGGCCCAGTAGTATAATTGAATGGTCTGTGACACCCCACTTCCACAGGATGCTGAAATGGGAGACTTCAAAAAGAAGTGTGCCTCTAAGTAGAAAGTACTTTAAGCAGGTAGACATTCTATGCACACAGGATTGGAATGTGTAGTCATGTTCATTCAGATGTAACAAGCGCCACACATCAAGCAGGCTGTGATCAGTTCTCAGCATTGCCTGTCATTACAGTTCTGTCTTTTGACTGGCCCTGACTTGTCTAGGAAGGGACACCCTCTTGTACAAAACAATCCTTAATGGTGTTTTTCTCTTTCTATGTTTGCTGCAAAATGCACATGTGGAAAGAGGAAATAACAAGGACAAATAATAATATTTCTCCTCGTTATACCTAACTGGGGAAGGCGTAGCATTTTGACAGACTTCCAAGTTTACATGTCTTTGAAAATCTAGGAATGCGCCAACATCCATGCATGGATGCATGGGAACGACCATACTCTACCCGAAGAACACCTTCCCAAAGCAAAGTATTTGAAGCAGCACTTTGCACTGCCTTAGGTTATTTTGTGTTTACTAAACCATCCAAAGCCTCTTAAAGTGGCTTTGCACAGCTTAGTAAATAACAAAAATTATTTTGTGTTGAACTTGCAGCAAAAAATTGGCACAATCCTGACACAACATCTTAGTAAAACTGCCACTAGGTATATAATAAAGTCCCCACACTTGTATCTGTTGTTAAGAATGTGTACCATTTTGTCATGAATATGATTACATACATGGGGCATTTGGGGAACAGGGAGGTGTGGGTGGATGGTGCCTGTATATTAGTAAAGTAGTCTTACGTCTGGGCAAACCTGTGTGGGGATGTTTCCCAAATGCTGGCAAAAAGTATGTTGGGAACAGGGGAGTATGTGGAAAAGCAGATGTATCATAGTGATCAGAAAGCTACAGGTAGAGGAAAAGGTTATTTCAGGTGTGTGACATACTTAGGGGGGCAAGAGTAATGAGACTGCAGGAAAGAATCAACACTAGGGTTCCCATAGACATGCCCATGTCTGACAAGAAAATCAAAGATGTGCCAGAGGTACATGAGGGAACCCTGCCCTATGTCTATCCCTGCAATGTCAAGGAGGATGTCAATATGAAAAAATGGTGTTGATGTTAATTCGCCGATTGAGGATATACGGTCAGAGAAGTAAGCAAGCATTAGTCAGAGGGTCTCTCACTACCATTTTGAGGTCCAAGATCCTGATTCAGCATGGACTTTAATTTGTCTCTTTCAGTAACCAAAGGTTCTACATTTGTTTCAGTCCATCTCTGTCAGATCTGCAAGATTTTCCTGGCACGGCATCCAATCTCTGGTAACTGTTCAGGGAGTCATGATGCTAAAGATGCTCTCTTCTGGGGGAGGAGGGATGAGTGAGCCTTGACACTGACCTAGAGAAGGACTCCTTGGTTTCTAGAAAATCTTCCAGTGCACCCGGCCCAGAATACTTTGTGCAATGACTATGGATTTCAGGGTTCGAGGAGCACATATTTAGGGGCATATTTATACTCTGTTTGTGCCGGAATTGTGTCGTTTTTTTTTACGCAAATCCGACTCCATATTTATACTTTGGCGTTAGACCCGTCTAGCGCCAAAGATCTTGGAGTTTGCGTCATTTTTTAGCGTGGACACCTACCTTGCGTTAATGATATGCAAGGTAGGCGTTCCCGTCTAAAAAATGACTCCAAGGCATGTGCGCCTTATTTAAACTCCCGTGCAAAAATGACGCACGGGAGTGGGCGGGTCAAAAAAAATGACGTCCAGCTGCTTTTGCGTCATTTTTAACACCTGGTCAGGGCAGACGTTAAGGGACCTGTGGGCTCGGAAGGAGCCCAGAGGTGCCCTCCCATGCCCCCAGGGACACCCCCTGCCACCCTTGCCCACCCCAGGAGGACGCCCAAGGATGGAGGGACCCATCCCAGGGAAGTTAAGGTAAGTTCAGGTAAGTAATTTATTTTTTATTTTTTTGTGGCATAGGGGGGGCCTGATTTGTGCCCCCCTACATGCCACTATGCCCAATGACCATGCCCAGGGGACATAAGTCCCCTGGGCATGGCCATTGGGCAAGGGGGCATGACTCCTGTCTGTGCTAAGACAGGAGTCATTTCAATGGGGGTTGGGAGTAAAAATAAATGGCGCAAATCGGGTTGAGGCCAATATTTTGCCTCAGCCCTGACTTGCCCCATTTTTTTACGCCCAAGCTCCATTTTCCCCTACGCCGGCGCTGCCTGGTGTGGGTCATTTGTTTTGACGCACACCAGTCAGCTGCGCCGGCTAACGTCATTCCATAAATAAGGCGCCCGCATGGCGCTTTGGAATGGCGTTAGCCGGCGTTAACTTTTTTGACGCACAACTGCGTTGGTGCAGTTGTGCGTCAAAAAGTATAAATATGGCCCTTAGTGTCCCATTGTTTAAATCTAGTACACAGGGCCAGGAAGATTTCCTCTTTAAGGTTCTTTCAGAAGAATAATCGTCTGATAAGAATATCAACTGCCCATTGTAGATAAAAGGGCTGTTTTTTTGTTTTTTTAATTATCTTCATGGACTGTAAAACCAACCAGGCTTATTGGTGTCGCAAGAACTGGGCACGTATTTTTGTCTCTTGCCTAGGTCAGATGCGGTGTACCCTCTGAAACGGTTTAGCAAATTGAATCCCAAGCAGAAGAGAAATCAACTCAGTCAGGGATCCCAGTGTATCTTCTTTTTGTGGGAGGCCATAAAGGGGGTGTTGTCACGTCTAGAGCAGTCTTCTAGATCAGTGACTTAAGGGGCCCATATGTGCTGGCTACAATTAGGGGCACTGTCCGTGGAGTTCAGTGGGTGTTGAAGGCTGAACTGTCAGATCGAATGAATTTGATTTCAGAGGATACTGAAGAAAATAGCACATCATACTTCGACATTGTCGAACAAATAGACTCACCATCATCTTTGCTGTGTCCTGCCAGCTTGCACCTTTGATACTGGTTAATAGGGTGAATAGCAGTTGCCATACTGGGAGCTGTGACGACATAAGACTAGCACCCATTATGTCCCTCCTGCACAAAAAGAGTGCACATTTTGTTGTACCAGCAAGAGATTGCAGTAAATAGAACCTCAAAGACCACCATTATAACAAAGAGGCGTATTTAAGAGCCTCTAGCGCCTCCTTGTGCCACATTTGCTTCGTTTTTTTTTAATGCAAATGTGGCCCAACAAGGTCAAAAACACCATGCTATATTTACAAAGTGCATTGCGCCAACATTTAGCCTGCGCCAGGCATAATGTATGCAAGGGCGGCGTTACGATGATAAGGGGGGGGGGGCTGTAAAAATGGCACCAAGGAATCTGTGAGATACCTTTGCGCCATTTTTATCAGCATTTTTTAACACCTGCTTAGTGCAGATGTTAACAATAGGCTCCGATTGAATAAAATGGGCCTCTGGGTGCTTTGCAGGATTAGCGTATACAATTATAACATTAATCCTGCAAAGTGCCGGACTAGCATAAAAAATGATGACGCTAGTCACTCTAACTACCGCCATGGTGCGCCATATTTTAAATATGCTGCTACCATAGTGGTGTTAAGGGGTAGCTAAGGGGCGCAAGAAGAGAGGTGCTTCACTAAGTGCAGCGCCCCTTTTCATAAATCTGCCCCCAAAATTTTAAAAACGAGGAAGCATGGGGCATGGTCGTCAAGCTTCGGGCTCAGTTCCATGCATCCTCAGACAGTTAAGCGGGCTACACTGGGAGCATGTCCACCTGCTGCACGCTAAATAAAGACACTTTCTCCCATAGGTTTGAAAGCACTAGTCCCTCACCAAGCTTGCATTTAACTGTTGCGTACTATGGATTTAAACATCGGGGCCAAGATGCACATAAAGGCTCTGGCTAGTACCATCCACAAGATAAAAGCAGTCTGAGTGGTTGAGTTCAGGATAATCACTCGCCCAGCTTCACACTGAGTGCCAAATCTATGCAGCCCATCTGGATCGGCCCAAGATCCCAATGAGGAGGTATAGTATGGTGACGGGCCCTTACCTGGATTGAACTGTATTGGATTGTAATATTAATATAGTGTTTACTACCCCTATGTGAGGTGCTGCAGTACTTAACTACACGGATAGCAGCCTACACCGTGCAGGGTTTGCGGATGAAAAGAGGTTGTATTTTTTTGAGCCTGTTTAAGAAGGGTTTCTGAATTGTGTGTGAGGACCACCAACATGCGGTTATCGTGTTATGGGATGTAGTGCTTAGCAGCGTGATGGATGTAAAAGGTAGGCGCTCAGATTATGGTTTTCGGTAAGCTAACAGCTTTGAGCATCTTTGCACATTCATTATGGTATCTGTTATGTTCATAACTCACTTTACTGGTTGCTGCACTGGGTTGTCGATTCTGAGATATTTTGTTTAACATTAATGATCCTGAGCAGGCGCAGGGAGATATGGTGAACCGATCTGCTGAGAAGGAGTTGGTTAATATCATACCATATCTGACTGTCATTGTGTTATGTGAAGAAATGGTCATGGTTTGAATCTAGAAGGGACCTGCGGTGGTGAACTAAATTAAAATCCTCCGTTGGCCAGCAGTATGTGGCAGATCTCTTCAGTCAATCCATGCCTGTTCAGCTGGTGATGGGTGTCCATTTGTTGTGGACTACATAGTACGGAAAGTGATGAACATGCCCCTTAGCAGTTTTGTCTTATGTGAATGTAAGGGAGTCGAGCAGTAAAAGGGGATTATTATGCAGCCTGTATGAACTACAATGGACTGCCCAACTGCTCAGTATTCATATATTGGTGTTAGAGTGAGTTATACATTGTGTGGCATATTTATCATGGTTTTGCATCGCCCATGCACCACGCAAGGTGGCACAAAACCTAAGTCAGATTTATCAAGCCACGCAAACCCACCTTGTGTAGCTCTGCATTGCTGATAAATCTGGAGTAATGCAAGGCAGCACTAATCGCTGCTTTTGCGTTACTCTACTCCACGGAGTGTGGGTGTGCCCACACATCCACCACTGGATTTTGTCGCATTCCCAGATTTACCTACACCGGTAAACCTGGGAATGTAACAAAATGCTACGCCTTCCAAGGGGGAGGTGCAACAAGGAGTAATATCTTTATTTTTCCTCATTGTTTCCTGATACTAAGGTCCATATTTATACTTTTTTTGTGCTGCATTTTTGTCATTGTTTGACGCAAAAGTGGCACAAACTTACAAATTACAATTGTATTTTGTAAGTTTGCACCGCTTTTGCGTCAAAAAATGACGCAAATGCGGAGCAAAAAAGTACAAATATGGGCCTAAGTGTGCTACATTTTGCAGCACACTTAGAAAGCGGAAAATGCCTTTAAAAATTGTTTTTATGCAAGAAGATGTCCCTTCCTGTACACAAAACCATCCTGCTGGCTTTGCAGGCACCCTTGCACCATGGAGCTAGGTTGCCTGCATTGTTGCAAGGCAGGACATTGTGCGCTGACACAAGGAAATGACAGGAATGTGCTTTATTATGTTAAATACAGTGTATTCCTGGCCTTTCTAATTCATGCAGTGCAGCAATGTGGCTTGCTGTGCTGCATGATCTGCCCCGTGTTTTTATCGTAATTGTAGGTATACAGTGCTTACTACCACATAAAAGGTGTTTTAGCACATTACTCCTGGCAACACGCTGCTCCGGATCCCAGGGTTAGTAGATTTTTGGGATTAGTCATGCACACTTAAAGAAAGCATGCCGTGCTTTTACTTCAGTTTTGATGCGGTAGATTACATTAATAGGAGTTAGGTGTGATCTTTAGTGAGGGGTGGTGGGGGTAGGTGAATTCACACATTGGCTGGAGGTTTGAATAGCTCAGCTACACAAAATGGTGTACCAGTAGCAATGGTGTTCGGCGTACGGTACCAGATATGAAGACTAGAAAGAACGACTGGGGTAAGGCGGCGGGCCCTGCAGCTCCATGCCAATATTGTAGGAGGGCAAGAAGGGTCGTCGCTGCACTATGGGTCATCGTGATGGAGCACCACTTTCCAGACCTTCGAATGTCTTATGGGGCTTACAGGATGTAGTGGTGCTGACCGATGCCCTGATGTTTTTCTTTGGGGTGACATCCATATACTGATCTCCCTCTATGGATAGGGTCAGGGGCTGTTCTGGCAGCATGCATCCTCCATCTCCATGCATAGGCCCACAGGTGGCGGAGCAGGCGGATTTGTGTCACACCGATCGCAGAATGAGTGCAGAGTTCATGCCCAGAATCAGTGCAACAATCTCAGCTCATGCATCGATGTATAAGTGGGTGACTGCCAAGTTGATTCTTTGTATGTAAGTGTATCTCATATGGATAACTTTAAAATTTAGCATGGATCCCCGTCTTGTGGGCTAACCACGTCACATATGCTTGGAAGTAGGGCCGCAGAAATATTTTAAGGAGTTAATTCTTACTCTAGTCTACTTAAACACTCCGCAAAGGACAATATGTGCTCTTATTTCTTAAAAACTATGGGCCATGTTTATAAGTTTTTCACACATTGCAGCAAGACTCCTTGATGCGCTGTGCTGTGTGAAAGGGAGAAGATGCAAATATGCTTTATCTATCAAGATATAGCACATTTCTGCTCTCTTCTTGCGCTGGTGCACTTTTGGCTGTCTAACGCCAATGCAGGCACTCTTGCACCATGGTGCAAGGGTGCCTACATTGCAGGCAGCATTGTTTTTGTGCAGAAAGGGAAACGTTCCTGCTCAAAAACAATGCTTTTAGGCTTTTTCCTTTTTCTATGTATGCTGCAGAATGCAGCACATGTAGAAAGAGGAAATAATAAGGAGAAATAATTATATTTCTGCTTGCTGCGCCTCACGTGGGCAGGCATAGCATTTTGTTGCATTCCGAATCTACCACTCAAGGTAAATCTGGGAATGCACCAAACTCTATGGGTGGATGAGTGGGAACATCCACACTCCACCCATGGAATACCTCCATGTGGCAGAGTAACGTGAGGCAGAGATTTGTGATGTCTGGCCTTGCATGGCTTGGTAAATCTAATGTAGATTTTGTGTTGCCCTTGCCTGGTGCAAGAGTGACATAAAACTTTGATAAATATGGCCCTGCCTGATATTAAGGCCTGTATTTATACTTTTTTTGCGCCACATTTGCGTCGTTTTTTGACGCAAAAACGGAGCAAACTTGCAAAATACCATTGTATTTTGTAGGTTTGTGCCGTTTTGCGTCAAAAAGTGGCGCAAATGCGGCGCTAAAAAAAGTATAAATACGGGCCTAAGTGTACTGGGTCAGTCTAATAAAGAAACTGCTACCAATAAAGCCCATGCAAGGCCACTGAAATTATGCAAAAAGGGAGGACCAAATTATGCAGCATTGTTGACTAAATTATGTGCCAAGAAAAGGCGAATTATGCTGAGTAACACAGCTAAATTTGTGGTAGTATTAACTTATTATTTTCCAATTTTTAGACATGTTAACACTGCCTGGGCAAAAGGTTCACCTCATTAGTACCAGTTTAACACCCAAATACAATAATAAGCAACTGAAAGATGACCGGTCAACCTCTGTGAAGGGCCTTTATCTACGTAGCAACATGTGTTGTCATGTTTTTAATACCTTAAGATTCATTTGACCTGTAACCTGTTTTTTTTTTGTTTTAAATATGTAATTTATGCAGCAGATAATGGATTATGTAGCAAATGCGACAAATCTTTAATTATGGAGAAAGCAGAGGTCCTGCAGATCCACATAATTCCAGTGGTGCTGGCCTCGTGTTGCCATTACTTCTATGGGTTTTGGAGTTGTAGTTTATATTTTTATTTCATTTTGTATTGTATTATCATTTGTATAGTGCTATCGCGAAGGGGTGGGAGGAGGCCACCACAGAGCTATGGGAAGGTGCCATCAAAGCAGCAAGGCTGATGCAAAGGGAAGAGAGCAGATCAAAAGCAGTGGGCGTCTGCAAGGTGCCTTGATGCCAATTGGTTGACTGACCCATGGGCCTGCAAGGATTATACCTCTCCAGTGCAGCAGAGACTTGCACCAGGATCCCGTTGTTCCCCCTGCCCCTGAAAAACTGAGAAGACCCTCAAACACAGCAGTGCATCTTCCACCCCCACAATCCTCCCAAAGTGGTCACAGTATGTTGGAGCAACTTCCTGGCTGTCCAGGGAGTCCCTAGGCACAGCCCTGGAATTCTAGGACAGCCTTAGCTTTCCTGGAATAGGCCTATTCAACAATATTTGCTCATATAGATTTCCTACTATGTGGAAAATCTGCATGAGGTAGACATGCGAAAATGTGTATTTACAAATGTATTTTTTTCATTTTCACAGCAGGGAAATTGTTTCGCGAAGCACCATGAAATTTGGAGATGATCCTACTACCTCACTTTCTCAAAATCTAAGTAACTGAACAATTTTAAGGGCACGTTTACGCATTTTCAGGGTGGAAATTCCCATGCAAGGAGTTTGGTAATAAACAGCGTCCAATCCAATGCGTGTAACAGATAAAAATCTATATTTGTGGATTTTCTACCATCATTAGTGCATTTTGTGATTCTAAAAGTCCTTTTACCCTTTTTCCGTGTACCCTGTCTAAGCAAATGTCCTCTCTGTTGCACCTAAATTACATTCATGTGCAAAAAACATTTGAGAAGTTAGACCTTATTTGGCCACTGAATAAAATAGAAATTCATCTGGTTTATATGAGAGGAGTAGGCTGCAGACAATGGAATAAATGAATTGAGAGGCATTTATAAAATAGGTTCAAAGAGCTGTCTTCTAAAAATGTACAAAATTCCAAGGGAGATGGAGAAGCAAGCAGCTGTGCCAAAACCAAGAACCCTAGATGGAACAAACAAGGCTTTTGCCAGAAACCAAGTGGATCTGGACGTGATTGCAGCAAAGCAGTGAGAAAGGTGTGGGAAAAGCTGCAGAATTAAAATAAAACTCAATTTACAGCAACTTCAGCAGCTTCGTTTTTGAAACTGAACATCTACTTGCTCTGTTGAACTAGACAAGCCTGCCATACAGAGGAAAACACTTGACTCACAAATGTAATTTGATTTTAGTATTAGATATAATAAATTTACGAAAAACACTTACGATATCTCCGTCCTAAAGCACGTGGCGCCCTCTCCATTGAGCTTTTCCTCTGACTATGCCTCCTTTGTAGGCTACAGCGAATCCAGAGTTCAGGTGCCAGAGAACTCCTTCATCTACATACCTGGAACCACATCTCGCCAGCCCTCCAGTCTTTACACTCACTACCTGTAGTATTGCCTTTGAAGCAGCAACATAAACCTGGCACTTACCGCCAAACAAGATCATTGTGTTCGAGGTTGGCCTCATTCTAGACCATCCCCTTCTTTGACATGCCTTGAACTTGCAGAATCTCCATCTCATTCCAAAATGCCAAGCGTTAGGTCTCAATTCTTCTAAGAATATTAATAATTAAGAATACTTGGAAGTTCGTGAGACTTAAAAAATGCTGTCTTTGTTCATCGCCATAATGGAATGAGACACGCCACGGCTAAAGATGGTGGACACCCACATGTGCAACTCTGTCTACTCCTAGCATTTTCTCCAGAACATCATGTTTGCCTGCATCTACAGGTTTACTGCACAATGTTTTGAGCAAAGCGCTGATCCTCATGCACCACACACACCAATTGCCAGACAGGCCAAGCCACACCTCCACACTCTTTCAAGCATGCACTCACAAAGGGCATCCCTGGAGCCTGTGAGTGCTTAGCTGCCTCATCGGGGGGGTAACATGTATATTGCAGGCCAATATCTAATTGACCTCTAGCGTGTTGCAATGACAGTATCCACATTGTTACCTGACATGTAAAGCAGCAACTCCACGCAAACACTTCCACTTTGCCTTCAATGTATTCATTGCATTATCTCCACTGCGCCCAGTAAGAGCATTGCCTCCCAGCACGGAAGATGCCGTTGCCTTTGTCCCTGCTCGCCTGGATGTTCTGCTGCACTCCTCCTCAAGGGACATCACCCATGAGTATTACTGCAACAGATGAAGCCCTGAGGATTCAGGGACTGCGGAGATAGTTTTCTGGAATGAAGTGAGACTGTGAACCAGGAGCCAACTTTTCTGTTAACATATAAAATTCTGCATCTCACTGCTGTGGATAGACTATTCGGAAGCCTGCTGCCCACCTATGCAGCTAATGCCTGCACATGCTCCTTAGAGCACTACTGGCATTCAAGCCTAGAGTAACAACCCAGGTGTGAGACCATGTTGCTTCTGACAGCCACTCTCGGGACCCTCTCCTTAGTAACAGCTGCTTTCTTGAGGCTGCGACTGGAAGCCTGGGCCTGGGCTGCTTCAGGGCTTGGTAGGCTGAGTGCACCAGGCCCGGACAGCTTCTTCGGGTGGGTTCTGGGTTTCCATGGCAATGATGGAGTGCAACGCTAAACATCTGTCTCCTTTACCTTTGCATATGGAAGTGGGCAACATCACTAGAAATTCAATCAGGTCCGATTACGAGTGCCCTTTGAAAAATGTCCGTTGTTTTCCCATCTCGGAATGACCATTAACGGGGGCCTGATAATTCTGGGGACACGGAAATAATAACTCGACATTTTTGTGGAATAACACGCGGAAATCGGTGTTTCTATACTGATTTCTGCATGTTTTTCCCCGGCCTTTTACGGGGACGTTTCAGCTGTTTTTATTGTGAAAAACGAAAACTTGGCATTCCGATGGGCCTGGTAACTGCGGTTACCGTGCTCATCACATTTCGTGCTCACTTGCGATGAGGGCCTCCGTTTCACACATCTGTGTCTTTCATAGTAACAGCATCTAATGGTTTAGTTGTTGACATTGCACACCGCCTTTCCACCAGGCAATCCACAACTAAAATAGCTGCTGGTAACAGTAGAGTGACCCCCCCCCCCCTCCGGTGGTGCAGGGACAGTTAAATGGCTTATTATTTACACTGTTCCTTTGACAATATTTATCACATTCTTGGTGTGGTGTCCTTAATCAATCCAAACTCAAATAGTTCTTCCATTCCACCTATGAGTTCATTATTTAGTTTTAATCCATCAGTCTTCTTTCATCCCCTGTGCTTACTACTACAATGCAATTACAAAAAAATGAATTTTGAAACCCGTTTAATTACCAGGATATTACTTATGTTCCCTCTATAAAGTAACATGACTTTCAAAATGCACGATTACTTTGTGGGTGTAAGATGCCGCCTGTTTACCATCAATAACAAATCAGGCCAGGTTTACTATTACATTTTCCTTCTTGACAATGTTTTGGAGGGCAGAGTTTATAAACGAATGCATAAGTACCACATGCAGAGCATCACTGGCTGCTCCTGATGCCCCTGTCCCTCATCCCTTCCACTTTACTCTGCCACCCTCAGATTAAGGCCCAGCTTCTCTATTCGTTTGCATGGCACCTGCACAATGCTAAGCGGCACTTTTCTCGCGCAATGCAAGGTGATGCAAAGGAGGGCGTTGATCATCTTTCTGGTGCAAAGTGTTTTTAGCGCTGAAAAATGACGCAAGGGCAGCTCCAAAAACGCTTATGGAGATCCCAGCTGCTGTTTTATGTGGCTTAACTTTTTGCTGATTTCCATCAAATATTAATCATTTCATCCCATCATCCTTCTGAGTTCAAGGCAATGCACACTGTTGAGTGGGACAACATTATCAACTAGAACCAGGAGAACATTTGGCTTGTAACATATGTCATATAAAAGTCAATAATATGATGATCTTGGACGTTAGTAACTCCTAGTACACAATTTGCTCAGTCTGCAAAGACAGTGGGGTGCGACAGACCTCATTTGTGTCGGGGAAGACAAAAAAGTAGAAACAACTTTTTAAATGAATTTATTGCTGATCACATGGCAAAGAAATCAATGGCAAAATTAAAACATTTAAAAAAGGCATTTTTGTCTCACAAGAAATAGTGAATGCAAACTGAAATCAGTCACATATATAAATCCAAAGATTAAAAAGATGCAGACCTTTAATTTACACCTGCATCAAACCAATCACATCGCCCTCTGGCTTCTGTTCCTATTTCCAGGCATTGTTTTCTTTTAAAATGAAATATTAGGATCAAAAATAAAAATAAAACTCTCTGTTCTGATTAAGTCATATTGGGTGATGTTTATGGTGTTTTTCCTTCATGCCGCTGACACCAGGGAGAAACACTCTTTTTTTTCAAGTTATTTTTCGTTGCTTGTGTTCATCATGAAATCAAAGGCCTCTATTTACAAACTCGTTTTATCTGAAAATAGCCTTTAAGCGACAAAGCTCGGTATACCGAAAATCCAGGAAAGAAAAGCTGAAAGGTTACGGTTACATTTTTAGTTCATGTTTTGATATCAGCCTTTCAGAAATGATTCGACTTGCTTAACTAGCCTTCATCACATGGCAATGCATCAGTGTTGTGTTACATGTGACTGAAGTCAAAGCACCAGGAGCAATCCAGTTGCCACATTTGTTCCCATCTTTGCACTACCACTAACTTTTTTGTGATGCTCATGACTTTTAGGCACTTTTTACTACGAGGAACTCACTGCTGCATAGGGCTGAGGAAACTACACTGGGCCTCATATGCTTTGGATATTCTTCCTTCGTAGGTTTACTGCAAATACAGTTGCACCATCCGAAGTACTAGCTTTCTAACAAACAAACAAAACATTTAAAAACGTTTTTTTTCAGAGAATGAAGAAAACGTGGGGAAAAAACACGTTTCTCAGTTTATTTTCACCCTGTAAACCAAGTGGGACAAAGCTCTGTCTTACTCCAGGGTCCTTTCCATGCAGGCAGTTTGTGCGGTTTCAAGAACTGCCCTTTGGATGAGTTCGCAGACGTCATACCAGGCGACCCCACTTCCGTTTCCGGCTTCCCCCGTTGACTCCATTGTGTTATCCTATGTAAATGGCTTTATCTCTGTGTCCTTTAAATGCCAAAATATAAACCGCAGACTTTTAAGAGCTAAGACGCACTCCTTAACATTTCCATTTACCTTGGTGAGGTGGCAGAGATGTAAGAGCAACGTGATGGTAAACAGCACAGCGGTACCATCTTTAGCACAGATCCGTCAGACGGAGTGGGCCCGTCAGTGTCATCTCTTTAAATACTTTCTGCAGCTCGCCTACGCCAGAGCTGGCAGCCATTACTGCTCCTATCCGGGGCTCACCACCGAGCATTCCATTTAAAACTCAGAACATTTATTTTACTTTTTGAAAACGGACTCTTTTTAAAAGTATCAAGGGTGGAGCTATCCATAGTCCAGCAGGTACAGTGGCACCGGGGTCCAACGTGGACAGGGCCAAGTGTACCCTAATTAAGGCTTTTTTTTTTATTTTTAATAACCTACCAGCACCGAGTAGCCCATGTACGCTCCTTGTACTAGAGACAACGGTTCTTGCTATAAAATGGGGTGGGTCGCGCTGATTACTTACCGAACCTAGCTCAATGGCAAAAAAGTCGACCAGACAATTCAGAGCTGATTTTCTTTCCCGCAAAAATTTGCCTCACGCATACTTTTCTCTACAAGTAGTGTTCTAGGGCTTTTAGGAGGAACCCAGTGATGGTTTGACGGAGGAGGGGCTTTTCCTTGTTTGGGAGGAATGAGAGCTCAGGGGAGTCTAACATTTGAAAGCATGGACAACGAGGGAAATTACTTAGGGGCCCCACTTCCCAAGGGGTCGCCTGTGGTCTCTCTCTTAATGTCACCTCTGTCTATATCTTTACCTCAGTCACTCTTCCTCACCTTTCCTACCTCCAGCCCTCACTCCCTCTCTACACAATGTCATTCTAACGACCTGTGGAACCCGGGCAAGACTTACTTCAACGAAGCCAAAGTCAAAGGATTCCTTGACAGAGGACCCCAAAGTATATTTTCCCCCATGGCTCCAAAAATCCCCAAGATGGCGCTGCAAATCCCTGCTCCCACGAGCCCATCCTGCTGGCAAGGGTCAGAAGACGAAAGGAACACTGAAATGCGCTATATATATGTTGAGCGGTGCGCAGCCAGGAAACATATCTTGAAACAACTTACAACTCCCAAAAGGCTGTGGAAATTGAGGGACAGAGGGAGTAAAGCCAGGGTGCACGGGGGTGACGGCATAGTATATGGGCCCATTGGTCTGCTTTCACCCCCACTTCATGTTACTCTCAAAATCATACTGTTAGCCCTTAACGCTCTACTCTATATACTGCCCGATACCCCACGCTCACTGTTTACCACAACTTTCTGAATCCCTTCTCATTTTCTGTAGGTTTACAGCGCCTCTGAGCGCTCTAAAGCAGTCGGAAAATAACACATTAGCACTCTCCTTTGCCTCTCCATTCCCTTGCAAGGCCTGTGAGAACAGTCCCTGAATCCATCTGTAATCGCGCCAACATGACCTCTGCAAAGTTATTCCAGAAAAGAAATATTCTAAATCTCCGGGTTTACCAACATTCCTTTATTCCATCACTCCTAAACATTTCTTTTATCTATGACGTCCTGCTACACTCTTTCACTTTCGGTAACCATCCCAAAATAATCGTGTTAAATTTTTTTTCGTAAAAGGTTTTGCTTTTGCCAAAAAACGCAATTTTGCCAAAATGTTCACTTTATCCGATGAAACCCCGAAAACGCCATCTGAGTCAGACATTTCGAGGGATGTATCAATTTCAATTAATTTTCCAACTTTCAATAGGAATATGTTTATGTTTTAAAAACGTGTAATATCCTGCCCTGTATCAGTAGTAGAGATATCAGTGCTGTAAAAAGCTGCTAAAAATTTGAAATTGTTTTTAAGAGTGGGCAAAAAAACTGCATTATAAAATTACTTTTCTATAGCACTTCTCGAATTGCAAACAAATCTTTCTTGTTGGTTGAATACATGTGAATGCGAAATTGCTCGGGGAGAGGGGGTCATGGAAATGAGTTGTAGTTAAATAAAATGCCAAAAAGAGTCCATCTTGCATTGTTTCAGGTTTCAACCACATTGGCTAGTGTGCATGTGATGTCACAGTACAATTTCCAGGCCTGCTAGTTTCCGTAAAGGAAATTCGGGCAGTCCAGGTTGGGAGCTGGAGGAAAGATGATAAGGCCGCCTGTTAGCCAACCATAGGTGGACTTTTCGTCAGAAAACCGCATCTATGGTAGTGCTTGATTAAACCACTAGCCAGGACCCCTCTCATACTTACGGCCTCGTTTACAAGGCACTAGCGGCACACTGGGCCACCGGAGAGTCATTTTGTTTTAACGCTCGGGTGGTGCAGTGTACCAGCCTATATTGACAAGGCCATACAAAGCCACTCTGCGCAGCTTTTCATGGCCTTGTAAAGATGTGCCCTTTCACGCATAACACTGCATGAAAGTGGCATTACATGGATATTGTGGCATAAGAGTGAAGCAATGGAGAGAAATATCTTTATTTCTCCCCGTTTTTTCCTCTGTGTGTACCGCATTTTGCAGCACACAGCGAAAGAGGAACACACCTCTTATGATTGTTTTTGTGTAGGAAGGTCTCCCTTCCTGCACAAAAAACAATCATGCCCACAATGCAGACACACTTGCACTGTGGTGCAAGGGTGCCTGCGTTGGCACATGGCAGCAATTTGAGCGCCAGCGGAGGGGGAGAGGACAGAAATGCACTGTATCTTGTATATAAAGCACACTTCTGCCCTTTCCTGGTGGCGCAGGGCGGCGTGACAACACACTTGCTGCACCACAGGCCGTGCAAATGAGGCCCTCAGTATGCGGATTAGAAAAGAAACGCATATTTGAATGCAATTGTTTGGAGTCGGTGGTCCTGTGATTCAGAACCAAGATTGCCTGAGGCTATCCAAAACTGACACTGCTCATGTCACATACATCAAGATAGCCACTTAGTTCCCGATGTGCATCTACCCAAGGGCCCCTAGTTCACATCTCCAATAGATTCACACTTAAAAAATTATGTTTACCAAATGTATTTTCTTTCCACTGAAAAATGATTGAGGCAATTGATGCCCTTATGCATGTAACAAATTAGTTCTAATGAGGCCATTCCGTCTGTGCGGTTCCTGCACGAGGGGAGAAAAGGTTACACCTCTTTTTAAAGCTGCTTTGCTGCTGGTTTCCTGCTTTACTTAAGCAGTAGGCAGATTTGGCCCACCTAGGGTAGGAATCAGCCAGGCTTAGCTCACACAGGTCTGGGAAATTCACAATATGAAGAAATCTTTTTGAATGCCGACATGGGGAAGTCATCCTGAATATGACCAACCAAAAGCCAACTTCCTGAAATGGGTACATGCATCAAAGAGATGCGCTCTCCTTGGAAAGCTGGGGAAGAGTATGTCTCCCACACATTCATGCACACATCGCAAGCAATCCAAGTGAGGCCCCAAGAAAGAAAGTGATGTGCTGGCAGTTGATGTTCACGAATAGGTGCTGGGCTCCTATGTAGAAGCACATGGATTGTACACCACAGTAGAATGAGGGATAGTGCTGAATGCCTCTACAGGAGAAATAGTCATCATACAACACCCTATATGTAGAAGTAAAAGGGTGTTAAATTATGTGGAGTAGTCTTGAGGATCAGTATGTAAGTATCACTGGATAGGCTGAGAGTACATCATGGGAAACCATTTCTACGTAGGAGCTTTGAGGTAGTCTGGAAGCATAGGTCCACTGGGAGGGTTTGGGCATGGAGGGCTCAAGAACACGAAATGCTATAGGAAGGCATTGGGCTGTAAAGGGGTGCCATAACCTCTCTCTTGATGAGTTTGTGGATGAAAGGCGGGGTAGAAGACCACATCTGTGTAGGCGGTTTGAGGTGGAGGGCACTGGCCCTGCCCTAGAGTGGCATTGGGGCCAGGGCTTTAAAGGCACACCCACCGTAGGGGGGATGCAGTAAGTAAAAGCTGTTTTAAAAAGTTTTTTCAGAGTACAAGATAACGCACAGTAAATGTCTACAGTGCCACAAAAAGATCTGTTTCTACCATTGCCCTGCGCCAATACTCTTGCCAATAACTGGTCATTCTTTCGCTTTCTTTGAACTGTACTTTGTAACTGGCTATCTTTTGTTACCAAAACCATAGCCCCATAGAACTGCTGAAGGGGTGTCTATGGAGGAGCTGATCGTCGGAGGCCACTGTGCAGCCATCATCTTAGCAAGTCAGTCTCTTAGTAGGACAGTAAGATCCAGTAGGCTGCACCTTCGCACACACAGAAAGAAGAAAAAGGCTCCATGGAATCTTTTTGTGCAGGAAGGTGTCCCTTCCTGCACAGAAACCATCCTGTCTGCGGCGCAGGCATCCTTGCACCACAGTGCCCGAGTCGACAGTAGGCAGCCCACTGTGCGCAACCGCAAGGGGAAGAGGACAGAAATACACTTAAGCTTTCCCTGTGGCGCAGGGCAGTACAGCAAGGTCACTTGCTGCGCTGCCCTGCACCACGTACTTGTAAATAAGCCCCACGGTTTGAAGGACACATATCTCTTCTTCCAAAGACAGTCACTGTTTGTTGATTGCAAACTAATGCATTATCCCAATGTTCCACCTTGTCTTGAGTTAATCAAATACAAGGTATCAAAACCCGGTGGGTTTGGGGTTTTAGGTCGGTCTAACAATGCTCAATCATCTCTGCTCAGATGTACTGGGGAGAACCAGCCTTATACCCTTTTGGCTATCTCAGTCTCTTTGTGACTGGTGTAATTTACAACCAGCAGCCCTGAGACACCCAAGGCAGCTTTTTGCTACCAGCCTGTCCTTGGTGACGCATGTAGAAAGAAAAAAAGGGTGTGAAGAGAGACCAATCAAATGTGCAATGCAAGTACAAAATCACTAAGTACCAGCCAACTGGACATCAGATTTTAGCAATGGTATCACAACAGTTTTTAAATGCCAGAAAATATAGTGTAAACAGTTTAAGAACATATGATACAGTATACTGTATGGATTTTCACTTTTTGGTTTTCATATATTACTTCAGGATATTTACTAATTGAAAAATTGCAGTAGACCACTCAACTAAATTATTAGCCCATAGTTAATCCCAAGTGCCACGCAGCTCTCTTGCAACACTTCCCAGGTAAGTAACAGTATCCTCACATACAACACTTCCAGGGTGACTTAAGGACCATGCATTGAAGAGAAAAGAGAACAAATTCTCTTTACACAGTCCTACATCACTAGCAAGCACGGCTAATGAGCATTCCAGAATGTTGCTTTGTGTGAGGAACTTGGCTTAGGTTTTAAGATTTACAGTGACATCACTCAACAGGTGCCCCTTTACTTTGTAAACATAGTGCATCGATTCCAATCACCTGAAGCCACAATCAGGTTCTAAGTGCAGTATAGCCTTCTAAAGTCGATGCACATTTCTCAGAGTTGAACAGTGCCTCTTAAAAACTTATGGTGAAAAGGCTTGGTTACGGGTCAGTGAGTGAGTATGAATGAACATGCCCTCTGCAGTGTGACCCATCTATAGATGTCAATCTTCCACATTGGCTAAATTAAGGACAGAAGAACATTTTGAAACAGGTTTGAAACAGATGTAGTTTCATGAGTTTGGGACTATGTGGTAGGGTTTGTGTTTAACATTTATGGATAATCAAGGCTAAGCACACTGAAGTGTTTTTCTGGTTGTGTCTAGGGCTCGAGGCAGAAAGTGGAAGTGTACACTAAGAATGTTTAAAAACTGGGAGACTGGTGAAGCAGCTTGTCAAGTCAATAGCTACTTCAACAGGGTGGGCGTAGCTCAGCAGTTTGTTTCGGTCACAAGCATCACCATATCTAATCTACACATTTAAAGGCTTTTCATGACACGTATCAGGGCATAGTCAGTTTTATGTCCACTGCAAAGCGACACAGACGCATGTTGCAAATGCATGGGCCGGCACACTGTACCGGTTAAAAGTGCTGGTTATTAAAAAAAGAACAAACACCACTTTCACATATGTTTTTGGGTCTCGCTCTCAAGTCTCTAATTCCTGTTGGAATGTTGCTAACCACAGAAAGCGGGCTGCAATGTCATCACAGCTACAGGGTAGGCCAGGTTCCTCTTACCAGGCCATAATCGTTTCACGAAGGCACAAACCTAATTATGTCAAATAAGGGTTTTCTGTCTGCTCTTGAACCTGTTCCTCCACACCTGTCAAGGAGAAGCAGCTGTGCACCAGAATTTGAAAGAGATCCTTACCAAGAGCGAGATCACCACCGTGGGAGAATCCTATGCCCGGCAGAGGACCTGGTTTCACTTTGGGTCAAGTGTGACGTAGCAGTTTTCTGAAGGTAGAAAAGGAGATTGAAGAGGGAGAGCCACCAGCAGCGCCCCGGTGGAGAATCAGGACTCTTCTAGGAAGCTGTCGTTGCTAAGACACTCCGCGTTCTCCAGCTCCACACTGGACAGGAAGCGGCGCATGGACTTCCTGCAGTTGTAATCCAGGGTGGTGGTGTAGACAGTGGTGGTGTGCTTGGGATACACGATGGTGGTGCTGAGGTACCTCTGGGGCTTGTTCTGTGGCTCGAAGTGGACCTCTGCTCTGTAGCTTCGCCAGGTGCAGTCTGGGACGCAGAAGACCGTCTGGCTGCAGGCAGACACTCCCAAACCGACAGGCAGGAGAACGTTGTCAATATAGTGTTTTTCCGAGTCATACTTCACCGAGGAGGTGTATCTGTGTGAAAATTAAATGAAATATGCATGAATAAAGACAAGAAGCTCAAGTCTCCGGCAAGTGAACACTCATTCAAAATTCACAGTTTAAAGACTAACTCATGAGAGCAACTCTTGACCCTCCTGTGTCCTAGTTTCATTTTGTGACTCTTATTTTGCAGACTTCCTAGTTTGTGCTAAAACAGAATAGCGTACCTTTGGTGATTGTGCTCTAAAGCGTAGATCTAGATGAACCCCAAAAAACAGAGCTTTCACCGTAGCTATTTCACTCTTCTTTCTCTACAACAAAGATCTTCTGTTGCTGGTCTCATCCCATTATTTGTTTTTGGAATCCTAATTACTCTGCAAAAGGCCAGCGCATTTTTAGGTCTGGCATAAAGACAGATATACCTGTCTGAGTCTCTCAGGCTTTTAAAAATGTCCATGCTAAAAATACATGTTTATGTAAATAGGTATAGGGGCCTTCATTCAGCCCCTGGTCTGTCCGAGAGTCATTCTCCTTTTGCTTCCGCCCACCACAGCACACAGCAGGGGGCAGTGTTTCCACCAATGCCATCCATTGTATGGCTTGCAATGTGAGTAACAGCTTTTTACCTGTCACATGTTCACAGCCAGCTGAAAAAAAGAATGCCATTTTTATTTATTTTTCTTCGCAAACATGCCTGGCACATTTCATTGTCCGTATTTTTTAATTTGAAATGTTTTATTTCTGTTGCATATGCATGAAAAAATATTAAATTAAAAAATTGGCATGCTTCCAAGGCCAGAACTCTTCGCTTTGTCAATGCTTCTTTCTTCATGAAGCGCCTGCATTTGACACTTGAACCTTGCAGCTGTTTGACTGGTGCCCAACCCCAGTTCCATCCTAGGGCACGGCCCAGCAGTGTTGTACACAGTTTAGACAGCTAACGGTGACAGCAGCTTAGGTTAGGTGGGGAAGCTTTTGGCAGCACAGCCAGAAGCCCCATCCATTCCCAAAGAACTTACTCAGAAAGAAGTTACACATGTATTTAGAACAAACTGCAAAACACTAATGATGATTCAACTGGTACTTCTACGACATTTAACAGACAAATTCTCGAAAAGGGAACTCCACACACAAATGGTAAATGGTCCAGGTAAGTGGTTCCCAACCTTTTCCCTTCTGTGGACCCCCACGTTATCATTACTGGAACCCCAGGACCACCACTGAATCATTATTGGAATCTGCCCCGGCTCTCTTCTCCCTTCACCCCGCTGAGTCATTACTGGAAGCAAAGCCTTGGACCAGGCCTAAACAGTGTAGATAATCTGAAACTCAAAACAATGCACAGAAAATATAGAAACAAGCACTCATCAGACACGTAAATGAGAACACATAATTATTTGCAAAGAAATATAAATACAAAAATGTAATTTTAATAGGAAGGTTGAAGCTTTTCTCAATTCAATTGAAGCCAAACCGCCCATTTTATATTCTGTTTGATGGCATTTGCACTGCTCCCATGAATCAATCTGAGGATACTAATTTAATTTTTAGCCTCCAACTTCAAATTCCTTGATGTTTATAGTATGTTTTCAAATTTTGAGTTGTACATTTAGGGCCAGATGTAGCAAAATTGGATGCAGAATGGTGTCTCAGACACCTTCTGCGACTCGCTATGGGGTCGCAAAGACCCACCTCATCAATATTCATGAGGTGGGTCGCATTTTGCGACCCCATAGCAAGTCCCTGCACTCACAGGGATGGTGGCCTGCTGTAGTCCGCAGACCTCCATGTCTGTGACTGCTTTATAAATAAAGCAGTTTTTTTTTTTCATTTTGCGGCCCGTTTTCCTTAAAGGAAAACGAGTTGCAAAATGAAAAGTAAACCGAAACCATTTGGTTTCGTTTTTTTCAGAGTAGGCAGTGGTCCCTGCCTGCTCTGAAAAATATTTTTTTTGACATTCACAAAGGGGAAGGGGTCCCATGGGGACCCCTTCCCTTTTGCGAATGAGTTACCACCAGTGTAACACTGGTGGTAATTACAAGTTAGTTTGCGACCGCATTCGCGGTCACGAAGCAACTCTGAATTGCGATGCGGTCGCAAATAGGAAGGGAACACCCCTTCCTACGCGACTCGCAATTTGGGAATGAGCATCGCGTTCGGCCGTTTGCATGCTGCAAACTGCGATTTTTGCAGTTTGCGACATGCAAACGGC